>NC_063161.1:69462654-70076543 GCF_023159225.1 Perognathus longimembris pacificus | reverse complement strand
TAGATTGAATTGACCTTCCATCCAATTTAGGCTAAAGTGAGAACTACCAAGCAGCTCTTCAAGAAAACAGAAGCCCATTGTGTTACTCTGGTCAGAGAGTAGACATTTTCCACCACAGGCCAGACATCCTCTATAGCAAGAGACAGGCTGTGGAGAGGCAGCCCACATCACAGCATCTGGAGATGGAGACAGGGACTGAGTGATTTACAACCGAGTTCATTTACAAGGAGTAAGGATGAACTGGGAAGGAGAGGGGAAGTGAATTTCCAACAGCTCTGAAAGGACAGTGACAGAGTCTCCACATAAAACCAGTATTCCTTCCAGAAGGACCAGTCAACACAGCAAGCCTGCAGCTCCAAAGGAGCAGTACCCACACCGTGCTCCCTGTTGATCTTGCTAGCACATGGCACAGGGCTATACATGGGGGAGTAGAGCGGGTCAGGTCATAGGACAGGAAAGCTTATTTCCTTGAAGCTTAAGAACATAATGGGAGGGCTGAAAGTTAGGAAGTGAGTGAGTGGACCTTGAACAAACATTGAGAACCATCTAGTTCTTTCTGTTCCAACCTAAAGCCTCCAAGACCAGCGATCTCTCACACAACTCTCCTCTATCCTGTTGGCATGAACAGGGTCAGAGGACACATTAGGTTGCTGCACAGCCACACATCAAGTACTCAGTTACTTGATGATGCACTTAGAATACATTTGAAACGCATTTCCCTCTTCCATCTGTAAGCTTCTATCTCCGCAACACACCTGAAGCCAAGTTTATCACCCAATTGAGGTAACTACAAACAGCATGCTCAAAGCTAGCCCAAAAGACCCTCAAACATTTGTGTTAAGAGTTGTTTTAAGGGGCTGGGGATATAGCCTAGTGGCAAGAGTGCCTGCCTCGGATACACGAGGCCCTAGGTTCGATTCCCCAGCACCACATATACAGAAAACGGCCAGAAGCGGCGCTGTGGCTCAAGTGGCAGAGTGCTAGCCTTGAGCGGGAAGAAGCCAGGGACAGTGCTCAGGCCCTGAGTCCAAGGCCCACGACTGGCCAAAAAAAAAAAAGAGTTGTTTTAAAGACACTTGAAGATCTAAAGCAAATGTAGGGGATGCACACATTGCTAATTCCCTCACAAGAATTCACATCAGCAGCTTCAAATTATCTAGAGCACTCTGTGCTGTGTTGGATTGGAACACATGCACTCCTCTGCCTTGGAGTCAAGGCCTGAGAAAATGGTACTGTAGTCCTAGCAACCAACGTGTGACAAGCAGTTCAAGATACTAGCTTGACAAGGGACTGGCTTTAAATTAGTGTGTTAGAACTGGCTGGGCAGAAAAAGTACAGGAGACAGAACCAAGCAGAGGTCAAGCATTGGAGGTATTCAAGGAGCTCTGCAACACATAGCTGGAGAAGTTTCAGAATACTCTGGCTACAATGAGGACCTGGGTAGATGCAAATCTTGTCAGGACACTAAAGCTCAGTTGAGTTGAAACCACGAGCCAGGCAATGACTGAGCTCAAGCTAAGCCTGACATTTGGACTTTTAACGTGACTGGATTTGGCAAAGACTTGAACATCAGGGCAGTGAGGAGTAGAAGGGTAACAGAGGTGAAACTTCTGGCCAGTACAATTCAAACATGAAAACATCAGGCACTGTGAAAACAGAAATCTCAAGGAAGTCAGCAGTAAGGGAGGAAAAAAAAGACACTATATGGTTTCAGTTAGCTCTTATTGACACCTGGGAGATAGCTGCTCATGTCACTTGCTAGAGCCAATGATATGGAGGTCTCTGCTGATTAAATCTTTACAGAGGGGCTAGTGAGCCAAAGGTGGGATTTCTCTACTGTGTTATTGAGCCCCACAGATGAATCAACTCAACTGAAATCACCCTCAGGACAGAGCACAGGAATGGGCTGGCAGGCCCTCTATTTACTCCCTGTAAATATTCTGCTGTGTTTTCTTTAGGTGTAAGTAATTCCTTAGATGTGATGTTTCTTCTTTTACTGCTGACAGCTGCCCGCCCTCCTCAGCATCCAAACTTTTTACCCTAAAAATATAACTTAAGTTGAGCTGAAAGCCACAGATCCCAGCATCCCACCAGAGATTAAGATCTCTTTTGTAATCACTTCTGACTTCAACTCCAAGGAAGCTTTATGCACACATAGGAAGCTGATGTCTTGTTTCCTCACAAGAGTTCTGAGCACAAGAGCAGATATAGAAGTAGCACTTATTTTGTAACAGTCTCAGTGAAGAGGTTAAAGTTCTCATTTCTCAGGGGTAGAAAATGTAACTTCCCACTCTACCCGCCACAGACACTTGTAGACTCATTCTGGAGTGAACCTTTCTGCTCTAGACTCCAGTTAGAAATTCACGTTATTACTTGAATGGGTTGTGGTCTCATCCATTTAAAGCTCAGGGTAAAAGGCAAGTAACATCTCAGAGAAAAGTGGGAATGCTGACCAGAAATGCAGGAAAGAGTCCAGAGGTTACAGATTCAAGTGTGGGGACTAGGAAAGATGACCAACCTGCCCCACTGAGAAAACAGGAAGAATTTAGGAAACTTTGTATTTGTCAGGTCTGTTTTTTGTAATACCAGGTAGGCATAAGTTATGAAAATGGAGGAGAAAGGGAAAGGAATAGGCTGGACTAGATCATCAACAGGTAAGGACTGTTTACTGAGGAACAGCAAGGGGCATAGACCTTCCTGGGGGATTGGAGGTTGTGGGAGGGGGTGAATTTGGGACCAGGTTTAAAGGGGTCTGAGCAAGGAGACAGGTTATTGAAAACACCACTAGGTCTAGGAAGTTGGGGCTTTTCTGTTTGGCCCACAAAGAGCTGTTTACAGCTGGGCCAAGGTGGGATGTTCTGCATGCATATCAAAGCAGGTTCCCATATTGAGATTTTGCCTGGTGCCTGCATATCAAATCAGGTTCACATATTGAGGTTCCTGCCTGGTGTCTGTATGGGCCTGAAGCAATAGGAGGGGTGGGGGGGTCAATCCCTCAGGGATTAGGAAAGATGACCAGCCTATCTCACTGAGAAACAGGAAGTACTTAGGAAGCTTTGTATTTGTCAGGTCCGTCTGTTGTAATACCAAGTAGGCAACAGAATTCATGGAGGCTCTGAAGACAGCCACATGTGGGGCTTGCTTTCTTGTTCCTAAGCCAGAATGAGAGAATTGAGGTTACCCATAGAGGGCAGGCAAGTTTGACCTAACAGCCTAGGCCTTTCACATAGCTCCTAAGAGACGTGTTAAGACCTCCTTTTACTTTATTCAACCTGGAGCTTATAGAGGCTTTAAACTACAATCCCCAAAAGACCACCAGGCCTGCCCCTTTAAGACTAAAATAAGCCAGGTAACCCACAGGAACCAGGTGACCAACAACCCAGGTGAGCCAAGGGAGAGGCAGAGGGGAGGCTTTGTCTGCAGCATTTGTAACAGAGCAAGTCAGGCACATTGGACTTTCTTGTGAAAGTTTCAAAGTAGAGTCAGCAGAATATTCTGAGCAGGATAGTTGAAGAAAAGAAGTCAAAGGCTATCCTCCCCCAACCCGCCCCAGGTTTCCTACTTTGGGTTTCAAGTAGCCCTTCCTAGACAGCCACGGGTCTCTCACAGGTCTTCATTTTGTGGCTCCCTCCACCCCTACTGCCCCCATTGAAAGATGAGGCATGCACCCTGAGCCCCATGGCCCGCTGAGGGAGAGGCCTCTCCTGAACCCTTGCAACTTCCTGTGTAGCCCCCCAACCCGGTTCTCTTAGCACGTATGTACCCTTGGCTTCTTGGCTCCTTTTCTCCAGAGAAAGTTTTGAGAAAGACAGAAGCCCTCACCCCCAGAAAAACCTATTTCTACAGCTTTGGCTTCAAGGGAAGGAAAGTTTTGAGGAGGGTGGGGAGGTGGGGCGGCAGAGGATTTCCTTGTGCTCTGGCTCTCCCTGGGCACAGAGTGGTAACAAGTGGTAACAGATGCTGAAGGAGATGAATGAGTCCCAGACATGGCAGCCAAATGCGGCCAGGGTTTGCTCATGGATGGCATTGAACTCCCACACTATGCCAGGCAGCCTGGAAATGGGCACAGTCCAGCAGAACCAGGAGCCTCGAGGGACTTGACCAGGGACAGGGACAGGAAGTGGTGGCCACCCGCCCACCACAGGCGAGGCTGCCAACTGTCCTGGCCTAAGCTGAGCTTGGGGACAGCGTGGAAGTCAGCACCGGGTTTGCCTAGCGCAGACATGGCGGTCTGAGGCCTGGCTCTGAGTCCTCTTCCCACTTTGTGCTGCTTGCTGGTGCTGTGGACACCCGGGAAGCAAGGGCCTGGCACACCTTACCCCCAGGTGTGACCTAGTGTAGTCAAGCACCTGGCCCAGCAGCTGTGGACCCCTAGAGCCTCAGCAGGTGCGGCCCCGCCCCACCACTCCACGACCACGCCCGAAAGTGATACAGAGGCCCAGGACAGTGAAAAGGTCCTCACAGCTCAGGGAGTCCTGCAGCGCCTCCCTAGTTGCGCTCGCCTTGCTGCCATTGGAGGGGTGCCAGAGGCTTTGCAGCTACAGAAGGACCCCAGTGGCCTCCTCCCCGCTGGGTTCCCGCGGCTGGCACTCCCCGTGTCCTCAGGGAGCAGAGCCACAGGTTTTCCACCCAGTGGACAATCCCTGCCTTTGCCTCAAAGCTGGCCCCAAGAGTTTCCAAAAAAACAAGGAAATCCTCTGCCGCCCCGCCTCCCCACCCTCCTCAAAACTTTCCTTCTCTTGACGCCAAAGCTGTAGAAATAGGTTTTTCTGGGGGTGAGGGCTTCTGTTTTTCTAAAAACTTTCTCTGGAAAAAAGGAGCCAAGAAGCAAAGGGTACATAGGTGCTAAGAGAACTGGGTTGGGGGGCTTCACAGGAAGCTGCAAGGGTTCAGGAGAGGCCTCTCCCTCAGCGGGCCATGGGGCTCGGGGTGCGTGCCTCATCTTTCAGTGTGGGGAGCCACAAAATGAAGACCTGTGAGAGACCCGTGGCTGTCTAGGAAGGGCTACTTGAAACCCAAAGCAGGAAACCTGGGACGGGTTGGGGGAGGATAGCCTTTGACTTCTTTTCTTCAACTATCCTGCTCAGAATATTCTGCTGACTCTACTTTGAAACTTTCACAAGAAAGTCCAATGTGCCTGACTTGCTCTGTTACAAATGCTGCAGACAAAGCCTCCCCTCTGCCTCTCCCTTGGCTCACCTGGGTTGTTGGTCACCTGGTTCCTGTGGGTTACCTGGCTTATTTTAGTCTTAAAGGGGCAGGCCTGGTGGTCTTTTGGGGATTGTAGTTTAAAGCCTCTATAAGCTCCAGGTTGAATAAAGTAAAAGGAGGTCTTAACACGTCTCTTAGGAGCTATGTGAAAGGCCTAGGCTGTTAGGTCAAACTTGCCTGCCCTCTATGGGTAACCTCAATTCTCCCATTCTGGCTTAGGAACAAGAAAGCCCCACATGTGGCTGTCTTCAGAGCCTCCATGAATTCTGTTGCCTACTTGGTATTACAACAGACGGACCTGACAAATACAAAGCTTCCTAAGTACTTCCTGTTTCTCAGTGAGATAGGCTGGTCATCTTTCCTAATCCCTGAGGGATTGACCCCCCCACCCCTCCTATTGCTTCAGGCCCATACAGACACCAGGCAGGAACCTCAATATGTGAACCTGATTTGATATGCAGGCACCAGGCAAAATCTCAATATGGGAACCTGCTTTGATATGCATGCAGAACATCCCACCTTGGCCCAGCTGTAAACAGCTCTTTGTGGGCCAAACAGAAAAGCCCCAACTTCCTAGACCTAGTGGTGTTTTCAATAACCTGTCTCCTTGCTCAGACCCCTTTAAACCTGGTCCCAAATTCACCCCCTCCCACAACCTCCAGTCCCCCAGGAAGGTCTATGTCCCTTGCTGTTCCTCAGTAAACAGTCCTTACCTGTTGATGATCTAGTCCAGCCTATTCCTTTCCCTTTCTCCTCCATTTTCATAACTTATGCCTACCTGGTATTACAAAAAACAGACCTGACAAATACAAAGTTTCCTAAATTCTTCCTGTTTCTCAGTGGGACAGGTTGGTCATCTTTCCTAGTCCCCACACTTGAATCTGTAACCTCTGGACTCTTTCCTGCATTTCTGGTCAGCATTCCCACTTTTCTCTGAGATGTTACTTGCCTTTTACCCTGAGCTTTAAATGGATGAGACCACAACCCATTCAAGTAATAACGTGAATTTCTAACTGGAGGCTAGTAGCAAAAAGGTTCACTCCAGAATGAGTCTACAAGTGTCTGTGGCGGGTAGAGTGGGAAGTTACATTTTCTACCCCTGAGAAATGAGAACTTTAACCTCTTCACTGAGACTGTTACAAAATAAGTGCTACTTCTATATCTGCTCTTGTGCTCAGAACTCTTGTGAGGAAACAAGACATCAGCTTCCTATGTGTGCATAAAGCTTCCTTGGAGTTGAAGTCAGAAGTGATTACAAAAGAGATCTTAATCTCTGGTGGGATGCTGGGATCTGTGGCTTTCAGCTCAACTTAAGTTATATTTTTAAGGTTAAAAATTTTGGATGCTGAGGAGGGCGGGCAGCTGTCAGCAGTAAAAGAAGAAACATCACATCTAAGGAATTACTTACACCTAAAGAAAACACAGCAGAATATTTACAGGGAGTAAATAGAGGGCCTGCCAGCCCATTCCTGTGCTCTGTCCTGAGGGTGATTTCAGTTGAGTTGATTCATCTGTGGGGCTCAATAACACAGTAGAGAAATCCCACCTTTGGCTCACTAGCCCCTCTGTAAAGATTTAATCAGCAGAGACCTCCATATCATTGGCTCTAGCAAGTGACATGAGCAGCTATCTCCCAGGTGTGAATAGAGCTAACTGAAACCATATAGTGTCTTTTTTTTCCTCCTTCCTTACTGCTGACTTCCTTGAGATTTCTGTTTTCACAGTGCCTGATGTTTTCATGTTTGAATTGTACTGGCCAGAAGTCTCACCTCTGTTACCCTTCTACTCCTCACTGCCCTGATGTTCAAGTCTTTGCCAAATCCAGTCACGTTAAAAGCCCAAATGTCAGGCTTAGCTTGAGCTCAGTCATTGCCTGGCTCGTGGTTTCAACTCAACTGAGCTTTAGTGTCCTGACAAGATTTGCATCTACCCAGGTCCTCATTGTAGCCAGAGTATTCTGAAACTTCTCCAGCTATGTGTTGCAGAGCTCCTTGAATACCTCCAATGCTTGACCTCTGCTTGGTTCTGTCTCCTGTACTTTTTCTGCCCAGCCAGTTCTAACACACTAATTTAAAGCCAGTCCCTTGTCAAGCTAGTATCTTGAACTGCTTGTCACACGTTGGTTGCTAGGACTACAGTACCATTTTCTCAGGCCTTGACTCCAAGGCAGAGGAGTGCATGTGTTCCAACACAGCACAGAGTGCTCTAGATAATTTGAAGCTGCTGATGTGAATTCTTGTGAGGGAATTAGCAATGTGTGCATCCCCTACATTTGCTTTAGATCTTCAAGTGTCTTTAAAACAACTCTTAACACAAATGTTTGAGGGTCTTTTGGGCTAGCTTTGGGCATGCTGTTTGTAGTTACCTCAATTGGGTGATAAACTTGGCTTCAGGTGTGTTGCGGAGATAGAAGCTTACAGATGGAAGAGGGAAATGCGTTTCAAATGTATTCTAAGTGCATCATCAAGTAACTGAGTACTTGATGTGTGGCTGTGCAGCAACCTAATGTGTCCTCTGACCCTGTTCATGCCAACAGGATAGAGGAGAGTTGTGTGAGAGATCGCTGGTCTTGGAGGCTTTAGGTTGGAACAGAAAGGAGAACTGGATGGTTCTCAATGTTTATTCAAGGTCCATTCACTCACTTCCTCACTTTCAGCCCTCCCATTATGTTCTTAAGCTTCAAGGAAATAAGCTTTCCTGTCCTCTGACCTGACCCGCTCTACTCCCCCATGTATAGCCCTGTGCCATGTGCTAGCAAGATCAACAGGGAGCAAGGTGTGGCTACTGCTCCTTTGGAGCTGCAGGCTTGCTGTGTTGACTGGTCCTTCTGGAAGGAATACTGGTTTTATGTGGAGACTCTGTCACTGTCCTTTCAGAGCTGTTGGAAATTCACTTCCCCTCTCCTTCCCAGTTCATCCTTACTCCTTGTAAATGAACTCGGTTGTAAATCACTCAGTCCCTGTTTCCATCTCCAGATGCTGTGATGTGGGCTGCCTCTCCACAGCTTGTCTCTTGCTATAGAGGATGTCTGGCCTGTGGTGGAAAATGTCTACTCTCTGACCAGAGTAACACAATGGGCTTCTGTTTTCTTGAAGAGCTGCTTGGTAGTTCTCACTTTAGCCTAAATTGGATGGAAGGTCAATTCAATCAAAACTGAGACATAGGGGAGGGTGTGGAGTTATTTGCCTATGGCAAAATTGGGTTCAAAGATACTCACTTGAAAATGGAAAAAAGGGCTTGTCTTTTCTCCTGTTTTTGTTTTGTGCCCTGTGTATGATTACATGTTTTTGGGAGGGTAAGGGGAGGCACAGAAATAGAGGGACAGAGGGTGAACAAATGCAGCAGGGGTACTCAGTGGACACTATTTGAAAATGAACTATACAACTTATATGTGGGATGGGAGGGAAAAACTGGGAGGGAGGGAAGGATGACATAGTCAGGCAACGAGTACATTTCTTTTTGGACAAACTGTAACCCCTCTGTACATCACCTTGATAATAAAAAAAAAATTAAAAGTTAAAAAAAACTCACCTGAGAATCTGGGGTGTGTGATTACCTCCTCTAAGGGTAAAAGTACTGCAGAGCTGGGCTCTGCTACTTGGCTTCCTGCCTGCCTTCATTGAAGGACAGGTTCAGAACTCCCTAACCTGTATAAATCTACCTGAAAGCATTAACCTCTGGGTTCTAAATTCTTTAGAGGAAACAATAGGTGACTTTCTGGAAAACTCAATATATTTTAAGTATATAGTATCCAAAGGGGAGGGATTTCAATGTGGTGTTTCTGTTCATAACTGTAGCATCTGAAATTCTGATTCTATTTTGAATCCCCTTCCTAACCTGAGTACAATTCGTTTATGACCTTTTTCCCTTTAATGCACCAAACTTACCATGTTCCCCCTCACGCCCTGCATTTTCTCCTACCTCCCGCTGGCTACCCTCAAATAGTCCATTTAACCTTCTGGTCTTTCAGATTCTAGATCCTGCAGTAGGAAAGAGAAATTATTTATGTGATTTCACCTTAATATGTTATCTACTTTTTGGAAATGTTCCCTAGTCCTGCCAGAAGTGGTTTACCTCATCCCTCCTGGGGCCTCTCAGTAACCTTTTCAGTTGCGCACCCCACTGTGGAATTGACTCATGAAAACAGGTGGAGCTCCAACACCTGCAGACAGTGCTACACTGGCTTCTAAGTCCCTGAGGGTCATGGCGCCGCCCCCATTAGTTTCTTTTGAGTATGAGTGAATTTAGTGTAGTAAACCTACTTCTAAGAACATACTGCTGGCAATATCAAGGCTGTCACACAGTAGAGGAAGCACAGCCTATTGAAGTTACTTACCTATCTTTAACTTGTCACGCCATAGGCAGCTAAGCATCATCTGAAGATGGACAGTGTGCATTGATTTAGCAAAGAGCTAGCCGGTTGGAGCTGGCGAATCTTATTTAATAGGTTTTGAGACCTAAGCCTGTATTCTATACTGGTTCATTCAAAACCTCTTCTGCTACTACTAGGGGCCTTTTGTTATTCCTGTCTCTAGCCATTTCCTTTTGCACATTGAACTTCCCTGAGTGGGAGGTTGCAACAGCTTTTCCTGTATTCCCATGCACTGTGAAAGACTGCATGTTAGTGTGCCAAATCCAGGTACTAGAGTCCTGCTTCTGTCCTCTGCTGGTCTTTATGCTTCATCCCAGAGAAGGTCCGTCTTCTGCCTTCAGACCATTTGAGTACTTTTTTGGTTAGGCACTGGCTGTATGTTCTTGGTCCTCTTTATATTACAGGCCTGGGATGGGTTCAAAAGCCATTAGGTACAATCAAGATTCGAGCTTGGGTCTTCCACCTTCATAGCCCAAACTGCTGTCCTTAACACACAGTAGGAATTAGAACTTACAAACCTTGGGTGTGTTGGTAAAATAGTAACTACCTTCCACTGAGTGGAGGCCAGAGGGGTTTTTCCTAACCAATTGTGAGTATGGGCTCAGAAGCTCTCCAATTGAAAAGCCTTGTTGGACTAATTCTCAAATAACCCTGTGTTTTTGCTACATGACCGCCTGCTGCAGAATGTATAGTTTCTACCTTTAAAAACCCAGGTCTGAAAGTGGGGCTGCTGGGTCACAAACAAGAACACACTAAAGCCACCAGCACAACAGTGTTCATCGCAGCACAATTTGTCATAACTAGAATATGGAACCAACCCAGATGCCCCTCAGTAGACGAATGGATCAGGAAAATGTGGTATATACACACAATGGAATTTTATGCCTCTATCAGAAAGAATGACTTTGCCTCATTCGTAAGGAAATTGAAGCACTTGGAAAAAAGGAAAAAATTATACTGAGCCAGACCCAAAGAAACATGGACTCATATGGTCTCCCTCATAGGGAATAATTAGCACAGGTTTAGGCTAGTCACAGCAGAGCATCACAACAGCCCAATACCTATGCCTTTATGAAAAAATAAGATGATGCCAAGTGAAATGAACCCCATGCTATGGAAGCGACTGTTGTATCACTGATGTAATTACTTTCAACATGCCATGTGAAACCGTAGCTTCTATTATTGATGACCCTCTTGTATCCCCCTCCTGTGGTTGTACCTGCACTATCTCTGTATCTTATCTGAGTACATCAGAAACTGTGTATACTGGTTTTAGAACTAGGAAACTGAAAGGGAATACCAAAATCGAGAGAGACAGCGTAAAATGACAAACGACTACAAAAGCAATACTTGCAAAACTCTTTGGTGTAAATCAACTGAACAACTCATAGGGGGTAAAGGGGGGGAAGAGGGAATGAGGGAGGAGGTAACAAACAGTACAAGAAATGTATCCAGTGCTTAATGTATCCAGTGCTTAATGTATGAAACTGTAACCTCTCTGTACATCAGTTTGACAATAAATTAAAAAAAAAAACAAACCCAGGTCTACTTTGGCTCAATGTTCTTTACCATCCTGATGGTGAAGAGCAGACTCTATGCACAGAAAAAAAAGATACCAAGCCTGATTGACTGAGTACTTGTGATTTACTTGTTGTGGGTGTGAATCTTGGGTAGCCAGAATACAGCAATTACAGCTAGGCCTATGAAACTGTTTTGTATGTAGTGCTAAGCTCAATTTTGTTTTGAAAACAGTGGCTTACAAGGGGATTCTAATATTGAGGGTGAAGATGGGTGAATTCAGAGAGAAGAGGTGGTACTTGATCTACTAATAATGGAAGCATGGCAAATAATTTTGTGGGGTGTCTATGTTTACAAATTCTATTATACAAATCTATACAATGAAAACCTCCTGAAAGGCAAACTTTTTTCCTATCATAGGACACATACAAAATCACATGGCTCTTCAATATATACTTGATATATGTGTGTATAAGATATATATACACACACGATGTTAGTACTGTTTTGCTTATACATTATTTGCAGGTGGAAATTTAGGGAGGTGGTAGCACCTTTGTTTTCCTGCCTTGTAAAGGACATAAAACTTCTCTGACCAACTTAAGATGAAACGTGGGAATGCTACACAACCTCCTTTAGTTGTATATACCTGTGTGCGAAAACCCATCTCTTCTATCAAAGTGTGTTGCTTAAAATTTCATGCTTTGGCCTATTTCCTTGGCTCTTCAGGAAAAGAGGAACTGCTTTGGGATAAAGGATTGGTAAAACGTAAGGGTCCTCTTAAACTGGCTATCCAAGATGGGATTGTGACACACCCTGAAGTGATGTAAGTAATTAGTCTGTTAATATACTAACTTTACACAAGTGTTGCTAATGTTCAGTATTAATGTTATTGTTCAATGTGAAATTTTTGTGAAACTGTCCCTTTGCTGTGTATTGTGTAGTTGCAATTGCCCACACCTGAAACCACCCCTCCCCCTCCCCTCCTGCTCTCCACCCCTCCCCCCCTGCATAGCTACACCTGTATTGTTGCTAGATGGCTTGCATTATGGTCAAGATGCCCTGACCTGTTTGAAACCAGTTTCTGGACATTGCTTGAAAGTAATGAAACCAGTTTTGGGATATTTCTTGAAAGAAAGTAACTGGCTCTTGGACACTTATCAAAATTAACGAGCCACTATGATTAGGGAAAAGGGAAAATTCCTGTGGTTTTGGGTTTAAAAGCAGCATCTGAGATGGTCAGGGATTGTATCTTGAGATCCTGACCTCTAAGTGAAGTCCTGGACCGCCAGTACTTTCTTGCTCAATAACATTCTTTCTATCCCCGATTGACATCTGCGTGGTTTCATTGATTGTCAATTTCTGGGCCCCACAACACCTGCAGACTGTTCAAAAAATAGAGGGTGTGGGAATATTTTGAGATTACTCAACTATTAATCTTAAAAATTACCTTACTTTGGCTAATTTTAATAGGATAAAATATATCTTATCAATCACAAGCAGTGCACATTGGAAACCTTAGGTCAACCCACCTGAGCAGAGGCCACAGGGCCTGCGGATGTTTTAGGGATAAATATCAGGGCAGATGGCTCTCTTTGTGCTTGCTTGCCACATATTTGGCTGATGGTGGACCTTTTCATGTAGTAAGTCAATTTTGTCGTGCTGAGGCCACTTTGTCTAATCATTGTGACTCCAATGGTTCATGGAAGACGTATTTATAATACATGGCAGAATAAAGAAAAGCCTGTGGTACAGAGGTGATGGCATGTTTCTCAGAGAAAAATAGGAGCTAAAGTTTGAAAATGCAAAATGAAAGAAGAGACCAGATGATCATCTACGCTCCATGGAGAAAGCAGGAATTCTCTCATAGGAACCATGTCCATAAGTATCTCAGGCTCTTTTGTTAGATTTCATTAGCACCCACTGATAGTAGCCACAGTCTTTCACTGAAAGAGACAGTTACCCCTCCAATGAAGGGACTTTCCTGCATCTGGTTGCTGGATGCAGTGTGTCAGGTGTAGACTAGGTGGGGCCAGTTGAATGGCTAGCAAGAAGCCCGCAAAGCATTATTTTAAATAATGCAGAAGGGGTGGTAGTTGGATGTCTTGATTTCTGCAAAACTAGAAAAGGATTTCGCACCTGGTCAGTTTGTCATCCATTCTGGACACTTGTATACCTGAGTAGTGTGTATTTTGTGTATAACCAGCTTGAATAAAACCCAAGCTTTCCAGTCTTTTGGGGTTCCATCTTGTTTCTGACACTTGGTCCAGGTAGCTGACAACTCCTTTATGCCCAATTAAAAATGGTCTTGTTCTTTGCTGGTCTGCGCTGCCATGCCATTGTCATGTGTTTGAGCAAGTGGCACAACCCACCTGTTTAAGTCAAAGTTCATGTGGTGGCTTCCTTTCAACCTCACAAACTGCAAAATTCCCTGTTATGACTAACGCTCAACCAGTTTAAAGCATCATTATATGTTGGAGGCTGTTTTGCTGACAAAGCTGTGCTCCCAACAGTCCTGGCCCATGCTGAGGTTGGGGACAGCTTGGAAGGCTGCAGGGTGTGCCTGGCCCGGAGTGGGCGGTCCAAGGCCAGACTCTGAGGCCATTTCGCACTGTGTCCTGCATGCTGCTGATGTGGATGCCTGAACCCAGAAGCAAGCATGGACTGGTGGTGCTCACCCCCAGAACTGACCAAGTGTGGTCAAGCGCTTGGCCCCACAGCTGTGGCCACTGGAGTCTGAGCAGGGGCCACTGTCCCACCCCCACCCCACCCCCTGCCCAAGCAGAGGCCATGCCCCAGAAGTGCGCCTGGAGGGAAAGGCCCACACAGCTGACTCTGGTGCTGCTTCATCCCCCCCCATGGCCACACCCCAGAAGGGAGGAGGAGGCCCTGACAGTGAAAAGGCCCAAGAAGCTCATGGACTCTGGTGGCAGGTCCCCCTCCCCTCATCTCCCACCGGTGGGGACATTCCCTGGAAATGAGGACAGCCCCAAAAGTGAAAAGGCCAGCACAGCTCACTGACTCCACACCTGCCGTGCCCTGGAATTGAAGCAAGCTCCTGAGTGAAAAAGCACAGCTCACTGACTCCAGTGGTACCTGCTGGGTAGGGCTTGCCCTGCCTGTTCCTTTTTCTACTGAGGCTTCAGAAGGGGTCCAGGGGCCTCCTTCCCGCCTGGGTTCCCATGGCTGGCGCTCCATGTGTACTCCAGGAGCCATGGATTTTCCACACAGTGAACAACCACGGGTTTGCCTCAAAGCAGGCCTCAGGATTTTGGAAAAAAAAAAACAAAAACCAAGGAAATCCTCCTCCTCCCACCCCACCCTTGAAGGGGTAGAATTTGGAGATTCCATCAGTGAAGAGTCTCAATATAGTAAAGAATGTTTAGCAGAGAGGAGACCTGTGTTCCCTCATCTATAGACACATTTTGCCTTTGGTTGTGTGTAAAATATGTTCTCTGGGGTCAATCACTCAGTCGCCCTGATGGGACTTCATGGGACTTGCCAGGTGTGAACCCTGATGGCTTAATGGGTCTAGTCATCCATCTACAGATAGATGTTCTTGATTGGAATGCTGCCCAATATCCAGTGAACAGCTTGGTAATGGAAGGTACTTCATTAGGCTTCATCCTTCTTTATCCTATTCTTTCAGGGTACCAAATAGAGAGAACCTATAGCTCTAGTCTAGTTCCTTGGGACACCTGGGACAGGTGCAATGTTCTCTGGGGGACTTGAGTCACTGAGGTCTTCACCTGGTTCCCACACCTGTGATTCTGTGATCTCAGGTGACCCACTTTCTCTACTCTGAGTTGAGTTTGTTTTGAAGAGCTGAAGGGAAGTTCCAGCCATTCATCTCTAACAAAGAAAAATTTCCCCCTGGCTGTTAATCTCAGGTGAGCTCCAAATATTTACCCTGAGATGACATTGTGGCCAAAGCAAAGGTTCCTTCTCTGGGTAAAGATGGTTGAAGGTAAATGGAAGGTTTTTTTCCCAGTAGGAAATCTTTGCTTCATAGTTCAATGATTGAGAATATGGGAAACCATGTAGTCTGCCACGAATGGTCATAGGTCAGGTCCCTCTATCAGTTTATGCTAGCTATGGGCCTTTGCTTGCCAGGGAATCACTTTTCTACCCTGTAGGTACAAAGGGTCTGGCATGTGGCTTTTTCCCCCCTCTCCTAGCAGTTCTTGTGGCCAACAACAATGTGTGAAACAGGTGCCTCACCATCCCTCTCTGATGCTTGAGGAATCAATCCTTGTAGTTAGGCTGATGATAAGCCTGTTGAGAATGCAGCCACAGACCTCCATGACTTGCTTCTTTGACTTGCTTATTTTGCTCTATTGGTTTAGCTTCCATACTTAACTTGGGAGCTCTTCTTGGTCTCAACTCAGAAAATGCTGTCCTCCTGTTTCCCCAACTGCTTGGGGTTGTGTGAATGGAGCTGTTACAGTTGAGGGATTTTGGATTGCTTTAGCTCTCCAACATGGTCCTGGAGAAGTTTCTCTGGCCTTTCAGAAGGGGTTTCATCTCCCCAGTGAAGGTCATGGATAATGACCTCAAATAACAACCTCACCAGTAGAACCAAAACTCTTTGCTCTTGGCGATACACATATGATTGTGGATCACATCATTTCTTAACTGCCAGGTACCTGAGATTATCCACATGGATCTCCTAGTCCCATCAGGTAACAGATGATGTAGCAAATGACTCTGTAGACACACCTGGTCCTCTCAGCAGAGTAAGCTCAATACAAAGTGTTGGAATGTGATGTTCTTCCTATCTTTGACCTATGTTCCATTTGAATAACTGATGCCCTTTTTGGACCTCCTACTATTGGAACCAGGAATGCTAGAGAGCCTGCTTGACTTCCTAAGTACCTACTCACCTCCAAACTTCCCAGGATTGAATAGAAAGGGAGCCTTTGACCCTCCTCTGAGTATAGTCCCTGATAATGAAATTAGCTAGAATGAACCTACATCCAATTCTGTGCCAACCTGAAGTGGAAGGAGTTGCTTCATGTCTTTGGCTTCATAAATCCACAGCCATATTGACCTGTTGGACACTATCAGTTTTTATCCTTGTATGCCTGGTTCTCTTATTTCTTATGTCTTTGTATGAAAGTGAATCCCAAGGCAAAATGGCTGGTTGTTTTTCTCTTTTTATTCCAGCATGATTTTAAAGTATTATGTTATGAATGACATGGATCTCACTGAGTCCCCCAGTTTTGTAGGAAGAACTTCTTCAGGAGGATTGCTTTGAGTCCAGAATTCCAGGAGATTCAGTATCTTATAGTGAGGCCGGGTCTGACATACGCTCCAGTCCCATTGACAGCTGTAGTTGAAGGACAGAAAGTGCATTCTAAGAACACATTCTTCACCTGTAATACTAGGCCAAGTCTCACCCTGCTATGTGTTATGAAATCAAGACAGGGTCTAATCCAAAGAAGATGCTGCCAAACTACTTTGGTAGAACTCTACTCCAAAGAAGTATGCATTTGTAGAGTATACTCATCACCAATGTCATCCTTTTTCTGCTCAGATGATTTTAGTGGTCTTACATTTGCTTCATTACAATATGTTAAATTTGTCTCAAAATATGTTCTTGCTGCATTTCAGGGCACTTGTGTTGCTTAGGCGAAATTCTCCACATTTTAGCCCTATTTCCTCTGGACAAATCCTTCGGATGGGGACTGTACATGCAGTACTTATCATGGCACAGGAACTAGCATCTTGTCCAGGATACCTGTGCCTGTAGTTGCCATCATCTTTGCATGCTGCGTTTTCTTCCCTTTGGTGCAGTGAAGAACTTAGCTCTACGGCCCAATGGTCAGTCTCAGTTTAAATAATGTACTGGTTGCCACAAAACTGGCACTCAGCCCCAAAGCAAGAAGTCACAAGGCATGTGAGAGTGGAAGCGACCACGTGCAGCTTCTCAGCCTTTTCAGTTTCTATTTGTGCTTCTCTTCATATGTTGCTACATGTGCAAGTGTAGTGGTGCCCACTGTGTATATATAGAGTGATACAAAGCATTTCAGCAACCAGTTTTTTTTAATTATTAAACTCCCCTTAGCATTTGGTCACTTCTAAAGCACCCCTAACCACTGTGTAGTTCTTTCTTTAAAAATGTATTCCTTGTAATCCTGATGGCTTTAAAGTAGATCTTAAGTCCTAGATAGTGGGTGAAGCTTCTGTGATTGTGCAGTGGAATTTAGATGATCTTCCAGGTTGTCAGGTGTGACACTGTGGATGGGTACACACAGGTACTTGGGAGCCTGAGGCAAGAGGATTGTTTTCAGCCCAGAGATCCATGTTAGGTTGTATAATACAGTGACACTTGGTCTAAAATAACTTCCAAATACATGGAAATCAATTAAGGATTGGTTAAAGTTATGGACGTGTACTTTCAATATATAAAGCAGAATGGGGCTTCAGGAGCTACCCAATAGTGTATCCTGTTCTCAGAAACCCAGAAGGTTGGATGTGCTGACTCCACACAGCAGGATATTGAGATGTTCTTACTCCCTGCTTTGTGCTGAATTGAGTCTGTTTGCTACCAAAAGAGTGTTCTCCAGCATAGACTCTGGGGGGAGGGAATGATGGGATAAGCTACAGCAGGTCTGTATGCCATCAGAAGCTCCCCAACTCTGCAGAAATTGCCCAGTCAATTGCCTGGAATGCTAGTGAGCCTTCTTGACTTCCTAAGTACCTACTCACCTCCAAACTTCCCAGGATTGAATATAAAGGGAGTCTTTGACCCTCCTGAGTATAGTCCCTGATAATGAAATTATCTAGAATGCACCTACATCCAATTCTATGCCAACCTGAAGTGGAAGGAGCTGCTTCATGTCTTTGGCTTTGTAGATCCAATGCCATATTCACCTGTTAGACACTATCAGTTCAGCCTGCTTCTGCTTTTATCCTTGTCTGCCTGGTGCTCTCTCTCTCTCTCTCTCTCTCTCTCTCTCTCTCTCTCTCTCTCTCTCTCTCTCTCTCTCTCTTTCTATATATATATATATTTATATATATTTGTGTCAAAGTGATGTACAGAGAGGTTACAGTTTCATATGTTAGGCCTTCCGTACAGTTCTTGTACTGTTTGTTACCTCCTCCCTCATTGCCCCCTCCCCTCTCCCTCTTCCCCACGAGTTGTTCAGTTGGTTTACACCAAATTGTTCTGCAAGTGTTGCTTTTGTAGTCGTTTGTCTTTTTATCCTTTGTCAATTTTGATATGCCCTTTCACTTCCCTGGTTCTAATACCAGTATATACAGTTTCCAGTGTACTCAGATAAGATACAGTGGTAGTGCGGTACAACCACAGGAAGAGGATACAAAAGGATTATCAACAATTGAAGCTACGGTTTCACATGGCACGTTGAAAGTAATTACAACAGTGATACAACAGTTGCTTCCATAACATGGAGTTCATTTCACTTAGCATCATCGTATGCATTCATAAGGACATAGCTATTAGGCTCTTGCAATCTTCTTCTGTGACTAGCCTAAACCTGTGATAATTATTCTCTATGAGGGAGACCATAGGGTCCATGAATTCGTAGGAAAGTGGATCCCAAGGCAAAATTGCTGGAAAAGTTTTTCTGCTTCTATTCCAGCATGATTTTAAAGTATTATGTTTTGAATGACATGGATCTCACTGACTCACCCAGTTTTGTAGGAAGAACTGCTTCAGGAGGACTGCTTTGAACCCAGAATCCCAGGAGATTCAGTATTTTGTAGTGAGACCGGGTCTGACATATGCTCCAGTCCCATTGACAGCTGTAGTTGAAGGACAGAAAATCCATTCTAAGACCACATTCTTCGTCTGTAACATCAGGTCAAGTCTCACCCTGTTATGTGTTTGGATTAGAACCTGTCTTGATTTCATAAGGCAGATGCTGCCAAACTACCTTGCTAGAAATCTAGTCCAAAGAGGAGTGCATTTGTAGAGAATACTCATCACCATTGCCATCCGTTTTCTGCTCAGATGATTTTAGGTGATCTCACATTTGCTTCATTACAATATGCTAAATTTGTCTCAATATGTTCTTGCTGCAACCCATGGCACTTGTGTTGCTCAGGGGAAGTTCTCCACATTCTAACACTATCATTTCCTCTGGATGAACCCTTTGGTTGCTGGCTGTATGGCTAGAACTTATAATGGCCCAGGAACTAGCATCTTGCAAAGGATTTGGGTACCAGGGTTTCCATGGTATTTACATTTTCAGTTTTCTTCCCTTTGGCTCCGTGAAGAACTTATCTCTACAGCCCAGTGCTTTGTCTGTTTAAATGTACTTGTCACAAAACTGGCACTTGGCCCAAAGCAAGAAGTCACAAGTCATGTGACAGTTGAAGCGACCAAGAGCAGCTTCTCAGCCTTTGCAGTTTCTCGTTGTGCTTCTCTGCATATTTTGCTCCATGTGCAAATGTAGTGCTGCCTACTGTATATATAGAGTGAACCATAGCATCATTTCAGCAACCAGCTTTTATAAAAATTATTAAAATCCCCTTAGCATTTGGCCACTTGTAAAGCATTCCTAACCTCTGTGTGGTTCTTTTTTTTAAAAAAAATATATTCCTTGTAATCCTGATGGATTTAAAGTAGATTTTGAGTCCTAGACAGAGGGTGAAGCTTCTGTGATTATGCAGTAGAATCTAGATGATCTGCCAGGTTTCCAGGTGTGACAGTGTGGATGGGTACACACAGGCATTCGGGAGCCTGAGGCAAGAGAATTGCCCTCAAGCCAGAGCTGCAGGTTAGGGTGCATAATATAGTGACACTGTCTAAACTAACTTCCAAATACTTGGAAATCTAATTAAGGATCACTTAATACTATAGATGTGTACTTTGAATATATAAAACAGAAGGGGGCTCCAGCAGCCAGCTTCCCAATAGTGTATCCTGTTCTCAGGAAACTGAGAAGGTTGGATGTGCTGACTCCACACAACAGGATGTTGGGGTATTCTTACTCCCTGCCCTGTGCTGAGTGGAGTCTATGTGTGCTACCAAAAGGGGGTCCTCCAGCATGGGCTCAGGGGGAGGCAAAGATGGGGTAATCTGCAGCAGGCCTACCTGCTATCAGGAGTTCCCCAACTCTGCAGGAATCGTCCAACCTCTTCCCAAAGTATTTCTCTAAAGCTTGAGATGGTACAGTGACCAGATGCTGTGGTAGGGTCTTCTTGAATCTGCTTATCTGGCAAATCTACAAACTGCCCCTCCTGAGTCTTGCCATAGCACCTAAGAAAGGTCTTTCCTGAGACTGATGGTAGATGTCATCATGTGAGTAATTTCCAGGTTGTTTTCACACTTCTGAAGAAAATGGGGTGAGAGTTTTGAGGTAACAGTGTTACTATGAGCAAGAAGAGCCTCCTTCAGCAGAGTTAAAACATGTTCACACATCCATACTCTATGACTCTGGTATGATTTCTAACTTTTAAGCTATGCCCTGTGGGCATAATCAGTAATGACCTGAGGTGGACTTGTATAGTGGCCAGATGAATGACTGTACAACTAGACTCGGCATCCGTGAATGACCCTGGCTGAGAGCATGTCTGGTGAGTAGTCCTCCATTGAGAGGTGCTTCATCAGGCTTTACCGGTCCGTATCTCTCTTCCTTCAGTAACTTTTAGGAATGAGATACAGTGTACATATGACCCCACAAATTTCTTGACTATCTCAGTTCCAGTAGGCTAGATCTCCTGTAGATCAACCCCTGCAGTATGCTTCTGCACTATGATGTGAATATCAGCACGGACAACCAAGTCCTCATGGAATTGAAGGGCTCTGTGGATAGAGTAGGAAACCAAGTCCTTGGTTTTATATATGAGAAGGAATGTCTGCCTAATTGGTGTTTGCAGCCCTGACCCCATTTGGAAGATCTGCTTATAGTGGTAGAGAAGACTGAAGAGCCTCAAAGAAACGTGGTTTCCTTTTATGACCAGAGACACTAGAGAAGAACGTGACAAACTTCTGTCATCTCGGAACTAAGTTGTCCTTTGCATAGATTGGGGGACCTCAGCATGCTAAAGAGCAGTGCTGCAAGTCTGAACTGACTTTTTCCCACACTGACTTTGTCTTTTTCTGAATTGCTGAATTGGTGTGCTTCTATTTTTAATCTTGTTGATGGGTTCATATTCTATTGGAGATGGGAGGTATTCTTTGTAATGATTTTAAATAGGCTATCAATGAGTCATGCAGATGACTGCATCCATCGGAAGTACTCAAACAATAGGTGGCAACTCTACTGAACAGGAGGCTAGTCAAGTGATGGAGCATATCACAGTATTTCTTCTTGAAATACTGTGGAATGTTTCTGAGCAGCCACTTTCTAAGTTGTTTTTGATTAACTTCTTTCATCTACTTCTATTACTGTCTGAAGAGTTCCTCTCTTCAGAATACAGCTTCTACTTTGCGTGTGAGAAAAGTGGAGGCCACAGAGTGGCAAAAGCTACTTCTCCATCTTGAAACTCAAGGACACCAGGCAGCTGTAGCTGTATAGCAATCCTTACCCCTAGAAGTTTCTATGAGCAACTTCCAGAAATAGCCTTTCTTCCTATGTGAAGTTCAGATAGGTCCTCAAAAGTTCACTGAATTCCTTCTGTTCTTCTAGGCACAAGAGGACTGGGCATCCAGTACTTCCTGGCATAGCGGTGATTAACATTCTCCACATAAATCTCCCAGCACCTGCAGGCCATAGGCAGCAGGGGCTATCCCAGACACTGGGGCCTTCTGAAAGAGGACAGCTCAGTGCTCAGTGTTGTCCCTTAAGCTTCTTTCAGTTGCTTAAGAGCTGTCTGTCTTATGTAATTTTGTACAGTTAGTGTTAAGGGAGGACAACTCCTCTTTATTTCTCTTTAGTACCTATGAGGCCTTGCTTTCCATCCTACTGGATACCCACTTAAGATTCTTAGAATTGAAATGGGAAGAAAGATTGATGCATAGACTCTTGCTTACTGCTTCTGGCAGGATTCATCCTCTTATTTCAAAGGAAAATTCTCTAGCTTTGTGGGGAGAGGTTTAGTGTAATTGGCTATTTAGTGGGATATGCAATGAAATATAGCTTCACTACATTTGACCCAGGGAGTACTCTTGGCCATGCTCATGGTGTGTGGGGTGTCCATGCCACTGCTGGAATTCCCACTGTTCTTGTCCTCTCGACTCCTGGATCTGTGAGGGCCAGCATGCCAGGTGTGAGGTCGATTATGGGAATGCTGTGTCTGTTGGCCTGCTTGCTCCCCACTTTCAGTAGAAGCTCAGGAATTCAGAGCTTTGAATTTTCTGTGACATGCTGGGAGCTAGGGGCAAGTTATTTCCTCAAGTCTGGTAATTGAGTTGTTTCCTCTAATGAGACCATTTGTTCCCAGTCTGTCCTTTCGTATTGAGCTAGTATGGCACTGTCAGGTGGTGGCTGCAGTGCCCATTTCCCACTTAGCCAAGGGACACCGCCACAGGTCTGCTCTGGCTGTGCCCCAAGCCAAACTTGTCCTTTTCTGTGTAGTGAGTTAAAATTTGAATCACTCCACTTCAGCTAGAGATAATCAGGTTTTCTTGGAGAAGAGTCTTTGGACAATCATTGAACAGGCAATGAGTGCTTTTGTTTCTAACAAATCCTCCAGCAGCCTGTGCAAATCGGTGGTGTGGTATCCACAGATATCTATAGCAAGTATTGTGGAGCTCAGCTTTCATTTTCTGACTGGTGTGGGTCTTTCTTTGCCTTGTGTAGAAATGACTTCTCTCCTGAAGTACAGGGAGTACTTGAATGGTAAATGGATGATGACCCAGAAGATCTGTGTCTGCATCCAGGAAAAATAGCAGGAGAGGGGAGAGCCTAGGTCTGGGTGGCAGAGGCTAGCTCAGGGTGGGGATGCAAGGAAGTCCTGTGTTACCTCAATAAATAGATTTGCTCATGATTTTCTGCCCCTCTCAGGAGTCAGTGATGTAAGAGTGGCTAAAGTGTGCTTAGAATAGACAAGTATCGGGCTGGGGATATAGCCTAGTGGCAAGAGTGCCTGTCTCGGATACACGAGGCCCTAGGTTCGATTCCCCAGCGCCACATATACAGAAAACGGCCAGAAGCGGCGCTGTGGCTCAAGTGGCAGAGTGCTAGCCTTGAGCGGGAAGAAGCCAGGGACAGTGCTCAGGCCCTGAGTCCAAGGCCCAGGACTGGCCAAAAAAAAAAAAAAAAAAAAGAATAGACAAGTATCTCAAAGGTACTCTCCATTCCTGATGGAGAATACTTGAGCCTGATTGTTTTAATCAGATGCAGACTAATCTGTAAGCCTTTTGGTAAAGGTGATAACTTTATGTTGGATTCCATGAATCATTCTTTGACCATAAAAATGGGAAAGTTTCTGTTGCCATGTGCTGCCCTGTGAAGTTCTGCTGAAATTCTGCCCTAAGCAACTCAATCTCTAGTTGATCATGGCAGCCAGAGAATGCCCTGGTGGAGAGGGGTACCAATACAACCTAGTGATGGTGTAGACTCCTGAGCCACCCTGTGTATGTTAATGGAGGTTTCTGGAAAGGTTGAGAGCTTGGCTCTGGAGAGAAATCATGAGGTCTTGTATGTTTGCCTGGATTGGCTTTACATTTTAGTTCTCCTACTTCTATCCCCTAAGTAGTTGGGAATATAGAACCATTGAATGTCCGCCCCCCGCCCCAAAGTCTGATATACAAGACTAAAGCAGCAGTGATGAAATGTTTTCTACTTCTGTCAATCTGGTGGTCAGAGAAGGGAGCATATGACACTGATACCTAGAAAATGAGAGCTCAGCGAGCCACATCTGTAAGAAGGCCTCTGAGATGGCTGTGTCTCTGTCTCTCTTCTCTCTCTCTCTGGACTACATGCTGAACACAGAATACTTGGCATAGTTGCTGCTCATGCCAGTAGGACTGGGCATTTCCTCTGCTTTAGTAGTTGCTAGGGAAAGTTGATGGCAAAGAGCAGTATCTTAAACATTTACCAAGGTGAGGCGAAGGACACAACAAAGAGCTTAGCTTCTCCCTTTGTCTTCCATGTTGTCAGTTCTCCCCAGATGTTATCTTAGAAAGTCTGGAGACTGCATTCTTCACTCCACAAAAAATTTCTGCCCAAGATATATTTTGTGAGATGTTTCATCTAGAGATGTTTGTTTGACCTTTGTCTTGGATGAAGGGGTGTCTGCCATGGCACCTTGGTATTGTTCTATAGACAGTTGTTTGAGTTTTTCCAGCACTCAGGGAATGTGGTTCTGAATCCCTCAAGTGGGCATTTCAGACTGAATGCAGGTAGGTTGCTGTCAATTGCCTTGAAATTTCCAGTTGTGATGACTTGGTGCCCCAGAGAGGGGTTTAACCCAGGACTCATTATGGTCAGGAACAAGGTTGACTCTGAGCAGGTCCGGCCTTATCTCTGGAGACTTGTAAAGAAATTTGAGTGCTCCACTGGCAAAAGTCACCTGGCTGGTTCCATTGCTTGATGTGAGAAGGTTGGGAGCAGTGTTATTCTTGGGGTTGGAAAACTGATTTTTATAGCATTCAAATCTTCTTTACATGGACTAGTTGTTGGAGAATATTTTTCGTGTTTAAAATGAGCAAAGCCACAGGAGAAAAATTGTTCAGGCTATGTATTGATAAACATGTATCCTCTGGGTGTGGGGAGGGTTCCTTCTCCAGGGCTATCTTTAATCTCTAATGATGCAGAGAGATGTTGGTCAGCTCTGACTATATGGCCACCAATCACTTCTTAGGTTCTTAGCAGCCACTACAGGGGTTGAGCCTCGTCCTGATGGGTGAGCTAGAGTGCTGTGTCTAGAGTAGGTACAGAAAAGAAATGGCAGAAAAGCAGTCTAGAGTAAGTACAGAAAATGCTTTCAGACTGGAAATTTTCCTTGTGAGAGATCACATTATTAGATCTATACAGATATATTCTAAAACACTTAATGTGTCCACTGTTTCAATTTTTCTAGAGTTGTGCCACCAGTCCTCATTGTGAGTTACAATGACAGCATCTAAAGTGGGTACAGCTCCTGTCAATACCATCTGCTAGGTCAGTGTAACATTTTGAAGTGCTTCTTAGACCTTGGACTTTGAAAATGACCATCCAAACGTGGAGATATGTTCTGCATCAGTTTACACCTGCTCACTCATCTCTTTCTACTGCTAGTACCTCTGGTATTTGATTCTACATAAAGAATCTGATTACAAAGCCCATTTTATGCACTATGTGCTGAGTGTGTGTATATAGCATTGATATCTATTGCAGGAAGGTCAAGAGATTTCTGAGCATCTCCACAAAGCAGGCAAAAGAGCAGCCAAGGCATGAGATGAATTCCCCACAGAGGGTCAGCTTTTCTATTCAGGTGGGGGTATCCATCTGCTATGGAGGAATGGTTTGGAGGCTGTTGTGACCTAGGTTGGAATTTTTCCTGTACCTGTAGTTTCAGACTTAGGGTTTGTTTTCCTCTCATCCTGTGAAATGATTATGTGTAATATGCTTGGTAGGGCATGTGTGAAGACTTGTGAGTCATTATCCCTCAGATACCTGAGAAGGGCTGGCTTGAGTCAGGGGATCTAGAGGGAAATAATGAGTGACTTTTCGGTGTGGACTCTCAGGGAATAGGACCAACAAAAAAGTCCATTACCTTTCACAGCAGTGTTTTAGAGAGTGGGCAGGGAAGAGTTGAAGCTACATGTGTTTTCTGACTTCCTGGGTTTAATGGGCTACGCACCAGTGACAAGTTGGAGTTAACAGAAGGGCCTAGGGAGATAGCAAGGCTTTCACTGCTACTGCATTTGACTTTCTCCTCTGCCTGTGTGCTGAGGATCCATGCTTGCTTATGAGATTGTATCAGCTGGAAACCTTCATTTCCTATTAAAATCTGAGTTCATGTTCTCTCCTTCTGCACTCCTGTGTGGATCTGAGCTTCACAGGGATTACTTTGGGTGATGGCATAGGGTTTGTGGGCTTTCCCCAGCTTGCTACCTCTACTGATATATGCACCTGGGTGGGTGAATTTCCCCAGCCCCTCCTGTGCAGTCTAGCAGGCATGTTGACCCTGTTGGGAGCCAGATGTGCTTTGCTTAGTCTCAAGTCCCATGTTCATGACTGCTGATCTCTCATACGATTAGGAAGTTTGTTATATGCCAGTGCCTAAAGACTTTGCATGATGGACACTTTGCCATTTTAGCTTGTATTTATAGACAAGTTCTAGATGATTTGATTAAGCCTGTAGTGTATCAGTGCAAGTAGGCTCTGCATTATATGCACACTGCTATTAGGTGAGTTTGATCACTTTTTTGGGTGTATTTTATAAATCACAGAGGGGAAATGGCAAGGGTAACATCCGATAAGCCTCTGTGCATGGCTCTTTGTTTCTCAGGCATCCCATGAAATATGGTATCTCTGTCTGGTTGTGATGAGGCTCGGCATGAAATTAAGTGTTGCAAGAGAGATGGCTGTGACAGCCTCATCCTTCTAGTAGACACAGATGCACTGCACACTTCAGCAGGGATTTCCCTGTTGGCTATCTCTGTGATATTCTTTTTCTTTACTGGGAGGTATATTTTTAAAAATATACTCTGGTTACTCAGCTGTACTTAAATAGATCTCTACTTCTCATGATCACCACAGGAATTGAATACAGGGGTCAAAAATGTGAAGTAATTAATCCCCTGTATGCAGGGATGAGTCATTCTTTAACTCTCATGCATTCTATCACAAGTAGGTGAAAGAATATTGAATACAGTATTCTTCATGTTATCTTCACCTATCATGAGTAGATCTAATATAAATACTCTAAGTCCTTCCAAGTCTTTACTGCTTAATAGCAAGTTAAGAACTTTAGTGGAGTGGAGTATTATGCAGTCATTAAGAAGAATGAAGCGGGGGCTGGGGATATAGCCTAGTGGCAAGAGTGCCTGCCTCAGATACATGAGGCCCTAGGTTCGATTCCCCAGCACCACATATACAGAAAACGGCCAGAAGTGGCGCTGTGGCTCAAGTGGCAGAGTGCTAGCCTTGAGTGGGAAGAAGCCAGGGACAGTGCTCAGGCCCTGAGTCCAAGGCCCAGGACTGGCCAAAAAAAAAAAAAAAAGAAGAAGAATGAAGCTATGTCACTTACAGAAAAATGGATTGAAGTCAGGATGCTTCTGTTAAGGGAAGTAAGCCAGTCACAGAGCATCTAGACATTCACTGTTTAGAAGAACACTGTTCCAGAAGCCATGGGGCAAACTTGTTTGGGGACGATTCCAGGTTATCATGGATGAGACCTTGGTGTTTCAACTCTCAGTATTTCTTGGCCATACATCAGGGGTCCAACTAGTTAGGTGAGGACTGAAGGTACAGCGATATCTGGAATCTGGGACCTTAGGAATGATTGTAGAAGCAGAAGCACTTACTTAGAACTGTAACCCTGCTCAGAGTGTAAAGTTGGTAATATTCTTGTTATGTACAATTCTTGCCAACTATGACTGAAGGTACCTTTACCATGACAGCCTTACAATAGCTACCACTAAACTGAAAAAAAATTTTAATCTTCCTAGATAGTGTTCACCCTATTCTTAGAATTAATCTGTCGGAAAGGATGCATGAGTGATCCTCCCTGTGCTGTATGATCACATTATTGAAATAATGTCCCTATGCTGAAGAAAGTATATGGGAGGAGACTCATTTCCATGGAAGCACAGCATTCCCATGGGAAAGTAGATGAGGGGCTTTTCATGGGCCCTCCCAACAAAATCAGGGAAGCGTGATGTCTGAGTGGCAGGTTGGATGCCATTTTTGCTTGTCTTTAATTTATTTTCCCTGCGATATAGGAGTTTATTCGGGTGGTTAGTGGCCAGGGAATTCTGCAGAAAAAAGCCTGTATTTCCTATTATCATTCATATGTGGAGGTGAGTTGTTTCCACAAATCTGCTTTCTCTAGTGTTCACCAATCATTTTAGTTTATAACTATAGTCTCTCTACTCTGGTGTTGAGAGATAGAGTTGGTAATATTTCACCTCTATTTCCTTTATTCTGCATGGGACTGGTGAATCTGTAGTCTGGAAATATTCACAATGATAAGTATAAGATTTGTATGTCCAACCAGTGAGAATGGAGCCACTTGAAAACAGAAGAGTCCCTTAAAACTTTCAAATCTCTGCCCTAGAGAAGGAACTGGGAACCGTGAAGATTAACTAGGGATGGCCTCTCAGAGCTTGGGTTTGAAGCTTAGAATACTTGGGATAAGAAGGAACTGGCAAACAAGCATTAGGGAGGAACAAATCATGGATGTTGCTGTGTGGAAGCTCAATCTTTGACCTCCAGAGGGGCTTTGCCCTCTTCTTTCTGTTTGTGTTTCTCCTAATGGATATTGCTTGTTGAAAACTAAAAGCCCACCTTTTGTTCTGAGTGTGTGTGTAGCACTGGTGGGGTCTTCCTTGATGAAGAGTGAGTGGGCGAATGCACACCTGCACAGTTCTCGGTATATTCTGAAGGACACATGGTAGTGACCTTGAGAATGACAGCAAGAGCTGTGGTTCTGGCACAGGTTGTACTGATCCAAGAGGAGAGGGACAGAGCTTCCTTGGGACATGGGCTTGAACTGCAGCATTTTTCCATCACAACTCTGTGCTTTTGGTTACAGCCTGTAGTGCTGGATGCTGCTTATCATCTGCTGAGTCACGGTAAATTTCTCTGGCTCATGCCCCCTTGTGTCTGTGCATCTCCCAGACTTGTGATTTTAGGTGGTTATAATCAGAGCAGACGCTTGATTAAACTGTGCATAGTTGGTAGTTGTCAGAGTAACAAAGATGAGGAATACAATTTCCTGGGAACTGGAAATGGCATGAGCTGAGGCACTGATGTTCCTCCTAAACCAGGTGTCTGTGATAAAGAATCTTCAACCTCAGAAGAAATTAGAATTATAATCAGTTTTTCCAACTAAAATACAGTTGGCTTGAGATTTTTTTATGCAAAATGGAAGCAATCAAACATTGTCTGAAGTACTTGAATAGGGAATTTTCCATTAGCAGATCCCTCATAATGAACAATTTGCATATCTTGTACACTGTCTAAATGTAAGGTTAAAGTTGTTTCAAATGACAAAACATGTAATATTGATGTTTGAGTGGAAAGCATGTAAGATGTGTAAAACATGTAGAAGCTTTCCTATGCAATTCTTCTTCTGACAAATCATGCCAATGGAAGGGCAGCTGAAGAGAACCCTTTGAAAAGGAAACCAGGGTGTCTAGCCTGGAGTCTATACATTCTGAATCAGTGCTATGTGCATGTGAAGCAATGCCAGAAAACCCAGAAGAAGAAGAAATGGTAAAAGAGTAGGGAGTGGGGACAAAGGTGGGTATGGTTTTGCATGGTAAACCCTATGTCATTTGTGACTTGTGACTCTGGTAACTCTGGAAGGAAGCCCATAGAGTGGAGGTTTGAATTTCCATGTCAGGAAACAGGACCTCGGATCAACAACAATGTCACTCTGTTTTTTTCTGTTCTTTATCAGCTGAGTTGTGCCCTTGTGCTTGGAGCTGAGCTGCTATAGGACATTTTCAGGAAAGATCTAAGATAGTAACTTGGATGGAGGTCAGAGGCAAGTGTCCTTGGGTTAGGACAACTGGCTTGAATGCCTTCCATAGCTGTGCTGAAAACAAGGGAGTCTGGGAGATGTTAGCAAGCACCCATCCATGCCCACATTCTCCTGAAAATTTCCAGTGCTCCTGGGGGATGAGCTTTGATCAGGAAGAGCAAGGGATCTGTCCCCCTAGAGTAGGGCTAACTAGACGCCATAGCTGAAGACTGACTGACATCTGGCTCTTGGCATGACCTCCCCTTCTTCAGCCCTGAGAGTGCTAATGAAGCCTCCCATAGGACAGGACATCTCTAACATTCAGTATTGAATCAGGAAGAGCTGAATATCTCTCTGCTCACTGTAGAAGCTCACCCTTGTTCAAGTGGTCTTAGATGCATTGGATAATATAAAAAGTGGGATTCCAAAGCTGCTTTGCTGCTTGTCCCATGAGCAGTCAGGGATTCTTCTTTTGTTGTCCTCAATTAGTTTTCCAAAATGACCTCTTAGCAAAGCAAGGGGGTCTTCTCTGAATTTCTCTGTCCTCTGGGCTGTTGAACATGTCAGAAGCAGTCACAGTTGACTTTATAAGTAAGGAGATGGGAGTTATCCGTGAGGATGGATTTAAATCCCTTCTCTCAGAATCTCAGAAAACTGGCAGATGGCTATAGCATGTGGGAGGTGGATAGATACAGTGAGGAATGCAGAATTCATATAAGTGGAATCTTTTTTCCCCAGAAGCTTTGCCGTTCCAACACTAAGAGGACAGTGTGGGTCATGTCCATATGGGTTACTTCCCATCTGTGGGAAGACCCATGGGTCTCAAGTGCAAATGGTAGATCGTAAAATCACTCCCACCACCATAAGGACATGCTGGGCCACCCAGGTTCCTGAAGGCTAAAGTGTGAACTAGAATGTTCTTCTGAGTGGAAGCAGCCTCTAGTCTCACACTCCTCTGGAAATTCCTCCAGAATGTGCCCTTATGGATGTTTTTTGCAAGGGACAAGGCTCAGATAATGGTCACCAGACCAGTATAGCAAATCCTTGGTGCTTTTGGTCAGAAGGGACTTTGTTGTGGTTACAGGGAAAATTCCTACCTCCTTGGCAGTTGCAGTGACTCCAAGTCAGGAAAGGCACAGGCCCACGTGAAATTGTCTTTAAATGTGAGCATAGCCACACTATTGTGGAGAAATTGAGAATGCCCTCTGGTGTTCTTATAATTTTCGGTCTTCATGATCATAAAGGGAGAGTAAAATGGTTAGAAATTTCACTTGTTCTGTAGCCTGCTGTAATTTGCTTGTGCCTGGTGTTGAAAACCAGTGAGGAAGTTGTTTGGGGTTATATGATACTCCATTGAGACATTTCCAAGGTTAAATTTTGTATCTCCAATGAAGATACTCACCATGGAAACTTAGAGGAAGACATGAATATTTTCTGAGAATTTTGCCCATTCATTTAAAACTCAGAGCAATTTAATGTTTTCAACCTCTGTACTCTGGAATGCAATGAAGATGTATGGGATGTTTGATTTTTTAAAATTTGTGATGTAGGTTTCCAGTGCCAGAATAGGTACAGTGACTGGGGCTCACACAGTCTTCCATAGACACATTAACTTAAAGAATCACATGTCACAGTGTGGAGGAACAGAAGTGTGAGATGATTCTCATGTAGACAGACCCTAGGCAGCCTTGTCCTGCCTTTTCTAGCCAGGCTTGCCTTTCCAGGAGTGGTTCACCTTTGTTAGCCTCTAACTTACACTGTTTTTCATCTGTGGAGATGGAAACTCTCTAGATTTGAGTGCCTATCCTGTTTTATTTCTCTATCCTACTTTCTTTTTTTTTAAATAAATCTTTTATTTATTGATTGATTGATTGATTGCCAGTCCTGGGCCTTGGACTCAGGGCCTGAACACTGTCCCTGGCTTCTTTTTGCTCAAGGCTAGCACTCTGCCACTTGAGTCACAGCACCACTTCTGGCCATTTTCTGTATATGTGGTGCTGGGGAATCGAACCCAGGGCTTCAAGTATACGAGGCAAGCGCTCTTGCCACTAGGCCATATCCCCAGCCCTCTATCCCACTTTCTTGGCTTATGTTCCCTTCTGAATATAGTTGTCCACTTCCCTGGCAGTAAAAGACCATCTGTGTCTTGGTATCAGTGGACAAGCAGTGTTGTTTCTGCTTTTCTCCTGAACTTGACATGTCACCTATGTTCTTTGGATTAGGACTGGGCATTTAATTGGGTCACTATATGTCTACAGCCTTCAGATATTTTCTTAGGAGTTACACAGGGCTATTGAACTGTTTGGTGACTGAGTGAAGAGAGAAGGGAGTGCAGGCGGTGTTAGTGAGCTGATCAGTTAGAGGTGACTGCCCTGAGCTTGCTGAGGACACTGAGGGGCTATGAGCAATGCATCTCAGAATGTCCTTCTGGGTGAACACTTTGGCTGCTTACCCCCAACTTGGTCAGTGGCATTCTTCTAAGCTTTGCCCCTTAGTATTTCCTGGAAGTGCTGGGATGGGACTCAGGAAAGGAAACAAGTGGGGAGTGAGAATGGAGTGAAGGTGATATAACAGGTAGCTCAGATGAGGTCAAACCCACCTGACTCTGCTTTTCAGAGGGAGAGGGCCTGGCCTTGATACTACCTACAGCAAAGGAGCTGCTTATTTGTCTTTCCTATGATGGAGAGCTGCCTTCTTGGAAGAAATATGAAACAAATGTGCCCCTGATACCTGGGTCCATACATACCTTTTTTCCCGTTCAGACATCATTGAAGGAGCAAGTCAGAGATCATTTTGTGCATCTTGTTGTGTGTGAACTTGGTTACTTGACATTTTCCATTTAGGAGGTGTGAGGAGGACTTGTGTGGCCCATGACAAGAGAAGGTTCCAAGTTTCCCTCAAAGCCTGCACCCTACATAGGCCAGGGGATGGGTTAATGTGTGAAGTTGAATTGAGGTGTGGCTGGTAATGGGGCCTGGAAGTGGATATGAGCTTTCTGTTTTGCTGAGTGGAAACTCATCCCTTGAACTACAGAGGGTGTCTGTCTGTATTTGGGCCCTTTTTTCTTTGTATTTGTCTGTTTCCCATGAAATTCAGCTTGTTTCTAATCTATGAGTGTCATCCTAAGACCTAAGGCTACTTTAAATGAGACTTCTACAAAAGCCCTTTCTCTCCGGCCTCTATCTCTGCAGGGTCTTCCTTGAATGACTGAAGTGTGTGCACCCGTCTGCACTCTGAAGGACATACCTTAGGGTTCCTGCATTGCCCAAGTTCCAGTGCTTATCTGACTTGGGGTCTCATGGGTAGGCTCTGTCTGGAACTCAAGTACTTAATGCTCGTGATCTTTTACTTCAAAGCTTCATGCTCACATTAGCCTCTGGAGTGGGCCGTATCTGGCAACTCTACTGAGCCACAGTGGATTTCTCTGAACCAGCTCATTGTGATGAGGTGCATTGTGCAAGTTTGTTATTCCCATTGGTGAGCGCTGATTTTTCCTAAGGACATGGTCAGTTGGGGAATGTTCTAGAGATGGAGGTGATCAGAACAGTTTCCAGGGAACTGGGAACCACAACTTGTTGACCAGCTTAGGATACCCAGAGAAGAGAATGGTGAATGATGATAAGGCAACATGTGAGCATAGCCTTGTGTTGGTTGCCATTAGGCCACAGGTGGCTTGCTGTCACCAGAAACCCATGGAATGCAGGTCAGAATGTCCTCGTTAAGAAGCAAGACTCCTGGGGTTAGCACCAATGCCACTATACATTCTATCCTTTCCCAGCTAAGATAGCCTTTGTAGCTGAAGCTGAGCTGGTCCAGGACATTTTCCAGAAAGCTGTATGGTAGAGGTTAGAGGGAGGTGTCCCTCTGGGATGGCACAGCAGGCACAATGCTGTCCTCCCAGCTGTGCTGCCAAACAGAGTATACAAGGTGACAAGTCTTTCTCAAACTCTGCAAAAGGATCAGTGCACTTGGGATTTCCTTTTACCAAAAACAAGGAGGGGGGGTCTCTTCCACTGTAGGAGGACTGGTCAGACTGTAGGCTGGCATCCTGCTACTTTGTCCTCTAAGTTTTAATGAAGCATTGCAAGTGGAATGGGAAGTGACTGGAGAACCGTCTTGAACCATTAACTGCAGTGTTCCACTACTGCCAGAGGCTTTATGACAGAATGAGAGGGGTGGGATTCAGCAGGCATTCTTCTAGCACGTGTCTAACTCTGAATTATTTTTTTGTCTGCCTATATATATCTTACTAACCTGTGATAAACCTCCAAGTCAATGATGTAGCTGACATCAGCAAAGGGCTTTTCTCTGACTTGCTTTGCGCTATGGAGTGCTGAGCATAGGATGCAGACTCCATTGAGTGAGTTTTCCTTATAAAATGGGAGGAGATTTAAAGTTGTTCCCTTAGTATCTCAGAAACTTCAGGTTGGTTATAGCAGTTTCAATTCATCCAGCTTGAGGTGGAAGAAAGCATGGTGTAAGAAACTGCTTTCTCCTCCAAGGTCTGTTCCCTGACCACTGGCAGTACTGTGCAGAACTTGGAGAAACAGAGCTGATCATGTTCTTTGCACTAACTTCCCTCTCACATTAGCCAGTGATGTGGGCCCCTACCTGGCATCTCTGCTGAGCCATAGTGATTTTATCTGGCAGGAAAGACTCAGTGGTCCCAAGCCCAGAGACCAGGATTGTGAAATCACCACTGGCCTGTTTCTTTAAGGCCAGAGTGTGAGCCAGTGCTCTTGGGTGGCATGAAAGCACTTGCTAGTCTGGTGATCCTGCTGGGACCCTTTTTAGGTGGATCCCTGGAGATGTTTTCCTGTAGATAGTGTGTGCTCTGGTTTCAAATAGTAGCTGGCACATCAGAGTAGTAAATACTGGTCAGAAAGAATGAGCTGATGGTGCAAGGAGAGAAATGAAAACATATTTTGTGTCTTAGGCAGCCATGCCAATGGCCACTCCAGAAGAGCTGGGGCTCTAGGTCACTGTGAGACATAATCCTTCAGAAGGCTTAGCCTGTCTTGGGTGAGAAGGTCCCCTGCTCTTCTCATTAAGACCTCAAAATCCTGAAGGAATCCTTGTCACAGTGAGACATGGAAAATCGGTTCCCTGGAACTGGTACCTTGGCTGGTGGTAGGATCCTGTGAGGAAGTTATTTAGAGTCCTCATTTTATATTTATATAATGAAAAAATGATCATTAAGACCCTAGAAAAGCACCGGGATATTCATGATAATCATATTGATTCCTCTCAAATGCAAAAGTACATTGTTTTCAATCTTTTCCCAAAATACTGTGAGAATGCCACAACTTAAGACATCTTGATTTTCTTTTCCCACATACTTGTTTCCAGACTGTCAATGTTGTTCTCCACTCAAAGAGGAGGAACCACTTTCTTTGCAGTCCTTCTTTTGTCAAGGCATGCAGCATAGTCTCTTTCAAATGCTTGCCAATCTTTTCCTTCAGCCTCTCCCAGTCCCTGCCTTGGTAATTTGTTGGGTCTGTATTCAAATCAGTGGGGTTGACCAAATGGGATGGAGGTATCCACAGGTGCTGGGTTTGGGGGAGGAATCATGCTACCCTCCATCTCTCCCTCTATGCACTTGGAGGACCTTTCAATTACTGCTGGGCCTAGTGACAGCTTGCTGATCCCCTCCTCTTCTTCTGTGGCCCAAGAGGTGGTTTCTCCTGTTGCTGGGCTCGGAGGCAGCTTGTTGCTCTCTTCCTCCTCTGTGCCCCTCCAGTGGGGCTCAGGAAGCAGGCAGATGGTAGGGTGAGGGGCAATGGCTGTCTTCAGGAGAATGTTGAGGTAGTAGGAAGTAGGGTATGGGGCAAGGAGGAAGTCCAGGAAGTGGGTGTCTCACATGGTGGGTGACATTGTTCCCATGGCCCTTCTGCTTGAGGAACATTCAATAAATTCTCATGGCAGCATTAAAGGTCCCACCTGACATGGCTTCCTGCACTTTCCCTGAATCAAGTCCTAGGTAGTAGTCTATTATATCCAGGATGGTGGGGCTGGAATTTGCCTGAGCTGGGGGTGCCATCCAGTGAGGTTCTCAACTCAGGATCCGCACTCATTAAACAAGCCAGAAGTTCTAGTAGCTCTGGGGAGAAGCATTTGTAAATCCAGGACCTTCCTGTTCAGGACCTGCCTTTTCAGTGTCTGAACTCTCCCCTCTAAAGTTAGGGTCCTCGGGAAAAAAATATACCTTGAAATTGATGGGAAATACTAGTGGATTTTTCTAAATAACTTTTGTACAAACCTTAAAGGCTTCAATGAACCGAATATATTTCATTTTAGAATAGAGGAGACCAGAATGAAATGGTGTCACAGAACTCAGGCAAGTGCCACTTTGGGCTCTTTTTCTAGCTTACCACTAAACTTCCTGGATGTGTCTACCTTCCATGTGTCTTCTGCTATGAGCAGCACATCACTCTAGGGTGAAAGATTTCTGGATATTTACCCTCAACTCAACAATGTTCTGTGTCATTCTCTACAACCCTGGGGTCTCAGAACCACAGAAGTGCTGCGATTTGGCTATGCAAGTTTACTATGTTTACTACAAGTGGAAGATGAGCACCAGAAAGTTGGCCACACAGAATTGCTGTAGTAAGAGGACCAAACCTCATGGCTCCTTTCAGTGAGGAAGAGAAGGGCTTGGCTGTCCCCTTCAGCAAGGTCCTCACTGGAATAATAATAGTAATAGTAATAATAATCATCCTTGTAAGTTACCATGTTCGTATTAATGAATGATGCCAATGAAACAAGTAAGACTTCTCCTATTTGAAATATAAACTGAAACATGAGACCAATCATAGGAAACCCAAAGTAGGATGTGGTGAACCACAGGGAGAGGAAGAATGCGCCATATGGGAATTGTCTTGTGCTATTCATCTCTGGATGAATATCTATCCTTGGAAAAAATCACACAAGTTTTGCCTATGGCCTGGGTATGTAAGTTGCATTTTGAATGTTAAGAGATTCTACTGTAATTGGCATTAATGATCTTATCTCCTGTATTAGTACATTACTGGTGTAGTTGAGTTTTTGAAATTTTCCATTTAGAAGATACAGATAGGGCTTGTTTTAGTCCAGTGTATGACCTGGAACCACTTGACCCCAGTCTTTTGACCCTAATGTTGGAAGATGGCAATGAGCTGAGAAGAGTGTCACTGAAGTGTAGCCTCTTCAGAGTCATGGCTTGAAGCTTGGGATACTTGAGGGTGAAGAAGGGGACTGACAGGGGGTCTGGGGAAGAAAGAGATGGGTTTTACTGAGTGGAAGTTCTTTTCTCTTTGTAGTTGCATGTTGCCAAAAGAAGTCTAGCTTGTGTCTGGCACATGTTCAATCTTGTGTAATTTCTGAATACTGTGCAAATAGGGACTTTTCCCTTGTTGCTTGAGGCTCTGCAGAGTGACCCTATGTATCTGTGTTCCTGAGATTCACCAGCTCCAGTGTTAGGGAAGTATGCCATTTCCCAGGTGGGTGCTGCTGGCCGGGTAGTTGAGTGCTTGAAGTGCTTTGTCTTGATGCCCCTTCCCAGCTCGGTGCTCACCTTAGCTTGTGGTATGGGACCCTCTCTGGCATCTCTTAGTAGCCCAGATAATTTCTCTTGGTCTGACTTCTAATGATGTGCCTTAGTGAAGATGGAGGTCAGATTTAGAGAAGACTATTTTCACCTTGATGTCTGGAATTGAGTCTAGGTCAAATAATATATCTAATTTATAAGAATGGTGTCTCACAGATTTGTAAATACTTATAAAGGGAGGTGAAGGTTGAGATTAATCCTAGACCCCCTACTACTGCTACTTATGATTTGCTTAACTCAGACCATCCAAGGAACTGTGCCCTAGGCCAGACCATGGATGTTTGAGCTGCCTGTGAGAGCCATGTGGAGTATCCTAAACCCAGCAGCTTGAGTCTCCTTGTATGGTTATGATTTGACCCTACATTTGTGAGGATGTCAACACTCTATATCTTAATTTCTCAGTTGATGATCCTCTTCATTGAGAACAAGTTGAGGTTTCTTAAATAATTTGTCTTTTCCCTGAGTACTTTTTCTGTCCTGTGGACTCTTGTTCTGAGTGTACCTAGTTATGGTTTGGCACAATTGAGAAATAGTTCAAGATGAAAAAAGTTGTTCAGGGTGGCAGCCAGGGCAGTTGAACCTTGCTGGTTCTTGAGATTTCTTAGCCCTGAGACAAATATCCTAGACTGGACTGGGGTGGGACGATGTCTGTCATACACAGTGCTATCTTCCCTCCTCTGGGTATCCAGGACCATTGAAATTAGGTGATGTTTGGGCCCAAACACCTGGGCAAGACATTTTCTGAAACAAACAGGTAACTTGTTCATACCTTCACCTTCCAAACATTGGCCCTTTTCTGCTTTATAATTACAGATTTTCAAAGTAATCTGTGGAAATAAGTTTTCTACACAAGGCCCCAGCTATCTTGCATAAATCCTTGGAAATAGGGCTGTTAATATTAAATATATAATGTTATTCCATGGAGATTACAAATAGTATAAGCATGATGCATATATTCCCCGTGGAAAGGAAAATTTGCCAAGTTGTTACAGTAGTGATCTGCTTTATGTGTTTAAAATTGATCACAAATGGGTAATGATAGTAAAGGTCAGTTGATCTTAGTTAATGAAGCCTGCAGCATTTAAATACAAATAAAAAAACTTCTCCATTCCCAGGCTCATGGCAACTCCTCAGATGGCTGTACTAAGCTCAGACACAAAGGCTGTCTATGTGAGTAGTCAGATTTGGGCAACTTTCAATCTAATGGCCAGCATGAGACAGGAGCCCAGGTGAAATGAAACCTTCATAAATTCTGAGAAAAGGCCTCTTGTCAACATAGCACTCTAGTAACTTGTTCCAAGAATGTGCTGCTTTTTGGGTGTTTAAGGAAATTACTCTGAGCCGAGGGGAGGTATTATCTGTCTGTCTTGGAACAACCCCAACTCCAACATAAACAAGTTCTTCCAGGAGCTTCTAGCAGCTTCCCATCCAAACGGGTGGACAGAAAGCTGCATTTTCTAGAAGGCTGTAGGAACTCTTTCAGAAGCTTAGTCTGTGCATGAGGCAGGCTGTCCAGTTGGCAGCTCTTGGAGCTCTGAATGATTCATGCTGGCCATTTGTTTCTATGAGACTCATAGGCATGCTATGACAGAAGCACCATACTTGTTCCTGTTGTTGCTGAAGTGCTGTTCTGCTACAGGGCACGTGGGATGATTCTGGCCTATGTCTCTAGACTGGATGTTTGCTTTAGTGAGCATCAAACCTATGGTCGGTCTGCTCATCAGGTGAACCAAGATCCCCCTATAAAGCATAATGCTTACCTTGTTATTTTAGGTAGTGCTTTTCTGGCCCAGCATCCTACTTTACCTCTTCAGTACTGACTGAAGACAATATTGCCTTATTGCCTTCCTCCCATGAAGGAATCTGTGTTGCACATGAACAATGTTACAAGCTCACATGAGTCTTGATGGCCTTGCATTCCAAATACCTTCTTCAGGAAGGAATACCTTACAATGACCACCCCCCCTTTCCCCACTTGAATGTGTACAGAGTGGTCAGAGTAAATTATCTCTGCCAAGGGAAGCATTTGTAAGTACATGACATGCATATATTTTAAAAGGTGAAAGATTGATGAGATATGAGAGAAACTGAGGTTTTGCCATAGTATATAGAAGCTAACATGTCTCTACCGGATCAGAGGAAGCCTTGTCCCTTAATCAGGACACTCTATAAAAGTGTTTCCTGTGGGAGTTTGGGAAAGAATGGGAGTGGATTTCACCCTTTTCCCTCATTCCTGATTCTGGAGAGATGAAGAGCCAGTTGGCACAGGGAGCAGCTTGTTAATAAATAAGCTAGAGTCTCTCTGTTCTGGGACCTCAAGTCAGAAGTTTCACAGGAGAGAAAAGAATGTTGAAGCTGTGTTTCAGATGCGCACTTGACTGATGGCTGATGCTTCCATCTCTTAGGGCAGCTCTTCTGTGCATCAGCCTTCTGTGTGTCAGTGAGAGCCATATTGGGCAGCTCTAAGCCTGCAGACTCAGACCTCCTCAGGATGAGAAAATAAGTCTTCTGGGTTCAGAATATTCTTATGAAAAATGTCACATTCTTTCATTTTGGAAGTTTACCTCTAGGAAAATTGGAGCACTTGTGGAAGTAATCAGAATAAGGGATGAATATGAGTGTATTCTTCTCTTTCCCAATGTATTCTTCTTGCTCAGAACACAGCTAGATTGTCTGCTTCCCTGTGGAGTGCAACCACAGTATTTCATGTTGTCAGAGCTATCTTGGGTATTGGCTCAGCTTGGTGAAGTTGGCTTTATTGGGGATATTTCTTAGTGGCCTTATGGATCCTGAAAGTTACTATCCAAGAGAGGTAGGCATTGTGTAGTTCATCACCATAATTTTACCTTCAATGATCAGGGTCTACTCATTGATTATCTTGAGATACTAGTTTTGGAAGATTTTGTTGGATTTTTTTTTCCTAAGCCTTCAGAGCAACCTAATTGCCCCTTGGGAAGGCAATGAGGAGGTTGGCTTTATAAATGCCTCCAGGAAACTGCAGGAAGGGATACTAAGACCACAGATTAGTTCTTGATGATTATTTCAGTGTCAGGGCAGGGGCTGCCATCCATGGGGTTCTTTCTCTCTACTCGCACGCCCTGTAGAGTTGGTGCTTGCTTCCTCCTGAGCAGACTTTTATCAGTAAGAAATCCCTGATATCACGTCTGAAGACTAGTGTCCAGACCTCCACGCAAGATTATCAGGAAGCTCTTTGTGTAAATGAAGTCTTGAGGGCCCTGGAGTGGAATCTCAAATCACTTACAAACTGGAAAGTTTGCACACCCTTGAGAGCTAGAGGACATTTCTGGGAGAATTCTGAATAGGAAGGCATGTTAAAGGAGTATCTTGCTCAGAACTTCAGCTGAGCCAAAGTCTGGGTTTGTGGGGATTGTTGGTGAAGCTGCTTTTTTATGCTACCCCAGTCTTTGCTTTAATAATGGGAGCGGGGAAGGAGGAGGTGTGACTCCTGCAAAATTAAGTAGATCAGCACATTACACAACTTAAAAATACCTACAAAGCATGCTTTACTTAGCACCTTAATATAGTGTGAGAAGTTGATTAAAACACAACATGCCATACACCATGCAATGTGGGGAGTATTCCAAACTACAACATTCCTCCTAGAGGATTTAAAACTTAAAAAGCTGTCTTAATATTGCTTAAATCTTCATAAGCAGCCTACATTGTCTTGTAATGAGAATGTATTATGGAAGAAAGCAAAAGGTAATAAAATATAAAGAACATGACTGGCATTTGGCCAAAAGCAGTGTAAATTCCATGCTGCTCAGGAAGTTTGTTGTTCTCCTAGAAGTGGTTCTGCTGTGAGCAGCACCCCCTGCTGGTTCTAGGGTTCACCCTGCCTGTTGGTGGCAGCCTGGCAATGCCTGATCAGATCAGTATTCTCCAGGATGAGCAAGCTGCTGATATTTGTTCTAATATCCTGTGTGCTACAGGTAAGAAGGTGTTGTATGAGGGAGACGTTGAGGGAGAGCTTGTTTTTGAAAACCTAATTGCTTCATGATGTGTGTTTTCTGGGGGTTAATTTACTGTTGTTGGACTCTTGGTCTCTTTCCTCTGACGTGACCAGCTTTTGGCAAGGCACCAGGATTAGAAGGTTAGGGACCACACTGTCAGGAAAATGGAGAAGAAAGAACAAGCTGGACTCAATCTCAATGGGCAAGTACTGTTTATTGTGGCACAGCAAGGGGCAGCAATCTCCCCATGTCAATGGAGGTTGTGCAAGTAGGTGGGGTTTAAGTTAGGCTTTTATGGGGTCTGAGCAAGGAGATGGAGGTTATCCAAACAGCTATGATGTCTAGGGAGGTGGGGATTTGTGTTTAGGCCCACAGTGGAATGTTTTAATAGCCAGGCTTGAGTTGGATTTTCTTTCCTGGGTCAAGCACATCAGCACATACCTCAAATCTTGCCTGACATATCTATGTACCTGGAATAATAGGGTGAGGTCATTCCTTCCTAGACCTCTTGTGAACACAGCTGCCATGCCAGAAAAGATCAAGTTCTCATGAAGCCTGCTGAGTCATATTTATGCACAGATTGTGCATAGTCCTCTGAATAATTGCAGGATGAATTATGGCTATTGCTCCTTAGAGCTTAGCCTGATGTCTTGAGGCCATGAGTCTTAAACATTTGTAGACTTCTCAGTTCACAGCTTTTGGAACTGGGACCTGAATTGCATATCCTTGAGTTGAGAGTCTGATGTCACCCAAGTGCTATATTTGGAAGTGAACTCAAGATGAGACAGGGGACTGTCTGGCATTGTAACTGAGGTTGAAATTATGAAGGCAGAGTAGGGACACATCACTGACCTGGCTGCTTCTGGGCCAACTGCAGGTAATACCAGGTGGACCTGGTTTGATTGTGGAAGGCATATCTGATGTGCCTTTGTATGAAAGACTCTCAGACTATCTGTAGTTATCCCTCCTGTGATGCAGCAATTCCCTCTCTAAACACACAAGGCTCTGTCTAAAAACAAGAATACAGAAGGGCCATGATCTACTACAGAGCAGTATAGCCTTTGTATGGAAAAGTCTAGTCTTCTGGAAATCTTTCAGAGACAGTAGCATTTTCCTATACCTTCTTGTGATAAAAGACACCTTTCCTAACTTGGGGAAAGACATCTATACATCCCTATATCTCATTCACACAGTTCCCATCTCAGAGGCTTTGCTTACCAGAAAGGCACCCTAACCTCTTGAGCCAAGCCTCTGGCTTCAGCAATGTCCCCACAATGCCTGCTTGAGTTGAGTATCTTTGAGAATAATGAACTATTTCACCATATTCAAAGAATTTTCTCTTAAGTTTGAATACTTTCTGCTACAAAAATAGTGTAGTTGTATAAAGAGCTAAAATTGATTGCCCCTGTCCCAGCTACCTTACCTGCTATGAACTGTTGAGAGATTAACACTGTAGAAGTGTTCTGAAATGTCAGTTTTCAATTTGGCAGTAAACTGTGATGAAGGTCAACATGTCCTCATGTGGATATTTTAATATGTGAATTGTTCTATTGCTGCACACCCCTTTTATATACTTATAAACAATATATATGTAGAATCTATGTGTATGTTATACAAGGAGCCTGCTTACTATTTTCTGAGACGTAAAAGGACTTGTGCCATCTTAGTTATTCTGAGGTAAAAATAGTGTGAATTCAGCCAGTGCACGTGGTTAATCTTCATGGTTCTTGGGATGAGAGAAGAGGGCAGTGTTCACGTGCTGATACTGCAGCCAAAAAGATGCAGATAGCATTGCACAGACTGCTTGTTGAGGGGCAGTGGGAGCCAAGAGCATACTTGTGAACTTGTAATTGCTTCCTTTTTGCACTTGTCATTGTCTCCTCTATCCTTAGTGTACAGAGCTGTAGCAGCCTCTGGACCCAGGTTAGGCCCATACTCTGCTGAGATGTCATGACAGGCCACCATGGAAGGTCACTCAAATAGATGTACCCTTTTGTTCTTAGACCCTGCTGTCAGTTTTATTATTAATCAGATTGAGTGCATATTCAGATGGCTTTTCCTTTAATGATTTCATCCTTATTAGTGTCTCGTTTATTGATTGTAATGTAGAAACCTGGTCACAGAGGTGCTGGGATATACTGAGAATCAAAATGAATACTTTTATCATCCTATATCAAGAGAGGAGGAAGTCTAAACTGAAAGATTATCTCTCCATCTTGCTTAAAGGGCATATGTTTCTTGGACCCACGTTGATGATGGTAGTATGGTTGTGGGTGTATTTAGAGGAAGGTAGGAGGTTGGGAGTTGACTCCTTGTCTTTACCCCTGGCAGCATCACATGTGGTGTGATATACCTGTGGGCCCTCAGAGGCTCCCTCTGAGGCATTAGAAGCCTCACCTAGGCCTTTCCCTGGGATTAGAGACCACATTGTGTCCTTACAAACATTACAGAACAGCAGTGGCTACTCACTATTTAAGGGACCTGCCAAGAACTTTCCTGGGCTTAGGGCCCCACTGAGACCAGTACCTAGGTTCAATGCCCTGCCTTTCACCCTTGTCCCCTACTCCAAGTGCATGTTTCTGACAGCATGCCACCAGTACAGTGAGTATTTAAACCTCCTTCAGACTGAGATCTATGTGGTCTCTGAGTTCTGAGCTTAGAAAAATTGGGGATGGAGCATAAACAAGAGACAAGAGTCTATGTCCCAAGCCCGCTTCTGATCCAGGTGGCTGTGTTCCTCCCCAGCCCTTCTAGCTGGCCACCTGGGGAATGGAAAGCCAGTGTTGGGTGTTCACATGCTCTGCTCCCTGGGTTTTGCCTGTGAAGTCATTGCTCTCTTGCCCTGCTGCTGTCTTGCTGGGCGGGCTGCTCCAGTCAGAGGTCTCAGTTGGGCAAGTGATCAGAATCTGCTTTGTCCTCATAACCCAATATTGCTCCATGGCCTACTGACCCCTCCTGTTTCTCAGGAAAACTTCACCCCTGACCTTATATATGCATCCCAAACAGGACAGATTAGAGAAATTTCAAAGAAGATCTCACTCTTGAATGTATAAACTGAAAACCTTCCCCTCTCCACACTGTTTGTTTCTCTAGCCATGCTTGGAGTTACATGGAGTCCCTGTACAGTAATGACCAAAGCCTGTTCTAGTTTGTTGTGGTCCCTGCTTCCTTTCTTCCACATGTTCTTTCCCTAACAGTGGGGGTTACTGCTGGGAAGAAGGCTGGCTGGAGATCTGTGTGGAGCCCAGGGCTGTTCTGTATGTTGGGCTTTCTATGGCATTTCATCTCTTCAGGCCACACTGCGATTTCCACAGAGCTGCGGGCTGTTGTGGTCTAGTGGGCTGCGATAGGACCTGGTTACATGGACTTGCTTTGTCAATTTTTTCCTCTTCCTGAGCTATAAGGTTGATGTGTGCAGATGGATGCTTATCTCTGACTGATTTCTCTGCATGGCTTCAAAAGGGCTAATCATTAGGCTTCTTAGGTAAGAGCTATAGACAAAAAAAGAGGCAAAAGTAAAAGCTTTAACCAGTCTAAATGTAACTGAAGGGACAAGTTAGAGTCTGTTTAATGGAGCAATTGGCAGGTTCCACTTTATGGACTGGGGGTGGTAGGGAATATGGAAGTGCCAGGGAATGTTGAGAGACTTAGTCAAAAATTGGGCTACTGTGGAGACAAATTCCAGGCCATTGTCCATCTGGATTGATTCTGGAAGACCAAAGCAGGGAATTATTTCCTGTAAAAGAAGCTGGGAGACAGGAAACTTTTATTAGGGGTATGGAATGCCTCTATCCACCCTGTAAAGGTGTCTATAAGAACCAACAATATTTGATCTGTATTCCTAAACTGCTTTGGTGAATGGCAGCTCCTTTGTACAACTAGTTGATGGTAATAAAAATATTCCAAAGAAACCTGGCCATTAGGAAAGTCTAAACTGCCACTAAGACTCACCCTCTGTTGGGGTTTCATCCTTGAATTCTTTCCTACAGTGGATTTGCCACAGCCTGTCTGTGCCAGTGGGTGCCACAATGCTGCTGTGTGCTGATGGTTCTGTGGATGGTGGTGCTGAGCAGGGAGACAAGGCTCAAAAGGGGGCTGGAGGAGAATGCAGGGCCACATGGGGCTGCCTGGAGAGCTGTGTTGGAGAAGTGCCCAGACCTCCAGGGAGGGAGGGAGCCACAGTGTGTCCTGAGGCCCTGACCATAAGTACATCCTGTAGGAAGTATGGCAGTTGTCACGAAGTGATGAGACTTCCACACAAGATGCATTCATTGGAGAGCCATTATAGGGCACTGTCTCAGAAGCCTTCAGAGGCTTGTTTTCTTTTGCCTGAGTGGTTTTTACCTGTAATCCACAGGCTACACCAGGACTGGAGACTTGCTGGCCAGTGTTACCTCTCCTATCTTAGGACAGTAAGGGAGAGCTAGGTGGAAGGATTAATTAATATATTCTTGGCTCCAGTGAAGATCCTGAGATAATATAAGTATTCTCAGATCTCACAAAGCTATGTACTGGAGAGAGATAGCTCTTATTGCCACTGTGTGCTGAGTGTTAAGTCAAGGCTAGGAGTGAGAATGCCAGAGGAGGCAGGTTAGCGTGAAGCAAGGCATTGGGTACTGCTCTATGGAAGCTCAAACCACTGTACTGGAGAGGACTTCTGATTTCTTCGTCATCTGCATCTGTATATTTACAGATCTAACCATCAGACTAGACATAATGTACCTGCTTTAGCACTTGTCTTTTCACTTGTGAAATCTGTAAAAGTATGGATCCTTCTCTGCACTCTTAAGGGAGTCTGCAGTCTTACATGGTGCAGCTCTAGGAGAAGGGAGCACATACACCTATCTGGGGCTCCTGCTTCTACTAGTTGATAGACCCTAGTGCCTTTTAAATTTCCTCAGCCCCACTCCTGTACTCCTGGCACAGTGAAGGTGAAATGATGATGATTGGGTGACAGGCACTGGCCTAAGCCACATGTGAGAGGGTGGGTGCCATATGTTAGAAGCTGGGTGGACATAGTTCTCCCTAGCTCCTTGCCCCATTGTGTCCCTGTGTGTTGCCATGTGTCTTTCCTGAGGCTACAGTGAAAAATCATACAAGGTTGAGTTACAAAATTTGAATACTTGGGAGTACACATGTGTTCTGGTGAATTTGATTATTAAAGTTTTTAGCTCATCTTTCTTGTGATTCTCCTGCCTCATCTTCCTCGTTAATTAGTGAGTAGTGGGGGACACCAACAACAAGCTGAGCTCCTAATTCTCAGCACCAAAAGATATTTCAGACATTGTCCAATAGTGATCATTTAGATACTTTTGCCCATGGAAAATGTGGAACAGATTCTTGTTAGCATCTGATTGGTAATCCCCTCCTTGCAGCTAGTCTGACAATAGTTCATGAAAAGTTCATTCAGGGCCTTCTCTAAAATGGAAGGAGTCTCCTAGCCTAGCTCTTGCATAATGAAGATTAGGTAGCTATTATTTTCCAGTCTCTGATTAAGAAGATAGCAATGCATTCAAGCAGTTTTGGCAAATCTAGATGATTGTACAGAGGAATGGGGAATAATAGTTTGTGAATCTATATTTTAATATTTCCAATGATTTGACTGTGATTGGTGTATCGCTACTTTAGGACTAGTTGGAATCTAGTAAGGAAGTTACGTGGGCCCACAGACTACTTTGCAAGAGGAAGTTAATTGAATGTTTATGTTCCTTGTGAAAGAATTTATCAGCTCTGTATGCAAGTTTTAATCTCTTCTACTTCATGGCATCTAATGCCTACACATTTGAAAATTCAATGAATGGGATCTATGATGATTCTACAATATCTTTACATTATGGTGATAAGATATTCCATGACGTGTTTTCCTTTTTGACCAGCCTTCCCAGAAAAGGAAGAACTAAAAGTATTCTTTTTTTTTTTTTTTTTTGGCCAGTCCTGGGGCTTGGACTCTGGGCCTGAGCACTGTCCCTGGCTTCTTTTTTACTCAAGGCTAGCACTCTGCCACTTGAGCCACAGCGCCACCTCTGGCCATTTTCTGTATATGTGGTGCTGGGGAATCGAACCCAGGGCCTCATGTATATGAGGCAGGCACTCTTGCCACTAGGCCATATCCCCAGCCCACTAAAAGTATTCTTGTTTGCATTTCCAATATGAGTGACTTATGCTACCTGTAAATGTAAAAACACAAGAAATTTGGTTAATTACATTCTTTTGCTACTGTAACAAGATAAGCAAGTTAGGGACTTAAAACAAGTTTATTTGGGAAGGCAAAGTCAAAGATGATGGAGTTTCATTTGACCAGCTGGTGATTGCTTGGCCTGAGCTAAAATCAGAACTAAAAGCAGCAGGGACCTCCAATAGGGTGAGGTTATAAAAGCAAAGAAAACCACACACAGGTGGTGGCTTTGCAACTGCTAGACATCAAGATCCTGGAGCCATTATAGGTGGGGAGCTCTGTGGCTGCTGGTCATCAAGGATGGTTAAAACCAGGCAGACAGCATTCTGCTGATGATGCTGTAGGCTAGAGATTCAGAACTGGAAGTTGTGTGGTCATCAAGAAAACTGGGTTCTCACATTGCAGAACCAGTCCCATTATCCCTAAGCCCTCATTGCCAGTCTTTGCCACTAGTAGAGCAATCCCCAGACACCTATTCCACAGGCCAGCATACCTGGACTCAATCTCCAGGCTGGCCCTTGCAGTTCACATTCAATTCCTGCCCGATGTAAAGCCAGCCTCTGTGAGCTCAGTACTAGATAGGACTTCCATCGACTCCCTAACCTTCAGGCCTTCCTAGTGAACTTGGGATTGCTCCACATGGCTCTAGGGCCCGGCCTTGGACCTTGGGCAGTTGCCAGGAGGGTTCTAGGAGCTCCAGGCTTTGGCTCAATTTGGTGTTCCATCAGCATCCCCAGTAGAGCACTCTTCATGCAAGGCAGTTCTATCAAGCCCAGCAGCAAATGTCTGAACACAGGGCTCAAAGCCAACACAGTGCTGAAGATGAAAACTGCCAGCTAAGAATGGTCTTTCTGATAAAGCTGTCCTTCAGAGATGATGTAGAGAAAATGACTTAGAATGGAGCTGAGACAGCAGAAATTGTAAGGGCATTTCAGTCTATTTTTATATGGTTCCTTGCACTACAAATGATCTTTCAGCTAGATCTTCTACTTGTGTATTCAGACTGGTTTTGGTGACCTGTCTTTCCTTATACTACACTTCTCTTGTACTTTGCAATTACAAACAAAGTATGTTTAGAGTTGGCTTTTCGAGCTATATGTCTTCAGTACTTTTACCATAGTCTTGTATTGGTGGTGTCTGATCGTGTGATATTTAGCCTATTGTCAGGGTGGAAATTGCAATTGAGGAAGGGCTGATATCCACCATCACCATCACCATAGGTTATGTTCATTGAACTTTCAAATGTATAGGCATTAGATGTTTGCATGTAGCCTTGCTAAGCACACCATGGTGGTTTCACATTTCCCAGAGTTTTTGTCACTATGTTCCAATGAGGAGGTCTCTTGATTCCATCCTAGAATATGTGGCCAAGTTGAGGCTTTTAATAATACAGCTGCTTTAGTTGAAACTTGAGCCCCAGTTTAGACAGAAGTTGATGAATAAAGTACTGATTACATGGGAAGCTTGAATGTGGCCTTGAGCTCTCCAGGTATTCTGTGTTCCATACCCATGATTCTGGATGATCTGTGTCTGCACTGGGCAACCACTGGGGTAGAGAGGCTGAGTTTAAGGGCTCTGTGTTAATGGCTGTCTTCAAGGCTACCCATGGGTATATCCCACTTCTAAAATTTAGAGAGTGTGTGATTTCTTTCCTAATCACCTTTGTGATCTTCAAATGGAGTTGCCTAGTAGTCTTAACATAGGTGTTTGCTTTGAGAGAATCAGCTGACTTTTCATTTGCGAGTGAGGGTTAAAGATGAAACGAGAGACTGAAAAGCTAGGGAAATGAAGGGCTTCATCTTGTCCTCTATGCAGTCCTCAAAAAGGAAGGAGGCACAGGTCCACCCAGCTTTTGTAATTGAGTAGCTTTCTGCCCTTCTGCCTCTCAAAAGAAAGAGGCAGTGTTCCTTCTAGAATACTCCCTATCATAATCTTCAGGCTTCTTTAGGGTCCTAAATATCTTAAATTCAAACAAAGGGAAAACACTGCTGAGGGCATGGCTTAAGTGGCAGAGGACTTACTTGTCTTGGAAGCATGAGGTCCTGAGTTACTACAAATGTTTTCAGGAATAGAGGACATCTGCTCTACTCAAACAGGCTACAGTGATGCTCCTGATGGCAGCCATTGCTTAGTTTTGTGTGAATGCTTATTGCATTTGATGGGGCAGCTGTTGAACTGCTGGCTCACCTGGGCTGACAGTTAGAGCCAGGGTTCCCAGGAAAACCAATCTGAGTATGCTGTGCAAGTAAAGATGGACAGCCCAGATGAATGCACACTGGCTTTGCTGTCATGCTGTAATAAATTCACAGAATTTCAACCTCATTTCTTTTGGGCCTTTATGTGATGAGACATTCCATTTCGAAATTACAGGGATGCTGGGATATAGTCTAGTGGCAAAGTGCTTGCCAAGGAAGTGCAATGTCCTTGGTTAGATTCCCAGTACTAGAAAACAAAAGACAAAAAAATTACAGAAGGGATGGTTGCCAGGGGAATGAGGCTATACCCCATTTGTATGCTTCAAAAAATGATGAGAGTAAAGACAGGATGAATTTTGATGACCTCTCAATCCCCTTCCCAGAAGCAGGTGTGACTGACATGCTTTCCAAGGTATTCCTGTTTCTCATTTTGAGAGAACTTTGGGAGAGCCTTCCCTCGTTTAGTCTTTCAAGCAATTATCATGGAGAAGAAGGTGGAGACTGGGAATGTGACTTACTGGTAGAATGCTTGCCTAGCATGCATGAAGCCCTGGGTTTAATTCTGCAGTACCACATAAAGAGAACAAACTGGAAGTGGTGCTGTAGGTCAAGTGGTAGTGTGATAGCCTTGAGCAAAAGAAGCCCAGAGACAGAGGCTAAGCCCTGACTTCAAGCTTGAGAACTGGCCAAAAAAGAAGGGTGGGGGAAGGTAGGTTTGAGCTGAGGAGCCAGGAGAAGTGGACCTTGCTTTGTAGGGTCTGGCTTACTTGTTTATGGCTTATTCCTGGGTGAACTCCCGGGTCCCTAGAGTAGAGGCTTATTCTAGCATGAGTTTGTACAGTGACTACTTTGCCTTTGTGTGATGCTGTGTTGATTCAAAGTGCTTTCCAATCATTTTGGCTTATACATGAGCTGTGGGCATGTCATAAAAAGAACTATTGTCAGAATCTCCTTAACACAGTCCTTTGGGAATCTGGATCCAGAGTTCTATATTGGCATCCTCAGTATGCAGGGAAATGGCCACCCAATTGCTTTTTCTAATTGCAGTTATCCAGGTCGCCAGAAGAGGGCAGAGATATAAGCAAGTCTATGGGGATGTTACATTCACTGGTTTCACCATCCAGAGCCTATAGATTGCAAAGTAATTAGTTAATAGCATTGGATCCTACTCTGGATTCTATAGTACCTTCAGTAATATGATCTTCTGATATATCAAGGCATGAATGTTTAAGTGTGTAGGTATATAAGCACTAATACATGCAAAAGTAATTAATGGGAGTTGGAAATTACTTGATACATAGATATATAGATATCATTTTTAGTGAAGCGAGCCATAGCGCATGTTATGAGAAGTGTGTAAAATTAACTTACAGGTGTATAGAAGGAGCTAATCAAGTCTGAACTTAGAGTAAATAGGACATTTGTGGCATTAACTGATGGTACAGTAGAAAAAGGAACTTGAGAATTTGGACTAATGAGTCAGATGAAGCTGTCATGATCATAAACACCTACAGGGCTGTCTTAGAAATGAGATCTTATTCAGTAGTCTGCAGAATTGCTACTAACTATGACTAATACTAAACTAGATCTAACACTAAACTTCCCAATGATCATTGATCATTGATCAGTGAGGTTAGTGTTCAAACTAATTCTAGCCCATGAAGAATCATTTTCTCAAGAAGTATAGAATTTTCCCATTCAGTTGCAGGTCTGTTCCTGGGACAGTGTGGAGAGTATTTTGTTTGGACTTAATCATATCTTTTATAAGTGCAATTGAGCAAAGGGCCATCATGTTCCATGTGGTGGCTGACTTAAGTCTTATTCCCATCTACTGAACTCAGTATGGCTGTCCAGATCACCTGTTATCTTGCTAAGTTGTATGTCTACTGTACTGCAGAGCTCACCCTAGAATCAAGCTGTTGCCAAAGGTTTCTGTGGGTGACCAATGTTTGGGTTTTTTTCCCCCACTATTGTGTTGACCTTATTTCGATTCTCGTGGTCACATGTCACCACCTCCCTCCACCAATGCTCTCATCTTCATTGACAGTTGAGCCCCAGTTCTATAGTAGCATGTCTTACCAAAATATTGCCCTTCAGAAAATCATCTTTGGACTTCTTAATGACATTTTCTCCATCACAATTGTGCTTCTTGTTGCTTTGATTACTGTGTTCTCTGGACATGTTTAGAAACAGTGTAGCCACCTTCATATGAAAAACTGATTCCAAAATTTCCAGATACTAGAGCCTTCCATATTGTAGGAATATATGGAATCTCAGGTTTATTTGACTTTGGGTGATGATGATGGAATGTATTCAGTGCCCAGATCTGCAATCAAGAATGATCTGTCCACATGCAGAGAGCTGGCAGTAGGGAGCCTCTCCCTGTCAACCCTCCAGTTTCCTCTGCTTCCAACAATGTAGGCATGGCCTCACTGTGCTCTCCTCTTGCCCTGAAATAACAGTATTGAATTTGACAAACTGTTATCTAAATGATCTGAGGGTGTAGCTAAGTGGTAGAGTGCATGCCTAGCACGTTTGCTACCTTAGGTTCAAGCCTCAGAATCCTAACAAAGTATATAAGGAATGTTTCCATGGATTTTACTATTCTGGCTCTTGAGAAATCAAGATAGGTCTGGAGCATGGTGGACTTACCACCAACCCAATAATATAGAAAACTTAGCAGCAGTCACCAAGCCAAAGCTGGTCTCTTCACTAAATCAGATTAACAGGGCCTTAGGTACACAGAAGATGGTGTTTATTCAACACATTTGTTTCTTGTCTCAAATGAGGAAAGATGGTTGTCATTTCTGTGGGGGGGGGCGGGTGGTAACCCTTTGGTAAAGGTTCAGATAGCAGATATTCTAGGGGCTTTTCAAGCCATGTGACTTCCAAACCAAGTATTCAACGCCATGGAAATGTAGAAGCAGTCCAACAGCATGTTCGTATCAAATTCTGATAAAACCTGTTTCATAAAGTCAATAGCCAGTGGGACTTAGGGCATGGGCTACAGTTTAATATGGCGACAGCATAATAGTCATAATTTCTTCCCACAGAGCTCTAATTCTCCAGTCCTGTCACAATATAATCTGGCCATCTAGTCTTCTGTGGCGCCTTGACCTAGATGTGGTTAGCACACATGATTGTGCTGATACCTCTGCAATCCAGGAGCTAAAAGAAAACTCAATGACAAGTCTCTTTACTTCAGTCACATTTTGGGGGGATCCAGTTGTCAGAGCTAAGTAAGAGTAAGGTAAGCCTTAAAGGCTCAGGTGCATGTATACCTGCACATGCCTTTGAGAAAAGAGGATAAACTTGTTCTTTGTAGTTCCCACTTTCTGTCCTGAACCATGTTTGACATTTTAAGAGATTTTAAAAATCATTTCTTTGTTTAATATATTATGAATGACTGCACTTTTTTCCCTATGGTCAAATCCAACTTCCCATTTGACTGGAGAACAGCATTGACAGCCTGGAAACAAGGTAGATGTTCGAAGGAGACTGGTTAGGGTATATGTTCAAAAACCAATGTCTTTTCCTGTTTTCCTCCCATGTGAACTTGTCATGAAGTACTTGCTAAATGTCCCAGAAACATGATAGCATAAGACCAAAGTACAAAGGGTTGTTTTGTATAATTATTTTTTAAAGCCTGCTCATGAACAAGTCATCTGTTCTCTTCCCTGAAACGTAATATTATTTTTTAAAGTGAGTTTGAGTGTCTTGCTCCTTAAAAACAAGTCTGACCTTTCACAGATACTTCACAGTTCTGGTCCTGGCTGAGAAGTGTGGCTCTTACAGGGAACAGAAGGTATATGCGTAGCTTTAACAGTGTTCTGTGTCAGTGTCAATTCTCAAACCATGGAGCAATGTCATGCTACCTGAGTGACATCACTGAATGTGAAGCTTGAAAGAAATGGTCACAAAGCTCTCAGTAGCCAGTATAGATGCCACCAGCATGCAGCTTCTGTCCCAGGCCATGTTTGAATGGTTCTTCATCTTTCCACATTAATGTTTTAGAACAATTTTTGCTTGGGCTCTTAAAAACATGTTTTTGGATACCTGTTATCCAGAGTTCCAGAGAAAGTTGTCTACCACTCATGCTATATCATGGCTAGGGGTATGGCTTATCACTGGCCCTGCCTCCGGCCTGTGCACTAGATGCTTCAGTGTTTTTGTCACATAATTAGATGTATCAGTTCTGCCTATGAGACCTGTGTGCCTTGGGAGGCATCTATTTCCACCACATCTTCACCAGAGGAGAGCTGGTGTGTCATGTGGTTTGTCCCTATTCTTTTAACAAATTTTTCAATTAAGCTACCAGCTTAACTAGTGAATGAACTAGATCATTCAGTAAATAACGCACACTTTTCTAAGTCTGGATGATCCATTCCTTTATGGAACTCCATTATAGTTGTTGTTTTTTAATTCAGGCTCAAAATAAAAGAACCAGTAGAATACCTTAAAGAAATCAGAGCATGAGACTGAAAAGCATCTACTTAAAAATAATCACACTCTTATCTTAGTGAAATTACTAAGCCTAATAGTCTTCTGGCTTCTGGGCGTCTTTCAAAGATAGCTGATTTTAGAAGTTACATTTAATCTCTTTATTTGGATGCAAAGAAGTAAACAAGCTGTCAATGCTTGTTACACCAATTTAAAGTATTTAGGAACTGATAAAAAGCAAGACATGAAGCTGATATGAGCATTATTTATCTTTCCTAGTCAGAATTACATTCTTAGAAATACTAAGAAATGTATTTGGCCTAACTCAGTATTGCAATCTGTCTCATTTATCTGCTCACTTCTAAAAGAGAATTACCTGGAGATGAGTTTGTAGGAAAAAAAGGATAAACAAGCTGCCATTCTGACAAATCAGGGCCAGCTAGAAAACCACAGCATTGCACAGAGAAGAGAAAGGAAGTGGGCCCTGTGCTAAGCAGGTCTTCCTAATCCAAGGTCTGCGTTTTCTCTTCTAGAACATCTGCAATTGTGACTTCACTTTCATTTCCTAGTCTGGTCTCTGATCCTTTCTGTGAACACATCATTCTTAGTGCCTAGAATATTAATAAAGCATGGTTCTGAGTATGTTTAGGAGGCTAATTCTAGAGGGGAGTCCAAATGGTAAGACAAGACATGAACATGACACCATCCCATAGGCTGGGACCCTGAGGGGATGCAGGAGGAAAAGCAAGTCACAGACATTCTTTGATTTTTCTCTATTTTGGTGCACCCCCTCCACTCCCCTGAATCTGGGCTGCCTTGAGGTGAGCTGTTCTGTTCTGCTGGACTGAAGCTAGGAGCCAAAGAAATCTTTTCTCCTTTTAACTTGTTTCTGGTGTTCTCTCAGTGATGAGAAAGCTAGCTAACAAAACTGGTCTCCATTTTCTTTGAGACAGGGGTTTGGTGAGCTAAGGATTGTTGGAACCCAGGTAGCTTCTTGTCTCATTTCCTGACTTATTAGTACCTATTTCTACTTGGGATTCACAGCGAGATTTTTAGCAATTATGTGAATTCTGCCTTGTTCATCTAAGACATAGTCTAAGGTGCTTATAATGAGCATCACTGTTGCCAGGAAATCTGAAGAGCTTTTAACATTAGTAAAGGATCTAGCTGTTTACTGGCGGTGGTACTAAAAATATAAGACAGGTTTTGCGAACACACTATCTACAACTCTTACAGGAAAGCAGACAACTCAAAGAACTATTCATTGGGTATTCCTCTGGGGAGAAATCATGTTTTATAGAAAACATTAAAAAAAGAATTGTTCGAAAAATGAACTTAAAATTGAACTTTCTCTCCTAGGATAAAAGGGAGACAAAATCATATTTCTAGTGTTGTAGTTCTTGTTTCTTGTAGGAGGGTCTGAAGACATTTGTGTCTGGCTATTTAGAGGTTTTCCTGGTTATCTTTTCTACATTTACTCTCAAGTCTGAGGTAAGCTGTCCATGTTGACTGATACCAATAGTGCCCATACTAATTGGGAATAATCATTATGTTATTGACTACCTGGGAAAAATCATTGTTATTGATGCTTCTGAGCAAAACCCTCAGCTCTGAATCTCAACAGACTAGGCTCATCCACTAACTATGCTAAATTAAAGACCAGTAGTTGTGAAGGGTACAGGAAGAAGTTATTCAGTGTGCAACATTGGGAAGAACAGAAGGGCTCAGTGGCCCTCCAGTCTGTCCCATCTGTCCTTCTAAAATATCGTCATGGGTTCTAAATTATGTAACAAAGAGGCAGAAGTTTTGCAGGGTTAGCCTTGTTTGAACTGGTCTAATTGATCACTGTTAGGATCACCCAGTGGGGGCAGGTGAATTAGATTCTGGCTATTAGACATTTATCAATCACCCCTGACTTTGCAAGAATCCAAAAGGAAAGGAACTTTGTTTTCCTAACAATGAGATCTTCAGGCCCTTTTCTTGAGGTAGGGACCAGGACATGCAAAGGACAGTATTCCTGCTCTTCTGCTTTGAAAGGGGCTAACAGCATTAGGTATGCTCAGTGTTCAGGACAGGTGCTCCTTTTGTGACTGGCAGCCTTCCACAAGAGTGAAAGAAGATTTTTAAAAGGAGACATGCAAAGTTGAGGCAAGGATTTCTCACTCCAGTGAGACTTGGTGCCTTTCAGCAAGAACAGTTTCTATGTTCTGTTGCAATGAACGTATCCTGTAAGCATTATCTTGTTTCATAGGCAGTTCAATGCCCTGAGGTTTTGGCATTGTTGGAAAACACAAGTTTGTCTCACTGATCCCAACTGCCATATTTCCTTCCCACTTTTACCAGGATAATACATGGAAGGACTTGTTAAAATAAAATGACAGCCCCTGGCGGTAAAAGAACGGGGCTTTTCCTGTTATTGGGCCATGGCATAGCTTCTTTTGTTTGTATTCCTCCTTGCAAGGATTTGTAAGTCAGGGAGGGCTAGGGTTTGTTTTTTCTCCAATGTGTGTTCTTCTGGTATAAATATGATTAAACAGGAATGCCATTTTAAGAAACAAGCTAAAATCCTGTCACCACATAGTTCCCAACTCCTGGGTTCCTTTTAGGAGAAACAAAGGTCTATTCAAATGCCCTTACCATGGTGAGCAGGCTAGAGGGGCATGACCTGACTGCCCTGCCCATATGGGGATGGGATCTGACTAAGAATTCAAAAAGTTGATTGGCATTTTTTTCATGAGTTTTGCTTATTGGTTCCTTTTCTGGGATATTCTATATAATGTTCCACATTGCCTATTTCATGCTCCTGAGTTGCCTACACATTCTACCTGACCTTTTGGTGTTTTCCTATTCACTATGTCTTCCTAAGGTATCACTTTCCTCTCCATTCCTCTAGAGACTCATAGAGTGAATTCTAATTTTAGTGAGACCAATGTCTCATTTTCTTGTAATGCTTTCTAGCTATGTGGTATACCTGAGACATGTTTGCCTATGAATTTGTGGTCCTGGCAAGAGGTATGGAACAGTCTTTGCAGACATGGAGACTAGATAAATACTGGAATAGACTTGTGTGGAAGCCTGTTTGGGGGCACTAAAAGGAAGACAATGCAGGGTCAGATGGCAAAGGATAGATCCATGCTGTAGCTTCTTCTGTATTGTATGGCCCCAGCAACAAGACTGTTTCCATAGGGTAGAAATAATACTTCTTCAAGGCAGAGATTGAAAGCTCCAGCACAGAGGACCACATGGACACCAAATAGAGGGACAACAATGTTTATTGCCTGCAAATTACCAGTGCTGTGGCATTCCAGCTAGGTGCAATGCAATGTACTGCTTGTCTTGCAAAAGGGAATATTATCATAGAGCCAGGGGCTAGGGATGGAAAGCTGGGTTTACTATGTGCAACAGTTGGGGTTAGGTATAGGCTGAAGATATTCCACTCCTGCAGCAGGAAGTTATGGGTCATGGTGGTGGGAGTTAACCATTGGGGTCAGGTCTGGTCTGGTCATCTGATTTCCAGAAAAGGGCTGAGGACCTAAGATGGAGGTTGTTAAGTCAAAATGGAGGATGATATGCTAACAGCGATGCTGCTGCCTGAGTAGTTTAGAAGCAGATTTGCAAGTAAAAGAAGTGTAAGTAGAGGGGTAGTCTCCACATTTGTTGGAATGGAAGCTCTTTGCTCTTGGAAATTGTAAGCAGATGGGCCCCGCTTTTGATTTTTTCTGATTTTTTTTGGTCTTTTTTGTCAGAGACTTGTACTTGCCAGAAACCCACACATTTGAAAAGAAGTACATTGTTTCACGGAACTGTCTGTATAATTCCCAGATCCTTCCCGGTAACAGTAATGTTTTCTGGATGAGGAGACCATTGGTTCTCACCAGGGAGTCACACTGGCTAAAGAACTGCAATTGTCTCCATATCCAAGGGCAGGTCTATTGTAGGTCATGCTATATAAAGGACAGAGCTTTGCTAAGACCCCTTGTGAAGGCCACAACTTTTAATGGATAGTTCAGAGGCATGGGCCAGTAAAAGATTTTGCCAAGACAAGAGAACAGCAAAACCCAAAAGTTTATTAAGATGTAGTTAAAGGGGCTGGGAATATGGCCTAGTGGCAGGAGTGCTTGCCTCATATACATGAAGCCCTAGGTTCGATTCCTCAGCACCACATACATAGAAAAGGCCAGAAGTGGCACTGTGGCTCAAGTGGTAGAGTGCTAGCCTTGAGCAAAAAGAAGCCAGGACAGTACTCAGGCCCTGAGTTCAGCCCCAGGACTGGCAAAAAACAAAAACAAAACTCCAAAGGAAACTGGCAGGCAGCCTGACAGAAGGGTATAGCACCACCTGCGTTGCAGCTGATACTATCCAAACACTTTCTTATCAGAGTTATGCATCACATTTCTAGGGAGAGAGGGATCATATAATACAACATTGGGTGAACTAATGGATCCTGGTAATTATTTACGGATGCCTTGAGTGACAAATCCAGAAATTGATTACTTTCGTGACCAAATTGAAGGTTACCCTAAATATGGCATGGAATTCACATAGGCATGTGTCTTGTGAGCCAGGGTAGAAAAATGGTGAATATTTAGTTATCATTGATACCATGGTTGTTAGGGGAATTTCATCCTGTGAGATGGGTGTGAAAGACTTCACTGAGAGTGGCCAACAAATATATTCTCTGAGAGAAAGAGGGATATACAAGTGTCCCGCACAAGCCCTATAAGGATGATTGGAGTGAGGTTTTAAAAATGTTTTGTAAGGCAGGGGTTGTAGGAAGCTGGTTGGGGGTTGGAGCGGGCATAGTTGGTTTCTCATGACAGATGATGGAATGTGTGTCCTCATGTGTACAGGGTATGTTTTTACCTGGATATGTGCCAGAGTTTCTGAATACTTGGTGCTTTCTCTGAAAAGAGTGCAGAAGTGAGTAGATGGGTCTGAACAAAATTAGGCTGCATTGAACCTGAATAAAATAGAATTCTTGTACTAAATGAAGTTACTTAGGTCTGTTAATTTGTTCTGCCTTTTCTCCTTTGTCCAGTGAAGAGATGATTCTTCTGAAGATTGACAGAGGTGGCCCCTACTCTAGGGTTGTTGAAGATGAGAGGTTTCCTATCTTCTACAGCTGCTAACTGCTGAGAAGGTTCACAGCCCTGAGGAAGTAGGTGATCACTTTTGAGGACAAATTGAAATCCAACAGCTCAAAAACTTTGGGTACTAGGATAGTATAAGGTTTGAATCAATGGGTTATTCCATTCTGAAAGAATCCTGTTAGAAAGTAGAGAATTCTTGGATTAAAATTGAGGACAATGGCCAGAGGGCTGGAAAGGGGGTTAAGCCATTAAAAAATTGATGAGATATCAAGCTTCCTGGAAAAATATTTGGTAATCAATTTGGGGGGGGCAGTGTTTTTTGGTCATCCCAAGTGATTTCAATTACGTGTTTAACACAATTAAGTATAATTCCTGGTGCAGGATCATATAGTTCCCTTCTTGGCTGGTAGCTAACAGAGCAAGTGCCCTGTGGTTTTTAGGATCACGTTACACATCGATATTGCACAGTCTGCATAGAGTTGGCTAGTTTGACATGGTGGCTTAGCAATAAGGACCATTCAGGGGTCTGTACAGAATTGGGTACATCATTCCCTCCTATGGCCATTCTTGAGAGAAGACCAGGTTAGGACAAGTGAGGTGGGTTCTGTTCTACAATGTTAGGTGACAGTTGGCATTTGTATAGAATGTCCAAAGTTTGGAATAATTGGATTAAAAACAGTATGCATAAGTCTGGAATAAAATAGAGTTCAAAGGCATTTCTAGAAAAGGGCAGAAAAAAAAATGGCCACACATGAAACACATTTGAGCTTGATGCTCCAGGCTTTGTGAAATAGCCCTTTCCTGGTGAGTTGTTAGTGATTCAGTTGTATGAGGGTTAGCCTGATACCCTCTTGCTGTACTGTTCTATATTGATTGATTTGTTTTGATTCCTGTATAACTTAAAATTTTTTGACACATCTTTAAGGACTGGTAAGAGAAACTATATTTTCATAGGGACAGTCAGATGAGGAGAGGGTTGGGAATAGGCCCTCAGGAGCAAGGAATGGTAGTTGGATACAATTGTATTTCCGGTCAGCTGTAAAATGACTCTTATCTGTAAATAGAGAAGGTTCTCTCAGTTTGAGAAAGGAATATGTCTTGGCTAGGTTTGAGTTCTCGAGAGATGAGAACATTTGAAAGAGTTCTTAAAAATGGTACGGGGTTTGAAATAAGTCTTTGAACAGACAGAATTTGAGTGATGTACAGACTGGAGAGAATGTGTCTGGTGATGAGATTTTTCTCATAGAGATGATCTGAGTTTCTGCTTCATGCAGTAAACCTCATGGGAAAGGTGTCCTGGCTATAGACTAAGTTGACAGATTAGTTGGGACAGTAATGTTTCCTCCATTAAATCTACAAAGTCTTGTAATGGTGTTGGTCCCACCTGGGTTTCCTCTGAGGATCAGGCAATGGTCTCATGAACACAGAGAGGTCCTAGACCAAGTGACTTTGTGTCAGTGTGCTGGTATCAAGTGTGGGAGGGGAGCAGAAATCTTAAGGCCAAAATCAAGAAGAAAGTCTCAGCAGTTTTGTGGCTATAGGGGTATTAGAATTGCTTGAAAAGGATTCCTTTCAAAGGGGCTGGAGAACTGTTTTGCTTCTGTTTTCATGTTTTGTCCTGGGAGGTCCTATAGAAGCAATCAATCTTCAGGTTGTAAAGAAGATGTTTCAGAAGAAGAGCCAGCTGGTCAGAAGACTTGTTCTGAATATCTCCTGAGATACTAGTGAGTGAGGTCAGTAGCAGGCAGGTGGGAGCCTAGGGAAGGGGGATCCTAGGATATTTGTGGGCATGACATCTCAACTTAAGTTCAAGGAGATGAGGAAAAGAGGGATTCTGAGGGTAGTAGTGAGAGGGAGTGGAAATCAGTTCCCTCCATCATGGATGGGGTTCGCTACAGAGCTTGGTAAGCTGTCTTTTTGTGAGGATGGGAATTTTCTATCTCCACTTTTAGGTACCGCTTTTGAGTTTCATTCTGCCTGGCATTTCTTAAGATATCCTCCTCCTGCTGGGGGATTTTTGAAGTGAAGGCTGACTCAGTCACTGGTCAAGGAAATGAGGAGCCCAGAGCTGGGGAATGATAGAGTATAATAGGACTCTGGTTCTTCAGCTGACTCTTCAGAGGTGGCAGGCAATGTCTCTATCCATCCAGTAAAGGAGTCGATGTTTAGACATACCTATCACACTGAAGAAAGGAGGAACATGAATGTGAGATCTTTTACTAGACCTCACATGGAGGGTTCTTCCTAATTGGTGTGTGAGCAGTGAGGAGTGTATCCCAGTTGGCCCTAAGGGTTAATTTAATTATAGACACAGCAGTGCTGAGTCTGAGATAGGAGAGAATCCAAGAAAGCAGAGTGAGTATCTTGTTATAGGGGTTTTAATAGTTTCTTCTTTGTATGTAGGGAATTGTTGCTGTCCTTATGGATGTCTAGCTTATTGTTCTGCAGCATGCTGTTTTCCTTGCAGGAGCATCTGCAGTATCTTCCACATTGCCTCAGGGATAGGAGAGTGAGTGTGTGGTTACCTAGGGGTTGTAACCAGGGCTTAGGATATTGAGAATGGGGTAGGGCAGGTGACTGGCTATAGGTGTATGGAAGTTCAGTGTAGGAGTATGAAGCTTTTGGCTACCTGGTCTGCCTTCTTGGCTATGGATTCTGAGGATGGGTGTCCTGGTGTCCCATACAGCAGTGCCCATTCCATGGATAAGCAAAGAGACCACACAGGATGTAGACTATACATGATGTAGTGTGAACAAAGAATGTCAAATAGGAGACCCCTGAGAAAACTGTAAATAAGACATGCTAAATGTACTTTGAGTTTGCATTACACATTAGCCTATTGAACTGAGTATTGTGGGGCTCAAGTAAGGTAAAGCAGCACTGCCTTGTGGGCTGAGATACTCGAAATGTCTGTGACTTGTGTGGTAAACACTACAGCCTAGCTTATAAAATTGTTTCTCAAGTGCTAAGCCACTGCCCTCCACACCCTAAGTATAAGGAGGGTGGGGAATGCCTGGTAAGTCAGGTCTCACTGCACTGGAGATTTTGAGTGTTTCTCCATGTGAGTGTTCTAAGCAGCAGTGGCTGTTGGAGGACTGGAAACAGGATGGTTGGATTGAGGACAGAGCAGATAGAGGGCTTGTCCAAGAGAAGGGTTTGGTATTACATAATGTGATTATTAGGGGAAAAAAAGTCATGGGCTCTCTATCAGAAAGAATGACATGGTTCCATTTGTAAGGAAATGGAAGGACTTGGAAAAAGTTATACTAAGTGAAGTGAGCCAGACCCAAAGAAACATGGACTCTATAGCCTCCCTTATTGGGAATAATTAGTAGAGGTTTAGGCAAGTCATAGCAGAGCATCACAAGGCCCAATAGCTATACCCTTATGAACACATAAGATGATGCTAAGTGAAATGAACTCCATGTTATGGAAACAACTGTTATATCACAGTTGTAACTACTTTCAACGTCCTATGTGTATCTGTAGCTTCTATTATTGATGATGTTCTTGTATCACCTTCCTGTGGTTGTACCTACACTATCTCTGTAATCTTATCTGAGTATATTGGAAACCGTGTTTACTGGTATTGGAGGTAGGAAATTCAAAGGGAATACCAAATTTGAGAGACACAGGGTAAAAAAAGAGAAACAACTACAAAAGCAATACTTGCAAAACTGTTTGGTGTAAGTGAACTGAACACCTCCCGGGGGGAAGGGAAAGGGGGGGAGGGAGGGGGGTATGAGGGACAAGGTAACAAACAGTACAAGAAATGTGTCCAATGCCTAACATATGAAACTGTAACCTCTCTGTACATCAGTTTGATAATAAAAATTTGAAAAAAAAAAAGTCATGGGCTCTATGACTTAGAACACCTAAGACCTGCTGAGGTCTCAGTAATTGAACATTGTCCCTAGAATACATTGCTAGGTTCTGTGGTGGGAAGGACCACAGTGGTTCAATCTTAAAGGCTTGGGTTCGATCTGGGGCAGTATCACCAAGCATCTTAAGATGAGCTGTGGCCCTAGTCTGGTCCTGTTCTTTATTCTAGCATTCCCTTTGCTAGGCTATTTCTTTCCCTTCTTTTATACAAAGTAGAAAGGGTTTAAGATTGTATACAGTAAGCAGAAGCTGGAATGAGGGTGTTCTGAAGAGATGAAAAGGCCTTTGGTGAGTTTTCCAGATGCTCCAACTCTAGGCTTCATATAAAGGTCTAGCAGGGAGTCCATATGGAGGTATTCAGAAAATAAAACTCCCAGTCAGTCCTAAACATTAGGATTCTAAACTCTCGACTAGATGAGAGGCTTAACAGGGTTTGGTAAGTCCCTTTTTGATGTTGTGATGGAGCTTTGACCAGGCATCGGAGGAATTGAAGACATAATTCTTTTTATTTTTATTTTTTTTTATCAATCCTGGGGCTTGAACTCAGGTTCTGGGCCCTGTCCCTAAGCTCCTTTTGCACTCTACCATTTGAGCCCCAAGGCCACTTTTGGCAGGGTCTTTTCATAAGGCTTTGCCCAGACCCAGAGCAGCATCAGCAAGCAGTGAGCACCAGGATTTGGGCTGCCCAAGTGCAGAGGAGCTGAGGCCTGCCATCGCATTTGCTCGTACACACACTTTCAGAAAAGCCTCCTTGCCTTGGGACAAACCCCTAGGCCAGCAGCTCAAGGCGAGCTCAGTCCCAAGGAGACGAGCTCCAGCCTGCCCTGGCCAGGAATGGTCCCATCTGAATGGTTTCTTATCCACTGCAGTCCAATTCTGGTTCAGTGTAGATTCACGACTGTTGGGATTAAATGAAAGTATGCTGATATTCATACTGAAGGAGACCCTCCTGAGGAAATAGTTCGTTCTTTCTTTCTGTTTAGTGTGTGTGTGTGTGTGTGTGTGTGTGTGTGTGTGTTTCAAAATGTATAGGAAGTTACATTAGAGGTACTAATTTTACTATTTAAATCTTTATGACTGTTAAAATCTATAAATAAGGAACTCATATCATTTTTAGTATAATGGATTGAACTGGTAATCATTGTGCTTCCTTAAGTAATCCAGACTCAGATACAACCTACTGTGTTTTGTCTACTTTGAAAAATTGAGATTGTTTTTCTTTAGAGACAGATATAAAGCTAGATGGCAGTGTATCAAGCCTATAATCCTAGCTACCCAAGAGGCCAAGATCTGTGATTCCTGGGGTTTTATTGTTTGTTTGTTTGTTTTGCCAGTCCTGGGGCTTGGTCGTAGGGCCTGAGCACTGTCCCTGGCTTCCTTTTGCTCAAGGCTAGCACTCTACCACTTGAGCCACAGCACCACTTCCGGCTTTTACTGTGGTGTTGAGGAATCAAACCCAGGGCTTCATGCATGCTAAGCAAGCACTCTACCACTAAGCCAATTTCTCAGCCCTGTGATTCCTGTTTTTTTTTGTTTTTTTTGTTTTTGTTTTTTTTTTGCCAGTCCTGGGCCTTGGACTCAGGGCCTGAGCACTGTCCCTGGCTTCTTCCCGCTCAAGGCTAGCACTCTGCCGCTTGAGCCACAGCGCCGCTTCTGGCCGTTTTCTGTATATGTGGTGCTGGGGAATCGAACCTAGGGCCTCGTTTATCCGAGGCAGGCACTCTTGCCGCTAGGCTATATCCCCAGCCCCTGTGATTCCTGTTTTAAAGGCAGATTGGGCAGGAAAATCCATGACTCATGTCCAATTAATCAACCAAAAACTCCAAGTAGAGCTGTGGCTGAAGTGCTAGAGCAGTAACCTTGAGCAACCTAAGCCTAGGGATGGTGCCCATGTCCTGACTTCCAGCCCTAAGTCTGGAAGAATGAAAAAATTGAGGAGCAGGAAAAGGAGGAAGAAGAGGAGGGCAGGGGAGGAGGAACAGGAGGAGGAGGAGGAGGAGGAGGAGGAGGAGGAGGAGATACATTTTTAAAAAGAAGAAGATACATACGAGTAAGTGACAGGCTGGGAATATGTCTTAGGGGAAGAGTGCTTGTCTGGCATACATGAAGCCCTGGGTTCAATTCCTCAGCACCACATAAACAGAAAAAGCTGGAAAGTGGCGCTGTAGCTCAAGAGGTAGAGTGCTTATGTTGAGCAAAAAGAAGCCAGGCACAGCCCTCAGGCCCTGAGTCCAAGACCCAAAACTGAAAAAGAAAAAAAAAAAAAGCAGATGATAAACCACTGGGGAATTGGAAACAGTAACTCAGGTTGGCCACAGAGAGACAGTTGGGGCAATGAGCAGTCTATACCGGGTACACTCATGAAAATGTCCTAATAAGGGTGTGAATGTGGCCTAGTGGCAAGAGTGCTTGCCTCATATACATGAAGCCCTGGGTTCAATTCCTCAGCACCACATATATAGAAAATGGCCAGAAGTGGCGCCATGGCTCAAGTGGCAGAGTGCTAGCCTTGAGCAAAAAGAAGCCAGGGACAGTGCTCAGGCGCTGAGTCCAAGGCCCAGGACTGGCAAAAAAAAAAAAAAAGGAAAATGTCATAATAAAGTCCACTATTTAATTAATATTCACTAATTAATGAAAATGGCTTTCCAGACATGAAGGAAAGTGAAGGTAAATACAACAGAAACAAAGTGATAGGTTCTATATAAACAAAGGAGGTTTGAAACCATGGTATCAAATATCAAATGATCAGCCCTGGGCCTGAGTTACATAATAAAATCCTGTATCAACCAACAGTCAAAATGAAAATAAATATATAAATAATATGAAACAAGAAAATCAAAATCAAACAGAAATATTCTGAAAAGTCCCAATTCAGTAGTAATTGTAGTCACCAAAATTTTTTGAAGAGAGTTCTCTTTATATAAAACTCATGGAATTGACTTTTTTTCCCTTTTCTAGAATGCTAATAAGCAGAATTTCTTTCACATGACCTAGAGATCAAACTTTCACTGAGCTTACCTAAACATTGGTCCCAGCACCATCTAGAGATTAAAAAAAAATAATAATAAGACTGAGTTTCTAAGTTAGAGGAAATTCAGCTAACTCTATTACATACAAGCTATAGATAATAATGTAAACTAGCAACAACTAAATATTAAATTGGCTGGGCACTGGTGGTTCATGCATGTAATGCTAGCTAATAAGAGGCTGAGATTTGAAGATTACAGTTCAATGTTACCCTCAGCCAGAAGTAGAGGTGTAGCTCAAGTGGTGCAATGCTAGCCTTGAATGAAAACCGCAAGTGAGAGCAAGCCCCAATACAGACATAATAGTTGAACTGGAGTTCAAGTCCCAATACTGGCACAAAACCAAAAGACTAAATTGTGTGGTTTAAACTATATGGAGTTTACGGACAGGTCAGAGCACAGAGAATGTAGCTGAAGAAGGCAAAGAGGAAAGTGATGAGAAAAGTCTAGAGGCAGATAGGCTATGCCACTGCAGTGTTTCATAGGTCCTGTCAAGGTTTGGTGTTTATCCCAAGTATAATACAAACCCATTAAGGAAGTGAGAGGTGGGAAGAGGGCAGTGATTGAAACTGAGACAGAATTTTAACATCCTCAAAATTACCAGGCACCAGTGGTACACACCTGTAATCCTCCCTATCTTGGAGAATCAGAAGAGGAGGAAATTGGTTAAAGACCTTCAGAGGCAGACAAATCTTGAAGATTTTATCTCATCAGACAAATCTTGAAGATTCTATCTCATCAGATAGGAGCTTGGCCTGTGACCATGTGCCTGTCATTGCAACTACAAGAATAAGTCAAAACGCAGTGAATCTCAGTCCAGTAGCAGACATAGGCAAGAAGAGAGACCATTTATTTATTTTTTTGGCTGTTCCTGGTGTTTGAACTCAGGGTCTAGGTTATGTCCCTGAGCATTTTTACTCAAGGCTAGCACTCTCTCATTTGCACCACAGTGCCAGTTCTGCATTTGTTGTTTATATGGTACTGAGGAATCGAACCCAGGGCTTGGTGCATGTTAGGCAAGCACTCTACCACTAAACCACATTCTCAGCCCTGAGACCCTACTTTAAAATTAACCAGCACCTGGAAAAGCTAGTAACTTGAGGGTAGGGATGGGATAGGGAAAATGGAGAACTACAAAAACTATGCTTTACAGTACAGTGCTCTCCTGCAATCTGGACTGTTCTCCTGCAATCAGACAGTAGGCTGCATGAAACCCGAGCAAGGTTGAAGCTTCCATTTGGGGGTGGGGGGTGAAAGGGAGACTTTCTGTTGTGTGGGTTGGGGGGACTTCCATTATTCTGGGAGAATAATCCACGGAGGCACACTTAAGGTGGGAAGGTGTTTTATTTACAAGGGATTTTATTTACAACCTGAAACCCGGAACCAGAGCCACCCTCCACCTCCTAATTCTTGCCTGCGACTACCTTGTCCTGGGCTACCCAGAACCCAGACCTGAGACCTGTCTTGACCTGAAGTCCAAACCTCCACCTTAATTTCTCACCACCTCAGCCTCCCAGCCTCCAAATCTTCAAACCTCCAGAGGAGCAAGCTTCCTTCCTGCAGGCCTGGCAGCTCCTCAATGTCTGAGCCTCATGCGTCTCCCCACAGGCTTTAGGCCTCTCTGCCAGCTTCAGGCCTCCGACTCCCCCTCAGGACTAAGGCTCCAAACTCTCCCTAAAGCCTCAGGCCTAAGACTCCGCCTCAGGCCTCAGGCTCAGGTTTGGCTCAGCCCTGTTCCACTCCCCGCTCTACTGCTCTCCTCAGACCGGCTTGGTTTTCCTCTCCGCCCTGCTCCTCTGGTCCACTCTGCCTCCTCCTTTGGCTCCACTCCTCTGGCGGGTTTGGTTGGGCTCTCCACTCTTCTGGCCCGGTTTGTCTCCGCCCAACTTCACCTCCTCTCTCCTCCTCCTGCTCTTCTCCGCCCCTCCCCCCCACCCCCCCCACTCCCGCAAGCAGTGAGGGTGGGTGGAGGTTCAGGTCCCCTCAACTTGGGGCGGGATCTACTCCTCCCGCATTGGGGCATGGCAATCACACCAACATGGGAAGGACTTCAGCCCATGAGATTATTACATTCCCCACTGTTTTTTTTGTTTGTTTGTTTTTAATGTACAGTTACATACATTAGGTTACAGTTTCATACATTAGGCATTAGATACATTTCTTGTACTTTTTGTTACCTCCTCCCTCATTTCCCCCTCTCCCCTCCCCCTTCCCCTCTCCCCCCATGAGTTGTTCAGTTGGTTTACACCAAACAGTTTTGCAAGTATTGCTTTTGTAGTCGTTTGTCTTTTTATCCTGTGTCTCTCAATTTTGGTATTCAGTTTCACTTTCCTAGTTCTAATACCAGTATATACAGTTTCCAATGTACTCAGATGAGATACAGTGATAGTGTGGGTACAACCACAGGAAGGGGATACAAGAGGATCATCAACAATAGAAGCTACCTTTTCACATGGCATGTTGCAAGTAATTACAACAGTGATATAACAGTCATTTCCATAACATGGAGTTCATTTCACTTAGCATCATCTTATGTGTTCATAAGGGCATAGCTATTGGGCTGTTGTGATCCTCTGCTGTGACTAGTCTAAACCTGTGCTAATTATTCCCTATGAGGGAGACCATAGAGTCCATGTTTCTTTGGGTCTGGCTCACTTCACTTACTATAATTTTTTCCAAGTCCTTCCATTTCCTTACAAATGGGGCAATGTCATTCTTTCTGATAGAGGCATAAAATTCCATTGTGTATATGTACCACATTTTCCTGATCCATTCGTCTACTGAGGGGCATCTGGGTTGGTTCCATATTCTAGCTATGACAAATTGTGCTGTGATAAACACTGTTGTGCTGGTGGCTTTAGTGTGTTCTTGTTTGTGGTCTTTTGGGTAGATGCCCCAAAGTGGGGCTGCTGGGTCATAGGGGAGCTCTATGTTTAGCCTTCTGAGGAATCTCCATACCACTTTCCAGAGTGGCTAAACCAGTTTACATTCCCACCAACAATGAAGTAGGGTTCCCTTTTGGCCACATCCCCTCCAGCATTTGTTATTGTTAGTTTTTTTGATATATGACATTCTTTCTGGGGTGAGATGAAATCTCAATGTTGTTTTGATTTGCATTTCTTTTAAGGCCAGTGATGTAGAGCACTTTTTCATATGTCTCTTGGCCATTCTCATTTCCTCATCAGTGAAGTCTCTTTTTAAGTCTTTAGCCCACTTGTTGAGGGGGCTGTTGGTTCTTTGTGGTTTTGTTTTGGAGGAATTTAATTTTTTTAGTTCTGCATATATTTTAGATATGAGGCCTTTGTCCATTGCATGACTAGTAAAGATCTTTTCCCAATCTGTCCCCACTTGTTTTATGTCCAAACAAATCATTGATTGTCTTTTGGGGCCAAATTCTGAACTACTCTCACTCACATCAAACAAAGCATCAAAATCCAACAGATAATACAAGGTATGGGCAGAAAAGCCCTCCCCATAGTAACACATTGACAACAAACCACAACACTTGGTAAATCTTATCTTCAGGTGATCCTCTGAGTGGCTCTGAACAGTCCATCTTTCAGCCATCTCTGGATATCATCCCACTTCTTATTTCACTTGAGAGTGATGGATCCACTGCTGTTTTCCTGCAACCTTAATAGCTGAGGGAGTAGTTAGTACTATGGAGTAAGGCCCTTGCCACTTGGGTTCCAGTTCAGAAGGGTGATGCCTTTTTGCCCACACCAGCTGTTCAGGTGAAAAAGAGTGGGTGGAGATTTCCTCAGGAGGCTGGTGGGCCTCGGCTACTAAAGGATACACACATGAAAGAACATATTGCAAAACCTGCAGTGACCTTACAAAATTATGATTATACATTTCTGTTAGTATAGCTTCCCCAAGTTTAAGAACCAAAGGAGGTGGTCTACCATAAATTATTTCAAAGGGAGTAAATCCTTTAACATAGGGAGTACATCTTGCTTGGAGGAGGGCAAACAGGAGGAAGCTTACCCAGTCATGGCCAGTCTCTAATCAATTCAAAGTTTCCTTTAAGGTCCTATTCATCCTTTCCACCTGTCCTGAACTCTGAGGCCTATAAATGCAATGTAACTTCCAATTTATTCCTAGGGCCTTAGCTAATAATTGAGTAACTTGGGCCATAAAGGCCGGGCCATTGTCGAACCCCATTGTCAAGGGTAAGCCAAATCAAAGAATTACCTGAGCGCTTTTGGTTTTTGTCGGGAATGCCTCAGCCCAGCCTGAAAAAGTGTCCACAAATACTAACAGATACTAATACCCATACTTTCCAGGCTTTTCCTCCGTGAAGTCCATTTCCCAAAATTCACCAGGTGAGGTTCCATATTCTATCTTCTAGCATTTGCCCCACTAGTTTTCAAGACAGTTTTAACCAGCGGCCCGGAACAACGTATATACAGAAGGCTTGAGCCATATTTCACAAGTGCAGTCTGCACACTTGCCACTACTGTTTTTCATGCCTCCTCTAATCTTGATTACTAGTAGTTCTAGTGGCCCCACTGGTTTTCAGGTGGCTTCCCAAGCTGCCTGATCAGCTCTGCTGTTTCCCTGAACCTCAGGGGTCTCTGATTTCTATAATGCCCGTACTCTGAACATCAGTCTGGAGCTTGGAGACTTCTTCCTCCTTTTCTCCCAAGCTTGCTTTCAGGATCCCAACTTCCTTCTCCAAGACCTCTGTAACCTGCAAGCATCTTGGCAGGGGCACAGAAGAGGTCCTTTGATTGTCCAACTGCTGTTGCAGCCTACTCACAGCCTGATGCTCCTTCTCACAGCACTTTTGCTTGTTCTTCAGCTCCTTCTTTGAGTTCTCAATGCTGCTAATGAGAGACTTTTTCAGTGCCTCTTCTTGTTCCATTGGAACACGTTGCTTCTGCTTCAGGGCCAGGAGCTCATGCTGCAGCTGCTGCTCCTGTAGCTCTGGCTCTAACATGTGCAACGGGAACAGGTGATGCAGGCAAAAGTCCATGGGCACTGCTATAGAAGCTACTTGCACAGACAGTGCTGTGGCCACATCCATCTCTTTGCCCTTTTTGTTCTTGAGCTGCTGTGGGTTTTGCTCATGATGCTGCTTCTCCAGTTCCTGTTCCTGGTGGTGTTTTTGTTCCAGCACCTGAGCTTCATGCTGCCGTAAGAGCTGTTCTGTAATGAGGATCTGCTGCTTCTGCATTAGACTTTGTGTGGTGAGGATCTCAGCAATCTGTTTGGCCTTCTCCTCCAGTAGCATCTCTTTCTCGTTCTTCACCTCTGTGTATTTTTGTTACAGATCTTTCAACTGTTGGTTGAGCTCTTTTGCTTTTCTGTGTAATGCTCTTTCCATCTCCTGGGCATTCCTCATCAGAGCATGTGTGTCCTTTAACTCTTTCTGAAGAGTGACAATTTCCTTCTTGAGCCTGTTGTTTTCTATCTACTCCTTGGACATTCCCTTTTCCCATGTCTGTTTAGTGTGCAATAAGCACATTTGTCTTGTCCTAGAGGAAACCCTATTTCCATTTGCAGCTGAGTTATGTCATTGCAGATGGTTTCTTGATCCCTGTCCTGGTGGTGTTGCTAAGACTCGAGCCACTTTTAAATTTATCTTCCTCCCGGGTATCTCTGTTATCAAACACTTGCTGGGCTACTGCTAACAACTCAGATAACACCTTTCCCTCAAAACCTAACCTTTGAAGCTTTTTCCTAATATCTGGGGCCGACTGGGAAACAAAGGCCATACTTAAGGCTCTTTGATTTTCTGGGGCCTCAGGATCAGGCATAAAGGACCTATAGGCTTCCAAGAGCTGCTCCAGAAAAGCAGCAGGAGACTCATTGGGGAGCTGTACAAACTCACTAACCTTAGATAAATTGATTGGCTGCCTAGCCACTGCCCATATCCCTGCTAACAGAGTCTGGCGATAACTGGAAAATGCCTCCTTACCTCAGTCACTGTTGTTGTCCCAGTTTGGGTGAGTCAGGGGAAAAACTCATTCCAAAAGGACAGGGTCACCAGTAGGGGAGCCAACTGGTCCAAGGACCACCTTTAAGGCATTACACCAGATGTGCTCCCTTTCCTCTGAGGTAAAAAGCACATACAGAAGTTGCTGACAATCATCCCAGGTGGGCTGGTGTGTAAAGAATATAGACTCCAGGGCTGGGGATATGGCCTAATGGCAAGAATGCTTCCCTCGTATACATGAAGCCCTGGGTTCAATTCCCCAGCACCACATATACAGAAAAATGGCCAGAAGTGACAATGTGGCTCAAGTGGCAGAGTACTAGCCTTGAGCAAAAAGAAGCCAAGGACAGTGTTCAGACCCTGAGTCCAACACCCAGAACTGGCCAAAAAAAAAAAAATAGAATATAGACTCCAATAATGAGATGAGCGCCTGGGGATTTTCAGAAAAGGGCGGATTTTGCCATTTCCAATTACATAGGTCACGAGTTGTAAAGGGAACATACACTAGAAAGGGAACTAACTCATGATTTCCACCATGGGTTCACATCTGTCTCAAGGGGAGTAAGAGGACTGTACCACCTTTTACCACCTCAGGCTGGTACAAAGAACCACTTCTGGTATGAGGGGGCCTCATCATTGGAGGTACTGATGGCACAGAACAAGGAGGACAATACACCAGGAGGTCCACTTCCGGAGGATCCTGCAAAACTGGGGAACTTTATTAGTTACAGTTTCACGTGCAAGAATTTTAGAAAACTGCTTTCACATCCTGGATAAAAGAATTAAGTTGGAGGTGTATAAAGGATATAAACAGAACTAATGAAAATAACCTAAGATAAATACCCACAAACACTTAACCCACATGTCCTACATGCCCTCCAGATGGATTATCTCACTGGGGCCTCCAAATATTGTATTCCAACAGTGAGACTAATCCACAGAGACACACTTAAGGTAGGAGGGTTTTATTTACAAGGGATTTTATTTACAATCTAAAACCTAGAACCAGAGCCACCCTCCACCTCCAAATGCTTGCCTACAACTACCTTGTCCTGGGCTACCCAGAACCCAGACCTGAGATCTGAGACCTGAGACCTGTCTTGACCTGAACTCCAAACCTCCCCCTTAATATCACATCACCTCAGCCTCCTGGCCTCCAAATCTCCAAACCTCCAAAGGAGCAAGCTTCCTTCCTGTAGGCTCCAAAATGTTTAAGCCTCATGCGTCCCCACAGGCTTTAGGCCTCTCTGCCAGGTTCAGGACTCAGACTCCCCCCTCAGGCCTGAGGTTCCAAACTCTCCCTCAAACCTCAGGCCTCAGACTCATCCTCAGGCCTCAGGTGCAGGTTCCTCTGTGCTCAATTTCTCAGGCCAGCCCCATACGTTTCACCACTCTGCTCCTCTCCTCAGGCCAGCTCAGTTCTCCTCTCCACCCAGCTCCTCCAGTTGGCTCTGGTCTGCTCTGCCTCAGCCCTCTGGCTGGCTCCAGTTCGGCATTCTCTGGCCGGTCTGGTTCAGTTCCACCCTACTAGATCACCTCTCGCGACCTGCTCTTCTCTTCCGCCAGTGCCCGGCAGTCCAGAGGACATGGAGGTTCCAGTCCCCTCAACATAATGTGGGATTTCCTCTTCTGGCAGGAAAGCTTGGCAATCATGCCAGCATGGGGAGGGGCTTCTGACCCTCAGGTTATTACAATACAGTTTAAAGCTAAGATATTGCTGAATTGATTTAGATAAGATTTGATACCCAAGACATTGATTTAGCTAAGATTAATTAATATTTGATAATTGCCCTGTTTATTCACCTAAGTTTTATTAAGATTTGCTACCTGCCCTTTTTATTCACCTAAGTATAGTTAAGATTGACTACCCACCACATTTTGGTAGCTAAGTTAAGATTGACTCCCACTTTTCCATCAAGAAAATGGAGTCAAGTGACAGCAAATGCACCACACTCTCCCCCTCAGATGAGGTGGTCTGTGCCACCCAATACAGTCTACACTACACCATACAGTCTGGCATCTTTGGGCAGGTGAAGAAGGCTGACTCACAGACAAAGATGTAGCAGTGAAAATACTGGAGAAAAAACACTACCCCACACTGGTAAAATATGATATGAACATGGTAAAGTCCCTGAGCCAACCCCACATGATCAGGGTGTACCAAGTAATCCAGGGAAAAGAACATGTCTACCTGGTAATGGAAATGGCCACCAAGGCAAACCTGCAGAGGTGGGTCCAAGCATTGTGCTTCCTTCTTGAGAATGAATCCAGGAAGTTCTGAAGCAGAAAGCAAGTAATGTGCAGTATTTTCATCTGAACAGGATCGCACACCTTGACTTAAAGCTGGACAACATCCCACTGGATGAAAATGGCAATGCCAAAGTCAGTGATTTTGGGTTAAGTGTCAGAGTTGCACCAGGGCAGTTGCTCACAAAAACTTTTGGTGCCTATGTATTCCATGACCCTGAGATATACTAGAAGCAAGCCTATGATGGCTTCAAAGTGGATGTGTGGGGACTGGGCACAATCCTGTTTTTTATGATTACCAAAAAATGTTGTTTTACAGGGAGCAATTACAGCCAGCTATGTGCAATAATTGTACAGGGCAGGTATGAGATACCATTTACCCTCACCACAAAAGGATGTGGCCTCCTTTCCCAGCTCTTAAGTGTAAATTTGAAACAGAGCCCAGATATACAACAAGTCCTGGTTCACCCATGGTTTCTACAAGTTAAGGAAGGTTCCCTATATGTGGATGATACAATATCCAATCAGCTGGACTCTAGGATTGTCACTAGAATGAGTGACATGGAATACACCAAGCCACAGAGCCACCAATCAGTAATGCAAAGGGCATATTTTGATGTGATGTCGACTTACTTTCTTATAAAAAGTGACTTAAAGCCAGAGAATGCCTGCCCGATGCAAGCTAAACCAGAGAGTGTCAGCCCTGTGCTAGCTAAAACAGAGAGTGTCCTCCCTAAGGAAGCTGAACCAGAGAGTATCATCCCTGTGCAAACTAAACCAGAAAGTGGCAGCCCTGTGCAGACTGAACTAGACAATGTCAGTCCTGTGCAAGCTGAATCAGAGATTGTCAGACCTATGCAAGTTGAACAAGAGAGTCTGCCCTGTGCAAGCTAAACCAGAGAGTGTCCACCTTGTGCAAAAATGAACAAACAGTGTTAGTCCTGTGCCAGTTAAACCAAAGAGTGGCAGCCTCTACAAACTGAACCAGAGAGTATCAACTCTGTGCAGGGTGAACCAGAGACTGTCAGCCCCCTGCAAGCCAAACAAGAGAGTGTCAGCACTGTGCAAGATGAACCAAGCTGCGTCAGCCCTGTGCAGGCTAAGACACACAGTGTCAGTCATGTGCAAGCTGAACCAGAGAGTGTCAGTGCTGTGGAAACTAAACCAGAAAGTGTGAGCCATTTCAAGCTGAACAGGAGTGTCAGCCCTGTGCAAACTGAACCAAAGAGTGTCAGTCTTGTGCATGCTGAACCAGAGCTTGAGCATGCTTAACCCGAGATTGTCACCCTGTGCGAACTGAACCAGAGAGTGTCATCCCTGTCCAAACTGAAGCAGAGAGTGTCAGCTCTATGCAAGCTAAACAAAAGAGTGTCAGCCCTGTGCAAGCTGGACCAGACTGTGTCAGCCCTTGCAAGCTGAACCAGAAAGTGTCAGCCGTGTGGAAGCTGAATGACAGCCTGTCAGCCCTGTGCAAGCTGAACCAGAGAGTATGAGCCCTGTGCAGACTAAACCACAGAGTGGCAGCCCTGTGAAGACTGAATCAGAGAGTGTCAGCCTTGGGCAAGCTAAATCAGAGTGTGTGAATACTGTGTAAGCTACACCAGAGAGTGGTAGCCCTATGAAATCTGAGCCTGAGAGTGTCAGACATGTGCAAGCTGAGTCAGAGAGTGTCCAACTTGTGCAAGCTGAACAAGACAACGTCAGACCTATGCAGGCTGACGAAAAGAGTGTCAGCCCTGTGGAAGCTGAGCCAGAGAGTTTCAGACCTGTGCAGCCTGAATCACAGAGGGGCAGCCCTGTGGAAACTGAACCAGATAGTGTCAGCCCTGTGAAAACTGAACCAGAGATTGTTAGCCCTGTGCAATCTGAACCAGAGATTGTCAGCCCAGTGCAAACTAAACCAGTGTCAACCCTGTGCAAGCTGAACCAGAGAGTATCAGCCCTGTGCAAGCTAAACCAGAGAATGTCAGCACAATCCTTTTGTTCATGGTTACAGGAAAATACCCTTTTAAAGGAAGAACTTCCAGCCAGCTACGTGCAGAAATTTTACAGGGCAGGTATGAGTTACCATTTACCTTGACCGCTAAAGGACGTGGCCTCCTTTCCCAACTCTTAAGTGTAAACCCGAAAGGGAGGACAGATGTACAAGTCCTGGTGCACCCATGGTTTCAATGAGTTAAGCAAAGTTCCCTGTATCCAGATGAGCCACCACACAATCAGCTAGACCATAGGATTGTCACTAGAATGTGTAACATGGGATACATTGAGCCTCAGATCAGTCAATCAGTAATGCAGAGGGCATATGACCAAGTAGTGGTGACATAATTTCTTATAAAAAGTGAGTTAAAGCCAGAGAGTGCCTGCCCTCTGCAAGATAAACCAGAGAGTGTCATCCCTGTGCAAGCTAAAGCAGGGAGGGTCAGCCCTGTGCAAGCTACACCAGAGAGTATCACACAGTTCAAACTAAACCAGAGTTGCTGCTCTCAGCAAGCTAAACCAGAGAGTGCAAGCCCTGTGCAAGCTGAGCTAGACAGTCTCAGACCAGTGTAAGCTTAACCAGATAGTGTCAGTCCTGTGCAAACTGAACTAGAGAGTGTCAACCCTGTGCAAGAGAAACCAGAGAGTGTCAGCCCTGTGCAAACTGGACAACAGTGTGTCACATATGTGCAAGCTGAACCAAAGAGTGTTATTCATGTGTAAGATGCACCAGAGTGTGTCACCCGAGCCCTATTTATTCACCAATGTTTAATTGAGATTTGCTACCTTCCCTATTTATTCAGCCAAGTATAGTTAAAATTGACTACTCACCACATTTTGGTAGCTAAGTTAAGATTGACTCCCAAAATCCAATCAAGAAAATGGAATCAAGTGACAGCAAATGCATGATATTCTCCCCCTCAGATGAGGTGGTCCTTTCCACCTAATACTGTCTACAGTACACCGTTGGCTCTGGCACCTTTGGGCAAGTGAAGAAGGCTTATCACTGCCTCACAGAAAAGAGGTAGCAGTGAAAATACTGGAGTCCAAACACTGCCCCACACTGGTAAAAATGAGGTGAACATGGTTAAGTCCCTGGACACCCCTACACGATCAGGGTGTACCTAGTAATCCAGGGAAAAGAACACATGTACCTGGTAATGGAAATGGCCACCAAGGCAAACCTGCAGAGGTGGGTCCAAGCATTGCACTTCCTTCTTGAGAAGGAAGCCAGGAAGTTTATGAAGCAGATAGCAAGTAATGTGCAGTATTTTCATCTGAATACGTTCGCACACTTTGACTTAAAGCTTAACAACATCCGACTGGATGAAAATGGCAATGCCAAAGTCAGTGACTTTCGGTTAAGTGTCAGAGTTGCCCCAGGGCAGTTACTCACAACAACCTGTGATGCCTATGTATTGCGTGCCGCTGAGATATACTTGAAGCAAGCCTATGATGGCTTCAAGGTGGAGATGTGGGGTCTGGGCACAATCCTGTTGTTTATGATTACGGGAAGCTACCCTTTTAAATGGAGCACTTCCAGCCATCTACGTGCAGAAATTACACAGGGCAGGCATGAGGGACCATTTACATTGACCGCAAAAGGACATGGCCTCCTTTCCCAGCTCTTAAGTATAAACCCAAAAGAGAGGACAGATGTACAAGTCCTGGTGCACCCATGGATTCTATGAGGTAAGGAAGGTTCCCTGTATCTGGATGAGCCACCACACAATCAGCTAGACCATAGGATTGTCACTAGAATGTGTAACATGGGATACACTGAGCCTCAGATCAGTCAGTCAGTAATGCAGAGGGCATGTGACCAAGTGATGGTGACATATTTCTTATAAAATGGGAGGTAGAGCCAGTGAGTGTCTGTCTTCTGCAAGCTAAACCGGAGAGTGTCAGCCCTGTGCAAGCTGAAGCAGACAGTATCCACCCTAAGCAAGCTAAACCAGAGAGTATCCCACAGGCAAGCTAAACCAGAGAGTTGCTGCCCTTAGCAAGCTGAACCAGAGAGTATAAGCCCTGTGCAAACTGAACCAGAGAGTGTCAGCCCTGTGCAAGTGAAAACAGAGAGTGTCAGCCCTGTGCAAACTGAACAACAGTGTGTCACATATGTGCAAGCTGAACCAGAGTTGTCCAACATGTGCAGGCTAAGCCAGATCAACCAGCTGAACCAGAGAGTGTTACTCATGTGTAAGATGCACCAGAGTGTGTCACCCGAGCCCTATTTATTCACCAATGTTTAATTAAGATTTGCTACCTTCCCTATTATTCAGCTAAGTATAGTTAAGATTGACTACCCACCACATTTTGGTAGCTAAGTTAAGGTTGACTCCCACTGTCCCATCAAGAAAATGGAATCAAGTGACAGCAAATGCACGATATTCTCCCCCTCAGATGAGGTGGTCCTTTCCACCTAATACTGTCTACAGTATACCATTGGCTCTGGTGCCTTTGGGCAAGTGAAGAAGGCTTATCACTGCCTTACAGAAAAGAGGTAGCAGTGAAAATACTGGAGTCCAAACACTGCCCCACACTGGTAAAAATGAGGTGAACATGGTTAAGTCCCTGGACACCCCTACACGATCAGGGTGTACCTAGTAATCCAGGGAAAGGAACACATATACCTGGTAATGGAAATGGCCACCCAGGCAAACCTGCAGAGGTGGGTCCAAGCATTGCACTTCCTTCTTGAGAAGGAAGCCAGGAAGTTTATGAAGCAGATAGCAAGTAATGTGCAGTATTTTCATCTGAATACGTTCGCACACTTTGACTTAAAGCTTAACAACATCCGACTGGATGAAAATGGCAATGCCAAAGTCAGTGACTTTCGGTTAAGTGTCAGAGTTGCCCCAGGGCAGCTACTCACAACAACCTGTGATGCCTATGTATTGCGTGCCGCTGAGATATACTTGAAGCAAGCCTATGATGGCTTCAAGGTGGAGGTGTGGGGTCTGGGCACAATCCTGTTGTTTATGATTATGGGAAGCTACCCTTTTAAATGGAGCACTTCCAGCCATCTACGTGCAGAAATTATACAGGGCAGGCATGAGGGACCATTTACATTGACCGCAAAAGGACATGGCCTCCTTTCCCAGCTCTTAAGTATAAACCCAAAAGAGAGGACAGATGTACAAGTCCTGGTGCACCCATGGATTCTATGAGGTAAGGAAGGTTCCCTGTATCCGGATGAGCCACCACACAATCAGCTAGACCATAGGATTGTCACTAGAATGTGTAACATGGGATACACTGAGCCTCAGATCAGTCAGTCAGTAATGCAGAGGGCATGTGACAAAGTGATGGTGACATATTTCTTATAAAAAGGGAGGTATAGCCAGTGAGTGTCTGTCTTCTGCAAGCTAAACCGGAGAGTGTCAGCCCTGTGCAAGCTGAAGCAGACAGTATCCACCCTAAGCAAGCTAAACCAGAGAGTATCCCGCAGGCAAGCTAAACCAGAGAGTTGCTGCCCTTAGCAAGCTGAACCAGAGAGTATAAGCCCTGTGCAAACTGAACCAGAGAGTCAGCCCTGTGCAAGTGAAACCAGAGAGTGTCAGCCCTGTGCAAACGAAACAAGTGTGTCACATATGTGCAAGCTGAACCAGAGTTGTCCAACATGTGCAGGCTAAACCAGCTGAACCAGAGAGTGTTACTCATGTGTAAGATGCACCAGAGTGTGTCACCCGAGCCCTATTTATTCACCAATGTTTAATTAAGATTTGCTACCTTCCCTATTATTCAGCTAAGTATAGTTAAGATTGACTACCCACCACATTTTGGTAGCTAAGTTAAGGTTGACTCCCACTGTCCCATCAAGAAAATGGAATCAAGTGACAGCAAATGCACGATATTCTCCCCCTCAGATGAGGTGGTCCTTTCCACCTAATACTGTCTACAGTACACCATTGGCTCTGGTGCCTTTGGGCAAGTGAAGAAGGCTTATCACTGCCTCACAGAAAAGAGGTAGCAGTGAAAATACTGGAGTCCAAACACTGCCCCACACTGGTAAAAATGAGGTGAACATGGTTAAGTCCCTGGACACCCCTACACGATCAGGGTGTACCTAGTAATCCAGGGAAAGGAACACATATACCTGGTAATGGAAATGGCCACCCAGGCAAACCTGCAGAGGTGGGTCCAAGCATTGCACTTCCTTCTTGAGAAGGAAGCCAGGAAGTTTATGAAGCAGATAGCAAGTAATGTGCAGTATTTTCATCTGAATACGTTCGCACACTTTGACTTAAAGCTTAACAACATCCGACTGGATGAAAATGGCAATGCCAAAGTCAGTGACTTTCGGTTAAGTGTCAGAGTTGCCCCAGGGCAGTTACTCACAACAACCTGTGATGCCTATGTATTGCGTGCCGCTGAGATATACTTGAAGCAAGCCTATGATGGCTTCAAGGTGGAGGTCTGGGGTCCGGCACAATCGTGTTGTTTATGATTATGGGAAGCTACCCTTTTAAATGGAGCACTTCCAGCCATCTACGTGCAGAAATTATACAGGGCAGGCATGAGGGACCATTTACATTGACCGCAAAAGGACGTGGCCTCCTTTCCCAGCTCTTAAGTATAAACCCAAAAGAGAGGACAGATGTACAAGTCCTGGTGCACCCATGGATTCTATGAGGTAAGGAAGGTTCCCTGTATCCGGATGAGCCACCACACAATCAGCTAGACCATAGGACTGTCACTAGAATGTGTAACATGGGATACACTGAGCCTCAGATCAGTCAGTCAGTAATGCAGAGGGCATGTGACCAAGTGATGGTGACATATTTCTTATAAAATGGGAGGTAGAGCCAGTGAGTGTCTGTCTTCTGCAAGCTAAACCGGAGAGTGTCAGCCCTGTGCAAGCTGAAGCAGACAGTATCCACCCTAAGCAAGCTAAACCAGAGAATATCCCGCAGGCAAGCTAAACCAGAGAGTTGCTGCCCTTAGCAAGCTGAACCAGAGAGTATAAGCCCTGTGCAAACTGAACCAGAGAGTGTCAGCCCTGTGCAAGTGAAACCAGAGAGTGTCAGCCCTGTGCAAACTGAACAACAGTGTCACATATGTGCAAGCTGAACCAGAGTTGTCCAACATGTGCAAGCTAAACCAGCTAAACCAGCTGAACCAGAGAGTGTTACTCATGTGTAAGATGCACCAGAGTGTGTCACCCGAACCCTATTTATTCACCAATGTTTAATTAAGATTTGCTACCTTCCCTATTATTCAGCTAAGTATAGTTAAGATTGACTACCCACCACATTTTTTTTATTTATTTTTTGGCCAGTCCTGGGCCTTGGACTCAGGGCCTGAGCACTATCCCTGACTTCTTCCCGCTCAAGGCTAGCACTCTGCCACTTTAGCCACAGCGCCGCTTCTGGCCATTTTCTGTATATGTGGTGCTGGGGAATCGAACCTAGGGCCTCGTGTATCCGAGGCAGGCACTCTTGCCACTAGGCTATATCCCCAGCCCTACCCACCACATTTTGGTAGCTAAGTTAAGGTTGACTCCCACTGTCCCATCAAGAAAATGGAATCAAGTGACAGCAAATGCACGATATTCTCCCCCTCAGATGAGGTGGTCCTTTCCACCTAATACTGTCTACAGTACACCATTGGCTCTGGCACGTTTGGGCAAGTGAAGAAGGCTTATCACTGCCTCACAGAAAAGAGGTAGCAGTGAAAATACTGGAGTCCAAACACTGCCCCACACTGGTAAAAATGAGGTGAACATGGTTAAGTTCTGGGCACCCCCACACGATCAGGGTGTACCTAGTAATCCAGGGAAAGGAACACATATACCTGGTAATGGAAATGGCCACCAAGGCAAACCTGCAGAGGTGGGTCCAAGCATTGCACTTCCTTCTTGAGAAGGAAGCCAGGAAGTTTATGAAGCAGATAGCAAGTAATGTGCAGTATTTTCATCTGAATACGTTCGCACACTTTGACTTAAAGCTTAACAACATCCAACTGGATGAAAATGGCAATGCCAAAGTCAGTGACTTTCGGTTAAGTGTCAGAGTTGCCCCAGGGCAGTTACTCACAACAACCTGTGATGCCTATGTATTGCGTGCCGCTGAGATATACTTGAAGCAAGCCTATGATGGCTTCAAGGTGGAGGTGTGGGGTCTGGGCACAATCCTGTTGTTTATGATTACGGGAAGCTACCCTTTTAAATGTAGCACTTCCAGCCATCTACGTGCAGAAATTATACAGGGCAGGCGTGAGGGACCATTTACATTGACCACAAAAGTATGTGGCTTCCTTTCCCAGCTCTTAAGAATAAAACCCAAAAGAGAGGACAGATGTACAAGTCCTGGTGCACCCATGGATTCTATGAGGTAAGGAAGGTTCCCTGTATCCGGATGAGCCACCACACAATCAGCTAGACCATAGGATTGTCACTGGAATGTGTAACATGGGATACACTGAGCCTCAGATCAGTCAGTCAGTAATGCATAGGGCATGTGACCAAGTGATGGTGACATATTTCTTATAAAAAGGGAGGTATAGCCAGTGAGTGTCTGTCTTCTGCAAGCTAAACCGGAGAGTGTCAGCCCTGTGCAAGCTGAAGCAGACAGTATCCACCCTAAGCAAGCTAAACCAGAGAGTATCCCGCAAGCAAGCTAAACCAGAGAGTTGCTGCCCTTAGCAAGCTGAACCAGAGAGTAAAAGCCCTGTGCAAACTGAACCAGAGAGTGTCAGCCCTGTGCAAGTGAAACCAGAGAGTGTCAGCCCTGTGCAAACTGAACAACAGTGTGTCACATATGTGCAAGCTGAACCAGAGTTGTCCAAAATGTGCAGGCTAAACCAGCTAAACCAGCTGAACCAGAGAGTGTTACTCATGTGTAAGATGCACCAGAGTGTGTCACCCGAGCCCTATTTATTCACCAATGTTTAATTAAGATTTGCTACCTTCCCTATTATTCAGCTAAGTATAGTTAAGATTGACTACCCACCACATTTTGGTAGCTAAGTTAAGGTTGACTCCCACTGTCCCATCAAGAAAATGGAATCAAGTGACAGCAAATGCACGATATTCTCCCCCTCAGATGAGGTGGTCCTTTCCACCTAATACTGTCTACAGTACACCATTGGCTCTGGCACCTTTGGGCAAGTGAAGAAGGCTTATCACTGCCTCACAGAAAAGAGGTAGCAGTGAAAATACTGGAGTCCAAACACTGCCCCACACTGGTAAAAATGAGGTGAACATGGTTAAGTTCTGGACACCCCCACACGATCAGGGTGTACCTAGTAATCCAGGGAAAGGAACACATATACCTGGTAATGGAAATGGCCACCCAGGCAAACCTGCAGAGGTGGGTCCAAGCATTGCACTTCCTTCTTGAGAAGGAAGCCAGGAAGTTTATGAAGCAGATAGCAAGTAATGTGCAGTATTTTCATCTGAATACGTTCGCACACTTTGACTTAAAGCTTAACAACATCCGACTGGATGAAAATGGCAATGCCAAAGTCAGTGACTTTCGGTTAAGTGTCAGAGTTGCCCCAGGGCAGTTACTCACAACAACCTGTGATGCCTATGTATTGCGTGCCGCTGAGATATACTTGAAGCAAGCCTATGATGGCTTCAAGGTGGAGGTGTGGGGTCTGGGCACAATCCTGTTGTTTATGATTATGGGAAGCTACCCTTTTAAATGGAGCACTTCCAGCCATCTACGTGCATACATTACACAGGACAGGCATGAGGGACCATTTACATTGACCGCAAAAGGACATGGCCTCCTTTCCCAGCTCTTAAGTATAAACCCAAAAGAGAGGACAGATGTACAAGTCCTGGTGCACCCATGGATTCTATGAGGTAAGGAAGGTTCCCTGTATCCGGATGAGCCACCACACAATCAGCTAGACCATAGGATTGTCACTGGAATGTGTAACATGGGATACACTGAGCCTCAGATCAGTCAGTCAGTAATGCATAGGGCATGTGACCAAGTGATGGTGACATATTTCTTATAAAAAGGAAGGTATAGCCAGTGAGTGTCTGTCTTCTGCAAGCTAAACCGGAGAGTGTCAGCCCTGTGCAAGCTGAAGCAGACAGTATCCACCCTAAGCAAGCTAAACCAGAGAGTATCCCGCAGGCAAGCTAAACCAGAGAGTTGCTGCCCTTAGCAAGCTGAACCAGAGAGTATAAGCCCTGTGCAAACTGAACCAGAGAGTGTCAGCCCTGTGCAAGTGAAACCAGAGAGTGTCAGCCCTGTGCAAACTGAACAACAGTGTGTCACATATGTGCAAGCTGAACCAGAGTTGTCCAACATGTGCAGGCTAAGCCAGCTAAACCAGCTGAACCAGAGAGTGTTACTCATGTGTAAGATGCACCAGAGTGTGTCACCCCTGAGCCCCATTTATTCACCAATGTTTAATTAAGATTTGCTACCTTCCCTATTTATTCAGCTAAGTATAGTTAAGATTGACTACCCACCACATTTTGGTAGCTAAGTTAAGGTTGACTCCCACTGTCCCATCAAGAAAATGGAATTAAGTGACAGCAAATGCACGATATTCTCTCCCTCAGATGAGGTGGTCCTTTCCACCCAATACTGTGTAAAGTACAACATTGGCTGTGGCAAATTTGGGCAGGTGAATGTGGCCTATCACTGCCTCACAGACAAAGAAGTAGCAGTGAAAATACTGGAGACCAAACACTACCCCACACTGGTAAAATATGAGGTAGACATGATTAAGTCCCTGGTCACCCCCACATGATCAGGGTGTACCAAGTAATCCAGGGAAAAGAACACATGTACCTGGTAATGGAAATGGCCACCAAGGCAAACCTGCAGAGGTGGGTCCAAGCATCGCACTTTCTTCTTGAGAATGAAGTCAGGAAGTTTCTGAAGCAGAGAGCAAGTAATGTACAGTACTTTCATCTGAATAGGATCACACACCTTGACTTAAAGCATGACAACATCTGACTGGGTGAAAATGCCAATGCCAATGTCAGTGATTTTGGGTTAAGTGTCAGAGTTGCACCAGGGCAGTTGCTCACAAAAACCTGTGGTGCCTATGTATTCCATGACCCTGAGATATACTTAGAAGCAAGCTTATGATGGCTTCAAGGTGGATGTGTGTTGTCCAGGCACAATCCTGTTTTTTATGATTACTGGAAAATATCCTTTTAAAAGGAGCACTTCCAGCCAGCTACGTGCAATAATTGTACATGGCAGGTATGAGGTACCATTTACCCTCACCTCAAAAGGATGTGACCTCCTTTCCCAGCTCTTAAGTGTAAACCCAAAAGAGAGGACAGATATACAGCAAGTCCTGGTTCGCCCATGGTTTCTACAAATTTAGGAAGGTTCCCTATATGTGGATGATCCAATACCCAATCAGCTAGACCCTAGGATTGTCACTAGAATGTGTGACATGGGATACACCAAGCCTCAGAGCCACCAATCACTAATGCAAAGGGCGTACATTGATGTGATAGTGACTTACGTTCTTATAAAAAGTGACTTACACCCAGAGTGTGCCTACCTGATGTAAGCTAAACCAGAGAGTGTCAGCCCTATGCAAGCTAAAACAGAGAGTGTCCTCCCTAAGGAAGCTGAACCAGAGAGTATCATCCCTGAGCAAACTGAACCAGAAAGTGGCAGCCCTGTGCAGGCTGAACTAGACAATGTCAGTCCTGTGCAAGCTGAATCAGAGATTGTCAGACCTATTCAAGGTGAACAAGAGAGTCTGCCCTGTGCAAGCTAAACCAGAGATTGTCCACCTTGTGCAAGATAAACAAACAGTGTCAGTCCTGTGCCAGGTGAACCAGAGAGTGGGAGCCCTCTGCAAACTAAACCAGACAATGTCAGCCCTGTGCAGGGTAAACCAGAGACTGTCAGCCTCCTGCAAGCCAAACAAGAGAGTGTCAGCACTGTGCAAAATGAACCAGAGCACATCAGCCCTCTGCAGGCAAAGCCACAGAGTGTCAGTCATGTGCAAGCTGAACCAGAGAGTGTCAGCCATTTCAGCTGAACTGGAGTGTCAGCCCTGTACAAACTGAACCAGAGAGTGTCAGTCTTGTGCATGCAGAACTCGAGCTTGAGCATGCTTAACCCGAGATTGTCACCCTGTGCGAACTGAACCAGAGAGTGTCATCCCTGTCCAAACTGAAGCAGAGAGTGTCAGCTCTGTGCAAGCTAAACAAAAGAGTGTCAACCCTGTACAAGCTGAACCAGATAGTGTCAGCCCTGTGGAAGCTGAATGACGGACTGTCAGTCCTGTGCAAGCTGAACCAGCGTGTCAGCCCAGTGCAAACTGAACAACAGCTTGTCAGCCCTTTGCAAGCTGAACCAGAGAGTATGAGCCCTGTGCAGACTAAACCACAGAGTGGCAGCCCTGTGAAGACTGAATCAGAGAGTGTCAGCCTTGGGCAAGCTGAATCAGAGTGTGTGAATACTGTGTAAGCTACACCAGAGAGTGGTAGCCTTATGAAATCTGAGCCTGAGAGTGTCAGACATGTGCAAGCTGAGTCAGAGAGTGTCCAACTTGTGCAAGCTGAACAAGACAACGTCAGACCTATGCAGGCTGACGAAAAGAGTGTCAGCCCTGTGGAAGCTGAGCCAGAGAGTTTCAGACCTGTGCAGCCTGAATCACAGAGGGGCAGCCCTGTGGAAACTGAACCAGATAGTGTCAGCCCTGTGAAAACTGAACCAGAGAGTGTTAGCCCTGTGCAATCTGAACCGTGCAAACTAAAGCACTGTCAACCCTGTGCAAGCTGAATCAGAGAGTATCTGCCCTGGGTAAGCTAAATCAGAGAGTGTAGGCCATTTGCAAGCTGAACCAGAGAGTATCAGCCCTGTGCAAGCTAAACCAGAGAATGTCAGCACAATCCTTTTGTTCATGGTTACAGGAAAATACCCTTTTAAAGGAAGAACTTCCAGCCAGCTACGTGCAGAAATTTTACAGGGCAGGTATGAGTTACCATTTACCTTGACCGCTAAAGGATGTGGCCTCCTTTCCCAACTCTTAAGTGTAAACCCAAAAGAGAGGACAGATGTACAAGTCCTGGTGCGCCCATGGTTTCAATGAGTTAAGCAAAGTTCCCTGTATCCAGATGAGCCACCACACAATCAGCTAGACCATAGGATTGTCACTAGAATGTGTAACATGGGATACATTGAGCCTCAGATCAGTCAATCAGTAATGCAGAGGGCATATGACCAAGTAGTGGTGACATAATTTCTTATAAAAAGTGAGTTAAAGCCAGAGAGTGCCTGCCCTCTGCAAGATACACCAGAGAGTGTCATCCCTGTGCAAGCTAAAGCAGGGAGGGTCAACCCTGTGCAAGCTAAACCAGAAAGTATCCCACAGTTCAAACTAAACCAGAGAGTTGCTGCTGCCCTGAGCAAGCTAAACCAGAGAGTGTAAGCCCTGTGCAAGCTGAGCTAGACAGTCTCAGACCTGTGTAAGCTTAACCAGATAGTGTCAGTCCTGTGCAAACTGAACTAGAGAGTGTCAGCCCTGTGCAAGCGAAACCAGAGAGGGTCAGCCCTGTGCAAACTGGACAACAGTGTGTCACATATGTGCAAGCTGAACCAGAGTTGTCTGACATTGCAGGCTAAACCAGAGAGTGTCAGCTCTTTACAAGCTGAATCAGAGAGTGTTATTCATGTGTAAGATGCACCAGAGTGTGTCACCCCTGAGCCCCACTTATTTACCAAAGTTTAATTAAGATTTGCTACCTTCCCTAATTATTCAGCTAAGTATAGTTAAAATTGACTACCCACATTATTTTGGTTGCTAAGTTAAGGCTGACTCCCACTGTTCCATCAAGAAAATGGAGTCAATTGACAGCAAATGCACGATATTCTCCACCTCAGAAGAGGTAGTCCTTTCCACCTAATACTGTCTACAGTACACCATTGGCTCTGGCGCCTTTGGACAGGTGAAGAAGGCTTATCACTGCCTCACAGACAAAGAGGTAGCAGTGAAAATACTGGAGACCAAACACTACCCCACACTGGTAAAGAATGAGATGGACATGGTTAAGTCCCGGTCACACCCACATGATCAGGGTGTACCAAGTAATCCAGGGAAAAGAACACATCTACCTGGTAATGGAAATGGCCACCAAGGCAAACCTGCAGAGGTGGGTCCAAGCATTGCACTTCCTTCTTGCCAGGAAGTTTCTGAAGCAGAGAGCAAGTAATGTGCAGTACTTTCATCTGAATATGTTCGCACACTTTGACTTAAAGCTTAACAACATCCGACTGGATGAAAATGGCAATGCCAAAGTCAGTGACTTTCGGTTAAGTGTCAGAGTTGCCCCAGGGCAGTTACTCACAACAACCTGTGATGCCTATGTATTGCGTGCCGCTGAGATATACTTGAAGCAAGCCTATGATGGCTTCAAGGTGGAGGTCTGGGGTCTGGGCATAATCCTGTTGTTTATGATTACGGGAAGCTACCCTTTTAAATGGAGCACTTCCAGCCATCTACGTGCAGAAATTATACAGGGCAGGCATGAGGGACCATTTACATTGACCGCAAAAGGACATGGCCTCCTTTCCCAGCTCTTACGTATAAACCCAAAAGAGAGGACAGATGTACAAGTCCTGGTGCACCCATGGATTCTATGAGGTAAGGAAGGTTCCCTGTATCTGGATGAGCCACCACACAATCAGCTAGACCATAGGATTGTCACTAGAATGTGTAACATGGGATACACTGAGCCTCAGATCAGTCAGTCAGTAATGCAGAGGGCATGTGACCAAGTGATGGTGACATATTTCTTATAAAAAGTGAGTTAAAGCCAGAGAGTGCCTGCCCTCTGCAAGCTAAACCAGAGAGTGCCTGCCCTGTGCAAGCTAAACCTGACAGTATCCACCCTAAGCAAGCTAAACAAGAGAGTATCCCGCAGTGCAAGCTAAACCAGAGAGTTGCTGCCCTTAGCAAGCTGAACCAGAGAGTATAAGCTCTGTGCAAGCTGAGCTAGACAGTCTCAGCCTTGTGTAAGCTTAACCAGAGAGTGTCAGCCCTGTGCAAACTGAACCAGAGAGTGTTACTCATGTGTAAGATGCACCAGAGTGTGTCACCTGAGCCCTATTTATTCACCAATGTTTAATTAAGATTTGCTACCTTCCCTATTTTTCAGCTAAGTACAGTTAAATTTGACTACCCACCACATTTTGGTAGCTAAGTTAAGGTTGACTCCCACTGTCCCATCAAGAAAATGGAATTAAGTGAGAGCAAATGCATGATATTCTCTCCCTCAGATGAGGTGGTCCTTTCCACCCAATACTGTGTAAAGTACAACATTGGCTGTGGCAAATTTGGGCAGGTGAATGTGGCCTATCACTGCCTCACAGACAAAGAAGTAGCAGTGAAAATACTGGAGACCAAACACTACCCCACACTGGTAAAATATGAGGTAGACATGGTTAAGTCCCTGGTCACCTCCACATGATCAGAATGTACCAAGTAATCCAGGGAAAAGAACATGTCGACCTGGTGATGGAAATGGCCACCAAGGCAAACCTGCAGAGGTGGGTCCAAGCATCGCACTTTCTTCTTGAGAATGAAGTCAGGAAGTTTCTGAAGCAGAGAGCAAGTAATGTACAGTACTTTCATCTGAATAGGATCACACATCTTGACTTAAAGCATGACAACATCTGACTGGATGAAAATGCCAATGCCAATGTCAATGACTTTCGGTTAAGGGTCAGAGTTGCACCAGGGCAGTTGCTCACAAAAACCTGTGGTGCCTATGTATTCCATGACCCTGAGATATACTTAGAAGCAAGCTTATGATGGTTTCAAGGTGGATGTGTGGTGTCCGGGCACAATCCTGTTTTTATGATTACTGGAAAATATCTTTTAAAGGGAGCACTTCCAGCCAGCTATGTGCAATAATTGTACATGGCAGGTATGAGGTACCATTTACCCTCACCTCAAAAGGATGTGACCTCCTTTCCCAGCTCTTAAGTGTAAACCCAAAAGAGAGGACAGATATACAGCAAGTCCTGGTTCACCCATGGTTTCTACAAATTAAGGAAGGTTCCCTATATGTGGATGATCCAATACCCAATCAGCTAGACCCTAGGATTGTCACTAGAATGTGTGACATGGGATACACCAAGCCTCAGAGCCACCAATCACTAATACAAAGGGCATATTACGATTTGATGGCGACTTACTTTCTTATAAAAAGTAACTTAAAGCCAGAGCGTGCCTGCCCGATGCAAACTGAACCAGAGAATACCAGCCCTGTGCAGGCTGAACTAGACAATGTCAGTCCTGTGCAAGCTGAATCAGAGATTGTCAGACCTATGCAAGGTGAACAAGAGAGTCCACCCTGTGCAAGCTAAACCACAGAGTGTCCACCTTGTGCAAGATGAACAGACAGTGCATGATGAACAGTCCTGTGCAAGTTGAGCCAGACAGTAGCAGCCCTCTGCAAATTAAACCAGAGAGTCAGCCCTGTGCAGGCTTAACCAGAGACTGTCAGCCCTCTGCAAGCTGAACCAGAGAGTGTCAGCACTGTGCAAGATGAACCAGAGCGCGTCAGCCGTGTGCAGGCTAAGCCACACAGTGTCAGCCATGTGCAAGCTGAACCAGAGAGTGTCAGTGCTGTGGAAACTAAACCAGAGAGTGTGAGCCATTTCAAGCTGAACAGGAGTGTCAGCCCTGTGCAAACTGAACCAAAGAGTGTCAGTCTTGTGCATGCTGAACCAGAACTTGAGCATGCTTAACCCGAGATTGTCACTGTGCCAACTGAACCAGAGGGTGTCATCCCTGTTCAAACTGAAGCAGAGTGTGTCAGCTCTGTGCAAGCTGAACCAGAGAGTGTCAGCCCTGTGCAAGCTGAACCAGAAAGTGTCAGCCCTGTGGTAGCTGAACCACGGACTGTCAGCCCTGTGCAAACTGAACCAGAGAGTTTCATCTCTGTGCAAGCAACCAGAGTTCAAGCACTGTGCAAGATGAACTAGAGAGTGTCAGCCCTGAGCAAGGTAAACCAGAGAGTGTCAGCCCTGTGCAAGCTGAATCAGAGAGTGTCCAGCCTATGCCAGCTGAACCAGAGTTGTCAGTCCTGTTCAGGCTGAACCAGAGTGTCAGACCAGTGCAGGCTAAATCAGAGACTGTCAGCCCTGTGCAAACTGAGCCTGAGACTGTCAGTCATGTGCAAGCAGAACCAGAGAGTTTCAACCCTGTACATGCTAAAAAAGAGATTGTCTGCCTTGTGCAAGCTGAACCAGAGTGTCAGTCCAGTGCAAGCCGAATCAGAGCGGGTAAGTCCTAACCAGACTGAAACAGAGTATCAGACCTGTGCAGGCTAAACCAGAGTGTCTGCCCTGCACAAGCTGAACAATGGAGTGTCAGTCATGTGTAAGAAATACCGGAGAATATCAGGCTGTGCAAACTGAACCATAGGTGTCAGCCCTATGCAAGTTGAACCATAGAGTGTCAGCCCTGTGCAAGCTGAACCAGAGAGTGTCAGCCCTGTGGAAGATGAACCAGAGTGTGTCAGTCCTGGGCAAGATGAACCAGAGAGTGTCATCCCTGTGCAAACTGAAACAGAGAGTGTCAGTCATGTGAACGCTAAACTAGAGAGTGCCAGCCCTGTGAAAGCTAAACTAGAGAGTGCCAGCCCTGTGAAAACAACCAGAGTGTCAGCGCTGTGCAAGCTAAAACAGAGAGTGTCACCCCTGTGCAAGGTAAACTAGAGAGTGTCTACCCTGTGCAAGTTGAACCAGAGTGTGTCAGTCCTGTCCAGGCTGAACCAGAGAGTCTCAGTCTTGTGCAAGCTGAACCAGAGAGTGTCAGCCCCGTGTAAGGTGAACCAGAGAGTTTCAGTGCTGTGCAAGCTAAACCAGAGATTTTCAGCCAGGTTCAAGCTGAACCAGAGTGTTACCCATATAATTTATATGTTACCCATATAGTTTATATTACAGCAATATCAATTGTTTTGAAATAAGCATCTTTCTCTCCCTTTCCATCTTTTTTCAACAAAGATATTTTCACTAGTTTGTACTTTTTTTTTTTCCTGTCGGCCATGGGGCTTGAACGCAGGAACTGGGCACCATTCCTAACTCTTTTGCTGAAGGCTAGCACTCTACCGCTTTGAGCCAAAGCACCATTTCCTCTTGGTTACTTTGAAGATGTTTCTATACCACACTTTCCTCACAATATTTCCAGTAAGAATTCTTATCTTGTCTTTGTTCCTCTGACATAATGCGTTTTTAGTTTCTTTGGCTGCCTTAAATTTTTTTTCACTTTGCTGGTGGCAGTTGGATTATGATATGCTTTTTTCTTCATTCTTGGCCTTGGTCTTGAGTGAGTATCCCTCATCTCTTCGTTGTGAGGCAATCTGGAGAAGACTTGGCAATTATTACATTCTCTCTTTCACAGACTGCAACATCATGAATATTATACCATTTAAAGTTGCCTTATAATTTCCTGATGCTCTTTTCACAGTTCGGATTTTTCCCCGTATGATTTAAATTGTTTTGTTAGTTCTTGAAGTTCACTGACATATTTCCTACAATAACTAATCACCATTAATTTATACACTGTATTTTTCATATCAGTTTTATTTCTAGAGTTTGATTTGGATCTTTATCTATCTTCTATAACTTTCCTACAAATATGGATCCTAGTAATTATGGCAGTTTTTATGTCTTTCTCTGTTTATCGTCAGCTCTGGGTTAGTATCGACTGAGTGATTATTCTTATCATTACTGGATTATCTATCTCTGCTTCTTTTGCATATTTAGTAACTTTTATTGGATTTCACACTGTTCAGTGCCGAATATTTTTTTTATTAAGATTATCTTCAGGCTTTGTTCTAGAATGCAGGAAGGCATTTGGGAACAGTTTGATCTTTTGGAGTCATCATTTATGACTTATTTTAGGCTGGTCTAGAGCACTAGGTTGGGTTGAGGGTTAATTAGTCCATGGTAATAATTAAAATACTTCTAAGCATACTACCAACCTCCCCATGAGATATGAATTAGGGGTGGTGGGAAAAGGCACTACTCTCTGCCCCCCACCCCGCTCTAATGGGCGATGCTTGTCCAAGATCCAGACGACTTCCTTAGAGATATGTGCTAATCAACAATCTTCTGATTGGTTGAGGGGATCTTCTGTGGACCTTCTCAGCATTCCCCCTTAGCTAGCTGCTCTCCAGTACTTTGTCCTATGAAGTCCTGTGTGGGTCGCCTCAGACTGCAAGCTCCATCACTTCAACTAAGGATGCCCTCTGACCTTCACCTTGGTTCCTGCACTGTCCTACACCCTATTAAAAACCCTCAAAACAATGATCCTGGGCCAACTGTAGGGCTCACCTCATGTTTACCATCTCTTAAGGATTACTGGCATTCCTTGCTGATGTACAGAGTCTCAGGAAGCATCACTTCATATTTTTTTTCTGTTTTGTTTTGGACTATTCCAGGCAAGAGGATGGTCCCTGTCCTTCTATCCTGACCCATTTCTCCATATCTTTTTGTACATGTCTATTGGGGCACTGTTACTCATTATACAACAATAAATGTAATTGATTTAAATTTCTTATGCTGGAAAATTCCTTTCTTTCTCTCTCTCTCTTTAAAGAATGTGTATTTAATACATATTTGTCAGAGCTAACAGGTCCTAACTACCTTCCTTGTTAGTTAAACTTTGTAACTTGCTTGGGTTAGAAAGACGCTCAAGACAATCCTTCTTTTTCACAATAATGTGGCATGTAAGTCCATTTGAGGAAATTCAGCACATACAATAAAGCCATGTTCATTTAGCTGTAAGAAAATAAAGCAAAAAGGAGTATGAAAGCAGGAATCTGGAACATTCAGACTCAGTCATTGCTGAGGCTAAATCCACAGAATGGGGAAAGCAGGTCAGGATGGCAGACTGATTTCACTCCCACTGTGGGTAATCTTTACCCAGAAGAAACCAACCATCCCCAAGTGGGGTTTGCAGAGGAACCTGGAGGTTCCAGCCTCTTTGCAGAATGGGGCTCCCTTATGCCATCAGCCCTTTTCTCTGGAGAAGGCTCCATGTTCAGTTGCCAAGCAGCCCAGCAGGGCTGCCCAGAGAGCAGGAAAGAGGGCCAGCCCACTAGCCAGTGTCTGTGCACACTCACCAGGTGGGAGGCACTGAGGGCAAGGCCTGCTCTGAGCCACCTGGCCAGCTCTCACATGCCAGCCCAGCAAGCAGGGGCCAAACTGCCTCGTTTCTGTTCTCTGAGGCAGTGTGGCCCCCAGTGCAGCTTCTTGCTGCAAGTAAAGGCAGCTGGCACAGACAAATGGCTCCTCTGTCCCGATCCCCATAAGCTGATGCCAAAATTCAGTGTGAAGGCACAAAATACAAACATAAATGTCGGCTCCTGCTGGAGAGGATGCTTAAGGTCAAAGAAACCAAAGGGAACAAGCAGCTCAACCTTTCTCCATTTCATCACATATTCCTGCAGACAAACTACAAGGGGGGGTGGGAAACAAAAAACAAACATTCCCTCCTGGAAGACAGGAAAGCTCTTTAAGGAATCTGTCAGCTCATTTCTGGAAAGTCAGCTTCCACCTTTGGTGATTCTTTGAAAAAGAAGACAGGTAGTGCTGGGAATGTTGTCAGCGGTGACCTCTTTTACCACCACTAACTTGGATGCCACTGGGTGGGTAGGCAGGCCGATGATAACAGAGGTGCCGGAGGCCTCCTCTGATCACTTGCTATCTTCCGCAGAGGCTCCGCAGCTTCAATCTGCTAAGAATTCCTCTGCCAGGCTAGAGGAGCCTACAGACATATGCAGAGTCATGTGTGTAACATGGAAAATAAAATGCATGAAATGATAAAGGATCAGAACTAGAACCCAGACAGCTTCATGCCTGACTTAGGATGGTTTGACTTAGGATTTTTTTTTCTGCCCAGTGATATAAAAACATTCTTTTAGCCTAGACAACCATTCTGTCTTTCATTGTCAATATTCAACCAATGACTTAAGATACTCAACCATTTATTGTAAAATTACATGGTATTTCCCAACTGAACCTATGTAAGGTAATCTGGCCTTAGCTATGATGTTAGGTAGGTGTAATAAATTTTAGTTGCAGTATTTTCAACTTATGGTGAATTTATTGAGACAAAACACCATTGGTTTGTTTTTTTTTAATGGTGCTGGTACTAGGGCTTGAATTCAGGACCTGGAAGTTATCCCTCAGCTTTTGTGTTCAAGTTTGGTGCTATACCACTTGAGCCACAGCTCCTCTTCCAGCTGTTTGCTGTTTAAGTGGAAACAAGAGTCTCACAGGCTTTCCTTCCCTGGTTGGCTTTGAACCATGATCCTCATATCTCAATCTCCTGAGTAGATAGTCACCAGGCACCCAGCCAACTTAATACCATTGCAAGTTGATTAGCAGCTATATACTTGACACAATAAAAAGGAGAAGCATAGTAAGAGACATGTACATTTGTTAACACATGCATGATAAAAATCTAATGATAGTATTAAAGTCCTCCTCATCTCAAAGTGGTGACAAGTACAAATGCCATTGTGAAAGGTCTATAAAGTGATACTTCTTTGAGTGACAATGCCACAGGTACTCTGCTGCACATACGCAAAACTGAAGGTTAGCTGGGCACCAGTGCTCATGCTTATAATCCTAGCTACTCAGGAAGCTGAGATGTGAGGATTCAGACTCAAAGCCAGCCTGGACAGGAAAGTCCATGGGACTCTTATCTGCAATTGACCACTAAAAATGCTGGAAATGGAGCTGTGGCTCAAGCGGTAGAGTACTAGCACTGAGCAAAAAAGCTCAGGAATAGCATGCAGACCCTGAGTTCAAGCCTCAGGACCCAGCATGCAAGCAAGTAAGCAATCAAGCCCACGTTCGTGTGTGTGCGCACACACACACACACACACACACACACACACACACAGTACAAGCACACCTACAGTATTCAAAAAAAAAAATGGACCCAATAACAACAACTGAGGTTATTAAAGCACCAAGCTCTCAGATGAACTTTTCCTAGATCCAGAAAGTTGGAATCAGTGCTGGATTTTTTAACCCTGAGGGGAGCTAAACACACAGAGTCAGACTGTTGGAATCCAGAAAACTCAGTGATAGCTGAACTACACTCGCAGACTTAGTTGGGGGGAGGGGGAATGAGGGATTAATGGTGAAGATGACTAAACAAATCTTTACCCCAAGATCTTTGTCCAGCTCCCACTGAGGCAGATATGTGAGGGGAAAGGTCCCAAGCCAAGGAAAGTATGGCTGAGCTAATGCACAGAAGTGTTGGGGATTCACGCTGCCCTTCCCCCAGCCCTGGGGCAGTGTAAAAGCTAGCCACCCCCATCCTCCAGCTTCAACCGGAAGAGAAGTCCCTGCCCCTGGGGGGCGAGCACTGTGTGCCATCATGGCGATGAAGCCCCCAGAGATCCAGCTCTTGGAGGGCTGTGGTCCCCGCCCATAGAGGAAGTTTCATGACATCACCTGATGAGCAGCCCAGCTCAACCAATCAGCTAGTCAACCCAAGTCCCTCCTCTTCCTTCCTGCCATTACCATTATGTAAACCCCCTTCCTGAGTAAAGATTCTTTTGAGACCGGTGGACCATCCAGACCGACTTCCCGGAATTTCTTTCCTGCGTCGGCTCCAGACACATAAGGGGGATGGACGGGAAAGGGGATTTCAGCATTTCTCCTCAGCTTAGCACAGTCCACAAAGATATGCTTTACTCCTTCTGCCGGCGGAAGGGGTAGAGCCAAGTTTCTTTCATAGCTTGGGATTTGGGCATCTCCCAGGGAGAAACGGGGAGAGGGGGTCTAGAACCCTAACACAGAAGTACCCAGAACTAAACTATGGTTCTCATACCAGCACTCACTCACATCACAACCACCTGATGGCGTGGAAAAACAATTACTGCAGGCTGGGTGCTGGTGGCTCATGCCTACAATCCTAGACTGAGGTGTGAGGATTGAGGTTCAAGGCCAGCCTAGGCAGGAAAGTCTGTGAGACTCTTATTATGTTCAATTAACTACCCCCAAAAGACAGAAATGAAGATGGGACTCAAATACACTAGTCTTAAGCACAAAAGCCCAGGGACAGTAGCACCCAAGCCCTGAGTTCAAGCCCCAGGACCAGCAAAATACAAAAGTAATACACTAGTTGTTGAACCTCTCCCCAGCATTTGTGATCCAAGCAATCTGATAAAAATCTAACAAAGTTACCTGGGGTGCTGCTGTCGTTCTGGAAAATGACTCTTTGAGAAACCATTTGCTTAGAACAGTGCCTGGCATACATTAAATGTCAAATAAATGTTAGCTGTGATCTTTTCCTGACTCTTATTTTCTTAGTCCTTGGGCAAAACCAGTTTATGTTTCAGTGCTACTGTAGGAGTCAAGCTTCTTTGCTGTAAAAGTGCTTGCTTGACACAAGCAATGCCATCTTCCATGAAGCTACTTTAATTAAACTGTTATAAGAATTGTTTTTTGGGTGCTAGAGGCATAACTCTGCTGATGAGAATCGTTTTTCTGACAAGTTCCTGACCTGCGTTGGCAACAGGTGTCCTGCTTTTTGGTTGACTGCTTGGATAAACTTTTTAGCCTTTTTCAAACTGGCCAAAAGCACAAGACTGTGAACCTAAGTTCTGACCAATCAGAACAACGAGCAGTAACGCACTTGGAATAAATTTGGACAAAATGGCCTATCCAAAGCCTAGCTTACTTGGCTTCCTGTCAAGAGCATGCCATGCCTTCTGCAGAAGGAGACTTCACCTGGTCCAGTTCTCAAGTTGGTGTCCTTATTCCTACACAATACTCCAACATCACCAGACATTTGCAACACTGCACAGTACTGCCTTCATGAAGAACCAGTTCTGAAATCTCCTACTGGTCGTGGTAGAAGCCAATGGCTTCTAATCGAGCCACACCAGCGTAATGTGGGAGCTAGCTTCCACTGCAAATCTTTAACAAACTCCCAAAAGAAGAACTTTGTGGGGGAGGCTCAGTGCCCTGGATTCTAGCAGTCTGCAGGCAATTCAAAGTGTGCACCAAGTTTGAGAACTGCTCTTAGGAAACTGCTCTTTTTAGGGAAAGTCTATCAGTACCACAGTAAAACTCATGGAAAACACACAAGGAGGAATAGGGTGCAGTTCTGACTACATTGGATTTAAGATCTGGCTCGGCTTCTCAGTCACCTTGTCTCAACTGAGTGATGAGACTTTTTTTTGCCAGTCCTGAGCACTGTCCCTGGCTTCTTTTTACTCAAGGATAGCATTCTACCTCTTGAATCACAGAGCCACGTCTAGCTTTTTCTGTTTATATGCTATTGAGAAATCAAACCCAGGGTTTTAGGCATGCTAGGCCAGCACTCTACCATAAGTCACATTCCCAGCCTGAGACTTTAAAAAATGATATACAGTAAACTGTAAATAACAAAAGGCTTCACAATGGTACTTCCATACATGCATGTAATGTATTTCTCCCATATTCACCCCTGCCAGTGTCTTTCTTATCCCCTCTTCTGCTTCCCCCTTCCTTCCCTTTCTACCTCCCAAGTAGTGTTGACCTTGGTTGTTTTGCTTTGCTTCCCCCTGGCTTGCACAAATGGAAGAAAATATGTATAAAATGCTTTTGTGGGCCTGGCTTATTTCACTTGACATGACAATACTCAGTTCTCTATTCATTTTCCAGCAAATGACATAATTTCATTCTACTTAATAGCTGAAAAATACTCCATTGTGTATACATGCCACATTCTCTTTATCAGCTCATCCATCACTGTGACCGTAGGTTGATTTGATGCCTATGAATAGTGCCACAGGAAACACAAGCATCCAAGGATCTCTCTCTAGAGCAAAGATGATGTTAATTCTTCTGAAGTATATACCCACAAGTAGTGTGGCTAGATCACATGGCAGCTCTATTGTTCATTTCTTGAGGAACCTCCACACTTGCTTCCATAGTGACTGCACTAATTTATATTCCTACCACCAGTAAGTATTAGTTCCTTTTCGCCTTGCATCGTAGCATTTATTGTCATTTTTTTTTAATGACGCCCAATCTGATCTGGGATGTTATGACACTGTGTGAAGCCTCAATTTCCTCATCTGTGAAATGATCAATATTCTAGAACTTTCCTTATTGAAACCTAGTTGATGCATACAAATTGCCTGGTATATACTATTAGTTAACAGAAGGTGGGCTGCGATTATCATCTCCCTAATTCTTCCGTTTCTCCTCTAACAGTATGATCTGAGATAACAAAAACAAGGCAAGCTGGAAGACACAAAGGAACTACGTTTTTCCTTACATGTGTAAGCTAAGTTTAGCTTACAAACTCATAAGGAAATATACTGGTGGTATTCAAGTGTATAGAAATGTATTAATTGAAAGACAAATGCATTAACTGAAATACAAATGTATCAACTGAAATACAAGGGAGATCTCAAAATAGTCAACTCCTCAGAAAGGCAAAATCAAATTCCAGCAAAATAAGACACCAGGAAGCATGTAATGGGAAGGGATGTGGTAGAATCAAGGGGAAAGTGTAGGCGAATGAAGAGGGGGTGAAATGAAGAAAAGAATCCAATGTATATACTACAAAATGAGGAGCAGTGAGGAAAGGCTGGGGAGGGGAAGGATGGGTGAGAATGTTGAAAGGGGTCACACTGATCAAGATATATTGTATTCATCAACTGCTTTGTTAAATGGCAACTCCTTTGTACAACTACTTAAAGATAATAAAGTTAAAAAAAAGTAATACATTTTAAAAATAAAGATATCATGCATAGGAAAAGGAGAATGAGAGTTGCAAGGGTACCTTCACCTGCTCTTTAAACTGAGCTCTGAAATGGCATGGAGGCCAGAGCAAAAGGTGAAATGCAGAAGTCACATGGTTTTATGAAACTAGGGAGGAAAGAGGCTCTTCTGGAACAAACACCTTGTGTCTGTCACAACAATTCCAAATCCTAGTAGCATCTGATCACATACATCTCTATGGAGTGGGGGAGACTCGCCAGTAGCACTTCATGTAGCTGATTCATTCATGATTTCATGAATTCTTAAACCAGAGCCATGGACAAAAATCCTTAGATAACAAAAGAGGAGACGTTCCACTCACTTTGGGTGCCAGATATCAGGCAGAGAGCGGTTCTGGGAGATCTTGTCACTGACATAGATGTTAAATCCATTTTCTCGGTATGCCTGTCACCTCTTTCAGCGTTGGTCATGGGATAAGGTCTCCCCTGTTCTCCATTTCCTAGAGGAAAGAGCAAAGTCAGTGTTGCTAATTACCTGGCATGTGTGGGGGCACTGTGAATAGAGAGGGACAGAAACATGAAAATGTGACTGAGGTTTCCACAGAAAGGAACATCTACACTTGATTACAGAGCAAAGCTCAGGTGTTGCTGCAGGAACTCAGAGATGGAGAAGGAAACTGGCATTTACATAACTAACCATGGTCCTGTCCTGTACTTTACAGATCTAGTTCTCCTGTAATCTCCATGAAAACCTTATACAGTGGACACGAGACGTTTTATTGCACAGATGAGTAGATTTGAAACTCAGGGAGATTACAGAAGCAGGTGTGTGGGTGCCAACACCCAGGCCTCCTCCTCTTCTCTCTCAAGAGCCCAAAGAGCCTGTCTTTCAAGTCTGATCACTTGGAGAGGAGGCCAGGTCTACCACCTCTAAGCTGACTGACCATTGGAAAGTCACCCTGGCTCTCTGAGCTACAAAATGTCACCCTCTGAATCCACAGTATGTTTGAGAGAATCAAATAAGAGGCTGGATAGGTAAATGCTTTGTGTGAATGATAAATCATTCTAAATTTGAGTAATACAATGACTACGTGAAGCAAACTCTATATGTAAATCAAAATTGCCAGAAATGCAATATAAAGATGCTTTGATTTTGTCAAAGCATATGAAGAGGTCATTCCCCTAAGCCAAAATTACATGAAAAGTGTTGCTTTGAGTCAGTACTAGCAGCTGGTTAGCTGGTAGCTCATGCCTGTAACCCTAGATACTCAGGAGGCTGAGATCTGAGGATCATGGCTCAAAGCCAGCCCAGGCAGGAAAGTCTGTCAGACTCTTATCTCCAATTAACCACCAAAAACTGGAGTGGAGCTTTGGCTCAAAGTGTTAAGAGCACTAGCCTTGAGCAAAGGAGCTCAAGAACAGCACCCAAGTCCTGAGGTTCAGCACTTTCACCACCACCACCACCCTAAAAAAGCACTAGCTTTCCATTTGCTGCATAACCACCTGAGGAAAGAGTCTCTGGTGTTTCAGAAAAATATTCTCTGAGTTCCCAAGCACATTGTGATGCCTTGAATTTGAACCATGAACTCTGCAAACTCAGCTCAAGAATCTACACAGGTGGCAACACAATGGCTGCTTAAAATCAACTCCGCCTTCTGGGGCTTGAGATCCCAACAACACCTTGGTGACTTTGCAGAGAGCTTTGGTATCCACAGGGACATGGCTGAGGTCAGGAAAAACGTTCACTGTCATCCCGCAGGCACTCGATTCATTTTTTTCCCTTATCACTGCCCAGTCTCTGCTATTGGCATGCCACCTTTCAACAAATTTCAAGTTTTTTTACTTTATCCTTTTAAATTAAGCACACTGACTTTTACCTTACTTTGGGTCACCATTTGCTTTTTTCTTTTGGTGGACGTGGAGTAGATTTTTACAAAATAAAGAGCAAGAAAACACTCAGCAGATGGCACAACAGTGTAAACACAACTGAGGAAAACATGGGATGGCTGGAGGGCTTTGAGACTTTCTCTCCATCACCAAACTGGGTAAACATTTTGTTTCTGTTATTCTTTCTTTCTTCCTTTTTTTTTTAACACAGTTGGTCAAAACTGCTTGGAATCATTCCACAGATAAGGTAAGCTGACTGTGAACGCCTCTGCTGTCTGGGAAGGTACAAGCAGAGAAGTGAAGCTACAGCAACGACTGCACCTGTTCAGCATGCCATGAGAAAAGACCTTGCTCTCTACCACTTACTGCTCCCCTGAAAGACAAAGCCACAAGTGCCTGGGAAAGATTTTCCCCAGGAGCACCAGAGCAACAAGAAGGAAGAGAAGACCTGAGAGTGTGCTAGAGGCAGGCTGCAGCCGGGCGGTGCCCAGAGGGTTCAGAGCTGAGGCCCTGGAGCTGGGCACAGAGGAGCATGTCTTCCCATGTGTCAGTCTCAGGTTTTGCCCTTTGTATATCATGTTAGTTAGAGTAAGAAGTTTCCCTGTGATGATTGAATAAGGTAAATTAATCCAAAATGCCTGTCATGCACCTAGCGCTCAACCAACTATTATTATTATTAATTATTATTATTTTGAGACAGGGTCTTACTATGTCACCAAGGCTCACCTGGAACTCTCTACATAGGCCAAACAATCAAAATCATAATCTTCCTGCTTCAGCCTCCTGAGCATGGAATTATAGGGATGTGCTATCCCAACTAGCTTGTTTTTCTTAATGTCTCCACTGCTGTCTTGGTTGGTTGGCCGAGCATTCTGATAATTCTAACACAACTGTCTGACAAACCAGCTCTTTGAAAAATGTCTTCTTCTTAAGTATCTTGTGCCCTCACCAATACCAACTCCCACCATACTTCCTTTCAAATTACTGACTTACAGAGAAATGCATAGCATGTCTTTTCCAATCATCATTTCTTGATCATCATTGAAATTACTATACAGCTTCCTTAGAGCCTGAGGTAAGCTGGGTTTGTCATAAAGTAATTTAGAAGAAAAATAAATCAGTAGTGAGGATGCCTTTAACTGAGATCAATATGAATGAAACAGCAATTCCTTCAGGTTCTACAGGAGCTTCCAGTACAGTAAAGCTTCATCTACTCACCATTTCACTTCTTTCCTCATAACAACATCCCAAAGTTGTCCAGCCGCAAAGTTCCTGACAGACGGGGAACCTGAGGCTCATGAAATATCAGATGGCACATGGCTGGTAAGTAGCTTAAGAGAGAGGATCTTCTAACTCTATCCTGACCTCATGCAGATGATTCTCATAAAGACTTTTAAAAACATTTTTATTAGCTTACATTTGTTATACAGAAGGAAATTGCATTGTTAAATTTCTACATATACAATATATGCCAATCAATCCCATCCTCTCTCTCCCTCCCTTCTCTATGTAAGTTTTTGTTGCTGTTCATTGCTCTTTGTGATGGTACTGGAGCTTCAATTCAGGGTCTGGGTGCTGTTCCTAAGATTTCTGGCTCAGGGATGGTGTTCTACCACCTGAGCTACTGCTCCATTCTTGGCTTTTGAGTGGTAAGAGTCTCATGGATTTTCCTGCCTGAGCGGGCTTTATACTGCAGTCCTCAGCTCTCAGCCTGGCATCTGGCCTGCACATGGTTTTGTACCCCCTTATCTCAGCCCTCACACAACCTCTGGCCTAAGGAATGGCTCTAAAAAATAATTAGTCCAAAGAGACTTCAGTTGACTCTCATTTAATTCATTCAACCTTGAGGCCACAGTGTTGAATAAGGACCAGTTCTACTTTCCAGACAGACTTGGGATCAAGTCCCAGGTGGGCTTTGTCCTGGCCATGTGACTGTGGGATGATAAGTGTGCCTCTCGGCGGACCAGGCCCCACTCCACTTATTAAATGGCCAATCAACTCTTATTATGGGTTGAGCCAGGGGCGCACACAGTACCAGGCATGGATCCTTTTCAGCACAGGTGGCTTTTAGCATTGCTCCCTCTGTTGGTGGTAAAGGATCCTACGTGATGGAAACTTTTGCTATCATCAGTAAATGAGGCTGGACAAATACCTGTAGGCAGTGGGCTGGGTGATATGCAAGGAAGATGGTTGGCATGAGGCAAAGGAGGGGGGCCCAGGAACCAGAGAGAGAGAGATGGTGGCAGACAGGGAGGAAGTGACCAAGAGGGTCAGACACCCATGTTAACACACACACACACACACACACACACACATACATGTAAGCAAAGTGTCCACACCCTCCAGAGCACCCATGGACCATCCTTCCCTCGTACCTACATGCTGAGCATCCCTCTTCCTGGCTTCCTTGTCATCCCAGTCCTTCAGCGTCTGCCCACCTCCCAGGAAAAGTGGCTTCTTTGGTCGACTGTGGGAGTCCTCAGGAGGGGAAAAAAAGACAAAAACTGTGAAAAAGAAAGGGGAAATGAGGTCAGGGACAGAGTTCCAGAAAGGACACTGCATAAGGGGCTTTGGGTATGGACAGAATGTCTGACAAATCCTCAGTGTCCAACACAGCCAGCAGGGTGTGGACTTGAGCCGATGGGGGCAGCTGCCAGTATGGCTCATCTTGAGCATGCCTTTACCTTTCTCAGTGTCAGGGTTTGTCCTCTGAGCATTAACTGAAGATCTAGAAAGACGATAGAAGCTCAGTGTCTACCCTTGAGAAACCCACCAACAAGCAAGAAAGAGAAGAGATGGGCACCTTATTTTCTCCCCAAGGGAGAAAGCGCTAAGTGTAGTGTTCCCCAACAGAATTAAGGGGTGGGCAGATAAGCAACCTGAAATGTTTTACTTTCTACATTCAAAAGAGAGAGGGGAGAGAAGAAGGGATGGGAGAGGAGGGTGATGAAGTAGAAAAGGGAGGGGAGAGGAAGGAGGAAGGAACAAATAATGGGAGGTGTAATGGCCCCTGCCTCAAATCCCAGCATTTAGGAGTATGAGGCAGGAGGATTGTGAGTTCAAGGACAGACTAGACTAACAGTGAAACTCTACCTCAAAAGCAACCAAACCAAAGGGCACAGCTGAAGTTACCTTAGTTAGTAACATACCTAATTCAATCCAATACACTCCATCTAAAACAGCTTCATGTCAACATGTAATCATGATAAAAAGTTAGTGAGTTATTTTACATTCCTTTTTTTGTCTGTTTTCTTTTTTGCAAGTAACGCTTCAAAATCCACTGGGGATTTTGCAGGTATGTTTGTCTCTGTGCAGAGCCATTTCCAGGGTTCTGGAGTTGCACATAGCTAGTAGCTAGGTTATAGGCTGGACAGACAGAGCCCAATAAGTGACTTCTTAGGAGAACAACCTATAGAAGCTGCTACAGGCATCAGGGGTTAAGTGGAATAAGGAAAGTTCCCTGGACATTTAGGCACTGGGCTAGGCTCAGGAGAGGAGAGATTAGAAGCAGGAAAGGTAGAAAACCCGGGCAGAGACTTGGTGGTACCAGTAAGAACAATGGAGCTGTTTATGGCCTGAGGAGAAGCAGCAGTGAAAAAAGCAAGGAATACATGGCAGCCACAAGAATCAGGTAGACCTGGGTACTCAGTGGCTCATGCCTATAATCCTAGCTACTGGGAAGGCTGAGATCTGAGGACTGAGGTTCAAAGTCAACCAGGGCAGAAAAGTACATAAAAGGCTCTTACCTCCAATTAAGCACACACAAAAAAAACACCAGAAGGAGAGCTGTGGCTCAAGTGGTAGCGTGCCAGCCTTCAGCGAAAAAGCTAGGGGATAGCATACAGTCCCTGAGTTCAAAGACAAGTACCTGCATTCACACACGTGCATGCACACACAAACATGAATTATATGGAAAGACTCAACCCCTAGACATACAGCCTTTCCAAGATTTCACCACTAAGAATGGCTATTAGATATTTTCCATGGAAGACACACACCTGTGAAAGTCTTCTGATCCTACCGGGACTGAGGTGCTCAGGAGTGATCTCACAGAAGCCAGTTCTCAAAATGCAATGAGGGGTGGAGGGAGGGGGGAATGAGGGAGGAGGTAAAAAACAGTACAAGAAATGTATCCAGTGCCTAATGTATCTTACATCTTCTGGATGCAAACCAACAGCTTTTTATGAAACTGTAACCACTGTGTACATCACGTTGACAATAAATAAGAAAAAAATGCAATGAGATGCTTTACTGACAGTGGAGATGTAATAACCAAATTCCTGAGCTTTTCACACCCATCTCCACTGATTCCCCCTTAATGATGTGTCTGCCTGCCTTTCTGCCTGCTTATCTTTCCTACCTCTCTCCTCCCTACCCTTCTTTCCTGACCCTGACGTCTCAGTCCCCACAGCGTCCTTCAATGTCTGTTTCGGCTTTATCAAATGTACATTTCTAGGTCAATATCTGGTTCTTGTTAGGCTCTAAATAAATACCAGTTAGTTGAATGGATGGAGTAAGAATCTTTTCTGTAAAAGTGACTATTTCATACAATCACTGCCATTTTAAGAGTAGCCATCATCTTCAAAGAAAACTAGTCTAATTAAGCCACATCCTATTTTAACAACTGTTTTTCTAGGTGGTAGAAGCAAGGCCAGAGTGTGGAGCACCAGCTACCAACTGGTTTTCTGATAAAGTCCTGCTTTCCACAGGTGTCCTGATTTTGGTTGCCTACATGGGTAAACTTTTAGCCCAGTGCACAAAAACACTGTGACCCTTAAGTTCTGACCAATCTGCATGAAGAGCAGTTACAGCATTAGGAAAGACTAGGCTGAAGGCCCGCCTAGTGTACTTGCTTAATTGGCTTCCTGTCAGTAACACTCCTTCTGGAGCGGTAAACTTTGCCTTCCCTGCTTAGTTCCTTTCAAGTTGGTGTTCGTATCCCTACATGACACTCCAGTATCCTAAGACGTTTCCAGTGAACAAAAGGATGGAAGGATGGAAGGATGGATGGATGGATGAAAGGAAGGATGGATGGATGAATGGATAATTGAGGCAAGTATTCCAGTTTAAGAACTCAGAGCATCTGGCTCTAGACTTGGAAAAACCAAGGTTTCATTTTCTAGTTCTGTGAATGAAGTTTCTCTGATAAATAGATAAAACTAATAGTTAACAATATGGACTTTCAGGAAGTCAGGACAATTAGCAGTGAGCTAAGGTCTACAAAGTCTTAGGTCAGGGTCAATGAAAGCTAAGTCCTTGGAGGAAAGGAGAGCTGCTGACACATTGTTTTTGGAGAAAGTTTATGCAAACAGGTATGCACTGGTGATTTCTCACTTTGGGGGAATGGGGGAAAGGATAAGAATTGAATTAACAACTGGTTCCTGCAGAGACAACCTATTTAACACCTCACCCAGTTCAACTGGCTCTTGTTGATAACCGGATTTAGAGAGTCTCCTCATTAGCAGGATGACACATCGCCCTGTGGAAACTTACTTAAAAAACAACAACAACACATTTTTATAGTGTCACTCTATAATAGAAACAAATTGCCACCAGACCTTTAGCAACAAGAAAGACAAGGGCAAAGATTCTTATAAGATAAGCAATAGCAATCATGTAATATTATGTAAAAGAGTGTGGCCTTTTCAATCTAGAGGTAATTTTAAGTTCTATTCACTTCCAACTTGGAGATTTGTCTATGGAAAGCTGTGATTAGTTGCCTTTTTTTTTTTTAAACAACCATCTTGCAGTACTGGGGTTTGCACTCAGGGCCTGGATGCTTTCCTTAAGCTTCCTGGCACAAGGCTAGTGCTCTACCACTTGAATAACAACTCCACCTCTGGCTTTTTGCTATTTAATTGGAGATAATAGTTTCACAGGCTTTTCTGTCTAAACTGGCTTCAAACTGTGATTCTCAGATCTCGACCTCCTGAATAGCTAAGACTACAGGCATGAGCCAGTAGCAATCAATTTACAATCATCTTTTGCTTCCCCTGTTTCAAGAACATCCTTTTACTCCAGGAGGCAAAAAGGATGGATAGGAACCCAGCAAGACAAGAAATCTGTAGACATAGCTGGAAGAATTAAAGTGGGAGTCACATCGAAAGATCAGTTTGAAGCAGACTTTGACCAGCTATTATCTGGGTGCTTTTACTTAACATTCTACTAAGAATCTATCAGTGTGGAAACGTCACACACTGTGCACACTCACAAATGGAATTTTAACCTTTAATTACTATTTAGTGTGTCTGGCACGGTTTGGAGAGAGGAAAGAATAGGGGAGAAGCCAGGCAAGTGGTATACTGCTTGAAAAGACAGCTTCACTGAAGTAGATGCGCTCCCCACTGGCCTACAGACTTGGCATGGAAAACTACAGCTCAGCAAAGGCGGGAACTCACACCCCTAGCCCAGATAGCCTGCAGATGGCTTCAAAATAATGGAAGGGCCAAGAAGAAAATGGAGCAGGCTGAGGCCTCTAAGCCAGGGTCTAAGGATGCATTACAGACCAGAGTGGGCTGCAACTTTGAGGATTGTTCTTTCCCCCTTCCTTTCAATGAATCCTACAGAAGCACTGGCATGGGTTTTGATCACTCTATGGAACTACATCCGTTAATAGATTATTCTAATAACATTTCCTTCTAACACACACAGAAACAAAACACACACGTACACATGCATGCACGCACATTGAGGACCAGGTAGACTTTTAATTTATTGAACAAAAATGGAAGTGTGGCTCAAGTGGTAGAAAGCCAGTGGAAAAAAAAATACAAAGCCCTGAGTTCAAGTCCCATTACTGACACCTATGCACACATGCTCTCACACAGAACTCCTTACCCCCACATGCACAAAGTTACTTTAAAGGACAACTGGACACATGTACCTTCTTCGTGAATGTTTGAGGACACCGCTGGATACTTATTTATTCATTTCATAAATTATAATTGACGATTGAAGGCCTGATACATCTAAAGAGCTCTGGGAGAAACAAAGACATGCATGGTCTCAACAAATGGATATAAAACATTCAAGAAAGAAATGAACACACACACACACACACACACAACTAAAATACAGTACAGTAGAAGTTGTGTGGGTAAATTATATAAGGATTGCCAAGGGCCCCAAATTAAAAACCCACCTGAGCAATCAGGGTAGGCCACCTACAGAAGTCTCTGAGAAGAGACTGAAAAATACACAGGGTTCTGACTATCAGTATCAAGCATGGGGCGAAGAAACTGCTTAAGAGACATATGTATAGAAAAAACAGGCAGGCTAAGCACTGGTACTTCAACACCTGTAAAATCCTAGCTACTCAGGAGGCTGAGATCTGAGGAACACAGTTCAAAGCCAGACCAAGTAGGAAAGCCTATGAGACTCTTACTTCCAATTAACTACCAAAAATCCAGATGTGGGGCTGTGACTCAAGTGGTAGAGTGCTAGCTCTGATGTAAAAAAAGCTGAGGCATATTACACCCAGGCCCTGAGTTCAGGCCTGAGAACTGGCACAAAAAGAAAGAGAGAGATGCCCAAGTAAAGAAATGCTGCTTGTTTGTTTTAAACCACTAAGTGTTAGGGCAGTTTGTTTGCTGAGCACGAATAAATAACTGGGCCAAGTATGATGCTTGAACCACATGCAATTTACCATCTGAGCTTGACTGGATGTAAACAGATCTATCTAGTCAACAGGAGTGGACTGTGCATGCATTTGGCTATCATGGCCATGTCAAATTGCCACAGAAGTTTCTGAACTTCATTAAATCCTGCACGGTCTCATTTTGGATAGGACCCAGTCTTCAGATATCACCTTGGAAGGCATTGCCTGTCAAAACAACTCTGTACTGGTCTGGTTTTTATTTATTCTTGCCTCCTCCCAAATGCCTACAAGAATTACTGGAAGTTACAAGGACTTAGAAATGAATTTCAGATTGTGTGCACGAGGCAAACAACGTTGAAGCCAGAACGTTAAAGCCACTTACTTTCCACATGTTTAGATGATGGTCTAGAAAAGTGAAAGGAGATAACCAGGATCATGGAATGAGCTAGACGCAAACACTGGACACAGAATTCCTAAAATCGTCGACTCCAGGCTTTGCAAACCCAACTGCCTACGTGTGAAAGGGGCTAACTAGAGGCTCAAGGTCCCCAACCAAGAGGCTGCCTCTGAGTTCATGACCATTAACACAACAGTTGCTTGCTTGTTTGCTTGCTTTATTTGTTTATTTTTTGGTCCTAGTCCAGGGGACTTGAATGCAGGGCTTATGTGCTATCCCCGAGACTTTCTTCACTCAAGGCTAGCAGGCTACCACTGGAGCCACAGCTCCATTTCCAGCTTTTTGATGGTTAGATGGATGAGTCTCACAGGCTTTCTGCTCCAGGCTAGGGTGTTTTTGAACCTCAATCCTCAGATCTCAGACTCCTGTGAAGCTAGGATCATAGGGTCAGGCCCTTCTTGTATCTGGAGTAAGTGAGGAAGAAGAGGAGCACTTCTGGGTGAACTTAAGTGGGACAGAAAGCCAGTCCTGAAGGCCAGTGTAGGTAGGAGGACCACCACAGAGGGGCCACCTGCTCTCCCCAACCAGCAGGTGGGGGAGGGGGAGGAGGGAAAGGCTCATCCTCAATGGAATTCACTTGCCAAGAAATCTCAAATGTCACTCTAGAGGCAATACACACACACACACACACACACACACAGCCAGGCAAAGAATATTTATAAGGTGTATCATTTGGGACATTCAAAGGGAGTTGTTACTAGGGCTTGAACGCAGGGCCTAGGCACTATCCTTTAGCATTTCCCACGGAAAATTCTACCAGTTGGGCCACATGCCTAGAATTTGAGTTGCATAATCACACACCCACATGACTCCTTGAAAAGATTTTGCTGTGTGCAATTTAATAGTCTCTGGATTTTTTTCTTTTTTGGCCAGTAATGGGGCTTGAACTCAGGTACAAGGTGCTGTCCCTGCGCTTTTTTGCTGAAGGTTAACTCTCTACCACTTCGAGCCACAGCTCCACTACAGATTTTCTGGTGGTTAACTGAAGATAAGAGTGTCATGGACTTTCCTGCCCAGGCTGGCTCTGAACTGCAATTCTCAGATCTTAATTCGAGGAGCCAGGATTACAGGCCTGAACAATCAGCACTCAGCCCTCTCTGGCTACTTTTATGAATGCTGGGCACAACTCTATGTCCAAACTTATCTGTGCTATTGCTGGTCTTCCTTAATCCATAAGATGTTTAGTTTAGGAGAAGGCCTGAAAATGAGGACTCCTGTAGACAATACAAGTCAGGGGTGCTGTACCCAATAAAGTGCTTGATGAATTGCATTGGTCACCCTTGTAGGAGTCTGGAGCTCCGTGAGTGGGCTGGGTCTCATGCTGTGATGTTCAGTAAACCGCAGTGTCAGTGGACTGGGATCTTCCAAATACTGGGATTGCTGCTGTGTTGATGAGCAACTGAGGAGGGGAAGAGCCGGCCCTCACCAGGTGCTGGCTTAACTGTTTTGGTGATGGAGTCTGCTAATTGCATTACTGCCTGTAACATCTGGCCTTGCGAATCACTGCTCAAGCTTCAAAACTGCTATTGAAGTCTCCATGTCAGCAGAAATTTCTTGGCTTTGTACAAAATGTTAATTTCATGCTTTGTAAACACATCACTTGTAAAAGATCAACCTACTTATAAAAAAATCACTTTTGACACTCCTAAAATAATCTTCAGAGGGAAGAATTGGGGGAAAAAAAACCAAAGGAATGCTCTGTCCCAGGGTTTTGGTAATGTTCAATCTCTACTTCTTTTTTTAAAAAATTAGTAATCAGTTTTTTTTATGCCTGCCTGTGCTTGAACTCAGAGTCTGGCCACTGTCCCTGAGCATTTTTTCTCAAGGCTAGCACTCTACCACTTGTGTCACAGCTCCACTTGCTTATTTTTGAGTAGTTGTGTTTCAACATGATTTACAAATACAATGTAGCTTTCTCTGTGTCACCCCTTCCATCATTCTCATCCATCTTTCCCAAGTTTCTTGGTTCCATTTTCACATAAGTGCACTGAACATTGTTGCTGTGTTGGCCCACCCTTTCTCTCTCCATTCATCTACTCTCCTCCCCTGCATCTCCCCACTTCTGACAATACATGTTCCCATTCCAGTATTCATTTTGTAAGCTGTGAGTTGCTCAAAGGAGTTACACCATTGCAATTCACACCTGTGAATAGCATAAACCATGTGTGTCTATGTCAGCCTATGTTTATAATTTAGATATAACTTCCACGTACGAGAGAAAACACGTACCCTTTATCACTCTGAGCCTGACTTACTTCACTTGACATTTTTCCAGGTCTGTCAATTTTCCTGTAAGTGACATAATCTTATTTATGGATAAACAAAATTCCATTATATGTATTGTATAACCTATGCATATATAATACATATTATGCTATTTCTTTTACATATACACATACATACATAGATATGATATATGCATATATAAGATATATGCACATCTATGTATCCATCTACCTACTTACCTATCGCATTTTCTTTGTAGGACTTCTGGGCTGTTCCCATAACATGGCTGTGGTGAACAGGACAGCAGTGAACATGGTTGTGCAAGTGTCTTTACTGTGTCCTGACTTATAATATTCCAGATAGATGCCCATGAGTGGCATCACTGGACCATAGGGTAGTTCTGCGTTTAGTTCTTCTGAGGAAACCAAACTGACTTCCACTGTGGCTGCACTACTTTACATTCCCAGCACCACCACGTAATAACGAACCTTTAAATGACAAAAGAGAGGTGTTGACATCAAGGGGGGTGCATTTTAAATTAAGTATGAGGTGGGTGGGAAATGTGGGACCATCCCATGATTCAGACTGACTGACCCTGGGCATCAAATGAGCTTGAACCCAAGTTCTCTGGCTGCATGTGATCTTCTGTCATGCCTGGACCCTAAGACAGACATCAAAAATAATTTTTAAAGCAATGAAGAAAGTTTGGTGCCAGTGTTTATGCTTATAATTCTAACTACTTAGGAGGTTGAGACCTGAGGATGGCAGTTCGAAGCCAGCCCAGGCAGGAAAATCCATACACTCTTATCTCTTAATTAACCACTAAAATCTGGAAGTGGAGCTGTGTCTCAAAGTGGTACAAATGCTAGCCTAGAGCAAAAGAACAACAACAAAAAAAAAAACCTAGGGAGAGTGCCCTGGCCCTGAGTTTAAGCCCCAGAATTGGCACACCAGAAAGTGAGAGAGAGAAAGAAAGAAAAGAACAAAAGAGAGACAAGAAAAAGAAAAGGAAGGAGAAGGGAGGGGAGGGGAACTCCAGCTATTCTTTTATTCTCTGACATTTACCCTACAGGACAGGGAACAAGCAGGCAAGTCCCTTAGTTCACGTCCCAAGCCCCTCTGTCCCCCAAATCTCTCCAGAGAAGACAACATGCTCAGAGCAGGCTTATGTGTGAGGCTTCTAATAAAGCCATGGTTCTGTTGTTTTGCTTCAAATATACACTTCAGATGTCACATCTTATTTGTCACTTCATATTTTGAAGGCTTTAAAATTTAATATAGAAATCCCCGGTTTCTTATATCCCCAAATAGCTTCAGGAAACCCCCCAATACTTTCAGAAGATATATATACCTTGTCTATCTAGCAGGAATTCACAGTGAATGCAGGCATGGATTCAATGCACCTCAACATTAGCAGAAGGCACTTAGATTGACAGTAGACCAAAAGGCCAGTCAGCCTGAGCACATGAGAAAAGAAAGAGCAATTACACTTTGGAGCCAGATTCTTCCACAGGAAGGATATGTTCTATTGCTAGAAAAAAGAAAAAGAAAAAAAAGACCCTATCTTTGGTTTCCATGGCTACAGATCATTTGGAAAAGAGGAAAGAAAAAGGGAAAAAAGTTCCCTACAGCAAACTGGGAGAGAGGTACACAGACTTTCTCTGTGATTCTTACAGTAATGTGAAATCTAGAGTTAACTGAAAAACATTAAGGAAATCGTCCATAAGCCCATTCCCCATGAATAATTTCATAGTTTCGGTTTTTGTCTTGTTTCACTGCACACTATCTAAATCTAAACACCTATTTAGAGCTTGGGATCGGCTTTCTTCTCCTACCATGTCTCAGGAGAACTTTCCTGTTATTACAAAGTTCCTTAATACATTCAGGTCTGTAATTTAACTACTGAGGAGGCAGGAAGCTGATGATCACAGCTCAAAGCCTTGCACAAGCCAGGCACAAGCCAAGCCCAGCAGCACTGCCACCCCCTTGATTGTTCTGTAGCTGATAATGGAATCTGTACCCCATGTTATGTATGTTCAAGGTTTTGCTCTGTGACTCATTTAATGTGCCAAAGAAACCCCCAGATAGTTCACATTATTTTCCTTTTACAGATCAAGACATCCAAGCCCAGAGGTCAAGTGACTTGCCTCCATCCCACAAGGCCCATGGATCTTAATCAAACAGGGAAGGTCAAAGCTAAAGTCCAATACACGCTGTCCCCACACACACTCAAAACACAAGGACAAGGAAGGGAGAGACAAAGGGGCTTCTTCAAGCTCACAGTGTCTCCAAGTGACCTCACAGGCAACCAAAAACCATTCAATTCCGTCACAGGATAATGGTCTCTCCTCTGCTCAGACATCTTCACTCCTACAGCAGATCACTGCAGAGGGAAGCGGTGGGGGGGGGGGGGGGAGAGCAAGTGGGGAGACGGCCCGCTGTCTTAGTCAGATGTGGAAAAACCAAGTGATAAAGGGTCTGTGTTGGGTCAGAGACTCAACAGGTTCAAACAACAAGTCCACCATAAAAGGCTATGCATCCTGGGTATAGTACCAGCATTTCTGTGTGCTTCAGCCCCTCCTCTCTTCCCACTTGCTTATACCTCCAAGTACATCAGAAGAAGACTGATGGGCTGAGTTCTGCTCAATCAATGGTAGTCGCAGTCATTACTACATATGTCCTCCTTCTTATGTTCCTAAATAGTAGTATTTTTATGTTGTGGCTTCCATCATCTAAAAAAGCTGAAGAAGTTCAGCATTCAAGGCTCCAATTTCTCTAAAAAAAAAACAAAGGAAAGAACAGATGATGCTAAGTGAAATGAACTCCATGTTATGGAAACAACTGTTATATCACTGTTGTAATTACTTTCAACATGCCATGTGAAACCGTAGCTTCTATTGTTGATGATCCTCTTGTACCCCCTTCCTGTGGTTGTACCCGCACTATCACTGTATCTCATCTGAGAACACTGGATACTGAATATACTGGTATTAGAACTAGGGAAGTGAAAGGGAATATCAAAATCGACACACAAAGGATAAAAAGACAAATGACTCCAAAAGCAATACTTGCAAAACCATTTGGTATAAACCAACTGAACAACTCGTGGGGGGAGAGGGAAAGGGGGAGGGGGAAATGAGGGAGGAGGTAACAAACAGTATAAAAAATGTACCTGAGGCCTAACGTATGAAACTGTAACCTCTCTGTACATCACTTTGGCAATAAATAAGAAAAAAAAAAAAGAATGAAAGAAAAGCAAAATGGGCCTACTTTATGTCTCTCCCACCCCATTCTTTCTCCTATCTCCACTCAGCAGAGGCCAGCAAACAGGAAGCCTGAAAAAATAAAGAATGAGAAGAGAGCACATGGAGAGCCAGCTACACATGCACAAAAATACACACCCACCCACCACAAGCAGAATTGTTTAGCTTCCTCTAGCTTCCAAAGTATGAACAATCTGCCTCCTCCAGCTAGGAGGGCCAAGCTGGGGAAAAAAGAAAAAAAAAGTGGAATCTTAAAAGACAGAAGTTCTTTTCCAGCTCAAGAGATTTTTTTAGTGAGCTGTGTATGGTCAAGCAAAGGGCAGCTCTCAGGACATCGGGTCAGGGAGAGAGGAAGGCAGCCACAGGATTGACAGGCTAACTCAATGAGGATCATTTTCAACTACTCATCTTGAGGCAACAAGGCTGGCAACCCAAGCTCTCCGTCCCCCACCTTCATCCCCCCGTGAGAAACTGAGGCCCATGTGGTTAGCATTTCAGCCCCAAGGATGTCACAGAGTGCTGATATACAAGATGCAGGCTTAGTGCTGCATAAAGATTGGTCCAGAGTGGTCCCCACGACATCAGCAGGGCTCTGGCGTGGACATCTGTCCGGCTCTTCGCACAAGTATCTTTCCCACCCACTCAACCGGGAGCACCCAGATTCTTCTGGGTATAAATGTTCTTTCTATAGGATCTGGATGGCCGAATCCCACACTTAGCTCTAAGGTAGGTTAAGTCACCCAGCACAGCCCACCATCCCGATGGTGATTGTCAATGAACCTGATCTAATGAACACATCGGATCCAAACTGGACCAGTAAGATTTAAACAGATCATGCTGAGGTGACAGGAAAAGACATTAATTCTCTTTTCTATAGAAACAACAGAGGCAGATTCTCTCTTCCAGAATCTGGGTATGTACATAAGGTCAGGAAGAGTTATCATATTTTTCTACCAAGGGGGGTACAGAGGGGGAGTGTGGAGTGCTCAGTCTAAGATAGAGAAAGTCAGAACCAAGAGAGCTCAGAGGAGTGCCACAGCCTTCTGGATCATACCATACCTGAAGCCAACTAGAGTCCAAAGAAGCCTGTGTGTCTTCTTCCTCATTTAAGCCTGCCTGGCTCAATTCATTCTGTTACTTATACCTGATAGTGAGGTGGCCCTATTTTCCATGAATAGCAGCCACAGTGCCATGTACCACACTTTTAATTTAACTACTTTTCTGGTGAATATCTTAGCTACCATTAGGTTATTATACATGGCGATTCAGACCTCTAATCCTAACTACTGAGGAGGTGAGGATTGAAGGATCAGAGTTTGAATCCAGACTGGGCCAAAAAATAAAAGGTTGAGAGACTTCACCTCAACCAATGTCTTGAAGCAGTGAGGCCTGCTTGATATCCCAGCTATGGGAGACACACAGTGACTGGACACAGTAGTAAAGCACCTGTCTGTCCTTCCCAGTGATACAAGGAAGCAGAAGACTCATAGTCCAGACACAAAACCAGATCCTACCTCAAGAATAACCTATACAAAACGAGGCTGGAGGCATGGCACAAGTGCCCAGTGTCTGCCTAAAATTTTTTTTTTAAAGTACAAGTAAAGCCAAGTGCCTATAATCCTAGCAACTCCAGAGACTGAGAGCAAGAGGTTCACAGTTCAAGGCTAGCCAGGGCAGAAACGTTGATGACCCCTATCTCAAAAATTAACCAGCAAGAGAGAGAGAAAGAGAGAGCTAGAGGCATGCCTAAAGTGGTAGAGCAAACAAGTGAGCCAAGCAAACAAGTGAGAAAGTGCAAGGCTCTGAATATAAACCTCAGTACCACCAAAAGTAGTATGAAGTAAAAAGGTCAGAAAGAAAATCTACAAAAACAGGTCCGTAAAAAAAAAAAAAAGTCGGGCTACTACTTGGGAGGCTAAGATCTAAGGATTGAGGTTCAAAGCCAGCCCATGTAGGAAAGTCCATGGGACTCTGATCTCCAATTAAGTACCAAAGCAGAGGGTGGGAGGAAGGAAAGTGGGGGGCGGGGCATGGGGTGATAAAGTGGGTAACAGAAATGTGGTATTCGTAGCTTCACTCCTCCTGTGAGAACTCAAGTAAGTGATATGCCATTCCCTGTCTCAGGTTCCATCAATGACTTCTGAAGCACCTTTAACACTTAATCACTCAGTTAAAATCATGTCTTCAAGTGCCACATCTTGTGCTATGACAAAGAACACATTGTCTCAAGACATTGCCACCTGTTGAGGCCACAGTACACTTCTTGGGCATAGGAACTGCACAGCCCCCACCCCCACCCCCCATTCCAATGCCCATGCTACATAGGCTGCAGAAGCTACCTCCATTCCCCATTCCCTTGTAGTTGTGGGATCAACAACAGTTCCATGCATGTCTTTCTCTTTCTGACTCTGATACATAACATTGGGGGGTGGGCAATTAGCTGATACAGGACATCCTTCCAGCTTGCCAAGTTTACCTCCAGGTATTTTTTTTACACAGGCATGACATTCTGGATGCCATCTCCATAGAACAGCTGAAGGTGGACAAGGAATAATTAAGTGGTTACCTAATTGTTGCTAGATGGTTATCTTTTCAATAGGCTTTTGCTTTTTCATGATTGATTCTCTTATCTGTTGTCTGTCACTGGAGCCAAAAGATTCAAGGCTGAACATCTTTAGACCACAGCCTGAATGAAGGTATTATAATATGAACAAGCTCGCAAATTAGAGCCTCCCCAGAGGTTACATACAAAGGCCTATTGTCCAGATCTTGCCAATATGTACTTTTAAACTCAGAACCACAGGATCTTAGAAAAGCCTAACAAAATTCCTTTCATTAAAAAAAATGTTTTGTTGTTGTTAGTATAAAGGTGATGTACAGAGGGGTTAGAGTTACATGAGTCAGGTAAACAGTACATTTCTTTTTTTCACATGTCACCCTCCCCCCTTCCCTCACTCTGAGTTTTTCCTTCTCATTCCCATCCACAAATTGTACAGTTCATTTTCACACAGGGTCCAGTGAGTACCACCGCTGCTTTGGTTCACTCTTTGTCAAATTACCTACTCCTTACATCACCAGAGTTACTACATCATTAACTTCACCTGAGCAGCAGTACTGAGAACTAGTCTGAGACCAGCTGAGTCCAGGCTTAGTAGGCTTAATTAGTAAGGTCTTCTCTAACCACAGGTGAGTGGTTAGTAATGTCTGTCTTGACCACAGGAGGTGAAGCACCATTCTACTACCTATTTGCCTTCCCTCCTTTGGAAATCTACCTTCACAAAGGAGGAATCAGAGCCCAGAGAAGATAAACTACTTTCCTAAGGTCACAGAATGAATTTAGGGCAGGAAAGAAGACCAGAAATCAGGCCCTCTCCCCAGACCATTATCAGTGGGGCTCCTGGGTGGAATCAAGTCCAGGAAAACAATAACACAGGGAGATTTGCTTGGCTATAAATCAACAGCCCTTCCTCAGTGACATCAGATTTCACCCGAGTAAGCTGACAGTGATTAGCAATCTAAAGGCCACCAGCCCCTATGAAGAAATTTATAGAAATAATCCCAGGCTACATTTCCAAGCACTTAACTTTCTGATGGGCAAGATTCTGCTATGAGGAAGGCTGGAAGGAATGGGGTGGAGGAGAGGAAGGTATTAATTCTTGCATGTGCTAAGAATAAAGTTCAGCTCTGACATGAGAAAAACTCCTGATATTTGAAAATTAAAGTCATTGGTATTCCATTATCCCACCAATTTCCATTCCACAGATGCTATTATCCAGTGAATTCATTTCTCACCAGAGAGTATGGCTCAGAAGTGGGGAGGGAACGCATCAAGTTTCCTAACGTGGGGTTTTAATAACCAATTCCCAAGCCTGAAATATGAAACAGATTCTAGAATAAAACCAAGATGTTAGGCAGAGTGGTAGGGCTGGGGAGGGGGAAGTAATGAGAACAAGCCCCAAATTAAAAGAAAGATGGTATCACTGCTGGCTTTCCTGCTTGGTCTGAAGCTTTCTGAGAAGCCAGCCCTCTGACCAGATGAATGGCAGAACCCCTAGAAGCATTCTGTGTCCTTTATAAATCAGATGTCCTGCCCAGCACGAGGCACACTCAGGATGAACTGGGTGGCATTTCTGTCACTCACATTCTAGCACATGATACATAAGTGCTCTTTCTAATGTCAGTGGAGGGGCTGGGGATATGGCCTAGTGGCAAGAGTGCTTGCCTCCTATACATGAGGCCCTGGGTTCAATTCCCCAGCACCACGTATACAGAAAGCAGCCACAAGTGGCACTGTGGCTCAAGTGGCAGAGTGCTAGCCTTGAGCAAAAAGAAGCCAGGGACAGTGCTCAGGCCCTGAGTCCAAGGCCCAGGACTGGCCAAAAAAAAAAAAAATTCTAATGTCAGTGGAGGAATCAAGGAGTTCAAGAGGACTGTTCAAATAGTAGGTATGTTGCCCTCAGATAAACTTCTCTCAAAACCACATGGAACCTCATTTTCTTTTGGACAAAAGTCCTGTCAAGAATTCCCTCACCAAAAAAAAAGAAAAGAATTCCCTCCAAAGCCTCCACGGTGACTTCTGCCAGGAAGATCAACGAGGTACTCTGGGATGGTTCTCAACAAAGACCAGAGTGACAGGCTGAGCTTAGAACCAGTCAACCCTTCAAACCAGCTCTGAATGCTCCCAGATAGCAGATTTCCCAGATAGCAGATTTCCTGGACAGCAGTCTGATGCTTGCATGCTCTGGGATAGTATGCAATGAGGACTGGAAGAAAGTCCTCAGCCTCTTCCTTCAAGGCCAGCTGCCATTCAAACAAGGAACTGACCAACCAAGAAGACCAAGCCCAGGTCTCTACATCTGCAGGAGAGTAGAACACAAAAGGACTGTGTGAAAATTTGGCAGGATCTTCCTGAAAGGCAGCAACTGAACGCTGAATCCTGTAGCACCTAGAAAAGCCTATTGTTGGAAAAGAACCCCTTTCTGCTGCACCCAGGAAGGAGACATTTTCTTTAAAGGAAGAACAACCAGTTGACAGTCCTTTAAACACCAATCCCATTGACCACCTTTATGCTATTCCAGAAAAAGGGGAATAAAAAGGAATCAACTCTGTCCCATGAGCCTACCCACACACATTATAGCTAGAAGCTCAAAGGAGCATCCAGCGGTTGCTCTCTTCTCTTTCTGCCCCAAAGCCTGCTTTACTCAATCAATACCTTCGTTGTACATGTGAGTAATTTTCTTTGAAACCTCAGGCCCCACTGGCAGTTGACCTTGACCTTCTCCTTACACATCTGGGTCTAAAGAAAATGAAAATCAGGACTTCTGCGACACCTAACACAACTGAAGTGTGAGAGCTTTCCTTAGGCAGAGGCAGACTGTCAAAAGCTCTTAAGAGACCTAGCAGCAGCTCTTCCACAGGAGAGATGCACTTGGGCAGGGCACAACCTCTTTGCCTCTGGGCTCTGTCAATACAGAGCTCCTTAACCTAAGGAGGCTGCAAGGGTCAATGCCCCAGGAAAAAAAGAAACTGCCCTCTATTTACTCACTGATCACATCACAGAATGGTGGAAATGGAGCAACAACCAAACTTTACTAACGGACAAACGGCTCAGAACGGCGCGTGCTGCTCATAGCTCTCTTGGTGCCTCGTCCCCTTTTCCCGGAAATCCCGCCCTCTTATAGCTCCTGGCTTGGGCAGTCAAGGGGTGGTGGTTCCGGTCCTGGCAACGTGGGTCCGGATTCCCTCTTACGCTCCGCAGTGGGGCGTGGCAATAATGACAACTTGGGGTGGGGCTTTTCGGGCCACCACGCCCACAAGATATCACAGTTCCGCCTCATCAGGGCCAATCCGCCCCCGCCGTGCCGCCTGGCCGCGCCGCCCGCCTCCAGGCTCCGCGCCCATCAGCGCGCGTCCGCCTGGCGGCAGCGGCCACAACAGCAGCTCGGCGAGCATTCGCGGCCGCGGCGCCGGCCCCGCTCCCACTCCGTGGCACTTCTGCCGCTGGCCTGCCCGGGTGCCGGACGCGACCACTACGTCGCCGCCGCGGCCGAAGTCGGGCACCGGAGCCACCAACCCCGCGAGACCCTCTTCTGGGCGTGCTAGAGAACTGCAGCCGTCCATCTCCGCCTCCTCGTAGGGCGGCCCAGTATATCCAGGTGCGACCTGGGGAGGGCGGGCTGATATCAGATCTCCCCCCTCCCGGGCGGCAATGGTTCGTCCCGCTCCGCCCCCGGCTCCCCCACCCGCGGAGGCGGTGAGAAAGTGCCTGAGTTGGGTTGTTGGGCGCTAACTGGTGCGCGCTCTCGAGGGGTTCTAGTGCCCCCAGGATGCGATCCTGGCCTCCTCTGCTGCTGCGAAGTCTAGTCGGGGACCGGAGCGGGGAGCGGGGCGTGGGAGAAGTCCAGCTCCTCGGGCTTTGCCAACAGGGCTTGAGCCCCGCAGATGCCCAGCCCCCGGGATCTGGGGCTCCCCACTCACCTTAGCCAGCACCCAAGGATCCCAAGACCGGCTTTGACTCCGGGAATCTCAGGGTCTCCGGTGGTGAAATTGTGGGGGAGGGATCCATGCTGTGATCCATGCGCATTGTTCCTCCCACGGGCCCTGGGTTTCTTCCTGTGGAAGACCCCAGATGATGTGGGGTGTGTGCATGCCTCTGTATAAACCTCGGAGTGCGGTCAGTGACCGCCGCGCCCCCCTGCCCCATGACACCTGTCCACCTACCCTACCAAAGTGGTGGGGAGGTGACCCGAGCCTGTTCTGGGGGGGTCGCATTCCTCACACAGGGCCGTTCCCACGGCGCGTCCTTGAGACACTTGCCGCAGGCTGTGAGCCCTTCCCGGGTCGGTGTCTGTCTCCATCCAGCCCTTGCTGAGCAAACCATCACCAGACACCCACGTGTGCCAGGCAGCCCCAAGCCCTGGGAGTTGAAATGACTGAGGGCTGAGACACTACACAAGACACAGTGGAGAGACTGCCTGGACCACACAGAAGCTGAGCCCCCTTCCCCAGGCAGATCTTTGTACCCAGAAAGTGTGCTCTTTCTCATCTGCCCAGGCCACCTCATTTCATTCTTCATTCAAAAGTTGAACCATTTTTGCTCAAGGCTGATGTTCTACTGTGGAGACCAAGCTCTACTTCCAGCTTTTTGGTAGTTACCTGAAGATAAGAGTCTCACAGACGTTTCTGCCTAGGCTGCCTTCAAGCTTCCACCCTCAGTTCTCTGAATAGTTTGTATTATAAATACGAGTATTTTTTTATACCTCATCTATGTGGAAACATAATTCTTTTTTTAATATCTGGCGTATTTCACTTACACTGTTTTAAAGATTCATTCATGTTGTAGTATGGGTCCAAATGTCATTCCTTTTAAAGACTGAGTAATATTCTGTTGGAGGGCTGTACCGCATTTTGTTTATCCAACAATGGACATTCCCATTGTCTCTACCTTCCCACAACTGTAAATAGTGTCATGAATAAACATTACAGGTCCAGCACACCACTGTAACAGCAGCCAGAGGCATCCTTTCCTAAGAAACCCAGGTGATGAAGACACTAAAGGAAGGAGTAGGAGAAACACTTGGGCTCCTTGGCACAGGACAGAACTTCCTTAACAAAGACCCTGAAAGGCTACAAATCAAAGAAAGGTTGGACAAATGGGACTGCATCAAACTCCAGAGCTTCTGCACGGCGAAGGACATAGCTCTCAAGATAAACAGAAAGCCCACAGACTGGGAGAAGATCTTTACTGGACATTCAACAGACAAAGGCCTCATCTCTAAAATATATGCAGAACTAAAAAAATTACCTTCTTCCAAAACAAAACTGCAAAGAACCAATAGCCCCCTCATCAAGTGGGCTAAAGACTTACAAAGAAACTTCTCTGATGAGGAAATGAGAATGGCCAAGAGACATATGAAAAAATGCTCTACATCACTGGCCATAAAGGAAATGCAAATCAAAACAACATTGAGATTCCATCTCACCCCAGCAAGAATGTCATATATCAAGAAAACTAATAATAACAATTGTTGGAGGGGATGTGGCCAAAAGGGAACCCTACTTCATTGTTGGTGGGAATGTAAACTGGTTCAGCCACTCTGGCAAACAGTATGGAGATTCCTCAGAAGGCTAAATATAGAACTCCCCTATGACCCAGCAGCCCCACTTTTGGGTATCTATCCAAAAGACCACAAACAAAATCACAGTAATGCCACCAGCACAACAATGTTCATCGCAGCACAATTTGTCATAGCGAGAATCTGGAACCAACCCAGATGCCCCTCAGTAGACGAATGGATCAGGAAAATGTGGTACATATACACAATGGAATTTTATGCCTCTATCAGAAAGAATGACATTGTCCCATTTGTAAGGAAATGGAAGGACTTGGAAAAAATTATACTAAGTGAAGTGAGCCAGACCCAAAGAAACATGGACTCTATGGTCTCCCTTATTGGGAATAATTAGTACAGGTTTAGGCAAGTCATAGCAGAGCATCACAAGGCCCAATAGCTATACCCTTATGAACACCTAAGATGATGCTAAGTGAAATAACTCCATGTTATGGAGACAATTGTTATATCACAGTTGTAACTACTTTCAACGTCCCATGTGTATCTGTAGCTTCTATTATTGATGATGTTCTTGTATCACCTTCCTGTGGTTGTACCTACACTATCTCTGTAATCTTATCTGTATATATTGGAAACCGTGTATACTGGTATTGGAACTAGGAAATTGAAAGGGAATACCAAAATTGAGAGACACAGGGTAAAAAAAGACAAACAACTACAAAAGCAATACTTGCAAAACTGTTTGGTGTATGTGAACTGAACACCTCAGGGGGGAAAAGGTAAGGGGGAGGGGGGAGGGGGTTATGAGGGACAAGGTAACAAACACTACAAGAAATGTATGCAATGCCTAACATATGAAACTGTAACCTCTCTGTACATCAGTTTGATAATAAAAATTTGAAAAAATAATAAAAGTGGGTGATCGTTTTAGCCAACTAGAATGTGTTGCAATTTATAAAAAGCCTTGAGTAATAACAGGAACCTTCTGTTCTCTATGGCGCTGTCTCCCTTGCTTACTCTTCACTAAATATTAAACAAAGAACTCCAACGACCACATAAAGCTCAGGAACTTCAAGTTATAATCAAACTACCTTCAGTAGATTATAAATATGAGCTGGCACACTCCAGGAGGAGAGTTGGTATTTGCCATAGAAGCCAATAGTTCTTGGACATTTTCAATCCTCTGACAATAATAAGAAAAAAAATCATAATCTGTCAAGAGATAACCTAAAAATATAATTACTTGCATGTCAAAAATGTAACACTCTCTGTGCCTCATGCCTAGAAACCTAGCTACTTAAGAACCTGAGGATAATGTTTCAATGCCAGCCTAGGCTGGCTTTCCTAAGTTCATGAGACTCTTATCACCAATTAACCTACAAAAAACCAGAAGTGGAGCTGTACCTTAAGTGGTATAGTACTATGATTGAGAGGAAAGAAAGCCCAGGGACAGTGCCCAGGCCCTGAGTTTAAGCCCTAGGACTGGCACAGAGAGAGAGAGAGAGAGAGAGAGAGAGAGAGAGAGAGAGAGAGAGAGAGAGTCTCACTCCTTCTCACCAACTCCTCCCCCAGACCCCACTTTTGTGTTCATCTACCTTTAAGGTTCAGATCCAAGTAGGGAGAGAGAGAGAGAGAAAGAGAGATAACATTTATTTGGTAATTTCCTAACACTGGTTGACATAAACAAAGACTTTAACTGACCACAAAAACTTTAGGAAGTTTACATTTCAATCACACTATGTTCAGGCAGGTTGAGGGGACTCTATTAGTTCTAATTATTGTAAACACTGACACCTGCACTCCCAATAAACATAACATCTTCCTGAAAAAAGTAGTTTTACATTCATTGCATTATCTGGGAAACTTCAGTTGAACAAAACTCAGCGCTAGTAAAGTTACTTTAGTAATAACAAAAGCTAGATTGTTTCAAACAATATGAAAGCACATAGTTTTCTAATGATATCAAGTACATGAATACTACTATATGTAATGTAATTTTGATGTGTTTTCCAGTTTCTTTTTCATTTTTGTGCTAGTCCTGAAATTTGGGACAATGTCCCTAAGCTTTTGCACTCAAGGCTTTTGCACTACCACTTGAACTGCAGCTTCACTTCTGTAGTTTTGGTGCTGAATTGGAGATAAGAGTCTCACAGGTTTTCCTGCCTAGGCTGCCTTAGAACCACCATCCTCACATCTCAGCCTCCTGAGTAGGTAAGATTGCAGGTGTGAGCCACCAGTGCCTGCATTAGCTACATATTTTAATGTGAAAAATAGAATAAATAAAAATAAGTACATGATATATAAAGATGCAACTTTGGACACCATAAGCATAAAGAAGAAGTGTGGAACAACAACTGAAGTTAAGAAGTAATCCATTTAAATACCATTATAAGTATAGAATGTTTCCTGTAATCAGCCATAATCTGAGAAGGAAACCAAAACATGTCACTAGAAAATATCAACAAAATACACAGCCAGATAGGGGGTAAGGACTGAGGGAGAAAAAGTTCTTAGAACAAAATTACAACAGTTACTAGTAAGTTCTCATCTATCAGTAATTAATCATTTTACATAGATTGCCTCCCATGTGCAACACTTTGAATTCAAGCCCCTGCACTGGAAAAATTAAAAAGGAAGTTAAGAGGATGGAATAGAAAAATCGCTACCTAGTTACACAATCATAGTGGAAAACAAACCAAGGCAAATTAGGAAACAAAGGCCTTGATCAACAACAAATGGATCTCAAATGTCCATGAAATATTCTCCAGAAGAGACCATACACGAGGCCAAAAACTAGTCTTTACAAATCTTAAAAGGTTGCATTGAATGAGGATGCTTGTACATGGGTTGTGGGGAGAGGTCAATGAATGATGAGAGGAAGGGGAGGAGAATACAGTCATAATATTCCATGTATATTGTATGAAACTAGGAAAATAGAGAGAATGGGTGGGGTTGAGAGATGGGGGGAGAAGAATGGAAGGTGTGATGTTGATGAAGATGCATTGTACTCAGACTGAATGGTAACCCCTTTGAACAACTACTTAAAGAGAAGAAAAATATAATTAAATAAAAATAAAATAATGCAATGATAAGTCTATTGATTTCTAGCCAATTTTTCCAAACACATCATATTTTGGAAAAATAAACAAAGAGGGCTGGGGATATGGCCTAGTGGCAAGAATGCTTGCCTCGTATACATGAGGCCCTGGGTTCAATTCCCCAGCACCACATATACAGAAAATGGCCAGAAGTGGTGCTGTGGCTCAGGTGGCAGAGTGCTAGCCTTGAGCAAGGGGAAGCCAGGGACAGTGCTCAGGCCCTGAGTCCAAGGCCCAGGACTGGCCAAAATAAATAAATAAATAAATACATAGATAGATAGATAGATAGATAGATAGATAGATAGATAGATAGATAGATAAATAAACAAAGAAAATAACAGGCTAAAAAAAGATTGTTTGGAAAGATAAATGGGAGATTAGATAGTAAGAAGTGTTTGTACCTTTTTGGTGAAATGTAGTAAGGGTTTCATTTGCATATGTTAATCATATCAAGTAGTAGGATTCATATGGCATTGTGTAATCTCCCTTGTAGTACCAGCACTTGGGAGAATGAGACAGGCGGATCACCAATTTGAGGCTACACTAGGGAATGTAGTCCATTTGAGGCCAGCCTAAGCTACATACTAACACCTCCCCTCTCTTCAAAGAAATATGTTCCATTATGACATATTTGTGTATGTGTGTGCCAGTCCTGAGGCTTGAACTCGGGGCTCACAGTCTTCCTTGTCTGGCTTTGAACCAGGATCCTCAGATCTAAACCTCCTGCTTAGCTAGGATTACAGTCATGGGCCACATGTCAGCTAACTTCACTATGAAATTTTTATACACTTTGATGATATTCACCTCCCCTAAAAACTTTTCCCCTTCCCTCCTTCTTTCCCCTTCTAGTTTTTAATCAGACTCTAGAAATTTTTATTGTCAGCAAAAAGGCACCTCATCAGTGAAAGCTCAAGAACCTTCTGTACTGAAGCACAATTTGCAATGTCTAGTGATTTTTAAATTTTTCTGTATTGTTTTATTTTTCTTGTCATATTGTTTTTATATTCTGTCCTGCATGTATGGAATGCTGAAAAATATTTTCAGAGTTTAAAAAATATTATATTAAAGGAAGACATCATATTTTCCAATGTAACCCATTCATCCAATCTCTATCAAAATTCTCATATTTTTTCTTTTGCAGAATTACAAACTTGAAGACTGAAAGACCTTTTTATAATATAATTTAAAGTGTACACTTGCTTTTGGTATCATCAAAATACAATTTATTAAATATTGGAATTTGTGTTTCAAAAAATTGGCAGCCCCAGGCATGGTGGTTCACACCTGTAATCCTAGCTACTCAGTAGGCTGCAGTCTAAGGATTGTGGTTTGGAGCCAGGCAGGCCAGAAATGGGGCTGTGGCTCAAATGGTGGAACAACAGCCTTCAGCACAAAAGCTCGGAGGCTGCAGCCCGGCCCCGAGCTCAAGCCTCAGGACAGTTACCTGCACACATACAAAAAGTAGTAAAAAAAAAAAATCAGTTTATTTGGTACAGATGACAATTAAATCCTAGACAAAAGGGGAAAATTCAATATAATGTTCTTTCTGTCTTCTGTTGCCTCTTTGACGACTCACACCTCCCAAGTCTTCTGGAAGTGAAGTAGAACTCCAAGGAAGATGACAGACCACCAGGAAGTAATCTCAGCAGACTTGACCACCCTTAAAACCAACACTTGCCCATTGCCAGGGATAACATTTATCTTGTACTTTCCCTAACATGGCTGGTTGACATAATCCTTGTTGAATATTAAACCAAGAACTCCACTGACCACAGAAACCTTAGAAAGTTCAAATTATAATCTGACTGCTGTGGGAAGGTTGAGAATAGAAAACTGGAAAGCTGGAGTCAGCTCTCAAAGATGACCACCTTCATGCTCAGGAAACAAAATTTACAAAGTCTCTTTGGAAGCTTCCTGAAATGTAGTTGGTTCATGTCCATTGGAGCAGTGTCCTGTCACTGGAGATGGGCTGAGTGTAAGGCTGCCACAATGGCTGAGGAGGAAGGGACTGAGTTAATGATGGAGAATTGAGTGATTCTATGACAGCAACTATTTCATAGTGAAGCCTCCATGAAAAGTTTCTGTAATGTTATTTCCTAAAAATAAACTGACTCTGAAGTTGGCAATGCTGGAATCCAGCCCTGGAAGTGAATCTTGGCCATGTGAGGCCCACTCACTACAGTCAGGCCATATCTTAAACATGTCACACAATATTCAAATTATTTTTTCTTTTTGTGCTGATTCTGGGTCTTGAACTCAGGGCCTGGGCACTGTCCCTGAGTGTTTGTGCTCAATGCTAGTGCTCTATCACTTGAGCCACAGCTCCAATTCCAGCTTCTTTGGTGGCTACTTAGAGATAAGAGTCTCTCAGACTTTCCTTCTCCAGGCTGGCTTTGAGTTTCTAATAGAGATCCTCAGATCTCAGGTCTCCTGAGCAGCTAAGGTTGTGGGGGTGATCATCAGATTTTATCACATGACTCAGTCATCAGCATGTCTCAGCTTGTAGATGGGGAAGGTGCATACCATGAGTACAGTAAGGTAGTGGACAGTTGTCTCATGTCACAAAGTGTGTCCATGTGTGTAGAGAAGACACCAGAGTCCTTCCAGTGAGCCAGCACCATGCTCCAGTCACTGCATCAACTGCCCACAGTTCACAGTGGATCCATTTCCCCGAGAGTCACCCTTGACTAAATAAAAGTCACTTGAAATAAGGGTTTATATGTCCTGGAAGGAGTCAAGTGGATAGTGTTTAAATCAGCCCTGTTGCCTGAACAGTGAACTTGAGTCCAACTGTGGCTTAAGAGCTTGCCATGGGGTGAGGCTGACTCGTGTTGGCCCACGAGACAACATCTTCACCCAGTTTTTCCCTCAGGCCCTGACCCAACCCAGCTCCCCTTCTTCTCCTGGGAGGATTCTCTCAAGTAACCACAGGCAAAGAATCCCTGTCTCAGGCAGGGACTCCCAGACCAGAGATAACACATGTTCAGTAGCATTCATCCAAGGGAAAGACAGGAGCAGAATTTCAGGGCAAACCTTGCGGCTGGGTTATACTATTTAGTAGAGACTTGACAGCTTCGGCTGTGAGCTGAGATTCAAAATCTAGGAGCACCACACTTAAAGCTCACATTGTCAGTGGTGGTGGGGTGCTATCTCCACAGAGGCCTGAAGCGGACGAGCAAGGCCAAGGTGAGAGACAGGAAGCCAGAGAGAAGAAAAAGACATCTGTTTTACTTCTCTGTCAGGAAGAATGACAGACTGTCATTGGCAGAGGAATGCGTGGATCTGCGAAAAAACATCACGCAAAGTGAAAAAAGTCAGGCTCTGAGGGACAGTGGACTCATGTTTTCTCTGAAATGTGGAAGTGAAATATAATTATATATATGTATATATGTATATATATAAAACACTACACGTGGTGGTGTGCATATATGTATATATATATATATATATATATATATATATACACACACACACACACACACATATATTAAAGTATGGTAGATACAAGGGATGATTCCAATGGAAAAAGTCCTTTAAACAACAGAGCAGTTGTTTCCAATAAACTGGAACATGTGTTGTAGGGAGCAGGGGTGAGGGAAACAGGAAGAAGGGGAGATACATGAAGAGGAGAGGGATGAATGCCGTTCAGAATATTCAATGGCAATGTATATGAGAATGCACGCAGGGCAATTCAGGGGATGGCTGGGACTGGGGGTGTTAGCATTTCCCTAGCCTCAGGACCTCAGCTCCTCCCACTAGCCCCCAGATCCACCCATACCTAATGAGCCACTCCTACTCACTACCTAACTACTTCCCCTTTACCTCCCTAGAGAGAAGCTGCCACCTGGATAAGGTGCAGACGCCATGTAGCTCCCTCTCCCATGGGAACTATGGCCCCACTAATAAACCTCCTTATGAACCTTCTTCTCCTGCCTGTGGTTAGCCCCACATGGTCCTCTGGGATGGCCGGGACCTATACTTTCAGGGGGAGATGATGGAAAATAATGGAAGGGGTGACCCTGATCAAGATGTCTTGCATTCCCAAACCAACATGTTGAGTTTTACCTTCTCTGTCCAACCACTTCAAGATAATTAACTCAGCAGATAAGCCTGAAAAATAAATAAAATATACCCGTAGGCAAGTTTCCTGCAAGAAGAATGACAAAACCATACAGTACTTTGCTCAAAGAAAAGACTTTTCCTAAGAGAAATCAGAAGTAAACTGTCTCCCCTGAGTGGAAGAACACATTATCTTCCTAGAAACCATGTAGCCATTCTGCTAGATGGCCACTAAGCAACATTTCAGGAGCAGGACAGGAACACCAGTGCAACACTGCCCTCTAAGCCCTCACTGCACTCCCTAGCCCGAGTGTCTTAGTAGTGTTCTGTGTAGCAGAAGCCTCCAGCCCAGGTATGTCTCAGTGTCTCATCTCCTGAGCTTCCCTAGACCTGGGCATTTCTCAAAGTATCTTGTGTTTCATAATCTTCCTTCACTCTTTGAAACATCACAAATCTATGTCATTATTTTTATTCTCTCTCTCTCTGTCTGTGTGTGTGTTTGTATGTGTGTGTGTGTGTGTGTGTGTGTGTGTGTGTGTGTGTGTGTATGCCTGTCTGTCTGTCTGTCCTTGAGCTTGAACATAGGGGCCGAGGCACTGTTCCTGAGCTTTTCTTTCTCAAGACTAATGCTCTACCACTTGAGCCACAGCTTCACTTCTGTCCTTTTGCTGGATAATTGGCAATAGGAGTCTCACAGGACTTTTCTGCTTGGCCTAGCTTTGAACCATGGTCCTCACGTCTCAGCCTCCTGAATAACTAGGATTTGAGATGTGAGCCACTGGTGCCCAGCGATTTGATCAATGTGTTAGTAAACTTCCATCCACCACTTCCCTCTCATGGCCACCTCCTCTCCTCACCCCGTTTATGCAGAGGCTGCTTCTGAGAGGCTATCCACTCCTTCCTCACACCATTCATCACCTTACTTGGACCCCCACTCTCAGACCAGACTTACCTCCCAAATTCCTCCTGTTGAGTCACCATAGCTTTGACCTCCACCCCAATGTGGAGAAAACTTGACTATGCCAAAGATCCATTCATGGCTTGCACCTGTTGTCCTGACTACTCAGGAAGTTGTGTGATCTGAGGACTGAAGTTATAAGCCAGCAAATGAAAGACAAAATTGTGACACTCCATGTCCAGAAACCCAGCAAAAGTCCAGCAGTTGAAGAGTGGATAATGCAGCAGAATACCAGCCTTGAGTGGAAAAATCCAAGCAAGAGCGTTGAGGCTCTGAGTTCAAACCCCCGTACTGGCACAAAAGTAAAATCTCCAGTAAGAGACATCCTAACATGTGTAACCCAGCCTGGTCATGGTAGATTCCCTTTCCCAGGGTCCTCAGACCTTTCAGGAAGAAACTCCTCAGGCTCTGGCCAGTGCTGTGGGTCATGATGAAGAGCCTAAGTTGGTACCAGCACCACTGTTCCCTTGGGAATGAACACTCCATTGACTTCAATGTCTTTCTTACACACTCTCTTGACTCTATTAGCAATGGGGTACAGTCTGAGAGCTTCATTCACCACCATGTCCAGATACTCCATCTCCACCAGGGCATCATAGATTGCAGGTGCCTGGCCAGAAAGAAATGGATTTGGTAAATTGAGATTTAGATTTAACTTTCAATTCAGTTGATGTGATGTTAAATGCTCCAGATTTTAAGTCAGATTAGCAAAAGACTTTAGCATTTACAAACCTTTTTCTTTTTCTTTTTTCTTTTCTTTTTTTTTTTCTTGCTGGTGCTAGGGCTTGAACTCAAAACCTGGGTGCTGTCCCTTACCTTCTTTTGCTCAAGGCTGACACTCTACCACTTGAGTAGCAGCTCTACTTTTTGGTAGCTAATAAGCTACCAAGATAAGTCTTACAGACTTTCCTGGCTAAGCTGGCTTTGAACCACGATCCTCAGATCTCAGCCTCCTGAGTAGTAGCTAGGCTTACAGGCATGAGCCACCAACACCCAGCTAAGTCTAATTTTTTTAATTCATCTGTTCATCCATTCATTGATACAAGGCCAAAGCAATAGACGTCCCCCTGTAAGCATTGCATCAGGTATGGTATGGGTCTCATTATACCCAGCCATTTTGCCCTCAGAGTTGCCTTAGATTAAATGATAGACATAAAGATGCTGAGATAGTCCTGAACCTGTGGTATATCTATGGCATCTTGGGAATAAGGGAGTTCTGAAGCAACATAACTACAGAATGAAGAGGACGCAAGCCTGGATATTAACAAAGAGACATGAGGTCTTCTAGACCTAAGGAGACATCACCCCTCACCAGAAAGAGAATGGAGATACAAATATGAAGACAGAAAATGGATTGATGAATAAAATCTCCCTTTCTGTGTTCCCAGGTATATTGTGATAAGATACAATAGAATCTTCTATCGATCAACCATGACTTCACCTAAACCCAAAGCTCTTCTTGATTTCCTTCAGTTACACACAGCTCAAATAGATTTTCTTCTTTCATCAACACTAGGCTTAATGCATCCTTCTCTTGTCTGCTAGCCAGTCTTCATGTGGACTTGGGAGTTTTGCCAGGTACTTTTAAAGTTCGGCTCTTGTCGGGCTCCCCTCTTCACCCTCGCGCATATCCCGCCCCATCCCGCCGGGCGGAAAACCTGGAGTGCTGCCCCAGTGTGCAAACCTTGGGGGTGCGTAGTCGCGAGATGCCCCTCCTCCCCTTGGTCCCCTAAAGAACGACACAGGATGCAAGTGAGGGCAATCTCGGGGTGAGCTTCTGGAACTCCCATCGGGTTTACTGGGGGGGGGGAGGGTTATATAACAGTAATGGCGGCAGGAAAGGGAGGGACTAACGGGGTATTAACGATTGGCTAATGAACTGTCCATCACGGTGATGTCATGGAACTTCCCGCAGAGGCCCAGCCTCTTGGCTCAGCCTCCTGGCTCAGCCGGCGCCATGGTGACATATGTGCTTATAGACAAGAGGCGGGGCTGGTTTGGCATCTCTTCCGGTAGAACCCAGAAGGAGATGGGAGTGGCTAGCAGCCAGGAGTCCCAGGTCTTAAAGTTATAGCCATCCCCTACATCTCCCTCTTTTTTGTTTTTTAAATTAGCAGGAGATGCTGTAAACATATGGCATATGTAGGCATGAGGCAAATGCTGACCTAAGATATATATGGGGCCTTTTCCACAAAAGGGGTAAGTGAAGGGGCCATCCATTTGGCTCAGTCCAGAGAAATTGGAATCCTTAGCCCGTTTCCATGCCACTCAAGATAAATGCAGACATCATTCCTCTTTTGGCGGTGAGGTAGGAGCAGGTTTAAATTCTGGCAACTCTGGTAGTCCACAGCAGCTGATAACTTAACACATGTAGATAGTAAAACATTTTTTTCATAAACATTGAAAGCAAGGCACTAAACCCTTGCGCCTACTTTTTAAACATCTTATCAAAAACATTGATGTAAGGTGTCAAAACCCTCAGCTCCTATTTCCCTCCAACGGGACCCCCTAAGATAATCAGCAGGGGGAGAGCAAAAGGAGAAACAACGGTGCAAAACTTCTCTTTAGTTTTCATGCAAAGCTGCAGGCAACGCTGCCACAGCAAAACATTGCACCAAGGGAGACACTCAAGGAAGAGTCTAGAAAGCAAGCAGGGAAGGGAAGCTGGCTGCCTCCTACCGCTACCTCCTGCTGTTGTATTCAGGCAGGCTCCCCATATTCCCTTGGAAGAGCAGAAGGAATCCAGCATGGTCCTTGTTTTCCTAGAGAGAACAAGAAGAAATTTTTCCAGAGCAAGTGCTCCAGGCTTAATTTCCCAATCTGGAAAGGCACATGCAAGGCTCCTTCCCGCACTGATTTGGGAAGATATAAAATTTCTTTTTTGTGTAAATTTAAGGTATTTAATGTAAGCATAACTGTCCTTAACTAGTCATGGGGGCTGCTTACCCCTCTTTTTTTTTTTTAAATATGACACAGGAGGGCACCAGGCTGGGAGTATGGGCGAAGATCATTTCTACTGGAACTACTTCCTGCTGAAAGGGGGCGAAGTCGTCAGGGGCCTCTGATTTGCCATATGGCCTGGTACCATCCAGTGTGGTTGGCAAAAGTCCTCATCATTACCACAAGAATGGTCATCAGGGCCAATGGGTGTCATGGTCTCCTCTGGCTACCCCTGTAGCTTGGCACAGCAGTGTAGAAAGATGATGGCCTTGAACCGCAAGTTCCCAGGTGGTGACCTCAGCGAGAGATGTTATTCTGTTAAAAGAGACTTTTGAAAAGATCAGGCAAAAGACTGACAAGTTCTCAGAGCTAGTTAACATGGATGACATAGAACATACCCTGGGCATAAGCTAGAAAATTTCCATTTGGAGCATAAACCCAATTGTGGTCAATTACAAAGAAGGAGGAATAACTGAAGGAAATGTTTAGTGCTAGTGGTCTGGTTTGGAGTAGCCAGTCAGAAGCTAAAATAAATATATATACATACATACAACTGGCAGGAAAAAGGAAATGGACAGGTAACTATTCCTCCTGACCTCCAGGCTCTGATTAGTTTTGAAAGGGTGAGACAAGGCAACTCCGTTTAGGATGTGACACCATTCTCCTCTTACCCCTCTCCATATTCCTGTTTCCTGGACTGGCTGAGTCCCAGGAGTTCAGGCACTTATTGCTGGGATGGCATGCTCCCATCGGCATTCACGGGGTTTGAACTCAGGGCCTGAGCACTGTCCCTGAGTACTTCTGCTCAAGGCTAGTGCTCTACCACTTAAGCCATGGTGCCGCTTTTGGCATTTCTCTGGTTCTCTTGAGCCAAGCTCCCAGTCTGGCTCTTTGCTGGTTAATTGGGAGATGGAGCTTTAGAGAGATTTTCTTTTGCCCGGGCTGGCTTCGAACTGCATTTCCAGGAGTTTTGGCCATACAAGCCCTTTTTATATCCAATTAAAGCAACAAGGAAAGCAACAGGAATAGAGCCCCATCTGTGACTTGTCGAGAATTGACCAACAACTGTCAGAATTTTATCATAACACTTAGAGAAGAGTAGACTAAATGAGATCTATGTGCCATCAATTTAAATCATACCATTTGATTTTACCAGCAGGCGGAAGAGAACACAAATGAATAATAATTAGGAGGGCAAAAGGTTAAAACAATGTAAAGGCCTCAACTTTAGTGGATCTAAAGTGGCTGTGTCTTCCATCCTGGGTCAGCAGGCTTCATGCCATGTGTGATGGAGGCAGGCAGGAGAGATCTGGGCAAGGCTGCAGTGGCATCTCTCAAAATCTGGATAGATTGTCACACCTCCTGCTGGATTGCCTGCAAAATTCTACACAGACTGGTTAAAGACATTTAAGATCCCCCAGCATTTCCTGGTTGGTTGTTCTGAGTATTCTCTGGCTTTTGGAGGCTGATACCCTTCTGGTTCAAGCAAGGTAAAAGGATTTTTCTAATCACAAAATCTACACGGCTAGCTCACATTTTTTTAACCTGTATTCTGTGAAGCAGAATGTTAATTTGGGGTCAGGAAAATTTAGGTTAATAGTCACATTTGTATAAAATGATTCTGATTCCTCGATCTTAAGAGTTTATGAGAGCACAGGAGAGAAAAATGGAAAAGTAAAATCTTAATTTATACCAAAGAATTGTCAGGAACAGATGTACACTTGACTTTTAACACACTGGTTTTACACCTTAGACACATTTGCTTATACTCAAACACGACCAGTTTGGGTTTAAAACCTGCTTTTGTTTTGATTTTAAGCTTTACCAACAGATAGACATTTAGACATACAGACAATGTACATAAACTTTGAGCGCTCTTAAAATTGTTTTTTTGATTGGCCATATAAGTTTTCTGGAATTCCAGTGGCAAATGATATTATTTTGCCCATAACAGAACCACGTGGTCAGATTAAAAAGCAAGAGAAACCTTTTCTAAGAAGTAAAAACTTTCAGTTTATCTGGCAAGAAAATGAAGAAGCCACATTTTGGAAAAAAAAAAAAAAAAAAACAGTTTGGAGACAGGACATGAACAAAACATAGAAACGTGGTGCGGCTTAACACAACAAGATATCTTTAAGCCCTTGCCCAGCCCAGGGAAATCTGGTACACCCTGAAATGCAAGGTCAAAGCTACAGAGTTTAGAGTGGGGGCAGGGTCACCAGGAGCTGGAGACTCCAAGTCCTTGCACAGCTTCCAGGAATCTGGCACGCCCGTCACCGGGGTGAGGGCGCACCTGGCTGACTCGGCCCTGCCACTCCCCGCCAACACCGGGCACACGAACCCTGCACGGCAGCGGCCACGGCGGGGGACCAGGGCCCAGAAGCATGGAGAGGGAGCGGTGGCCCTCCACGCACACCCGTGCCCTCCACTTCCGCCACTTTCCGGGGCCGCCGCCGGCACCCACCCCACGACCACCATTCACAAAACGGGACCTGGAAACCCCGGGTGGGTGGGGAGGTACTGGCCCAGACAGTGGCATCTGCTCCAGGCACCGCAGCTGCCCGCACTCCCCTGCTGCACCTCCGCAGGACGCACGCTCCGCTCCGCTCCACCCCGCCCAGTGCCGCCATGGGACATGTGCTCCATTCCACTCTTTCCAGCACCACGTCGCAAGACTTGTATCGCCCACCCTGTTCGCCGTGAGGCCACGGCGGGACACGCACTTGAGCCCATCCGCCCCAGGCAGTGGAAAATCCTCTCCTCTCCCTAGCAGCCCGTCCAAAAGGGCCAGCAGCATGTTTTGAAATCCCTCAGTCCTCAGCCCGAGGGTCCCACAAGTCCGATCCAGTATCTTTGGAGCGTGGATCAACTTGAGCTCTGCCCCACCATTTGGGGGTACTACACACACACACACACACACACGCCCATCTGTGACCCAAGGGCTTGCCATGTGCCCTGCATTGGGCACCATTTCTGTCGGGCTCCCCTCTTCACCCTTGCACGTATCCCACCCCATCCCGCTGGGTGGAAAACCTGGAGTGCGGCCCAGTGTGCAAATCTTGGGGGTGCGTAGTCACAAGACGCCCCTCCTCCCCTCAGTCCCCTAAAGAACGACACAGGACACAAGTGAGGGCAATCTCGGGGTGAGCTTCTGGAACTCCCACCGGGTTTACTGGGGGGGGGGGGTTATATAACAGTAATGGCGGCAGGAAGGGGAGGGGCTAACTGGGTATTAATGATTGGCTAATGAACTGTCCATCACGGTGATGTCACGGAACTTCCCGCAGAGGCCCGGCCTCTTGGCTCAGCCAGTGCCATGGTGGCACATGTGCTCATAGACAAGAGGCGGGGCTGGTTTGGCATCTCTTCTGGTAGAACCCAGAAGGAGATGGGAGTGGCTAGCAGCCAGGAGTCCCAGGTCTTAAAGTTATAGCCATCCCCTACAGGTTCTTTGTGCTTCTGATACCAGCATGACTGACAGTATTTTGACAAATGATACTAATAGAAACTACTGTGTAGCAATAATGCAGATATGAGTGTCTTTGTGAACAATGAATGTCAGAATTTCTGCTCACTCTTGGCAAAAGGCTTGACATGTAATCTCAAATAATCTCCAGAAGGTATATACTCAGCAGATGGTTGACCTTCTCTCACTTATATTGAACCAGCCCTCTTTATGATATACTGAATCAGAAGTTACAAATATCATAAATATTTAGGAAAACCATTTCCTGACATCTACTTGCAGCTGACATTATCTGCCCAGCTGTATGGACACAAGTTCTCTATGGAATACTTAAACTCTACCTTTCTCCACCCTCTTAGGGTCTTCTGGGCCACAATAGTTGGCACCTCTCCCATGTTCTCCTCTATATCCACAGAAGAATTTTAAAAGATCATTGCTAGTATTTGTTGTTTGTGTTTTGATTCTGATTGGAAATGAAATCTCAATGTTGTTTCAATTGTCATTTCCTTTATGGACAGGAATAGTGAATATTTCTTTGTGTATTTATGACTAGTTGTACTTCTTCTTTAGAATTGTCAGTTATTTGCCCATTTATTAATTGGATGGTTAAGTCTTTTTCAGAATTTAGTTTGTTATTGTTGTTTTGTGCCAGTCCTGGGGCTTGAAATCAGTACGTGAGCATTGTCCCTGAGAGTTTGTGTTCACGGCTGGTGATCTACCACTTGAGCCACAGCTCCAATTATGGCTTTTTGGTGATTGATTGGAGAGTCACACAGACATTCCTGTTCCAGCTGTCTTCAAGCTGTAATCCTCAGATCTCAGCCTAAGTAGACAGGATTACAAATGTGAGACACAAGCACCCAGCAACAGTATAGTTTTTTACCTTGCTCTACATCCTGGTTATTGATCCCTTGTCAGGTGTATAGCTAGCAAAGGACTGTTTTTCCCATTTGCTAGGCTGTCTCTTTAGTCTAGGAACAATTTCCTTTCCTATGCAGCAACGTTTTTACTTTAATGCATTTACATTGGTCAATTCTTGCTTTTAATTGCTGAGCTACTGGAGTTCTGTTCAGGAAGTTGCTCCCTGTGGCAATACATTCTAATGTTTTACCTATAGTCGTTTCAAAGTTTGAGATCTCACATTAACATCTTTGAACCACTTTGAACTGATATTAGTAGAGACTTAGAGATAGGTAGTTTTAATCTTCTACATGTAGATAACCCGTATTACACTGTTGTTATTTGTCTTCTATATTATTTCATCTTTTTAGTTTCATATTTCATCTTTGATGGCTTTCCTTTGTATAATACTTAAGTGATATATTTTGGCTTTTTTCACGTAATATTGTCTTTAATTACCTTAAGTCTTATGGCCACATAATTTACAAATTATCTCCTTTATCTCAATACTTTTCTCTAAGAAGTTGGCAAAAAGCACCACTATCAATCGCACATACATAATAGTTCCACAAAAACTTGTGAAGAGCTGCATAAAGAAAATCCTGAATTATAACTTTGTCTTAGTATTCAAAAATAAAGTTGGTATTGTATCTATCACAATTTTAAAAGCATCTGAACTTACAGACCAACTGTAAAATGTGAGAAGTGTTAAATATTCTTTGACATTTATACATAAGCCACACTAAAATATCTTTCAATAAGTAAAAGGCAGATTTGAGAGACAGGGAATTCTAATTAAATTGGCTTAGTCAAGACCAAAAATATACATGGGACACACACACAATCCAGGACTAGTGAGTTCCCCATTGCCCCCTCCCCCAACGGGAGACCAGCTATCAGAGAACCAAACCCTACAAAGAAGCAAGAACTCCCTCCCTCCCCATCCCCACCCCAAGGGAACAAAGAACCACCAAATCAGGTGGCAAGATCCCATCAGGCTCTGGGAAGACACAGGAGTTAGCAGGGGAAGGGCGGAGCAGCGCCAAGGCAGCAGAGGAGCCTGAACCGGCTGCACCAGCCCCATCCCCTTCCCAACAGGGGCCCTGGGACGGCAGGCATTGCAAGCCCCACCCGAGGCGCCTGGGCCTCGCGGACTTTTACAACTAAAGTCACAGGCACTGGTGGGCAATACCAGCCCAGCAGGGACACCTGGACCTGATCAGGCGCCCCCCTCGCAGCGGAGGCGCAGACTGAGGTCACTAACCCGCGCCCAGACACTTGATCCCACCGGGGCCCACACATACCGCCCCCCACAGCTGACACGCGGGAGGGTGCAAGCACAACCCAACAACCCAGGGCTCACTCGGGTAGGCGTACCCCGCACAGGTGGGCAGGGCCACAGCAGCAGCGCCCGCTGTAGTGGGCGCACGTCGCGCAGGTGGGCGGGGCCCCTGGCGACAGCGCCCGCTCTGGTAAGCGTGCCCGCACAGGAGGGCAGAGCTCTCCAGCAGCCATGCCCATTCAGTATGGCGCATTATGAACAAGTGGGTGGGCCACCCCTCAACAACACTGGCCGAAGAGCAGTCCACAGAGGAGGGTGAACGCCTGAGAGGTGAGCTCCTCTGACCAAGATACAGAGTGGAAAAAAGAACCAAAGAAGAGAAAAGCCTCCACGCCATGCTGAATCAGCGACCAGCAAACCCCCACCAGGGGCACACTAGGGTCAGCACAACACTGCGGCAGGACACTGTCCCACAGAGAAAGACAAAGAACGTACCGACCCCCAAGTGCAGTGAGGGTGACCACCTTAGCAACAACCGAGAAGGTCACACTCACCCATTGGGCAGCAAGGTTCAACAACCAAACACAAACCCAGAGCCAGGACACCAGGACACAAGGCTCCCACTGACAGACCAGCAGGAACCAGCACAAAGCCAAACCAGGGAAGCCACCCACAGATCTCCAGATGTGCAAATCACAAAGAAATATAACACAGTTCATCAAAGGGCAAGCCAAGTCGCCAGCTCCAAAAAGTAGCATGACTGAAGATGAGATGAAGAATAAAAAATCAACTGAGGCCATGTTAGCAGAAATGATGGAAAGCTTCATAAACAAAATCAGAAAACAATTCCAGGACTTTAGAGTGGAAGTCTTGAAGGACATCCAGGAAGCCAAGAAAGAAATAGAAGCAAAAATGGATACAATGCAAACCTCCGTTAAAGAAGACCTTAACATCCTAAGAAGCGAAATGCATGAAAAAATAGATTAAAAATACAACTCTTTAAAGGAAGAAATTTCCACGATCAGAGCTGATCTGGCAAACATAAATAGCTCTCTGACATCCATAAACGCCACAATTGAATCCACAGCACAAAGAATTGACCATATGGAATCCAGAATCTCTCTCGGACGATGATGCAGCCAATAAGAACCAGAAAATTACCACACTCCAAGAAACGGTGAAGCTTCAGGGCAGACTAATCCAGGAGCTAGTGGACAAAGACAACAGATATAATCTGCGCATAATTGGAATGGAAGAAGGAGCCAAATACCAGAGCAGAGGGCTTCAACATATTTTCAATAGTTATTGCAGAAAACTTCCCCAATCTCACAAGGGACCCCATCCAGGTAACCAAAGCCTATAGGACACCTGGCAGGCCAGACCCCAGAAAAGCCACGCCAAGGCACATAATATTCAAGACTTCAGACCTCAAGAATAAAGAGCAAATTTTGAATGCAGCCAAAGTGAAGAAAGAAATTTACTACAATGGGAAGAGGATCCGAATAACAGCAGACCTCTCCACACAAACCTACCATGCACAAAGAGAGTGGAAGAACACCATCCAAGTTCTACAGATCAACAACTGCCAACCTAGAATAAAATATCCAGCGAAGTTGGAGTTCATACTCGAGGGGAAAACCAGATCTTTCCATAGCAAAGAAGATCTAAACGAGTATGTGAATAAAAAACCAGCGAATTCTAAGAGGGGAATCCCACCCAACAGAAATCAAACAGGACACACAGACAGAAACAGAAAGAAACTACAATAGCCAGAGCCCAACAGAAAGAGCAGCTCACTAAAGACAAGAAAAAAAAAAAAAAAAAAAAAAAGAGGAAAGACAGCCCAACAAGAAAATGGAATAAGGGGGCTGGGAATATGGACTAGTGGCAAGAGTGCTTGCCTCCCACACATGAAGCTCTCGGTTCGATTCCCCAGCACCGCATATATGGAAAACGGCCAGAAGGGGCACTGTGGCTCAGGTGGCAAAGTGCTGGCCTTGAGCGGGAAGAAGCCAGGGATGGTGCTCAGGCCCTGAGTCCAAGGCCCAGGACTGGCCAAAAAAAAAAGGAAGGAGAAAAAAACACACTTATCCTTGATTTCTTTTAATATAAACGGTATAAACTCTCCAATAAGGAGGAACAGACTTGCAAAATGGATCCGCAAACAAAAAGTTGCCATCTGTTGCCTACAAGAGACTCACCTTACAGCAAGGGACAAAAACAGGCTCCGAATGAAATGATGGAGCAAGATCTTCCAAGCAAACGCACCTACCAAAACAGCAGGTGTAGCCATCCTGATCTCAGACAAGCTGGATTTCTCATTAAAATCAACTCAAAAAGACAAAGAAGGACACTACATTTTAATACAAGGAAAAAATCAAGAATCAAGACATCACGGTGATAAATGTATACTCACCAAACAAAAGAGGCCCTACATATGTCAAGCAAATTCTCACAGAACTACAGAACAAGATAGACCCAAACACAATCATAATGAGTGTCTTTAATACCCCACTCTCTCCAAGAGACAGATCCAACACCCAAAGGATTAGCAAGGGAGCTGAGGACCTAAGTAACACCATATCCCAAATGGATCTGACAGATCTATACAAAATCTTTCAACCTACAAAGACCCAATACACCTTCTTCTCAGCAGCCCATGGAACATACTCCAAAATAGACCATGTCATAGGCCACACAAAGAACCTCAGCAAATACAAAAGTATTGACGTCATCCCATGTATTATATCTGACCACAGTGGATTAAAGGAAACCGTCAATAACAACGGTTACCACAGAAGCTATACACATTCTTGGAGGCTAAACCCCACACTGTTATCCAACACTTGGGCCACAGACCAAATTAAAGATGAAATCAACGAATTAATAAGCCACAATGACAATGAAAATACATCACAAAGAAACCTATGGGACACAGCTAAGGCAGTACTGAGGGGCAAGATCATTGCCCTCAACACTCACATTAAAAGAATGGAAGCAGAGCAGGTGAATAACCTCACGATGAAACTAAAACAACTGGAGAAACAAGAAATGATCGAATCTAAAATGACTAAGAGGAGAGAGATCACAAAGATTAAAGAAGAGATAAATCTGATTGAAAATAGAAAGACCACTCAACAAATAAATAAGATTAAAGCTGGTTCTTTGAGAAAATAAATAAAATTGACAGACCTCTAGCAAGACTTACAAAAAAAAAAAAAGAGACTCATAAACATAAAATCAGGGATTCCACCAGAAAAATTACAACAAGTACGCACAATATTCAAACAATCATAAGGAACTATTTCCAGACCTCTACTCACTAAAAAACAATAATTTTCCAGAAATGGATCAATTCTTAGAGAAGTACAAACTGCCCAAACTGAACCAAGAAGAAATAAATCAACTAAATAAACCAATAACTAACAGAGAGATACAGGGGGTAATCAAGAACCTCCCAACAAAGAAAAGTCCAGGCCCAGATGGATTCACCAATGAATTCTAGAAAACCTTTAGTGAGGAGCTAATACCAATACTCTTCAAACTCTTCCGCAAAATAGAAACAGAGGGAGAAATCCCAAACTCATTCTATGAAGCTAATATCATACTCATTCCCAAACCAGGCAAAGACCCAACAAAAAAAGAGTAGTACAGACGAATATTACTAATGAACACAGACGCAAAGCGCCTCAATAAAATATTAGCTAACAAGATCCAGAAACTGATCAAGAAAATTATACATCATGACCAAGTAGGCTTCATCTCACAGACACAAGGATGGTTCAACATCCGTAAATCAATCAACGTAATTCACCACATAAACAGAACTAAAATCAAGAATCACATTGTTATCTCAGTCGATGCCCAAAAAGCCTTTGACAAAATACAACATCCATACCTATTAAAAGCTCTGGAGAGAACAGGAATATATGGAACATTCCTCAAAACAATAAAAGCCACATACAAAAGACCAACTTCTAACATCATATTAAATGGAGAGAGACTAAAATCATTCCCCCTAAACTCAGGAACAAGAAAAGGATGCCCACTCTCCCCACTTCTTTTCAACATAGTGCTGGAATCCCTAGCCATAGCAATAAGGCAAGAGGAGAACATCAAAGGGATCCACATCGGCAAGGAAGAAATCAAGTTATCCCTATTTGCAGACGACATGATCTTATATCTGAAGGACCCAAAAAACTCAGTCTCCAAACCCCTACACCTAATAAACCATTTTGCCAAAGTAGCAGGATACAAAATCAATCCTCAAAAGTCAGCAGCTTTTCTGTACACCAGCAATGTACAAACAGAAAAGGAAATTATGGAAACAATTCCATTTACAGTAGCCAAAAAAATAATAAAGTACCTAGGGATCAACCTAACCAAGGACGTGATGGACCTATTTAATGAAAACTGCCCAGTTTTCCCAGCACCAGTAGTTGATATTTTTTTTTCCATTGTATGTCTTTAGCTCCTTTGTCGAATATCAGCTGACTGTAAGGGTGCGGTTTTATTTCTGGGTCTTCAATTCTATTGCATTGGTCTTCAGGCCTGTTTTTATACCAATACCAGGCTGTTTTTGTTATGATGGCTCTATAATAGAGCTTAAAATCTGGTATTGTGATACCTCCTGCACTGCTTTTTTTGCCTAGAATTGCTTTGTCTATTCTAGGTCTTTTGCTGTTCCATATGGATTTTGGGTTGCTTTCTCTATTTCAGTGAAGAATGTAGCTGGGATCTTGATGGGGATTGCATTGAATTTGTATAACAATTTGGGCAATATGGCCATTTTCACTATATTGATTCTGCCTACCCATGAGCATGGGAGGTCTTTCCATCTCCTTGTGTCTTTTTTTATTTCCCTTTTTAGATTTTTATAGTTCTCATTAAATAGGTCCTTCACCTCCTTAGTTAGGTTGATCCCTAGGTAATTTTTTTTAGCTATTGTAAATGGTATTATTTCCATAATTTCCTTTTCTGCTTGTATATTGCTGATGTAGAGAAAAGCTGCTGACTTTTGTGGATTGATTTTGTATCCTGCTACTTTGGCAAAATGGTTTATTAGGTGTAGGGGTTTGGAGACTGAGTTTTTTGGGTCCTTCATATATAAGATCATGTCCTCTCCGAATAGGGATAGCTTGATTTCTTCCTTGCTGATGTGGATCCCTTTGATGTCCTCCTCTTGCCTTATTGCTATGGCTAGGGAGTCCAGCACTATATTGAAAAGAAGTGGGGAGAGTGGGCATCCTTTTCTTGTTCCTGAGTTTAGGGGGAATGATTTTAGTTTCTCTCCATTTAATATGTTGTTAGCAGTTGGCCTGTTCTATATGGCTTTTATTGTTTTGAGGAATGTTCCATCTATTTCTGTTCTCTCCAGAGCTTTTAATAGGTATGGATGTTGTATTTTGTCAAAGGCTTTTTGGGCATCGACTGAGATAACAATGTGATTCTTGATTTTAGTTCTGTTTATGTGGTGAATTACGTTGATTGATTTACGGATGTTGAACCATCCTTGTGTCTGTGAGATGAAGCCTACTTGGTCATGATGTATAATTTTCTTGATCAGTTTCTGGATCCTGTTAGCTAATATTTTATTGAGGCGCTTTGCGTCCGTGTTCATTAGTAATATTCGTCTGTACTACTCTTTTTTTGTTGGGTCTTTGCCTGGTTTGGGAATGAGTATGATATTAGCTTCATAGAATGAGTTTGGGATTTCTCCCTCTGTTTCTATTTCGTGGAAGAGTTTGAAGAGTATTGGTATTAGCTCCTCACTAAAGGTTTTATAGAATTCGTTGGTGAATCCATCTGGGCCTGGGCTTTTCTTTGTTGGGAGGTTCTTGATTACCCCCTGTATCTCTCTGTTAGTTATTGGTTTAATTAGTTGATTTATTTCTTCTTGATTCAGTTTAGGCAGTTTACACTTCTCTAAGAATTTATCCTTTTCTGTTAAATTATTGTTTTTTAGTGAGTAGAGGTTCTGGAAATAATTCCTTATGATTGTTTGAATATCGTGTGTATTTGTTGTAATTTTTCCAGTGGAGTCTTTGATTTTACGGATATGAGTCTCTTCACTTCTTTTTTATGTAAGTCTTGCGAGGGGTCTGTCAATTTTATTTATTTTCTCAAAGAACCAGCTTTCAATATTATTTATTTGTTGAGTGGTCTTTCTATTTTCAATCAGATTTATCTCTTCTTTAATCTTTGTGATCTCTCTCCTCTTAGTCATTTTAGATTCGATCATTTCTTGTTTGTCCAGTTGTTTTAGTTTCATCGTGAGGTTATTCACCTGCTCTGCTTCCATTCTTTTAATGTGAGTGTTGAGGGCAATGATCTTGCCCCTCAGTACTGCCTTAGCTGTGTCCCATAGGTTTCTTTGTGATGTATTTTCATTGTCATTGTGGCTTATTAATTCGTTAATTTCATCCTTAATTTGGTCTCTGACCCAAGTATTATATAACAGTGAGGGGTTTAGCCTCCAAGTATTTGTATAGCTTCTGTGGCATCCTTTGTTATTGAGGGTTACCTTTATTCCACTGTGGTCAGATATAATATATGGGATGACATCAATACTTTTGTATTTGCTGAGGTTCTTTGTGTGGCCTATGACATGATCTATTTTGGAGTATGTTCCATGGGCTGCTGAGAAGAAGGTGTATTGGGTCTCTGTATGGTGAAAGACTCTGTACAGATCTATCAGATCCATTTGGAATATGGTGTTACTTAGGTCCTCAGCTCCCTTGCTAATCCTGTGAGTGTTGAATATGTCTCTTGGAGAGAGTGGGGTATTAAAGTCTCCCACTATGATTGTGTTTGGGTCTATCTTGTTCTGTAGTTCTGTGAGAATTTGCTTGACATATGTAGGGCCTCTTTTGTTCGGTGAGTATACATTTATCACCATGATGTCTTGATTCTTGATTTTTCCTTGTATTAAAATGTAGTGTCCTTCTTTGCCTTTTTTAGTTGATAATGAGAAGTCCAGCCTGTCTGAGATCAAGATGGCTACTCCTGCCGTTTTGGTAGGCTCGTTTTCTTGGAAGATCTTGCTCCACCCTTTCATTCGGAGCCTGTTTTTGTCCCATGCTGTGAGATGGGTCTCTTGAAGACAACAGATAGCAACTTTGTGTTTGTGGATCCACTCTGTCAGTCTGCTCCTCTTTATCGGAGAGCTTATACAGGTTATATTCAGAGATCAAGGATAAGAGTTTTTTTCCTCTTCCATTTTCCTGTTAGGCTGTTTTTCCTCTCCTTTTTTTTCTAGTCTTTGATGAGCTGCTCTTTCTGTTGGGCTCTGGCTATTGTAGTTTCTTTCTGTTTCTGTCTGTGTGTCCTGTAGGTTTTCTGTTGGGTGAGGTTCCCCTCTGAGAATTCGCTGTAAGGCTGGTTTTTTATTCACATACTCCTTTAGATCCTCTTTGCTATGGAAAGATCTGGTTTTTTCCTCGAAGGTGAATTCTAGTTTTGCAGGATATCAAATTCTGGTTTAGCTATTGTTGGCCTGGAGGACTTGGATTGTGTTCTTCCACACTCTTCATGCGTTGTAGGTTTGTGTGGAGAGGTCTGCTGTGATTCAGATCCTTTTCCCGTTGTAATAAATCTCTTTTTTTGTTTTGGCTGAATTCAAAATTTGCTCTTTTTTCTTGAGATCTAAAGTCTTGATTATTACATGCCTGGGCGAGGATTTTCTACGGTCTGGTCTGCCAGGTGTCCTATAGGCTTCAGTTACTTGAGTGAGGTCCCTTGTGAGATTGGGGAAGTTTTCTGCAATAACTCTATTGAAAATACGTTGTAGCCCTCTGCTCTGGTATTCGGCTCCTTCATCTATTCCAATTATGTGCAGATTATATCTCTTATCTTTGTCAACTAGCTCCTGGATTTGTCTGCCCTGGAGTTTAACCATTTCTTGTAGTGTGGTAATTTTCTGGTCCTTATCAGCTGCATTGTCATCCAAAAGAGAGATCTGAGATTCGATATGATCAATTCTTTGTGCTGTGGCTTCCAGTGTGGAGTTCATGGAGGTCAGCGAGCTATTTATGGTTGCCAGATCAGCTTTCATCATGGAAATTTTTTCCTTTACAGAGTTGTATTTTAAATCTATTTTTTCATGCATTTCACTTCTCAGAATGTTAAGGTCTTCTTTAATGGAGGATTGCACTGTATCCATTTTTGCTTCCATTTCTTTCTTGACTTCCTAAAGGTCCTTGGAGACTTCCATTCTAAACTCCTGGAATTGTTTTCTGAATTCATTCCTGAGGCTTTTCATCATTTCTGCTATCATAGTCTCAGTTTTTTTTTATTCTCCATCTCCTCTTCAGTCATACTACTTTTTGGAGCTGGCAAGTTGGCTTGACCTTTCATGAAGTTTGTAATATTTCTTTGTGATTTGCACATCTGGAGATCTGTAGGTGGCAACCTTGACTTGGCTTTGTGCTGGTTCCTGCTGGTCCGTCAGTGGAGACTTGTTTGTGTCCTGGCTCTGGGTTTGAGTTTGGCTGTTGAACCTTACTGCCCAATGGGTGAGCGTGACTGTCTTGGTTGTTGCTGAGGCAGTCACCCTCACTGCACTTGGGGGTGGGTAGGTTCTGTGTCTTTCTCTGCAGGACAGTGCCCTGCCGTTGTGTTGTGCTTATCCTAGTGTGTCCCTGATGGGGGGTTGCGAGTCGCTGGTTCAGTGTGGCGTGGAGAATTTCTCTTCTTTGATTCTTTTCTCACTAGGTGCCGTGGTCCAAAGAGCTCACCTCTCAGCTTGAGAACTGCCGCTTGCCCACCTGTGTGGAGTGCTCCTGTTGGAGCAGGTGTTGCTGTTGAGGGGTGGCCCACCCACCTGTGCGGAGTGCGCCTATCAGAGCGGGTGCTGCTGTTGGGGGCCCCTGCCCACCTGTGAGGAGTGCGCCTATCAGAGCGGGTGTTGCAGCTTGCCTGCTTGTGCGGTCTCGTGGGGGGTTGGGCAGAAGATCCTCCTGCTGGAGGGCTAGCACGCTGACCCATGCTGGCCCTCGGTGGGGGGCACGTGCACGTGCACTCTAGTGTCTCCTTTGGAGACATGCTGCCCTGAATCATTGGAGGGTGCTTGTGCCCTCTCTCGAGTCTGCTGTTGGGTGGGGGGGGCGGTATGCGTGGACCCCAGCAGGTTCAAGTATCTGGGCACAGGTTGGTGCCCACAGACTCTCTGCACCTCTGCTGTGAGGGGAGCGTGTGCTCGGGCCCAGGTGTCCCTGTTGGGCTGGTATTGCACACCAGCAAACCTGTGACTGTTGTTCAAAAATTCCGTGCAGACCAGGGTGCCTCTGGTAGCATTCCAATGCCTACCAGTCCCCGGGTCCCTGATGGGGGGGGCTGGTGTGGACAGGTTCGGGCTCCCCAGCTGGGGCTTTGGGGGACACCTGTTTAAGGTGTTTCCTGGTCACTTTTTTGGGCGCTGCTCTGCCTCTGCTAGCTCCCATGTCCTCCTAGAGGCTGTAGGGTCCTAGAGCCGCCAGATATGGGGCTCCTTTGTTCCCTCGGGGTGGGGTAGGGAGGGAGCTCTGGATTCTTTGTAGGGTTTAGGTCTCTGCTAGAGTTGGTCTCCCGTTGGCGGCGGGGGGGGGGGGGGGGCCTGGCCAGTGGAGAACTTACTGGTCCTGGATTGTGTGTGTGTCCCGCGCTGCTGTGGGCTTTTCGGGGCTGGGGTGCTGGGGTGCTGGGGTGTGGCAATCGGTCGTTTGGTGGTGGTGGTCCCGGCTCTCCCTGTCCGTCTGGCTCTCCCTGTCTGTGCTGCCCAGTTCCCCTGCTGTTGTTGTCTGTTCCCGGCCGTTCGGTCCTGCGCTTCTGGTCCTGCCCCACCATCTGTCTCTGTCAGTCAGAGCTCCATCTGGGGCCCATGGAGCTCCTGCTGTCTGGACTCTGCACTCCTGTGTATTTTTTTGATGACTTGCTGAAGTCAATTGGCCAGAAATTTGTTGAGAATTTTTACATCGATGTTCATCAAGGAAATTAGTCTGTAGTTCTCTTTTCCTGATGAGTCCCTTTCTGGTTTTGGGATAAGGGTTATACTGGCATCATAGAATGTGTTTGGTAGTGAACTTTCTATATGCTTAATTTTACAAAAGTATTTTATATATTTATCAAAGTATATTATATTTACATGTTTCAATTCATTGACATAAAAAATCATACCAATGGAATTTATTAGAGTAGCAACTACTTCTTCCTATAAAGTATTTGAAAACTTCTTTGTTGTCACCAATGTAACTTGTCAAGTATACCATTTTGATGATTGAAACATGCCAATAATAATTACTAATATTTTACTAACTAATGATATCTTAAAGGGTGTGAACTAATTATGAGTAAGGTTTCACATGGCCTTTTCTTTAGCAAATATAATTTCTGGGTATATACTGCATTTCAGTACAAGCAGAATTGTCACTGAAAATCTCGGGTGGAGAGAAGCTGGTTTCCTAGTCTCAGCCTGCCTAAAGTAGGCTGATTTTTTTTTGCCAGTCCTGGGCCCTGAACTCAGGGCCTGAGCACTGTCCCTGGCTTCCTTTTGCTCAAGGCTAGCACTCTGCCACTTGAGCCACAGTGCTACTTCTGGCAGTTTTCTATATATGTGGTGCTGGGGAATCGAACCCAGGGCTTCATGTATACAAGGCAAGCTCTCTTGCCACTAGGCCATATTCCCAGCCCCAAAAGTAGGCTGATTATAACATGAACTCTTCAAGGTTTATGTGTTAGTTGAGGTCATGATTAGATATTAAACAAAGATTGTGATACTGAAGTAAAAAAAATATTGGTCATCATTGGAGTCATTCAAACATTTACCTTTTGAGTTTTATTTCAGTGTTTACCTTCATGGGGAAAGAAATCTTGACTTTCAGTGGAGGCATCTTAATGGTGTGGATCTTGGGTGAACTTATTTCCACCTCTCAGTTTATCTGAAGGAAGGGCATTGAGGATCTAAATAGGTTTATGTGGACACTTGAGGTTTTTGTTTAATATTTCACCAGGATTATGCTACTGAGACAGTGTATAAGGATACCACAGATATGTGACACTATCAGTGGCTTTATTAGTTCTGACATAACCTAGCTGGCTGTTATGACAGTCACAACCACTGCCTTTCCTCAAAGTCTGCCACTCTGAACATGTTGGACTTAGAGACTTAGAAGTCAGGGGGATGGAAAAGTTGGTAAGGAGTAGTAATTGATAACCTTTGGACTTCCTAATAACACTGATTGGAGTTGTTTGTTGATTTCTCAAAGAACATGATCTCAACACAGTTCAAAGTCAGGGTGCATATGATTCTGTGACAACTGCTAATGTGAACAGGGTCTGTGGTTTGTCCAAATCTAAGTGCTTTGCAGGCTTTCAGTTTCTGAAGGCATAACAATGAGAAAGCACTGAAGAAAACCAAAGTCCACGGCACAACTCTCCTTTGTCTACTGAGTTTTTTAAATTCCCAGGGTTTTTTTTTTTTTTTTTTTTTTTTTTGCCAGTCCTGGGCCTTGGACTCAGGGCCTGAGCACTGTCCCTGGCTTCTTCCCGCTCAAGGCTAGCACTCTGCCACTTGAGCCACAGCGCCGCTTCTGGCCGTTTTCTGCATATGTGGTGCTGGGGAATCGAACCTAGGGCCTCGTGTATCCGAGGCAGGCACTCTTGCCACTAGGCTATATCCCCAGCCCAAATTCCCAGGGTTTTGTGGCCATGTATACCGAGGGTTTTCAGGCTTAGTACAAATACTATGATGAGGATGATGAATCCCTGTGATTTCTAAACACTCTACCCTTCAGGGTGCCTCTTATCAGGACTATGGTGTGATCTCAGGGGTAAAACATAGCTGACTCCACCTGATAGGCTTAACACATTTCTATTTCATTCTTGTGCCAGTCCTGGGGCTTGAACTCAGTACCTGGGCACTGCCCCTGAGCATGTTTCCTAAGGTTATCACTCTACCATTTGAGCCACAGCTCCAATTCTGGTTTTTGGGTGGTTTATTGGAAATAAGAGTCTCATACACTTTCCTGCCTGGGATGGAACTTCATTCCCTTCATATTCATTGCTCTCACATATGACGCGTTCCAATCGGATAGGGTCATTCTTTGGACAAGGATCTAAGTTGCTGCCTGTGACACATGCCTTTGAGGGCTTCCTCAAAACTGAATGGCACAGCCACAATCTTCATGTCATTCATGTATGATCTCTCCCAGAGGGATTGTGTCCACAGCCATGGAGACAAGACCAAGTTTGAAGAACCATAATGCCAATGGCTTCATTTATAGTTCTGATAAAAAGAAAATCCTTGTCCTTACAATAACAATGACCATACTTTTCACTGATTTCTCATATATCGTGAACTCAAAGCAGGTCACAGTAGTGTTTTGAATGAATCTTTGCCAGCTTCCCAAGTGCAAAGGGCATCAGGTTCCTCCAAGTTCAAGTGATACACATAGGGTACTTTTACTGGCTACAGTCCTGGACCCACCTCCTTTCCCAGCATATAAACAGTGCAGGCTGGCCTCACTGAATCAGAGCTGGCTACAAAGGGAGGATACAGCATTGCAAACCACAGGACACTCAGCTGGAAGGAAAAGTCAGAGGAAAACTTCTTGAAGGAGAGTAGCTATGGACCTAATCCCCAACTTTCCCACAGAAACGTGGGTGCTTGTGGTTACCAGCCTGGTGCTCCTCTACCTGTGAGTAATCACCCAATCCCCTCTTGCTGCATCTCTGTAGTTGGGGAATAATAGTAGTTCATATATTCTTGGAGTGTTAAGAATATCAGAACAGATAAAGGGGGGAATGTCATTTTATTTTTGGGGGGAGGGGCTGGTGCTGGGGATTGAACAGAGGGCCTGAACTCTGTCCTTGAGCCACTCTGGGCTCAAGAGTAGCAGTGTACCCACTTGAGCCACACCACCACTTTTAATTCTTTTCTGGGTAGTTTATTGGAAATAAGAGTCACATGGACAATTCTGTCCAGGCTTTGAACTGTGGTTTTCTGATCTCAGCCTCCTGAGTAGCTAGATTTAAAGGGATGAGCCATTGGCATCTGGCAAAGTGGACATTTTTGATCTTATGGAAATCCCCTGAACTCTTAACCCCAACTACCCATTCTTGTGCCTAGGAAGATATTATTAGAAAGATGTGTTCTTGAGGATGATCTGATCTGACTCTCCATTTCTCCATGTTGTCCTAGACTAACCAACCAGAATTTACCAGGTGCATATTACAAATATCTGGCTGACAGTTCATGGAGAGCCTAAGGACAAGCAGGTTCCTTGGGATTCTGTCCCTTCTGTTGTAGCTGGAAGCATGTGAGAGCACACAGAACCTTTTATACACACCATACATTTAAGTCATAGACTTTCCCAATTATACATGGGAGAGCCAACCTTTTGAGACCATCACCAGGAAGCTCCCAAGGGAGGACCAGTCTCAGTGGGGGTTTGGGTAGTGATGCTACATGCAGAGAGGAAGTACCAACTAACTGCTTTGTGACTGATCATCTTATCAGTGTGGGCATTGTTGGCATTGTGCTTCCCTTGTGCATATCACTACGGACAGAGGTCCCGAATTCATGAAAGGAAGGGTGTGGAAATGCCATCACTTACTCCTCTCCACAGTGTCCTATATAAAACGAGCTTCCCTACAGCTCAATAGAGCCTCATTATCTAACCAGAGGCCTGAGTGTCTCTAAAAGGTGTTCTCATTTCTCAGAAGCTAATGGAATTAGCATTCTGCTGTGGAAATAAGAGCAGTGACTGGGGCCAGGTTGTTCTGGAAAGGCAGATATAAGACGAGCTGGAAGGGCTAGGAATATGGCCTAGTAGTAGAGTGCTTGCCAAGAATACATGAAACACTGGGTTCGATTCCTCAACACCACGTGTATAGAAAAAGCCAGAAGTGGCACTGTGGCTCAAGAGGTAGAGTGGTAGCCTTGAGCAAAAAGAAGTCAGGGACAGTGCTCAGACCCCAAGTCCAAGCCCCAGGACTGGGGAAAAAAGGAGAAGGAGGAGGAGGAGGAGGAGAAGGAGGAGGAGGAGGAGAAGGAGGAGGAGGAGGAGGAGGAGGAGGAGGAGGAGGAGGAGGAGGAGGAGGAGGAGGAGGAGGAGGAGGAGGAGGAGGAGGAGGAGAACAAGAACTGGACCCTCTGAAGGACGACATAAAAGTACAAGAAATGTATCCAATGCCTAATGTATGAAACTGTAACCTCTCAGTAATTCAGTTTGATAATAAAAAAAAAAGAACTGGACCCTCACCTGGGATAATGTTTAGAGGACAGGAAAAACACAAAAACTTCCAAACAAACTCTAACAACAATGATACTATAGACTCAACCTAACCCTATGGCATTGAATACATGAAATTAGGCAAAAATCTTATTATTGAAGCAGAAGAATTTTTCATCCTGAAAAAAATCTAGTTTGAATCCCTTAAAGGCACTGAAGTTGGGGATGTTAATGACACAGTCACTCTACTATTGGTAACATAAAGATTTCAGGTGCTTTTAGCTACTCTTAAATTTAGAACACTTTGAAAAGGGGTAGGAGATGGTGAATGAAAGTAAATATTGCTATTTGAGGTTTTCTTGTTGCTAATTGCCTACATGTTAACCTCCATAGCTATAGGATGTTATTTCCCAAGTCAGTGACTAGCAAGTCCCCATTTGTGTACAATTTATGTAAAATACTGGCTTTCTTTAATCGTTTTGCAGATATGGGACCTATACACATGGACTTTTTGCAAAGATGGGAATTCCTGGACCAAAACCTCTGCCCCTTTTGGGAAACGTCCTGTCCTATCTCAATGTAAGTGCAGTTTGACCTCCGACTTTCCCTTCTGATGATGGCAAACACTGGTTTAGTTCTATCAGTAAAAATTTCTGCCTATACCGGACACTGGTGGATCCTGTAATCCTAGTTACTCAGGAAGCTGAGATATGAAGATCTTGATTCAAATCCAGCCTGGGCATGAAAGCCCATGAGATCCTTATTGTCAATTATTGTCAACAGAAAAGCCAGGAGTGGTGCTATGGCTCAAGTGGTAGAGTACTATCCTTATGCAAAATGGAGTTCAAAGACAACACCCAGGCCCAGAATTTGAGCTCAATGACTAGCAAAGGAAAAAAAGTGCTGATTATGGGGAAGATATGGGGTTTCTAGCTTACACAAATTGTGGGCACCACCTAGGGCATAGAAAGGTTTTGCTTGGGCTCCCACTTTCAGTATTTTTTGAGTGGATGCTTGCTAGTCAGGGAGACCAAACTCAGGGCCTAAGTACACTCCCTAAGCATTCTGGTAAAGGATAGAACTCTACCACTTGAGCCACAGCTCTATTTATAGGGTTTTTCATGGTTAAGTGCAGTTGAGTCTCAAAAGGCTGGCTTGAAACCTCAATCCTCAGATCTCAGTCTCCTCAGTAGCTAGGATTACAAGCTTGTGCTACCAGCACCCAGCCACTGATGGCATTTTTCAGCTTATGAGTTTCCTTAATTGAACAGCACAGACCTTTCTCATGTGATGTTCAGCTCATGATACTTAGGCTTCCTAAGTAGGAAAAACAGGGTTTTATTTGTGTGCAGGGCAGATTCCAGGAAAAGTGCAAGTTGCACATAATTTACATGTGGGAAGAAAATACAACAGGGATTCCCAGTATGATTTTACCACCCCATTTAGAAAATTCACAACTTCCCATTTGTTCCAGAACTTACCAGCGTCATTTCCCATCTCCTGAGGAAGACCACAACTTTTAATTCCTAGGGAATTTATACATAGTAGAATAGAGCTAGGGAAGTGTGCACATGGGAAACTCACTTGCCCTCAGTTTCACAATCTTCACCTGTTCCTGGAGAGATACTCCAAAGATAAATCTGTAGCCAACACATAGGCAAGAAAAAACATCTCAAATAAGACAAAAAAGTACTTCATTTTCCTTAACCAGGAAAATTCCTTCAAAATATGTGATGCTCAGAAATTTTAAGAGTGATTTTCAACTGCCCATGCCCAATTTCTCCTGTGTTTTCTGTCCTTACCCTTCAGACTTCCTTGAGTCAGGACATTCCTCTGTAAGTGAGAATTATTAAACCTAATTTCATGATATGGGAATCACTTAAAACCTCTCTTGACAATGGATCGGTGCCTGTAGAACACACTAATGGATTTGTATTTTCTTTTCCTTATCAGGGTATAGGGAACGTTGATCTAGAGTGCAATAAAAAGTATGGGGAAATGTGGGGGTGAGTATTACAGAAACTTCCAATGGGGGACTTGTTAAGATAAATTACCACATTACATGAGGAGAGAGAACACATTAGGACCTTTTGGGTGCAGCTCTTGATCATGAAGACCCTGTAACTTTATCCTAACAAACTTCCCTCATGTCACCAGGTATCTAGATCTATAATCTGAGTATGGTTGAGAGTGATTCTGGGTGACATTTCCCCCTAGGATCTCTGAGAGCCCCCAGATCCAGACACTGGATCTTGCTATTCCTCTCTTGTCCATTTTCTACTCACTCACTTCAACTCTATAAAATATATTACTTCTGAAATGTATGGCATGCAAAATGATATGCACTACAATAATATGCATTATGAGATGTGTAATTGACACACTTACAATATGTACTAACAAATGCCTGATAGTCTCCCTTTCCCACATAAATTCATTTTGAGATAGTAGTACAAAGTTCTTTTTAGTCTTCACTGGGTTTTCAGGCCAGTACTGGGGTTTGAACTCAGGGCCTGGCACTTGATCCCCTACCTCTCTACCACTCAAGCCATACCTCCACACTTGGCTTTTTGCTGCTTATTTTGAATATGGAGTCATATGAACCACTCCACTGCGCTGGCTTCAAACCTTGATCTTCTGCATCTCAGCCTTTAGTAGCAAGGATTGAAGATGTGAGACACCAGTGCCTGAACCTTCCCATCAAATTTGAAGTTTACTGTGTGATTTTGAAAGACAGACTGTGAGATATTACTAAGTTCATTGGGAAAGGATTTAGGTTCAGCTTTGAAACTTGATTTCCAGGTATAGTTTTTCATTTTGCTGTGTTGGGTTTTGTTCCAAGCCATAACTTCATAATATGAATGTATACAGTTACTTCCTTGTATAATCCATTCTGCTGGTTCTGAAGGAGACACATAAGGATGGTTTAACTGCTATGCTCCCCTTTGGGCTTGTGTCATTAACAGGTCACCTGAAAAAGGGAACCTAGCTGTCTTCTTTCAGCTGCTGCAGTTTTAGTGAGAACTCTGGAAGAAGGGAGAGGAAAGGAGGTTTTGGCCCTTCCTATCTTTTCTTTTTCTCTAATTCATCCTCAGAAGCCCTAGGGCTAGCCACAGGTTCTGCTGAGCTCATATGACCAATGAAGGCAGAGTGACAGACTGGCAAGCATACGTTCTGTGCACCACCCAACTGCAATTCTTCTTTTCCATATTCCTGCTTGTGAGCACTTAATGCTGTCTTTCAACTTATCACCTTTGTAGTATCATTCTGAAACTGAAATATTTAGTTAAGCTTTTTTTTTAACACAGGAGATCCATCCCAGGCATCATACATTCTAGCGGTCTACCACAAAGCTACATTCTAAGGCAGATAATACTTTAAAAATATTTTAAACATACAAATATGTAGCATGATATAAATAATATGCATGTACCACCTAGATTTAACAGAAGGTCCACCGTTGGTTTTAACTATGGGCTCTTTGAGGAACTATTTGATCTTTTAAGTGTGTCTTCCTTAGTTGATCTGGGTTGCTTTTCAGTTGACTCAAATAGATTTCATGGTCAAAATCACTGACTGAAACTAGAATTTAATATTGCTATGCGTGTACAACCCTGGGTGTGGATTATGTAACTTCAGGATCAAAGTCTGGATTCCAAACTGTGGCTTTAATACAGAATCTGGCTTTTCTTTAAATAATTTCTTTTTCCCCAACACAGATTTTATGATGGTCGACAGCCAGTGTTAGCTATCACTGATTCAGAGATGATCAAAACAGTGCTGGTGAAGGAATGTTACTCTGCCTTCACAAACCGCCGGGTAAGCATCGTTATGGAATGTATAAACTTTTATCTGTATCGTTTTTATTTTAAAACAACTATAGATTAGCAGTAAGGCTCCACAACCATACACAAGGAGTTCCATATCCTCTTCCTACTCCCTTTTCCTAATAGTAATATCTTGCATAAATATAAATGTAGCCCATTCCTGTTCATATGTCCATAGGAGCTGGTTACAATGACAAAGGTACAGTCTGCATATCTTAATTAGATACATCAATTTCCTGTGCCCTAATTTTGTGTGTGTGCACGTGCATGTAGATCTTTGTAAATTTATCATGTCTATAGACTTCTATAACAAGCACAGACAAGATACAGAACTGTTTCTTTACCATGAAGCTCTCTTACTATCCTCATCGAGTCACTAAGTGTATCCTAGTTTTCCACTGAATAGTGTGTCACCCATTTATCATTTTGTGGATTGTGTTTTGGGGGTCAAAATGAAAATTATTTGACCAGTTCTCCTGTATGTTCTTTTGGTAGATTCTTCTGCTACTGCAAAAAACCATCGAGCCTCTTCCTATGGGTCCACTTCTTGTTCTCTACTTTCTTACATTACATCTTTCCCTTCTGCAGCACCACACTCTTTTGGCTATTGCACTTGTAAAGTGAGCCGAGTGCCTGTGGTTCATGTCTGTATTCCTGCATACTCACGAGGTTGAGATCTGAAATTCACAGTTACAACCAGCCTGGGCACAAAAGTCTCTGAGCCTCTTATTTCCAATTAAGCAGAAGAAAAGCCAGAAGTAGAGCAGTGGCTCAAGTGACAGAGCACTAGCCTTGGGTGAAAAAGCTAAGGAACCTGGAATACAGCTTATCGGTATAGTTCTTTCCTAGCAAACATAAAGGCTGGGTTCGCTTCCTCAGCACCAACAAACAGAAAAGGCCAGAGTGGTGCTGTGGCTCAAATGGTAGAGTGCTAACCTAGAGCAAAAAGAAGCCAGGGACAGTGTTCAGGCCTGAATTCAAGCCCCAGAAATGGCAAGGGGAAGAAAAAAAAAAGCTAAGGGACAGTGCCCAGGCCCTGAGTTCAACCCAGGGACTAGTGTGTCTGCACAAGCATGTGCACACACATGCACGCATTCACACACACACACACACACACACACACACACACACACAAAAGTCTTGATCTAGTTAGACTAATTCCTCTCACTTGATTTCTTTTTTCAGTTTGTATACCAAACCTTAGTTCTATCCTTCCATGAAATTCAGATATAGGAGAAATTTTGATTAAACTTGAAGTGAACATATAGATAACTAGAAAGGAAATCCTTTTCCTTTACTTAGTATGGCAAGTCATTCAATCTATGAGAACAACCTCTACTTTTCTTGGATTGCTCTGCCAAGTCAGCTTGAAAGACATTATAAATACTGTTAGATTTTAATACGTTATTATTTTATTTTTGGCATGTTTATATATGGTGTTGCTTTCTGAGTATGTTCTAAGTAATACTGTTATTATATACAAATGTAATTGAATTTTGTGTTGATCTTATCCACAACTTTGCTGAATTTACTGGTTCCATTTCTTTTTTACATATGCTTTCAGATGTTCTGTATGCCCAATGGCATTACTTGAGAACAGAGGCACTTCTACACATTACTTTGCATTCTCTAAGTGGTCTTCTATTTCATTTTATTTAACTTACCTTATTGTACTAGCAAGGCCCCCTGGAATGCTGAGGAAGAATGATGAAAGCATACTCCTTCATGATTTCTGGTTTTCTGAGGAAACTTCCAGCCTCTCACCACTCAGTATATTGTTAGCCAAAGTCTTCCTTTCATGATATTCTTCTCAAGTCGAAGGAAGTTTCCTCTCTTCCATTCTGCTGAGATTTTTTTTCATAAAGGAGTGTTAAAGCATTCCATTTTAGCCCAATATATGGCTATGAGAAGATACATGAAAGTTTCTAGAAAGGAAATACAATAGCTTTTCATTTTCTGTGGTTCTATATAAATATTAAGTGTACAAGAGCCCCATGCATTTACATTATTCCTAATTCTTCAAATATTAAATATAATTCTTTAACCTTATTAATCTAGGAATCCCATTTCAAACTGGTCAAGGTATAAATTTAGATAAATGGAGGCCAGGTCTGAAGCAAAACTTTCTCTACTTATTATCTATACAAATCCATTTCTACTCTGCATAGCCCTACAAGATGCACTGGTCTTGGGCCTCTCAATTTTACTGGAAGAACAAGGAAACAAAAAGGACTTGCATTTCAAGGAAGATGGGAATACAAAGACTTGCAACCAAACCATGTGTCCACATGCCTTCTCCATACTCACAAGAGAAACAAAATTATTTTTTATATTTATTGAACATGTCCCATGGGGCATGCCAAACAGTAGAGAATGTCACAATTACCAGTGAGATGGCTGCTTAATGATGTTCTACAACTATGGATAGCTCCACAGCTTACATAGAGCTTAAATCTTTTCTTTTGGAATCTAGAGTTTTGGTCCAGTGGGATTAATGAGAAAAGCTATCACCATAAGTACAGATGAAGAATGGAAGAGAATAAGAAGTCTGCTGTCCCCGACTTTCACCAGTGGAAAACTCAAGGAGGTAACCAAACATGATTATTATAATCAAGAAACTTAAAAAATGAATCTGAGAACAGAAAGAGAATAAGATCATAGTCATTTTTCAAGGGGCACTGCTCTGAGAAAAGAAAACCTAACAACCAACCCAGGCACCAGTGGCTCATGTCTGTAATCCTAACTACTCACAAGGCTGAGATCTGAGGATTGCCCCTCAAACACCAGACATGGCACTGTGGCTCAAGTGGTTAGAGCACTAGCCTTGAGCACAAAGAGGATCAGGGATAGCAGCTCGGTGCTAAATTCAAGTCCTACAACTGACAAAAAGAAAAAGAAAAAAGAAAAGTGATATTTCAGGTGACATTGTCCAAAATGAATTGTACTCATTTTCTGGCTTATGAAATGGTAACCCCTCTTTTCAACATCTTAATGATAACTTTTCATTCATATTTTTCGTATATTTTTTAATCTGTGTTGTACTCAGGAATGTCTAGTCTTTCTGGACTTGAATCTCTCCATTTAACTCAAGGTATTATTGTGTTATCTGCTTAGATGTTTCCCATCATCAAACAATATGGAGACATCTTGGTGAAGAATCTGAGACGAGAAGCAGAGAAAGGCAAGCCTGTCACTCTGAAGGAGTGAGTATCATTGTAGCTGCTTGGGTCTGAACTTGTCACAAGAACTTAAGAGCTGCTTGCTGGCAATTTTAGTAGGTGTGTGGAGGACAACTCTACTGGGCCACTCAAGGAAGGACAAACTCCCAAGACAAGGCAAGGCCACTGAGGTGAATATAGTCTTCACTCTTGTGAAGAATCCAAGCAAATCATTTTAGCTGTTTATCACCTTGTATATCCTAGACAAGTGAAGAAACATACCGACAAGAATCCAATGTATATTTCACAAAGTTAAGAATAGGGAGGGAAGGGAGGGGAGGGGAGGAAAGGGTAAAATGTTGAAAGAGGTGACATTGGTCAAGATATGCTGTGGTTATAACTGCTTTGTTAAAAGGCAACTCATTTGTACAACTACTTGAAGATAATTATAAAAGAAAAAGAAATTATAGCCTGCCATTGGTGGCTCATGCCTATAATCCTCCCTACTCAGGAGGTCAAGATCTGAGGATCTTGATTCTAAGCCAAACTGTTCAGAAAAGTCCTCATGAGAATCTTATCTCCAATAAATCACTGAAAAACTGAAAGTGACACTGTGACTCTTAAGTGGTAGAGCGCTAGCTTTCTGCAAAAGCACTCAGGGACAGTGCCCAGGCCCTGAATTCAAGCCCCACAAACAAACAAAAAAAAAATATATATATATATATTCATACTAAAGTTGTGTGCAGGAAGCACACAAGTGGTAGGGAAGGGAATGTACTTGGTACATATTCAGATGGTGTGATAGGAAGTAGCAATGTGGAAGATGGAATTCCTCATGCTTTGCTGAGATAAAAGCAAAGTACCAGTTGTGAAATTGTTGCCCACACTTAGCAGGCTGAAGGATCTAGAAATGGTATACTGTTATTGTTTAAACTGGGATATTTTGAATTATGCAGAAGCCACAGGGGTAAACTTAAGACAACCCTGAGCACACTGGAAACATGCGGTTAATGTTAAAATTTTGAAAGTTTCTTTGCCTATATTTTTTGTTTTATTTGGTTTTCATTGTACTAAGCATAGAGCCTAGGGCCTTTAAAATACTCCGCAGATGAATAACCACTTAACCACATTCCTTTCCTGGAAAAATCACTGTGCTTTCACCAAGAATATTCTTTCTTTTTTCTTTTTTTTTTTTTTTTTTGCCAGTCCTGGGGCTTGAACTCAGGGCCTAAACACTGTCCCTGGTTTCTTTTCTTTTCTTTTCTTTTCTTTTCTTTTCTTTTCTTTTTTTTGTTGTTGTTGTTGTTGTTTTGCTCAAGGTTAGCACTCTACCACTTGAGCCACAGTGCCACTTCTGGCTTTTTCTATATATGTGGTGCTGAGGAATCGAACCCAGGGCTTCATGTATGCGAGGCAAGCACTTTACCACTAGGCCATATTCCCAGCCCCTTCACAAGAATATTTTTAGTTTTTCAGAAATATGTCTACCTTCAGGGTGACCTCAACTCCTTGGGACTGGGGAAAAGTTGATATATCAGTAGCTTGAACAGGGGCTTTGGAAAGGAGTCATGCTCCTGGCTACTCATAACAGGGTGGCTGTTAAGATAGTGAGCTGCAGGAAAAGAGCTCAAGGCATAGAATCTGTGCAAAGGCAAGATCTACATCAATGTCACATTTCTTTAGTTCTCCAAGGAATCACTTACACCACCCTTGTCCCATTGAAGCATCAACTATCAGCCACATTTAATTCATACTGCTTGGATTTGTCTGGTTATGGATCTTTGTATTTCTGAAAACTCAGAGGTTAAACAAACTTACCATCATGGCCTCATCACCCCAAAACACAAAGAAAATTTCATGACTGGTATCTGATAAACACTTCACAAATGTGATGAGACCAGAAATGCCCACTTGTTGATCTAGCAAGGAATTTTGACAGTGCATGGCTCTCTCCATGTCTTGCCCTGGTACATGAATTACCTTGAATTTGTTCATTCATGTGTAGCAGAAGAATTGGAATGAGGTACAGTTCACCCATGTCTTTCTATACACAGAATCTTTGGGGCCTACAGCATGGATGTGATCACAGGGACATCATTTGGGGTGAACATCGATTCCCTCAACAACACAAAGGATCCCTTTGTGGAAAAAGCCAAGAAACTCTTACGATTTGATTTTTTTGATCCGTTGAATCTCTCTGTGGGTATGTAAGCTATTTCTTCTATCTCTTCTTTTATCTTTCTTCAAAGGAACTTTAATAATATACCTAATGATTCATTTGCTCATACTATGCTAACACAATGCCTTTTATACTTCCACAATGCATGTATTATCAGCATGGTCAACTGCAGAACACTTCTGTCCACTCTTGAACTTTTTCATCATCTTCCTCGAATCTCCCCTGAACTAAACCACCACTAATCAACTTTCTGTTTATGTAAATGCGCCTGTTCTGGAAAATCATATAAATGGAATCATAGACTAGATGATATCTTATACTTTGCTTCTTTTGTTTGGCTCTGTATTGTCAAGTAAAACAGGGACTATCATTTTAGTGTTCTCTGGCTAATTATATTCCCTGTAAGTTTATGGAAATTCAAGTTATTTTCACATTTTTGGTATTGTGAATATTGCTGCTAAGAATGTTTTCATAGAAAATTGTGAATATTGAAGTCTTTTGCTCATATAGACCTGACCTATTTTCATTTTTGTTATCAGTTGTATGATTTCTTTATATATTCTAAGTAAAACTCCTTTGGCAGATTTTCCTCCTATTCTGTAGGTCTCTATTCACAATTATTAAAAATCAGCATATGTTAATTTCACAAAGGGAGGGGTTTCATTGTGACATTCCCATACATGCATAAAATCTTTGATCATATTTATCCTCTGACATGCTATTGTTTTCCTTTTCTCTAGCCTTGTTTCCATTCCTTACCCCATTATATGAGATGTTAAATTTATCCATGTTTCCACATGACTCTGTGAACTTTTTCTGCGAATTTGTAAAAAGGATGAAAGACAATCGTCTGGATTCAGACCAGAAGGTAAAATGGAGTGGGGGTGCTGGATGTTTGAAGGCTCATGTCTATAGGCTTAACTGCTCAAGAGGCTGAGATCTGAGGATTGTGGTTTGAAACTAGACTGGGTAAAAAAGTCTGAAAGGCTCCATCACCAACTAACCAGCAAAATGTTAAATCATGGGCAGAGCTCAAAGAGTAAGACATCAGCTGTGAGCAAGAAGTGAGGGATCTTGAGTTCAAGCAATAGCTTGGAGGAATGTTGCTGCTCATATACTGACAAAATATTCAACAGTTTATATGTAGTTTGTACCTGTCTCTCTGTATTTTGTTAAAAAATAAACAGGGTATATGGAGTTTAGACGGGGGAAGGGTTTGCATTTGGTGTAAATAAAGAAGGTGGACATTTGACAAATAGATTAAGAATAAATCAAACAAATCAAGTTGATCATTAAATAATAGAAATGAAAGCTAATATACCATGGCATAAATTCTGGCAAAATAATAATTTTGCCACTTACCTTCTTTTCATAACACTATCAAAGAATAATGAATATTTGTTGGGAAATCACATTTATTGCTATTATCAAATCTGCAGCACTTATATTGTCAAAGGATCAGTTTAATATCAAGCCCTATTTATGATACTCACTTAAATACAGCCCTACTAGAGTACTAACCTCTAATATTTGCATGTATGAGAATCATGAGACACATTAAAAGAATTTAAGGAGGGAAAGTTATAAGAAAGCATTTATAAAGGTGAATTTGATCATTGAACACCATATACATATATAGAAATACCATTATAAACCACACTGCACAATTGAACTTTTCTTTTATAAAGGACTTTCAAAAAACATAAATCACTATTTCAAAATCATATTTACTATTACTGTACCCCACAGCTTCTGCGGTCAGAGTCATTTCAACTCCAAATCTCTCCTCTGACACTCCTACCAGGGTAACTGAAGGAGTTAGACCTAAGCTAAATGTGAGCCTCTTCTGGCCTGGAGAAGGCCATGGTGTCTCTAGAAAGCTCAGCTATCAGGTGAATGCCTCAGCTTTTCCATATGCAGCCTGGAGAAAGCATAGGCTGTCTTCAAGTCAGGTAGCATGGGTAACTGTGGTGTCATATGTTTTGTAGTGTTCAGGGGGTGTGCAGGGTATGAAAATGCTAACACAAAAGTTGACATTGTACAAAATTGTACAAAGTTTACCTGTACAAATAATAATGCATTACTCTGTGTGCCACTGGTTAATAATTAAGGCAGAAGAACAGGGATCAAAGTCCATGTCTACTTCCTCATTAAGTAAGTGTGACAGGAGGACACAGCCAATATTTGGCCAGAGTCTGTGTCTAGAAGTCAGAAAGACTTGGGAGAAAAAGAGCAAAAAGTGTTAGTCATGACAGAGAAGTTCCCTGGACTTCTCTCAGGAAACCACTTCTTCCTCAAAGCTTGTGGAATATTGACTCAAGCAACACTAGTTTTATTTGTGGACTTAAGGGGTCCATATTCTCAGAAAAGAAGCTACACTCAGTCTTTTTTATTCATTTCTGCCTGAACAATTGTCCTCCTGTCATTGTAATTTCTCTTTCTTCTTTCAGAACAGAGTGGATTTTCTCCAACTTATGATGAACTCTCAGGATTCCAATGATAAAGAGTCACATAAAGGTAAAAAGTGATTCTTCTTGGTGTCTACACATAGGAATCAAAAGGAGGCATTTTTCTAGAAGTGATGGAGAGTTTCTGGGTAGACTATTTCTAACAAGTTGCAGTAAGATACAAGTTGCAGAATTGCATATGAAAGCCAGAGAACTTTCCAGAAACACTTGGGGATAAATACATTGGAAATCTAAAGGGAGTTCATGCCTGGCCGTCCTCAGAGATTTTGGATGACCTAAATCAGTACAAATGCTGAATCTCAGCCTTATCTAGACTCACTGAATCAGAAACCTCTGTAAGTCTACAAATGTCCTGTCTTTTTATTCCTTTTTATTTTATTTATTTTTGGTGCTGATCCTGGGACTTGAACTTCAGGACCTAGGTGCTCTCTCTGGGGTTTTTCTTTTTTTTTCCCCTGGAGACTAGTGCTCTACCACTTGAGTCACAGCTCCACTTCTTTGTCTCTGTTTGTTTTCTTTTTTTTTTTTTTTTTGATGATGGTTAATTGGAGATAAGAGTCTCATAGATTTTCCTTCCTGGACTGGTTTTGAACCACAATTATATCTCAGCCTCCTGAATAGGATTATAGGCGTGAGCCCCTGGTGCCTGACCTTCTTTCTTCCTTCTTTTCATGGTTTTATCATTCACTTATTTCTTGACTAAAATCACTATTACCATAATGATTGAAAAGTGATGATTCTCTAATCCCACCATTTATTCTACATTTATTAATGCCTAGTGCTATTAATATATTACACAATTTATATCATCATAATCTTACATATTTCCAACTTATTCTTTTTTAAGAGTCAATATTTATTCTGATTAATATTTTACAAAATTCTGACAGATATACATAGGAGAACTAATTTATTAAACACTTTACAGATTTTCCTTTCCACAAAGTAACACAGTAAGTAGCAAAATAATACTTGGCACAGTTATAAATAAACACAAATTTAAAACATCCATAGCTTAAGTATGATGCTGTTTTATGTCTGTTAATATTTCAAATTAATTCCTACAAACAACAAAGTGAATGAAAAACTCCAAAGAAGTAATTCTTGTTTACAGCTGAGAATTAAGTTCTTATTTCCTGAAAGAATCCAATTAATTTGTATCAACTATTCCCATAAGGTTCACCTCATAGACAACTTTAGAGCTAGGTTAAACTGGTTCCACACAGGACCTACGAAATAATGAAGCAGACGGTACAGTGCTGCATAGCTGGCTCCCAGCCATCTGACAATTCCAAGTTGCAGATTCTTTTTTATCATTATTTCTGGTTTCAAATACTCTCAGGTTTGCTAGTCCAAAATCCTTTAATGTGGGCTCATATGTCATCTGTTATTTTGGATAGCTAAAGCAGACCTTAATTTTGAGCTCACTTTTCAATTCTTAGTACAATTGAAGGAACTGTATAGAGATTTTCCATATCCTACTTCTCCTAAATATGCACCCATCCTGTTATCATCGTCCTCACCATGCCATCCATATATTGTCACTCATGAACCCATATTGAGATTTTATTATCAGCAAAGTCCATATTTCACATTGAGCCTCAATGCTGGGCCTCATACATTCTGAGTGTTGACAAATGTATAATGACGTGTCTTCCCCTATTGTAATATCCAAAGTACTTAGGATCCTTTTCATCTGTCATCCAGGAAATTCTTCCCTGATTGTATGTATTCCATGTTTCTCTTTTCTTACTCCAGAGATGACTAGACTCTACCATTTCTACAAGGAATCTTCATTTCTTTTAGGGAGAAATAGTGGTAAGAAATACAAAACTTATCCAAATGCTGGTGGCTCATACCTGTAATCCTAGCTACTCAGTTGCTGAGATCTGAGGATCATGGTTTGATGGTATCCCAGGAAAGAAAGTGTGTAAGAGTCTTATCTCCAAATAACCATCAGAAAACCAATGTTATGCTGTGGCTCAAAGTGGTGGAGCACTAGACTTCAGCAAAACAGCTCAGAGACAGCACCAACCTCATGAGTTCAAGCCTCACTACCAACCAAAAAAGAAAAAAAAAAAAAAAACAGAAATCAACATCTTGGGGTTGGGCGATCATGACTACTGTCTTTAGTGGTGACTATTGTGTCACGTGTTCATGAGTTTCTTTTCTTTCCTTTTGGAGTTTTTTCCATTTATTTTGAAGCCCTTCATTTTTTGCTAGTAGATCTTTTTAGTAAAATATCTAATAAAATAATTTGTGTATAACTGAGAAATACTAGACTGGGCGCCAGTGGCTCACACAGCCTAGCTACTCAGGAGGCTGAGATCTAAGGATAGCAGTTCAAAGCCACCCCACAGAGGAAAGTCCATGAGACTCTTATCTCAATTATCAATTAACCACCAAAAAAAACTACAAGTGGAGCTGGGATTCTAGCTGACAAAAAAAAAACTGAGAAAAACTTTTATGTCTTCTCATATAAAGTGAGACAAATAGTGTATCTCTTGAGTTTCTCCCATTCATTTACACAACTAAAATCTTCAAACATACAAACTAATCCGTAGATCTGATACTGGTGACAGTACCTGATACTGTCACCAGTATCAGATCTACCAGTGATTTAACAACCATCTAACGGAGGACAGTGGGTTCTCAATCAGAGATGGAATGACTACAGTATAGAACTGTGAAGCAGCCCTGTCTATATCTGCTTCTCTTTGCCTGTTGACCTGTCTCTTTGTTCATTAATTTCTGTGATCAAGACAACATCCTTTTCCTGTGCTAATCAGTAAAATGAATTCTAGTCACACATGAATCTTGCATGTTGCTAAAGACAATAAAGAACTGAAGATACAAGTATACTGAATTTCAATTAATGAAAATTAAAATATCCACCAGTGGCTGCAACCTACCATGGTAGGCAGCTGACTCTAAACTGTGACTTTAAAGTTCAATTTCCGTTCAGGAGCATGGCTCTACATGGAACTGCTTTATCTGAAATATTTCCTTTCCTTGTAGCTCTGTCTGATCTGGAGATTGCAGCCCAATCCATTGTATTTATTTTTGCTGGCTATGAGGCAAATAGCAGTGCACTTTCCTTTATCATGTATGAATTGGCCACTCACCCCGATATCCAGAAGAAGCTGCAGGAGGAGATTGATGCGGCTTTACCCAATAAGGTAAGGACATGATACCTGGAAATGGAATGAGATAAAGGATTGGCAAGCAGGCCTCCTCATAACTTGCAGTAGGACTTTATTTGGAAAAAAAAAATGGGGATTGGGAGCTGTCCCTGAGATCTATAGCTCAACTCTAGTGCTCTACATTTTGAGTGACAGCATCACTTCTGGGGCTTTTTTTGAGTGGTTAAATGGAAGATCAGTCTCATGGGGATCTTTTCTGCCCCGGCTGGCTTTAAACCACGATCCTCAGATCTCAGCCTCCTGAGTAGCGAGGATTACATATGCAGCCACCGATGCCCGGTAGGCTTGATTTAAACAAGAAAGAAAGCAATATTTTTTTCATCAGAAATATGTATGGCTAGCTGCTACTGGTTCAAGCCTGGAATACTAACTACTCAGCAGGAGGAGATCTAAAGATTGCAGCCTGGGCACAAAAGTCTGTGGATTCCTATCTCCAATTAACCAATCAAAAAGCCAAAAGTGAGCTGTAGCTCCAGTGGTATAGGAGCAACTTGCAATGAAAAGGCTCAGGAACAATCCCAAGGCCCTGAGTTCAAGCTGCAGATCCAACACAAAAAGGAAGAGAGAGGGCTGGGAGGATGGCCTAGTGGCAAGAGTACTTGCTGCGTATTCATGAAGTCCTGGGTTCGATTCCCCAGCACCCACATATATAGAAAAACGGCCAGAAGTGGCGCTGTGGCTCAAGTGGCAGAGTGCTAGCCTTGAGCAAAAAGAAGTCAGGGACAGTGTTCAGGCTCTGAGCCCAAGAGCCCAAGGCCCAGGAGGCAGGGAAAGAAAAAAGAGAAGGGGAAATAGAGAGAAATAGAGGAAGGAAGGAAGGAAGGAAGGAAGGAAGGAAGGAAGGAAGGAAGGAAGGAAGGAAGGAAGGAAGGAAGGAAGGAAGGAAGGAAGGAAGGAAGGAAGGAAGGAAGGAAGGAAGGAAGGAAGGAAGGAAGGAAAGGGTAGAGGGAGAGAGAAAGGAAGACAGACAAGCAGAAAGACATTTGAAGGAACTAGAGAGAGAAAAACAAAGAGAGAAATAGGAAATTAATTATATCCATAGAAATATAAGATATGCTGGCCCTGGTGCATTTGCTATTACCACAATAATACAAAGTAAAGAAACATCCACAAAACCTGGGTACCATAAAAGTGAACAATTAATTATCAGTCCAGTGTATGAGTACTTAACGGTGCAGACACTGCTGAAACCATACTCTCCTACCTGTTAGCTGGGCAAGGCTGACTTAGCTGATTCACTTACTCAGTTCTGTTCCACCCATCCTCGTATTGCATCACAGAGCTAGAGCTGAAGAAATCTTGACAGGAACCAAGGTGTGTAGCTCCTGTGCCAAACTCAACCTCAACATTATAGGCTTTCCAATGTACACCAAGAAATAGCCACATTCTTATGTCCAATTAACCACCAAAAAGTCAGACGTGGACTTGTGGCTCAAGTGATAGAGTGGTAGCTTTGAGGAAGAAAAGGTCAGGGACGCACCCAAGCATTGGGTTCAAGTCCCAAGACTGGCATAAAATTTAAAAGAAACAGTGTTATGTCATGACTAATGTTTATTAACATTTCAGTAGGGCTTTAAATAACTAAGGAAACATTTTTATTTTCTTGGAAAGACCTTTATTATATATAATGCATAGTGTATATGTGTGTAATTTTATATTGCTATAATATATTAAATAAATATGTGTATTGCATTGTAAAAAAAAAAAAAAGAAATAGCCACACAATTCCCACACAAAATTCCTATCTTTACGAATTTGAGAGGCTGAGGGGCATAGAGCACCTTCCCTATGGGGCTGCTGTAGCTATATGGTGGCAAGACATTTCTTCAGACATCAGTCAAGCCCTGAAACATCAACCCACAGACTGGTCCAGCACCTCAGCAAGGAGCTGACAGTGGACACCTGTTCCCAATGGAACTTTCAGCAGAACTGAAATTGGGGGCCCTGGTGGCATCCAGTCTTCATCAGTCTTTCTGTCATAATAGCACAAATTATTCATCTTGCACCAATATAATACAAGATTTCTATCCTAACACTGATCCTAGTATTAGACTATTGCTTAGGATTGCTAAGCAGGAATTGTCAACCTAAAACCCCTTAGGGGTTGGAGGCATGGCTTAGTTAGTACAGCCCTAGCCAATGAGGGAGCCAAACTGCCAAGTTCAGACTTAGATCACCAGGCTTGGACCAAAAACAAATGTCTTTTTGAAAAGCCTAGTAGGCTGGCACAGACCAGTAATCCTAGCATCACAAAAGGTTGTGCCTGGAATATTGCAAATTCAAATGAAGGCTTGTCAATATAGCAAGTCAGTTTTTCTATATGGTGGTACTAAGGCTTGAAATTAGGGATTCATTCCTTCATTAGACTTTCATGCTCATGTCTGGCACTCTACCATTTGAGGTATGTCTCCACTTTGGCATTTTGCAGATTAATTGGAGATAAGAGTCTCATGGGCCTTTCTACCAGCATTGGCCTTGAAGCAAAATACTCCAGCTCTCAAACTCATGAGTATCTAAGATTATAGGCATGAGCCACCAGTACCCAACTAAAACTGCTTTGTGATTTTGGTGTCAGTCCTGAGGCTTGAACTCATGGTGCTGTCCCTGAGCTTCTGTGCTCAAGGCTAGTGCTCTACCTCTTAAGCCACAGCTCCAATTCTGACTTTTTGAAAGTTCATTGGAGTTAATAGTCTCATGGCTTTTCCTCCCAAAACTGCCTTCAAACAATGATCCTCACATCTCAGACTCCTCAGTAGCTAGAGTTACAGGCTACTAGCACCCAACTAATGTTTTTTAAGACTTATTTGAAATAGAAATAGGAATAACAGATACTTTTCATTTCTATGCTTCTTTGACATAGATTTGTGGTCTCCATTGAAAGTGACAGCAACTTTAGCACATTTTTCTTTGTCAAAATCTTGGCAATCTTTTTCTTTGAGAGAAATCAGTACATGGGATTTTACTCATATTTGGTAGAAGTTAGTCCCAAATATCTCCTATATTCATAATGCCACATGTCTCACTGAGTCAAGGACCTGATTGTTTAAATACTTTGTACATGCTGAAGGCCTAGAGTGATGACAAGTTAAATTCTAGAGCCTGTAATAATACTATCATATAGCACAGATTCAGTTGAAAATTATTCCAGATTTTAATTTCCCAACATCTGTTTCTTTCTCCCTAGGCACCTGCCACATACGATGCCCTGGTAGAGATGGAGTATCTGGACATGGTGGTGAATGAAGCTCTCAGATTTTACCCCATTGCTAACAGAGTTGAGAGAGTCTGTAAAGAAGATGTTGAAGTCAAAGGGGTGTACATTCCAAAAGGGACAGTGGTGATGATACCTGCCTTTGCTATTCACTATAACCCCAAGTACTGGCCAGAGCCTAAGGAGTTCTGCCCTGAAAGGTATGGGAACTCCAGCAAAAGGGGCCTGTCCTCAACCAGGGTGAGCCATGCATGGGATAAAGAGTCTGACTGGAGGTTATATACAAGTGATTCTCCATTCATTTGAATCTGACATTTTGTTTAGGGAACCTTTTCCTTGCAAAATGGTCATCACTTTTGAAATTGTACAACCCTGCACCAGAAAAATAACACATGGGGCCAGAAATGTGGCTTAGTGGTAGAGTGCAAGGATGCATGAAACCCTTGGTTCAACTCCTCATGACCACAGAAACAGAAAAAAGCCAGATGTAGAGCTGTCACTGCAGTGGGAGAGTACTAGCCTTGAGCCAAAGAAACTTAGGGACAGTGTCCAGGCCTTGAGTTCAAGCCCTAGGACTGACATAAAAAAAAAAAAACACGTGCCCATTGACAGTGTCAGACTTAAGATAATACTCATTAATGAACAGATGCTTGTTTTCATGGTCCTATATCTATGCATACACAGACACTGATGATTGAACCAGGACATTCTGATTGCTAGGAAAGCATACTAACTTAAGTAATACCTGTAGCACTTTTATATTGATTTTACTTTTCATGTACCATATAACTAAATTTTTCCGGAATGATCTAAAATTTGTGATCCTCCTCCATTCACATCCCTCAGTAGCTTAATTACAGGTATGTAACACCATATTCTTGTATGGCAACCCCATCCACACACACATCCCAACCCTCCCCTGACTCCAGTATTGCGCTGTTACAGATCACTTGTATAGATTTCACAACGTTCCCTAAAGTATAATAATTCTTGGAAGCATATATAATGTTGATGCTCTCATCACTCCTCCTAAACAAATGTCTTCTTTAATATAATGAATTAAGAAGAATTAATCTGAATAACTCAAGGGATTTCAGTCATTTTTAACTTAATGGAGGAGGTAGGCAAAATGTCAGTGATAGAAAAAGAGCAGAGGATCAAACCATGCCATTATAGGGGGGCAGAGAGAAAGGGAAACAAGATTTAAGAAAAGAAGAGGAAGAAAAAGAAAAATGAGAGGAAGAGGAGAAAACAGCAGGAGGAAGAGAAGACAAGCAAGAGGATGAGGAGCGTAACAAATGACAGGAAGAAAAGAAAGCCAAGGGGAGGAGAAAGAGGAAAGGAAACCTTAAAACTCCCAAGTGGTAGAGGTTTGCTCCTGCTCCTGTTCCTGCCTCCAGGAACATCTGAACAGCTTCCGTGGGAGCCAGGGCATTATGTTACTTCAGGCAGTCTAATTCCCTTTTACAGTAGAAATTGGAATTATGGTGTATGTTACATTTTCCATCAAACAGTATTTATATCATCTCAACAACACTAGAAGCTTCTATAAGGTAAGGGGTGCAGAAATGAGCTTCAGTGTACATTTCCCAAAGTTAAATGCAGTAGTATAAACTGGCCAGTCCAGAAGTCTATCCGGTATACTACAGGCTATGGACATATGAATGACCATTGCAAATATGCAGTTCTTGAGAGGTTTGTGTTCCATTAACTGGTTTTCATTCACATTGTGATACCAGGTTCAGCAAGAAGAACAAAGACAACATTGATCCATACACATACCTGCCCTTCGGAGCTGGGCCCAGAAACTGCATCGGCATGAGGTTTGCTCTCATGAACATCAAACTTGCTGTCATCAGAGTCCTGCAGAATTTCTCCTTCCAACCCTGTAAAGAAACCCAGGTGAGTCAGAAACTTTCTGTATAAAGAATGAATGATTTACAAGGAAGTCCTTTTTCAAATTAGAGATCTATTGCATGTATCAGTGTATATATGTATATGTTTAATATTTTATCATTAAAATATTAATATACATTTTAATATTTTCCTAGTGGAAAATTATCTATTCAGAGCTAGTTTTAAACTTTAATGGTTTATTTCAAGTTATAAATCTGTGGAGGCATAAAGCACAATTAAACTGATCTAATAGTCAATTCAAGTCAGCATGACATGATTCTGTGTGAGCTCCTTGACATTGAGTAAGGTTTTAAAATTGGCTTCAAATTAACTGATAGAAATAGTTTGGTTTCAGGTCTGGGAATATGGCCTAGCGGTAGAGTACTTGCCTCACATACATGAAGCCCTGGATTCGATTCCTCAGCACCACATATATAGAAAAAGCCAGAAGTGGCTCAAGTGGTAGAGTGCTAGCCTTGAGCAAAAGGAAGCCAGGGACAGTGCTCAGGCCCTGAGTTCAAGCCCCAGGACTGGCAAAAAAAAAGAAAGAAATAGTTTGGTTTCAAATTAACTGGAGATGAAACATGAAAGTACAGTCAAAAGAAGTTTGAGGGCTCCACTTTACCAGAGCTTACCAAATCCCTGCAATTAATGTTTCCAAACCACTTGTGTACACTGTCATCACCAAGCAGCTTAAAATAATCATGATGCTTGGTCATCTCAGGTATTTAAAAATAACTCAAAAGAACATGGCTTTCAAAGCTCCTCATTGGTGAATCACTGACTTAAAGCACTGCTCTAGCTATAAAGAACTTCAACAATGTAGCTGTCCTACTTGTCCTCACATTTCAAGAGCTCTGTCCTGTATAAACAGGAATCCTTTACTATTCCCGCAAGCCATCAACAATTCAAGTCCAAATTCAATCTCCAAACCCCAACAAGGAGCTTTCCCCATCTTGTCCAGACCCCATGGATTCCTCTGCTCTATTATGGCTTCCTGTAGGCTGTTTTCACCTATGTGGATAGCACCTATGTTGTCATTAAGCCATCTGATTTGGCTCTCTGTATTTTCTTTATGTTGAAAATTGTCCCCATTAGTTTCTGCTTTACCTCCCTTCAATTCTTCCACAATTGCCAGCCATGTGGAGTTTGTGCATTAAAATCCTTCAGTAAATGTTTAAGAAGTGATATCCAAGGCAGGAAATGTGGCTCACTGGGAGAGTGTTTGCCTAGCATGCATGAAGCCCTGGTTTGATTCCGTTCTACCACAGAAACAGAGCCGGAAGTCCTGCTGTGGCTCAAGTAATAAAATCTAGACTTGAGCAAAAGCAGCTCAGGGACAGTGCCCAGGCCCTGAGTTCAAGCCCTAGGACTAGCAAATATATATGCAGAAGTGGCATGCAATTATGTTGGAGTTCTTTTATATTCACCTTAAAATATTTTAATACATGTCATTTGTATATATCTTTCAGTGCCTCTTTCTCCAGGGAAAATAAACTGTGTATTGTTTTTAAGTTGTCTAATAAGGTGATACATTTAGAGAAAGTCCATAAATGCTTCTTTTGTAGAAATTAAAAGAACAACGTGCCCTTTCATGTGAAATGAATTTTGAGCAGGTTAGTTTCCAGGTCTACAGCACTTCCAATATAACTCCTCCCTCCCATTGACATTTTGCATGGTGAGAGTAGCACAGTTATCCCTCCCTTTCACTATACAGTTCTGCCCAGACCACTCTCTGAAGCTTTTACTCTCCCTGTTCTGTTCTCCAGGTCCTCTCAGTTTTCTTTAAATGCAAAATTGTATCTGTAGATACAGTCTGTTCATATACCAGTATATGTTTCCTGCCACTTTGACTGGTTCTTTCCTTTTCTTCTTGCCACTACTGAAGTTTGAACTCAGGGCCCTGTGCTTGCTCAACTTGCTTGGTCAGCTAGTGTGCCATCATTTGAGCCACACCTCCAGCCTGGCTCTTTTGCTGGTTATGTTGGAGATGGAAAGTCTTTGACTTTTCTGCCCAAGCTGGCTTTGAACCACAATCTCCCAGGATTCCGTCTACTGAGTAGGATTATATGTGTGAGCTACCCACAAGAGGTTCTTTGCTTGACTTTCACTTCCATTACTGCACTCTGCAGCTGCACCATTCCATGCTGGGAACTTGGTCTATTGCAGTTGACTGTCCTATTCTTGCTGCCAAAACCACCTCCTTCTTTTAAAAAATACAGTTCTACCAATAGTCTATGCTTATAATCCTACATACTCAAGAGGCTGAGATCTGAAGGTCATGATTCAAAGCCAGCCCAAGCAGGAAAGTCTGTGAGACTCTTAATTCCAGTTAACCACCAAAACATCTGGAAGTAGAGATGTGGTTCAAAGTGGTAGAGTGCTAGCCTTGAGCAAAAGAGCTCAGGGACAACACTTAGGCTATGAGTTCAAGCCTCAGGGTCAGCACACCCCAAAAATATACTTCTATGTCTAAACTATAGAAATCTCAACATGTTCCTAACATCACCCACCTAAAAGTGAGATTTCTCTTCAGCCGTTCTAAGTCCCTTCCCAAGAAATATGCAAGTGCCATTGATCCACCATTTAAAAAGTTCTTCATTGCTGTCTCTGTGTGTGCATGCATGTGTGAACTCACATGTGTGTGGCAATAATGAGACAAAATTCAGGGCCTCCTTTGTCCTTTCCATTGATGGCTTGCATCCTACCATTTGAGCCATATCTCTGGGCATGGTAGTTTGTTACTTAAGAGACACAAGTCTTAGGAACTTTTCAAATTATGATTCTCTAGGTTGCAGCCTCCTGTGTAGCTAAGATGGCAAGCATGATTACCAGCTTGCATTATTATTCTTTGTTTTTTTTGGGGGGGTGGGGGGACATTGATTGTGGAGCTTGAACTCAAGGCCAGGGTGTTATTCCTGAGCTTTTCCTTTGCTCCAGGCTAGTGCTCTACCACTTGAGCCACAGCTCCACTTCCTGTTTTTTAGTGGTTAACTGAAGGGTAAGAGTCTTATGGGGTCTTTTCTGCCCAGGCTGTCTTCAAACCTTGATCCTCAGATCTCAGCCTCCTAAAAAGCTAGGATTACAGGCATGAGCCACCAGCACCCAACTTGCATTATTGTTTTGGTTTTTGTTGTTTCTTTTTTTTTCCTGCCAGTGTGGGAACTTGGGCTCCTTGGGCACTGTCTCCGAGCTTCTTCTGCTCAAGGTTAGTGCCGTACAACATGAACCACAGCATTAATTCCGGCTCTTTGTGAATAGATTATTGGAGGTAAGAGTCCCATGAACTTTCCTGCCTGTGCTGGCTTTGAAACCCAATCCTCAGATCTCAGCCTCCTGAGTATCTAGGATTACAGGCATGAACCACTGACACCCACTTCATTATTATTCTTATGTAGCTGTTTTCCCTGTCTTCAGTGGTGGTTGGTCGTTCACTCATTGTTTCTCTACATATTTGTTCCAACAATTGCAGATTCCTCTTGTATTAAGCAAGAAGTTACTCCTTCAACCAGAAACTCCTATTGTTCTAAATGTTATGCTGAGAGATGGAGCATAAATGGAATATGAATTTCCTTCAGGAGTACTGCTATGTTCTTCAGGAACACCAGAGATTTTAACTTACTGTGTGATTAAAATAATGACCAAGGTGTGCTGAATGAACTGCTTTTGATGGATGCTCAGGAGTTCAGAAATTGACTAATCCTGCTCAGTGATTGCTAATGTAGAGTATCAATTATTTCATAATGTAGAGGAAATGGCTACATTGTCACCAAATAGGCAGATTTATCCCCTCTGGATCTTCTGGTATTATCTGTATCCACTTTCATCAGCTCCTTTTCAACTCAGTTTAAAATAAACATTTCTCTATAATTTATCAACAATTTCTTTAAGGAAAATGGGAAGTCTTGTAACTATAATAATGATACTTATCACATGTTTTCTTTGTAATAACACTATAGTCAATCTTACGTTGAGAAAATAAAGATCTCTCTTTGAAAATATCTGCTTTGGTTATGTATGTTAAGAGGGGGAGTTGGCCGGGCACTGTGGCTCATGCCTGTCATCCTAGTTACTCAGCAGGCTGAGACCTGAGGATCCTGCTAGAAGCCAGCCCAGCTTTCAAGTCTTTCAAGGACTCAGGATATTCTTGTCTCCAATCAACCATGCAAAAACTCGAAGCAGAGCTGTGGCTCAAAGTGGTACAGCACTAGCCTTGCAAAAAAAAAAAGAGCTCATCCCTACAAACCACAAAGAAAAAGAAAAAAGAGAGAGGGTAGAAAGTGGGTGCTTACATTTATCTAGGATTAGGAAGAAGCTTTCCTTGTTCCCTGCTGTAAGGAGCTAATTTTCTATTTTATGCCCAGCATATGTCTGTCTGGCTTTTAGGGAATTTTCAAGAGCTTTACTCTGGTGTACATAATGGAATGTATGCCTGAAGACCAAATGGTGGCATTGATCCTTCCTACCTCCTGGTTTACTGGCACCTCATCTCTCCAGTCCTATGTTTGTCTGACCAAAGTTTATGCCATAATGTGCTCTGAGAGATGTGGGCACAGGAGATAGCCCAGGTAACATGAAAGGGTGTTCATTTTGAGTCTCCCAGCATGAAGAACAAGCAGAAAAATTATGTGTAAGATTAAATTTTCATATAAGCTATATGGCAAACAGGCCAGTAAAATAGCTGTTTACAACTAGGAGTTTTTAGGCAGTTCCTGTTAGCATACCTTCTGTCTTCTACCTATTTGGCTTAATTGATTTGTGAATCACACTGTTGATCAGTCCTGTTGTTACAATTTTTACGGTTTTTTTCTTACCATATATTAGTTGTACAAAGGGGTTTCATTGTGATTTCTGATATATGCATGCAGTTAACTTATTCATGCTGCTGTCATGAGGACCATTTAGACGGTTGTGAAAGAACTTTAAAAAACATAAGGTGCCGAGTCCATTTTACTGGATAATTCATCCAGAGAGACACTAAACCCTTTGTGATAGTATGCTCCTGTAATTCCAGCAACTAAGAGCCAGGACAGCACTGAGTTCCAGCCCTCCCGGGGTTACCTAAAAAGACTCTTGTTACAAAGTCAAAACAGAAACAAAAGCCAGGCGACAGTGGTTCCAGCCTACTGAGATCTGAGGATCAAGGCTTGAAGCCAGCCTGGGCAGAAAACTCCATGAGACTAACTCCAATTAACCACCCAAAAAGCTGGAGGTAGATCTTACTCAAAAACAAATGTACTCTTCATCTTACTTAAGTAATTGTATCTCCTCTTGCACATCACATTTATAAAAACAATCTAATTTTTTAATGAATGCTTCAGAGTAGAGGGGGTCCAATTAAATATATACTTACCTAAGGGGGAAAAAAAAGCCAGACATGGACATGCAGCTCAAGTGGTAGAGTGTTAGTCTTGAGCAAAAAAAGCTCAGGGATGGCACCTACCCAGGCTGAGTTCAAGTCCCAGGACCAGCACAAAAACAAACAAACCTGGATCGCCATGTGATCTGCCCACCCCCACCCACCAGTAGTCCCTCCATTCTCTCTGCTCAGTGATCAAACAGGCCATGCCCCCAACACAGTATGATATACAGACCCACACCAGGCCTCTGGGCCCACAGCACATGGCATCTCCCCTCCTTCCTACCACTGGACCCACCCCAACCCACCCACCTAGGTCAAGGCTTAACTTGCTCCCAACTCATCCTTCCTGGGGCAGAGGCCGCTGGGATGTGGCCCGATGCCACTGGGGAGCCCTGCAGGCTCTGCCATTGCTGAGAGGAAAGCTGCCCACCACTAGGCCGCCTCTGTACGGTGGCCTGCAGGGAAGGACAGGTGAGGGGTCTCTGTGAATACAAGGGAGACACTTCACAAGGAAGCTTGAGTTTTTCTCAAATGTGCAAAATCCACAGAGGCGCAGTTAAAAGTGGAAAAGGGATTTTATTTACTGGTCTGTGACTACCTTGTCCTGGGCTAATGTAATAACCAGCGGAGCAGGAAGTCCTGCCCCTTACTGGTGTCTCTGCCACATGGACCACACCTGCAGGAGGGGGAGTGGCATTAGGGAATGGTTGGACCCGACTGCTGGCTCATCAGGAGTGGGGAAAGGCATCCTAGGAAGTCCCACCACATGCTGGTGTTATGCCCAGATTTCTGGTCCCCAAAGACCACCAAGGAGCCAATTCCAATGCAAACGCATGAATCTTTATTGCAAGCTCAAGCCTGGACTCTCAACCATCACCAACACAGCCAATCTGGATTGAGAGCCCCGACTCTCAGATAGGTAGGGTTTTTACTGTGATTACAACAGGGGCAGGGTATTTCCAACTTGGCAGATACTTAATTGGATGGCATTTAGCAAGCAAGTCTTGCCCTATCTACCTTTTCAGTTATCTATTTTGGCTTTGAAAAGGGGAACTGGCCTTGGTATCAGGAACTGACAGCAGGTGGTCAGGTAGCACTAGTGCAGGGGGTTAATGAAGGGGGTAGAGCAAGTCACAAATGGATTAAGCAAGCTGTTTACAGAAGCAGAATTTTGTGGTCAGGCTGACCTAGTACCAACTTTAGTCTAACAATTGCTACCATGTTTTCCCATTACCACTAAGCAAGCTTGAGCGGGCTAAAACAATCTAGTACTCAATCATAAGTTACCATGACATTTCTACTACTATTATGGTTATTTCTATAGTGTATGACTATGATCATTTTTTACTGTCCGTTACCATAGATACAGAGGGGAACAAGGGCTCCCTATATTTTTAAATGTCAAGCTACAAGAAACCAGTCTCACAGGTGGAGGTGTAGCCCTCTAGCATGGAGTCATCACCAGGATTTAGAAGCTGTTATAATTTTAACACTAAAACTTATAGTCACTCAGGTTCTCAGATTAGCCCTCACACTGGCACCACTGCCATGGTGGCACTTCCAAGTGTACCTGGCTGCTGGAGGGGGCGAAGCATCAGAAGGCCAGGGTGTGTGTGTGTGCGCGCGCACGCGTGTGTGTGTGTGTGTGTGTGTGTGTGTGTGTGTGTGTGTGTATTCTGCCTGTTTGTAGGGAGGAGGAAGAGGAGAAGGAAGAGGAGGAGGAGGAGGAGGAGGAGGAGGAGGCGTCAGGCTGTGCCTGCAGAGGAGTGGAGTTTCAAATACAAATGAAAGCTGAAGTGTAAAGTGTTAAAGCAGAGGTTGGTAAAAGACAAGGCTTTAAAAAAATCAAAAATGAATTCCTGGATTTAAAGTTTGGAAATAAAGTTGTCCTAAGTGTTTGTTTCAAATTGGAAAAAGGAAAAATTAGGGCTATCAAAATGATTGTTTAATTGCTATTCCAGTTTGCCTTATAGGTTTTTTTGTAACAGTTCCCAGGTATGGAACATATGGCTTTTACCTTTAAAAACCCAGCCCTACTAAAGCTCAATGCCACCGTTCTTCTCTATCCCAGTGGTGAAGAACAGTCGCATCGGAGCCGAATAAAGACTCCTGGCCTGATTGACTGAATGTTGGTGACTTTATTATTGTGGGTTTGAGCCCCACCTGGTGCCCAGTATACAACAGCCAAGAAATGTATCCAATGCCTAACGTATGAAACTGTAACCTCACTGTACATCAGTTTGATAATAAAAAAAAAAAAAGTTAATCCAAGCCTGGAAGTCATAGGAGATGTTAGAATATATTAGACTTTACCAGAAACTACACAGACATCAGGTACAAAAGAACAAAAGAAAGGTTTATCGCCAGCAAAGGGACCAGCAAGACCCCTCCTCACAAGGGAGAAGTGAGAAGTGCCGTCTATTGTCTGGGGTGACCTATATAACCTAGGAGGTCTTGGAGGTGGTGACCCTGGTGTGGACTTGTGGCCCAGGGTCTTCATCATGGCCAGCTAGGATTTATGTCTGCTACCCAAATGATTGATAAGGGTCCTGCAGCTGCCCAGGCCTGAAGGTCACTCTAAGGGGACCTTATTGGCTTATATGGTTATAATTTCCCCCAAAGGAGTGCCATCTCAAGGGAAAGGGGAGTGGAGGCTGATTATTTACTGCCTTCACTAGATGGGCCTAGTATTGCCAAGGAAAGGAACTTGCTAAGCTGTGGGAGAGGAGGCTGTTGGGCTTACAGCAGAATAGTTTGTAAGCATGTCTTTCTACTGCCCATGCCTGTCTACTTTGTAACTGGGCAGGAACTTGCCAGTCATTTGTGACAGTGGGTAGCAAAAGCTAAGATTGTCAAAGGGGGAATAGTTAAAAAAAATCCCAACCCCCTGAATCTGCTCAAAGCCCTAACTAGCAGTGAATTTTGAGCTGATACATCTGTTCAGGAAAAGAAAGGTTGTAGACTTGAGATCATGTCCCTATTGAGATCTGTCTAAGACCTGCAAAGATAAGTTAGTAATTGTTAGGGTCACCAGAGATCAGTTTCCCTAGGCAGCCAGGAAAGTGCTTTTGTAAACCAGAGTGCTACAAAGGCTAGAAACTGCTGTGCCCCCAAGAAAAGATCTGTGCAGTTGTTAAAAGTTAAATGTTGGGGCTGGGGATATGGCCTAGTGGCAAGAGTGCTTGCCTCATATCCATGAGGCCCTGGGTTCAATTCCCCAGCACCACATATACAGAAAATGGCCAGAAGTGGCGCTGTGGCTCAAGTGGCAGAGTGCTAGCCTTGAGCAAAAAGAAGCCAGGGACAGTGCTCAGGCCCTGAGTCCAAGCCCCAGGACTGGCCAAAAAAAAAAAAAAAAGTTAAATGTTGTATGTAATTTCCAGTTTGGAGTAAATATCGCTCCTACTAACATTTGATCCTGGCAACCTAGTTTCCCAGCTAGGTTGGCCCAGCACCTCTGAGTCAGCTTGAAGAAGTTACAGAAGATGGATCTTCGCCCATCAATTCCCTTTAAGATCAAGGGACCAGAGTCATTTTTTGGAAGATGAGATAAGATAAATTAGAGGCATGGGATACAGTAGTAACTAGTGTACAGAGTGGAGACTGCATTTGTCAGAGATGGTTATGGGCCCGAGCCTTCTATGTCTGCCTAGAAAATCCTAGCCTTATTTTTTTTTAAAAATCAGGTTAATAAAAAGTTATTGCCCTGGTAAAAGTCCAAGGGCCACTGCCTAAAGCTGTCTTGAAAACCAGTGCAGTGCTAGCCTGCAAAAGCCAGTATACTTAAAAGGCAACTAGGAAAATATTAGGTAGGTTAAGATTGTTTAATCAGTCTGTGTAGGAATTTGCAGGCAACTGGCAGGAGTTGTGACAGTCCATCAGAACATCTTGGAGACACCACTACAGCCCAGCCCAGATCCAGCCCATCTCTTCTGGATGTGACACTGTACAGGTTCAAGGCTGCCCCCACTGGATTCATCTCTAGCACATCTCCTCCTCTGAGCTGACTGGACCCCTGGCTCTATGAAGAAAACTGAGTATCACTGGTTAGTCTTAGGCACTTAGAGGCACAGGAAACTAGAAAAATCCACTCTAAACAAGTTACATCCTCATGATGATTGGCTCTGGTTTGGTAATGACCTGTTTCTTTCTGGGTATGAACTTAAGCAGAAGCCCCACAACGGATTGACCCCCACCCTATTGTCCCAGGTGCATACGGACACCAGGCAAAACCTCAGGTATCACCCAACCTGCTTTGATATGCAGGCAGGGCAACTCACCTAAGCCCAGCTGTAAACTATCCTTTTGTGGACCAAATGGAAAAGCTACAAGTTCCTAGACCTAGTGGCTCCTTATTTAACCTCTGCCTCCTTGCTCAGACCCCATATAAGCCTGGTCCCAAATTCACTCCCTCACACAACCTCCAAACCCGTGGCAAGGTCTAGGCCCCTCACTGTTCCTCAATAAACAGTCCTCACCTGTTGAGGATAGTCTTGCCTATTCCTTTTCCATTCTCCTCCATTTTCCTAACATATGGTGCCAGAAACCTGGGAGAGGAAAAGCGCCAGGAGTAATTGGGTCCCTCCACCCACCTCCTGGTTGCCTCTCATGGAGCCTTTTTCCTCCTTTTTCTGAGGTCTTTCTCCATGCGGAGCACAGAGCCCACCAAGCTTACTTTGGGCTAAACAGCCATCTGAAATAGCCTTGTGGCCTTTGCCTCTGTAAGCGGTGCATGTCACGTGGATGGGCACCCCACGTGGCTTGAGGTATTATTGCCCCCTGCATAAACCCAGAAAAGACCTCATCTCCCCCTCTTCTTTCTCCCTCACCTGTCTCTGGATTCTCAAACTCTAGGCAGGAGGCTCTTTGCCGTTTGACTGACTCCACCCACCACCACCCAAAAGCCTTCAGGACAAGGTAGCCAGCTTGGTCTGTAGCAGAGGTGCCCTGACACAGACCAGAGGACTCCGGGAGTCCTCCACAAACTTGGGGATTAGAGGTCCCCCAATCCCTTTCTGCAGGGTCCCCATAGACTCTGGGAGTCTCTCACGCTTTGCTGACCCCCAGACACCCTTTAATTAGTGCCGGGCTAGATTTACCTCCCCTGGTGCAGAGATGCTAAGCTTACTCCCTTATCAGTGCTCCCCTTTTCACCCTCTCCCCTGGGCACCCAACCAGCAGGTGGCCAAGGTGGAGCGAGGGACACGGGCTAGCCTAAGGTGCACGTTGCCGAATGAGATCCCCTTTTCCTCCCTCCTTACCCACCAAGGAAGCCAGGTGCAGACAGATCTCAGAGATGCTTCAGAGAGCAATCTGGTTTATTCGGGAGGGGCTCACAGTAATATAGTAGTGATGACGAGGATTGAGCATGAGCTGGCGAGCTTGTCCGTCCAAGAGCAGCTCCCAAAGACCTACCTCATGGGCTAATGTCACTTCCCATAGTACCGCCCTGTGTGCTCGCTGGCGCAAGGCGGGGGATGGTCTCAAAGCTACCCCTTCTGGTTCCCCACCCAGAAGGAGATAGGTGTGGCTCACTTCCACACTGCCCCAGGGCTGGGGGAAGGGCGGCTTCTCAGGAGCGCTCTCCTTGCCCTTCCCCCCTTAAGGCCAAGATGAATCCCCAACAAATTAGTACTTTGGGGACTCCCTCTCCTAATTATTGAGCACTTATTTATTTGCCTTCCCAAAGCTTCCAGGACGCCTGAGACAGTGGGATAGGCCACTCTAGTAGTCCTGCCAAATTTTCCAAAATGGGCTCTAAAGTATATTTTTCCAGAGCCACCCTATTGGCATGCCTGCAATCTACTCAGTCAAAGAAAACTGATTGGTTTGTCTACAGAAATCTGGCCTCACTTTCATGTAAACGATGTCCAAAGTTGGCCTGAATTCCCAACCTTCAATTTTACTCTTACTGATTTAAACAATACTCCAGCAAAATGGCAAAGAGTCCAAGGTCCCCTACACCCAAGCCCTCCTCTGCCTCCACTCCAGAGACCCCCCTGTTGATCCTATTCTGTCCACCAAGCCCTTCCCTGACTTCAGCTGGCCCCTCTGCTCTCCGTCCCCTCTGCTCTCCTGCCTTGCTCCACCAAGTCCTTCTCTGCTGTAAGCCTCCCAGCTCTTTCCTCTAGAAAGGGAACTTTCCTTGCTTTGTAGCAATTTCCATCTCCTCCCTCCTCTCTCTCTCTCTCTCTCTCTTTCTCTCTCTCTCTTTCTCTCTCTCTCTCTCTCCCTGACGACCTCCACACTGGAAATCATTTACCATTACATCACCTTTATTCCCACTGACAGCCCTTCTATTCATGCCCTTGAGAGTGAGATGCAGGCAGGGTCCCAGGGACCCCCCCTGTAAGTTCCCTCTTAAAGGCTAGCCATCCTGGATCAGCAGTTCCATAAGCCCAAGTCTTTTCTTCCTCCTGGCTCTTGTAACCACATTACCCCTCTCTTTATCTGATCTGGATTCTCTAAGTAAAAACTTCCCACTCTAAGCAAACTTCTTCTGTTGACCTTTGCCCTCTCCTACTTCTCTCTCCTTTCTCCTCCACCCCCAAAATACCATAGCATACCCAAAACAAACCTATCCTTTTTGCCTTTGAGAAATAGACACTAAACCATTCCTTTTCTCTTCCCTGTTCCTACTCACTTCAAAAATCTGGATTCTTAATTTCTCCCTTAAGGCAAACTCCTCTAGGAGGCTGCAGAATAAAAATCCCTCCCTCTCACCTCTACCCTATCCCACAGCTCTATCCAAATGCCTCCTCTCCTTAGAAACCTGTCTGTCCATCCTCTCCCCCTATTCTTTCTACAGACCTTGGAGACTGACACCTGGAAGAGACAAAGGACATGGGGGGGAGGGATCTGTAACTCCCCACTCTTCCACCAAGCTTACATATACTAAAGTGCTTCAGCATCAAAATTGTTTTAAAGATTTTCTGTTGTTATCAATGTTTGTTTAAGCATGCAAATTCTGTTAAATTCTGTTTGCTGTTTGCTAAATCTAAGTTTTGTCTTGTATTTTGTTTGGTATTACCTGTTTGTCTAAAACTAACCACATGATTATATCATATTGGGAAAAATAATATTTGCCATTGTAATTCCAAGAGAATTTGTGGCTGATTTTCATTTTAAACCTAAGAGAGCCTTAAACCTTCTCTACAAACATGTATTTGTCTATGTGTGTGTGTAAGCATGTTCAAAATTATCTCATTGTAATACATAAAAACTATCATAATTTCCTGAAAGTATTTGTTCCTTGACTGCAATTGTAAATCTTGTATCAAAGGAGTTGATCATCGTATGTGCTGTTTGTGCAAAGGAAACATCTTTATCAAGGAAAGTAGTAAAAGGAATGAGACACAGCTCTTCTCCTGGACAGCAGTGATGAAGAAAACCAGTAAGGAAAAGTGTAAACAAAAAGGAAAAGAGAGCCTTGGAAAGGGAAATTGAGGAAACGAGAAATTGTTTCCTCTGGATAAGAAAGGATTTGGAAAGTAACAATTGTCTTAAAGTTGTGTCCCATGGAAAAAGGTGGAAATTAAGACAAATCCCAGAATGTTTGAGTATATAGCAGATGGTATGAGAATGTCTTATAAGATAAGAGCTTGAGTTCATTCTTTATGTCCCATTTACAAAAGTAATTGTTTGTGTAAACCAAAGTTCACTTAAGTGTTTGTTTATGTCAAAGTCTTTCAAATGAACACCTTTTAACTCAAATGCCATTTTTCACTGTTTAATCTGTAAGCTTCCTTGGATACAAAGCTAAAAGGACACCAGCTTCTGCATTCTTTGTTGTAATTACAAAGGCTTAGTGACACCTACAATGTCTTTACCTCAATTAAGTATACTAAAGTGTTATATGCAATTCAGAATAACTGTATATTGGGCTGGGAATATGGCCTGGTGGTAGAGTGCTTGCCTCATATACATGAAGCCCTGGGTTCGATTCCTCAGCACCACATATATAGAAAAGGCCAGAAGTGGCACTGTAGCTCAAGTGGCAGAGTGCTAACCTTGAGCAAAAAGAGGCCAGGGACAGTGCTCAGGCCCTGAGTCCAAGCCCCAGGACTGGCAAAACAAAACAAAAACACAGTATTTCTATTTGATCTCCTTGTTGCTTTAACTGGACATAAAAAGGATTTTGTGGCAAAGATTACAGTTCAAAGCCAGCCCAGGCAGGAAAACCCCTCTAAAGCTCCATCTCCCAACTAACCAGCAAAGAGCCAGGCTGGAAGCATGGCTCAAGAGAATTAACCAGCCAAATGCTGGAAGTGGTAGACTGCTAACCTTGAGCAGAAGTGCTCAGGGACAGTGCCCATGCCTTGAGTTCAAACTCAGTAACTGAAGAAATGCCTACCAAGTCATCTCAGCAACAAGCACCTGGCCCTTCAGGCCAGTCCAGATAGCCAGGAACCATGAAGAGGAGTAATAGGGTTGTTAGGGGGTCCAGAAATCGATGATGAATGAGGCCACTCAGACAATAATCAGGGTGAATAAGGATTTTATTGAGCAAGATGGTACTGACCAGCCAGGGCTTCACTCAAGGTCAGAATCTCAACATGCAGCCCCGAGTTGTCTTAGCAAGCTGCTTATAAACCAGAAAACCACAGGAATTTCCCCTTTAGCCTAACTATAGTGGCTCGTTACTTTCCAAGAACCAGTCACACACAGGTCAGGGTGTCTTGACCTTTACTGGAAATCATGTGACCATCAGGTGATAAAACAGGACAAACTCTCCTGGGGGACTTACAGGTATGGGCAATACAGAGCAAAACAAGTTTGTTAAGTACAGCTCAAGCCAGGTTACACTAAAGAACACCATAATTGTTCAAAGCTAGTGTCAGTAGATGATCAATTTTCTGCATTTACATCATTTCAGGGTCACAGCCTGGTGCCATATCCTAAATAGAGCCACCTTGTGCCTGCCCTTTCAAAAGTAACCAGAGCCAGGAGATCAAGAGAAATAAGAGGCTTGCTCATCTGATGTCCGTGCCTGTCTACCTTCTAACTGAACAGAAATTTACATTCTTGCCTTTGTTACCTGCTATTACTATTTCCCATCCATACTATATAATCCAGACATCTATTGTCCAGCTATATGGAAATTCCTCCTTCCCTGTAATAGGCCTGTATACCTGACAGCCTGCTCTCCCACAGCTTAGCATGCTCCTTCCTAGGCAACACTAGGCCCATCTAGTAAGGATAGTAAATAATTAGCCTCCACCCCCTCTTCCTTGAGATGGCACTCTCTGGGGCAATTATGACCATGTAAGGTAACAAGATCCCCTTACAAGTGACCTCCAGGGTCAAGGAAGCTGCAGGACCCCCTTGACAGCAGCTATCAATCATAGCCCGACATGGTGAAGCCCCTGGTCTGCATGTCCACACCGAGGTCCCCACCTCCAAAACTTCCTTGGTTATATAAGTCACCCCAGACAATAGACCACACTTCTCACTTCTCCCTGGTGAGAAGGGGTCTTGCCAGTCCCTTTGCCGGCAATAAACCTTTCCTTTGTTCTTCTGAACCTGGATGTCTGCATGGTTTCTGGCAATGTCTAATATATTCTAATAAGGCCAAACTGGGATAATGCTCCAAATGGAACTTTTCTAGCATGTGCCCAGGATGTGTTTTACTGTGTCATTCATATCAACTAGTCCTGCCACCTTTTCAGCTTTGGCCTGATCTCACCTTTTTCAAGTTTATCTTTAACAGGATAACAGCCCTCACTCAGGACACTACCTGGGAGCACATAAAGGCACTGCTGGCAACAGGAGGCTTCACTTAAACTGCCCTGCCCTGCCTAGTGCAGGCCTGCACCCTGAAGACCCCCAGCCCCTGTGACTCCTCAACACCCCCACGTCAGCAGAAAGTAGTCCAAAAGACCACCACACCCCTCAATTTTTTATACTCCTTCAGGGTTTCAAACTATGGGAATCTGCTTTGTTCTCATAACTCCAGGTTGCTCCTCTCTCAGCACATTCTTTTTATGTATTCAAAGACCCTATATGAAAGATTGTCTCTCCCCTCTAGGCCCATTCTTTCTATGTATCCAAAGATGGAATATGATGGATTGACCCCCACCCTATTGCCTCAGGGGCATACAGACACCAGGTAAAACCTCAGGTATCACCCAACCTGCTTTGATATGCAGGCAGGGCAACTCACCTAAACCCAGCTGTAAATAATCCTTTGTGGGCCAAATAGAAAAGTCCACACCTAGACCACAACTTCCTAGACCTAGTGGCTCCTTCATTAACCTCTGCCTCCTTGCTCAGACCCCATATAACCCTGGTCCCAAATTCACTCCCTCACACAACCTCCAAACCCAGGAGAAGGTCTGGACCCCTCGCTGTTCCTCAATAAACAGTCCTTGCCTGTTGACAATTGAGTGCAGCCTATTCCTTTTCCATTCTCCTCCATTTCCCTAATATCCACCAGAATGGCCCTGTCTCATCTTTGCTCTCCCCAGAAGCCTGTGGGTGGAGTCACAGTAAATTGCCCTGAGGAACTTCTGAAATAACCTGGTTCCACAGCCAAAGGAAAAATGGGAACAGTTTTACACTCAAGGGCAAAGAAGCTCAAGGAAACATAAAGAAAGAGGAAAGTTAGTAAAGAAAGCCTTAGGAAAGGAATTGAAACAAAAAAAATGGTTTCCTCTGGATTAAAAAAAAAGGGGGGGACTTGAAAAGTAAAGATTGTCTTCAATTACCACAGAATGTCCAAGTAAGTCCCTGATGTGAGTGAATAGAAGATGGAATGAGTAAGGAAAGACTTTAGAAAGAGAATTGAGGAAACAGAAAAGATTTCCTTGAGATTAGAAAGGTTTTTGGTGTGTTAAAAGGAAGACAAGCCCCAGAACATTTGTGTATGTAGCAAATGGTATGAGTATGTATTAAAAATGAACTTATGAGTAAAGTTGGTATATAATCAAGTTGGCTAATAAAAGAAATGGAAATCAGAACAACATTGAGATTCCACCTAACCCCAGTAAGAATGTCCATTATCAGGAAAACTAACAATAACAAATGCTAGAGGAGATGTGGCCAAAAGGGAACCCTACTACATTGTTGGTGGGAATGTAAACTTGTTCAACCACTCTGAAAAGCAGTATGGAGGTTCCTCAGAAGGCTAAACATAGAGCTCCCCTTTGACCCAGCAGCCCCACTTTTGGGCATCTACCCAAAAGACCACAAACAAGAACACACTAAAACCACCAGCACAACAATGTTCATCGCAGCACAATTTGTCATTGCTAAAATATGGAACCAACCCAGATGCCCCTCAGTAGACGAATGGATCAGGAAAATGTGGTACATATACACAATGGAATTCTATGCCTCTATCAGAAAGAATTATATTGCCCCATTCACAAGGAAATGGAAGGACTTGGAAAAAATTATACTAAGTGAAGTGAGCCAGACCCAAAGAAACATGGACTCTATGGTTTCCCTCATAGGGAATAATTAGTACATGTTTAGGCGAGTCACAGCAAAAGATCAAAATAGCCCAATAGCTATGCTCTTATGAACACATAAGATGATGCTAAGTGAAATGAACTCAACATTATGGAAACAAGTGTTCTATCATTGTTGTAATTATTTTCAACATGCCATGTAAAACCGTACCCTTTTTCTTCTCTCATATTTGTTGGGAAAGTGGAGGAGAATGGAAAAGGAATAGGCTGGACTCGATCATCCACAGGCGAGGACTGTTTATTGAGGAACAGTGAGGGGCACAGACCTTCCTGTGGCATTGGAGGTTGTGGGAGGGGGTGAATTTGGGACCAGGCTTATATGGGGTCTGAGCAAGGAGGCAGGTTATTGAAAGCACGACTAGGTCTAGGAAGTTGAGGCTTTTCCATTTGGCCCACAAAGGGTTGTTTACAGCTGGGCCTAGGTGAGATGTCCTGCCTGCATCTCAAAGCAGGTTGCCATAGAGGTTTTGCCTGGTGTCTGCATATCAAAGCAAGTTCACACATTGAGTGAAACATCCAGACCAAGAAACTCATCTTTAGTCCTAGTTAAAGAGGCTAAGCCATCCCCAGTGACAGCAACGGAGGATAACAGGAGCCCACAGCAGCTTAACCTAGAGCTGCTTGACCTTTGCAAAAGAAAGGGAGGAGAAATATCAAGCATAATTGTTACTCAATTTGCATGTTTTAGTTTAGGGGAAATTCCAGAGATAGATAAAGTAAATAAAGAAGTTAAATGCGTAATCAGTAAATACCAGTTATACCTAGAACCAAGAATTAAAGAAAGATTATTTTGCTTGCTTAAATGGTTCATTGCTTTGTTTATCAGAGTTTACTAGAATTGTAATCACTATTTGCAATCACTGTCAGTTCTGCTTCTGTATGTCTTTGGTTGCTTTGCCTAACTTTCCTGACCACCTGCTGTGGCATGTGACCACCTTCATGTAGTACATGTGAATTTTGCCTTTAAAACCCCAACCCTACTGAAGCCCAATGCTGTTTTCTTCACCATCCCTATGGTGAGGAACAGATGCTGTACAGCTCAATACAGACTCCTAGTCCAAATGACTGAGTGCTGGTGACTTTATTGTTGTGAATTCAAGACCCACCTGAGCTGAGAGGTGCCTGAGCCTGCCAAGAGGAGTAAGGCTTGTGGAGAGGCCTGAGGAGAAGCAAGGCCTCCAGGAAGGAGGAATAGAAAGAAGCTCACTCCTTGGGCAGTTTGGAGGTCAAGACTGCTCTGGGTCCTGGGCTCTGGGTTCTGGCTTCTGGGACAAGGTAGCCACAGGCCAGTATTTGAAGATGGAGGCTGTTGTAATTCTGGGTTTTGTTGTGGGGAGCAGAGCTGACTCCATCTTGACTAGGGAAATATGGTAGGAAATGTTGGGGGGAGTAGATTAGGTCAACCTGATCCCAAAATTCTGCTTCTGTAAATGGCTTGCTTAACTTGTTTGTTGCTTGCTCTACCACCTGTGTCAACCTCCTACATCTGTGCCATGCCTGCTTGTTTGTTTCTTGCCCTATCCCCTGCGTCAAGCCCCTACATCTGTGCTATGCTTTTACCTTTATAAACCCCAATTTGAGGACTGCCCAAGGTAACAGTGTCAGTGCCCAAGTCTTCGCTGTGTCCCTGGCTGGTCAGCCCGCTTTTTTCACTGTTGCAGTTTCAGCTCCAGAGTATGCTGCGTACGTGGCTGGGCAGTTCACTTTTTGCTTCCCTAATAAACCCATCTTTTTGCTTGAGACTGTCTCTGAGTGGTGGATCCTTGAAGGGACAGGGAACCCCCTCCCTAGAGCCCCCTAACAGTTTGGGGTTGTAAATAAAGCTCCTTTGTAAATAAAACTCGTTTGCCACCTTTAGCCATGCCTCCATGGATTTTTCTCGCTCTCAAGTCACTATAGTAATAAATACTCTGATCCACAATGTTTTATCTTGCTTCATGGATATTCAAGGAGATTTTATTGATCATATAAGCCAGGGGTGAAGAATGTCTGGGTCACCAGCCATATAAAGCCATGAAAATATTTGTATATGATGGGAGTGACTCTATGCTTCTTGTTGGCCTTCTGCCTTTGTTGATAATGTTGTATGACCAGTGTATATATGTCTTATAAATGCCAAAATGGCATTGGAGTTTGAATTCAGGGCCTAAGCTCTGTCCCCAACTTTTTTGTGTGGATAATTCTTCACTCTCAAGCCCCTTCCTCCTAGTCTTTCCTGAGTTGGTTTCCAGATACACTGAATGGGTTGACTTGGGAGGGATTACTAGGACTCCATGTCCCTTCCTGAGGATCTTTGATAGCCACTCAATATAGCAATAGTCATCACCCAGGCCTCACCACTATCACTGAATTCAGGCTGATTAGCCAGGATTCTGTGGAAAATGGCCCTTATGGGATACAACTGTCATGGAAGACATAAAACTGTGGCTGCATCAGGTACTATCTGGCATCCTTTAAAGAGATGTGCCCCAGACGGCAACACAAACTGATTTTTAACCAAAGAATGGTGTACACTCGGTCACCTGCCATCCCTCCCACTGTCTCTCCCTCCCCCCCCCCCCCCCCCGCCTCCGAAACACAGCAGGTCTGAGATCAATGGATTTTGAAAGGCACAGAGAGGACAGTTACATCCTGAATAGCCAGGTGAATTCCTGAACCACTTGCGCAACAATGACAGATGTCATTGCAGGCAGCACACACACCCATCAAGATTCCCAAAACATGGCACCATGGTTCCAGATTTTTCTTAGGGAAGAAATCAGAATAAATGAGTACTGGCCTTAGTGCTTAGGAAAAATGGGTTGCAAAATAGGCCTTGGCATCTGGTCAGGGAAGTTCTCTCTGTTAGCCTTGCCTATACACCTCCACGAGCTCTAGGTGACAGTAATTTACTTTACCTTGTCAGTAGGCACACCATGATCTTCACCCTGACATCCAGGTGATAGTCTGTGCCTAGTCAATAAAATGCAATCAGTATTATCACTCAGACCAAAGGTTATTTCTTCTTACAGACTCATGTAAGACCCTGTCTATTAAGTTTCCTCTAATTTTCACCTGTCTCCATGGCTGTTCTCTTTAAAAATATATAGAATTCGCCCAAATAAGCAACACCTACAGTTCTTTACCCCTCCATGCCCTACAAGGCATATCATCACCCTCCAAAACCTAGCTCAGACAAAACAAACAAAAAAGCCAAATTGATTAAATCTTTCCTCACCACTGCTCCAACCAATGAAATTAACTTCTTCCCATGGAGCACTAGTCCCTCTCCTCTCACATCTACTCTCTACCACCATTGATGGCTTCCATGCATATTTCCCTTTGCAGACTGGGAGATTATCAAGGCAGTATTATATGCTATTATGCCCCTAATCCCAGCAGAGTGATGATTGGCCTCCTGCATGTTCTCTTCCTGAGATTCTTTGCCAACTACTCCATCTTTTTGGATTGACAGAATAACAAGAGCCTCTGCCACCACCATTCCAAGTTCCACTTTGCATCCCACTGCCAATAGGTCTCTACAGGCCAAAACAGGACCTAGATGACAGAAATGGTGGCTGCAGTGACTAGTATCAATTCATTCTGCTCTTTTGAAAGAGCAAGCTAAGGATTATTTTTAAAAGATAATTTTTAAATGGTCCAATCTCCTTGGATCAACGTATATTTAAAAAGCCCAGAAGGTTACTAATTACACTGGAACAATGGGTATGAAAGGACAAAATAGGAGATCAGCAAGCCTCCATGGCCAGGAGGATCCCAATCAACATTTTGGCCACCAATGAGTGAAGGATGTCACTACAGATAGCAAACATAGCATCCAGAACTCCATATTGATTCTTCCAGCTTTTCATTAGGCCAGTGGAGGCCACAGAAGGTGGGTTCAGCTTGGATGAGTGGTGATGATGTGAAGAAGGAGGCTTGAAGGCTGCTCGGTGGAGATCTGTAGTAGCTGTCTCCAGGACCTGAGCACCCTCCCACAACACTCTGCATGGACATAACTCATGAGTAAGTGATTAGAAACCATACAGGTACATTGCTGTCATTCCACTTTATGTTCTATGTGCACTTAGCTTGATCATTCCAAGAATACAGGACCAACAAAAAACACTTCCAAATTCATTTTACAAAACCAAAGATACTTAAGCTTTGCTTGGACACTCCGACTTCTCTTTTTTTTTTTTTTTTTTTTTGGCCAGTCCTGGGCCTTGGACTCAGGGCCTGAGCACTGTCCCTGGCTTCTTCCCGCTCAAGGCTAGCACTCTGCCACTTGAGCCACAGCGCCGCTTCTGGCGGTTTTCTGTGTATGTGGTGCTGGGGAATCGAACCTAGGGCCTCGTGTATCCGAGGCAGGCACTCTTGCCACTAGGCTATATCCCCATCCCCAAATCATTTTCTTTTTTTTTTTTTTCTTTTTTGCCAGTCCTGGGCCTTGGACTCAGGGCCTGAGCACTGTCCCTGGCTTCTTTTTGCTCAAGGCTAGCACTCTGCCACTTGAGCCACAGCGCCACTTCTGGCCATTTTCTGTATATGTGGTGCTGGGGAATCGAACCCAGGGCCTCATGTATATGAAGCAGGCACTCTTGCCACTAGGCCATATCCCCAGCCCCACTCCGACTTCTCTTGATACTCTGTCACCATCCACCCTCTGGTAGAAAAATGGCAGACTGTATATATCTCCTAGACATTGAGGAGGTAGAGGCCCTCCTCCAGGCAGCTGGCATAGAATCATCAACAACTCAATCAATCAACAACACAAACACTATTATCACAAAGTGCAAATATTACTAATCACCACAGTTCATCAAGTCCTCCTAGCTTGGCTTACAGTTCTTTGAGGCTGCTGGACACCAGCTGGTGTGGGGAGAGAGACAACAGTGAAGTAAAATGCCCAGACTTCTTTCTCTAATGGAAGTAAGTGAAATGTCTATCATGATAGTTTGTATCCTTTGTGTGAAAGTTTTCTCCAGGACATATGAGATAAAAATCCATATAAACTCTAATTTTTATTTTTATTCTTTTGTCCATCATAGGGCTTGAACTCAGGCCCTTGGCACTTTCTGTGCTTTTTTTTCAAGGCTAGCACTCTACCACTTTGAGCCAAAGCTCCACTTCTGGTTTACTGGTTCATCGGAGATTAGAGTCTCACGGACTTTCTGCCTGAGCTGGCTTCAAACCGTAGTACTCAGATCACAGCCACTAAGTAGCTAGGATTACAGGCCTGAGCCACCAACACCCAGCTAAGTCTAATTTTTTTACTTCATTTGTTCATCCATTCATTGATACAATACCAAAGCAATAGATGTCCCCTGTAAGCATTGCACAGGTATGGGATGGGTCTCATTGTACCCAGTCTTCTTGCCCCAGTGTTGCCTTAGGTGAAATGATAGACATAAGGATGCTGAGATAGACCTGAGGTATATCTATAGCATCCTGGGAATAAAGGAGTTCTGAAAAGACATTACTATGGAATGAAGAGGAAGCAAGCTTGGATATTAACAAAGAGACATGAAGTCTTCCAGACCTAAGGAGACATCACCTCTCACCAGAAAGAGAGTGGGGATACAAATATGAAGACAGCAAATGGATTGATGGATAAGATCTCCCTTTCTGTGTTCCCAAATTTTGTAATAAGATAGATAAGATATTTTGTAATAAGATAGAATAGACTCGTATAACTATCGACCATGACCTCACCTAAACCCAAAGCTCTTCTTGATATCCTTCAGTCCCCTCTATAGCTCACACAGATTTTCTTCTTCCATCAACACTAGGCCTAGGGCTGGGAATATAACCTAGTAGCAAGAGTGCTTGCCTCGTATACATGAAGCTCTGTGTTCGATTCCTCAGCACCACATATATAGAAAATGGCCAGAAGTGGTGCTGTGGCTCAAGTGGCAGAGTGCTAGCCTTGAGCAAAAAGAAGCCAGGGACAGTGCTCAGGCCCTGAGTCCAAGCCCCAGGACTTGTTAAAAAACAAACAAAAAAAATAAGGCCTAATGTATCCTTCTATTGTCTGCTAGCCAGTCTTCATGTGAACTTGGGAGTTTTACCAGGGACTTTTCAAGCTCTGCTCTTTGTGCTTCTGACACCAGCATGAGTGACAGTATTTTGGTAGATGATAATCACAGATAGATACTAACATACAGCAATAATGCAGATATTAGTGTCTTTATGAAAGGCTTGACATGTAATCACAATCTTCAGATGGTATTAGACTCAGTGGACTGTTGACTTTCTCTTCTTTCTACTCTACCAGCACTCTGTATGATATACTGAATCAGAAGTTACAGACATCATCAATGTTTAGGAAAACCATTTCCTGACATCTAATTGTGGCTGACATTGTCTGCCCAGCTGTGTGGACACAAGTTTTCCATGTAATCATTAAACCTTTCTCCAACCTCTTAGGTTCTTCTGGGGCACAATGATTGGCACCTCTCCCTTTCCATCTCTACATCCACAGAAGAATTTATAAACATTATTGTTACAATTTGTTGTTGTTTGTGCTCTTGATGATGGCCATTCTGACTGGAGATGAAATCTCAATATAGTTTCAAGTTGCATTTCCTTTATAGACAGGGATGCTGAATATTTCTTCATGCACTTATCGATGAGTCGTACTTCTTTTTGCTAACTGTCAGTCCATTTGCCCATTCATTAATTGGATGGTTGTTATTTTTTCAGAGTTCAGTTTGTTGTTGCTGTTTTGTGCCAGGCCTGGGGCTTGAACTCAGTACATGGGCACTTTCCCTGAGAGTTTGCTCAAGGCTGGTGCTCTGCCACTTGAGCCACAGCTCCAATTCTGGCTTTTGGGTGGTTAATTGGAGATAAGAATCTCATAGACTTTCCTGCCTGGGGTAGCCTCAAACCATTTTCATCAGATCTCAGCCTCTTGAGTAGCTAAGATTATAGGCATAAGTCACCAGTGCCTGGCTACCCATTTTAGCAATCATCCATTCATCAAAAAACAAAATCCATCTTCTCTGACCTCTGCTGCAAATGGAAAAAAAGAAACAAATCTGGGAGCTGCCATTTTGGAGTCCTGGGTGCTATGTGTGTTGCATGTGGTGGCATCTGCCCTGTCACTGGTGGTTAGGGTGTTGAAGAGGTACAGCTAGCAATACAGCTTTCTGTTATCCTCATCTGTCCTTTCATGACTACTGATCTGAGATGTAAGAGTTTACTAAAGAGATAGGGCCATTCTTCAGTGAACCACCTGCCTCCTTTGCTAGTTTGTTATCAACAAGACAATACTTTGACGAAATGTCAAATTACTTTTCATTGTAGCCATCAGCTCAGCAGAAACCTGGTGGATCAACTAGCACTTGAGGTGATGATGATCACTGCACAGGTCATTCCTCTTGTCCTAGAAACCATCCAGGAAGATGGGAGTCATTAGCAAAGAGTCACAAGAAGAGGAAACGCAGAGGACCTACAATCTCAGCCAACTCATTTCAAAATCCATCTGTCAAAAACCCAATCTGACAAGGAGGAAAATAGTGGGGAACAATATTCAGATTTCTTTCCTTGATGACCTCAAAGTCTTGTAAGGGGAACAGACACAGAATTCACCTATGGAAGAAGAATAAAGAGGGTAACAACCAAAGTTGTGTGTAGAGAAGCTGCGTAGAGGATGAAATAAAATTTATTTGCTGGAAGGGCTTGACAATGAATAACTGAAGCAAATTGGTATTTTGTTTCCAGAGCTGGGTTTTGAAGAACAAGTATATTCTGAAGACCACACGATATTTATATGCACAAGAATGTGTATACATAAGGAAAGATCTTTAGATATGGTATCACTAGATTGGTTTCAGATAGTCAGGAAAGAGGGCAGCCAGGGAGAGAGATGGAAATTAGACAAAAATTAGTGTCAATTGCGCATCACTTGTCAATTTAGTAAATTCAGTATCATTTGAATTTCTGATAATAAATTTTGGGGGCTGGGGATATGGCTTAGTGTTAGAGTACTTGCCTTGCATACATGAAGCTCTGGGTTCGATTCCTCAGCACCACATAAATAGAAAAAGCCAGAAGTGGTGCTGTGGCTCAAATGGTAGAGTGTTAGCCTTGAGCAAAAAGAAACCAGGGACAGTGCTCAAGCCCTAAGTCCAAGCCCTAGGACTAGTGAAAAAAACAAAAAAGAAATTTTTTTTGTTTTACCAATAACATTGGTTGTTTACCAATTTCCCACAGAATATGAACTCAAACAATGTCAAAATAAGGTTGAGCAGAATTCTGTGCCAACTACCACAGTGGAGTGGATTCCTGCCTCCAGGGGATACCCAGCATACCAGTTTCAAAAGAAGACTGATAGTCATAAAGAATATAGAAAAATATTACACAAGCACTGTTCACAGGTGCTCTGTTTCTACTAAGTTTTAAGAATTTTGGAGGAATTTGATCATCTATCTCTCAAGCCAGCAGGCTCAATGTACAAGGGCCAAGGGTCGGAGTGATGATAATGAATCTAATTTTTTTTTTGTCAGTTGTGGGGCTTGAATGCAGAGCCTGGATGCTGTCCCTGAGTTCTTTTGCTCAAGGCTAGAGCTCTACCACTTGGAGCCATAGTACCACTTCTGGTTTTATGGTGGTTAATTGAAGATAAGAGTATCACAGACTTTCTTACCAGGCTTTGAACTGCGATTCTCTGATTTCAGACACCAGAGTAGATGGGATTATAGGAGTGAGGCACTGAACCTACCTAATTTCTAAACACTCAGTTGGGGAGATGCTCTCTGATCACAGGTGGCAGAAACAACTATTAGAAGACTCTCTGGCCAGTTTCTTTGCCCACTTGAGAAATTACATATTCATCAAAAAGCCAAAAGCCAGTTGTTCTCATCTTTGTGGCTTCAACAAAATAGCTTCCCTACCCCCACCCTCGGGTGCTATGGATGCTGCTGGTAATGCCACCTGTCACTTCATTCCCTTCATACACATTGCTCTCTCCTGTGAAATGTTCCAATTGGACGGGGAAATTCTTTGGATGAAGATCTAAGTTGTTGTCTGTAGCACACACCTTTAAAGGCTTCCTCAAAACTGAATGGTATAATCACGATCTTCATGTCATCCATTTGTGATCTCTCCCAGAGAGATTGTGTCCATAGAATCTGGTAGATTTGAAACAATGAGGAGAGTTCCTGTTGTCATACTAGACAATCCAGTAAGTTAGACTGATAATCATGGAGCCACAAGCAAAGACAATGCCCTCCCAATCTCTGCCAGTTCACTCAACCAACTCTTCTATATAATGTATTCTGATGGGAATTAGACAAGTAACAGTAAATAATACCAAGGTTAGTTATATGATAGTCTTACAGTCTGATGAGGACTATATACATAGACCATCAATAGTGATTGAGAGAAGAGAGGACAGCAATAGAAGTTGGGAGAGCTGGGGACAAAAGCTAATTGGGAGAGGATGTAATTGAGTTTGTTGCAAGATTTGCAAAGGTAGATTCTACTACCTTAATTTCTTTTGCATAAACGGTTTTTATGTGAGAACATTCTAGGAAGGGGAACCCATGGGGGCAAAGAACTGGATGGTGTAGTCGATTTGGGTGAATTTCATGTATTTTGGAATGAGCTCACCCAAGGAAACAAGAGCAAGTTTGAAGCAATTTAATGCTGATGGCTTCAATATTCTGGTAAACAGAAAACCCTTTGGCCTTAACGGTAACACTGATTGCATTGTTGACTGATATCTCATAGAACATGAATTCAAAGAAGGTCAAAGCAGGGATTTGCATTAATCTCTAACAGCTGACCAAGTGCAAAGGTCATCCAATTCCTCGAAGTTAAAGTGATATACCTGTGGAACTTTTACTGGCTACAGTTCTAGCTACACCTCCTTTCCCTGCACAAATATAGGCTAAAGTTCTGGCTCCACCTCCTTTCCCAACATATAAACATTGCAGGCTGGCCTCACTAAACCACATCTGGCTACAGAAAGGAGATTCCCCAGACACAGCTCTCCTAAGGGAAGGGCACTGAGCAGGAAAAAGAAGTCAGAGGAAAGACTTTTTGAAGGAAAGTAACCATGGACCCGATCCCAAACTTTTCCATAGAAACATGGGTACTTCTGGCTACCAGCCTGCTGCTCTTCTACCTGTGAGTAATCATGCAAGCCCCTCTTGCTATGTCTCTGGAGTTGGGGAAGTAATAGGAGCTCATATATCCTCAGAGTGTTTGAGATACCAGAACAGATAAAGGGGGAATTTTTTTTTCCAATCCTGGGGCTTGAACTGATGGCCTGAGCTCTGTCCCTGAGTGTCTCTGTGCTCAAGGGTAGCACTCTTCCCGCTTAAGCACCACTTCTGACTTTTTTCTGAGTAGTTTACCAGAGACAGTGGTTTCATGGACTTTTGGGCCCAGGCTGGCTTCGAACCATGATTCTCTGATCCAAGTCTCTTGAGCAGCTACAAATACCAGATTCAACCACCAGCAACTAGCAAGGGGGAAAGTTTTGATCTTATGCAAATCCCTGGCACTCCTAATCCCAACTCCCCGTTCTTGTGCCTAAGATTATTGGGAAAATGGTTTCTTGAGGATGGTCTGATTTGACTCTCCATCTTGTCCTAGACTAACCAACCAGAATTTAGCAGAAGCAGATCATAAATATCTGGCCCTCAAGATTTGGCAGTCCTAAGGCAAGCAGGTTTCCTGGGATTCTGTCTCTTCTGTTGTACCTGGAAGCATATGAGAGCACACTGAACCATTTATACACGCCATACATTTCAGACTAAGACTTTCCCAATTATCCATGGGGGAGCCAACCTTTTGAGACCATCACCAGGAAGCTCCCAAGGGAGGACCAGTCTCAGTGGGGGTTTGGGTAGTGATGCTACATGCATAGAGGAAGTACCAACTAGCTGCTTTGTGACTGATCATCTTATCAGTGTGGGCATTGTTGGCATTGTGCTTCCCTTGTGCATATCACCACGGACAGAAGTCCCAACTCCCTGAAAGGAAGGGTGTGGAAATGCCATCACTTACTCCTCTCCACAGTGTCCTATATAAAATGAGCTTCCCTACAGCTCAATAGGGCCAAATTATCTGACCAGAGGCCTGGGTATCTCTGAAAGCTGCTCTCATTTCTCAGAAGCTAATGAAATTAGCATTCTTCTGTAGAAATAAGAACAGTGACTGGGGCCAGGTTGTTCTGGAAAGGCAGATATAAGAAAAGCTGGTCCCTCACCTGCGATATTGTTTAGAGGAAAGGAAAAACACAAAAACTTCCAAACAAATTCTAACAACAATGATACTATAGACTCAACCTAACCCTATGGCATTGAATACATGAAATTAGGCAAAAATCTTATTATTGAAGCAGAAGAATTTTTCATCCTGAAAAAATTCTAGTTTGAATCCCTTAAGGGCACTGAAGTTGGGGATGTTAATGACACAGTCACTCTACTATTGGGAACATAAAGATTTCAGGTGCTTTTAGCTACTCTTAAATTTAGAACACTTTGAAAAGGGGTAGGAGATGGTGAATGAAAGTAAATATTGCTATTTGAGGTTTTCTTGTTGCTAATTGCCTACATGTTAACCTCCATAGCTATAGGATGTTATTTCCCAAGTCAGTGACTAGCAAGTCCCCATTTGTGTACAATTAAAATATTGGCTTTCTTTAATCCTTTACAGATATGGGACCTATAAACATGGACTTTTTGCAAAGATGGGAATTCCTGGACCAAAACCTTTGCCCCTTTTGGGAAACGTCCTATCCTACCGCAATGTAAGTGCAGCTTGACCTCCGACTTTCCCTTCTGATGATGGCAAACACTGGTTTAGTTCTATCAGTAAAAAATCGCTGCCTATACCGGACACTGGTGGATGATGTCTGTAATCCTAGTTACTCAAGAAGCTGAGATGTGAAGATCCTGATTCAAATCCAGCCTGGGCATGAAAGCCCATGAGATCCTTATTGTCAATTAATCACAGGAAAGCCAGAAGTGGTGCTATGGCTCAAGTGGTAGAGCACTATCCTTATGCAAAATGGAGTTCAAAGACAACACCCAGGTCCAGAGTTTGAGCTCAATGACTAGCAAAGGAAAAAAAAGTGCTGATTATGGGGAAAATATGGGGTTTCTAGCTTACACAAATTGTGGGCACCACCTAGGGCATAGAAAGGTTTTGCTTGGGCTCCCACTTTCAGTATTTTTTGAGTGGATGCTTGCTAGTCAGGGGTCCAAACTCAGGGCCTAAGTATACTCCCTAAGCTTTTCTGGTAAAGGATAGCGCTCTACCACTTGAGCCACAGCTCTATTTATGGGGTTTTCATGGTTAAGTGCAGTTGAGTCTCAAAAGGCTGGCTTGAAAACTCAATCCTCAGATCTCAGCCTCCTGAGTAGCAAAGATTACAAGTATGTGCTACCAGTGCCTGGCCACTGATGGCATTTTTCAGCTTATGAGTTTCCTTAATTGAACAGCACAGATTTTTCTCATCTGATTGATGTTCAGCTCATGACACTTTGTCTTTCTAAGTAGGAAAAACAGAGGATTTTATTTGTACACAGGGCAGATTCCAGGAAAAGTAAAGTTAAATTTAATTTATATCTGGGGAGAAAACATGACAGGGGTTCCCAGTAGGACTTAACCGCTCCATTTACAAAAACAACAACTTCCCATTTGTTCCATAACTTACCAGCATCATTTCCCACTTCCAAACTGAAACAGCAGTTTATGAGTAAGACCACAACTTTTAACTCCTAGGGAATTTGCACGTAGTAGAATGGGATTCTCTCTCTTAACAACTGCTAAATCATTGTGGTTATTTCCATGGCTCTAGCCCACTTTCACTACCTCTGAACTCTTTAGGATTTGAGAAACAGGACAAGAGCATTCTGCTTTACTTCTTTCCCTTCAAAGGAAGGGATAAGTCTGCATAAGTCTGAACAGGCATAAATGAGACAGATGGTGGTTGTCTATTAATTTCAGATATTTACCAACAAGATAAGTTTTGTTTTCCCAAACAAAGGCAGAACCACTTACACAAAACCAGGAGAAAAGCTGTCTTCACAAAGTCATTACAAGTTCATTTAAGTGAGTGGGATAAAATATGTGCCACATGGGCTGTGTATTTAGGCCGAGGGTTTAATCCTACCTTGGTCTGATGCTCTGACCTCTGCATGGACATTTACAAGCTCCCTTTAGAAACACAGTATTAATGTCTGTGTGTGAGCAGACCTGCTATCTGCTCTCATTTCCTTTCCCAATTGTTACAAGGTACCTCTCAGATTTTAATTCTTCCAACTGAGGGTTCTGCTGCCTAAGAATGCCATATCATTTTTTCCACCTGAAAAAGCATTAATTTACTCATCATTTTCCCCAACTCAACTCTCTTGTAGATGTCTTGGGATCTTCTTTGTTCATGTTTAAAACTCACTAACTACAATATAAATGAAAGTTATTTGCATTACAATTTCAGAGGTGAAAACCCACATCAATTTTTTTTCCTGTGTCCCATGTATAGATTCCAAACTAACCAACTTTCTGAGTAGACAGGATGACTAGACAACAAGTCCACCTCATCTGCACTCATGTACTCTCATTCTTACTCAGCAACATCTCTGAGACTTCCATACCTTTGCTTTTCTGAAAGGGTCATTGGTATCTGTAAATTCCAAATTCCACAAAGAGCAGCCAAGAGAAATTGAAAGAATGCTGAAGGAGCTAAGAGAGTGTGCACATGGAAAACTCCTTCCCCTCAGTTTCACAATCTCCACCTGTTCCTGGAGAGATAATCCAAAAATAGAATTCTATAGCTGACACATAGGCAAGAAAAAACACCTCAGATAAGCCAAAGAAGTATTTCATCTTCCTTAACCAGGAAAATTCCTTCAAAATATGTGATACTCAAATTTTAAGAGTGACTTTCAATTGCCCATGCCCTGACTTTTCTGTCCTTACCCTCAGACTTCCTTGAGTCAGAACATTCCTCTGTAATTGAGAATCATTAAGCCTAATTTCATGTTATGATATTCACTTGTAACCTCTCTAGAGAAGGGGTCAGTGCCTGTAGAACACACTAATGGATTTGTATTTTCTTTCTCTTATCAGGGTATGGGGAACTTTGATGTAGAGTGCAATAAAAAGTATGGGGAAATGTGGGGGTGAGTATTCCAGACACTTCCATTGGGGGAATTGTTATGATAAAGTACCACATTACATGAGGGCAGGGGTTAGCTTAGGACTTTTGTGGTACAGCTCTTGATCATGAAGACGCTGTAACTTCATCCTAACAAACTTCCCTCATGTCACCAGGTATCTAGATCTATAATCTGAGTATGGTTGAGAGTGATTCTGGGTGACATTTCCCCCTAAGATCTCTGAGAGCCCCTAGATCCAGACACTGGATCTTGCTTGTCCATTTTCTACTCACTCACTTCCAACTCTATAAAATATATTACTTCTGAAATGTATGGCATGCAAAATGATATGCACTACAATAATATGCATTATGAGATGTGTAATTGGCACACTTAAAATATGTACTAACAAATGCCTGATGGTCTCCCCTTCCCACATAAATTCATTTTGAGATAGTAGCACAAAGTTCTTTTTAGTCTTCACTGGGTTTTCAGGCCATTACTGGGGTTTGAACTCAGGGCCTGGCACTTGATCCCTACCTCTCTACCACTCAAGCCGTACCTCCACACTTGGCTTTTTGTTGCTTATTTTGAATATGGAGTCATATGAACCACTCCACTGCGCTGGCTTCAAACCTTGATCTTCTGCATCTCAGCCTTTAGTAGCAAGGATTGAAGATGTGAGACACCAGTGCCTGAACCTTCCCATCAAATTTGAAGTTTACTGTGTGATTTTGAAAGACAGACTGTAAGATATTACTAAGTTCATTGGGAAAGGATTTAGGTTCAGCTTTGAAACTTGATTTCCAGGTATAGTTTTTCATTTTGCTGTGTTGGGTTTTGTTCCAAGCCAGAACTTCATAATATGAATGTATACAGTTACTTCCTTGTGTAATCCATTCTGCTGGTTCTGAAGGAGACACATAAGGATGGTTTAACTGCTATGCTCCCCTTTGGGCTTGTGTCATTAACAGGTCACCTGAAAAAGGGAACCTAGCTGTCTTCTTTCAGCTGCTGCAGTTTTAGTGAGAACTCTGGAAGAAGGGAGAGGAAAGGAGGTTTTGGCCCTTCCTACCTTTTCTTTTTCTCTAATTCATCCTCAGAACCCTAGGGCTAGCCACAGGCTCTGCTGAGCTCATATGACCAATGAAGGCAGAGTGACAGACTGGCAAGCATACGTTCTGTGCACCACCCAACTGCAATTCTTCTTTTCTATATTCCTGCTTGTGAGCACTTAACGCTGTCTTTCACTTATCACCTTTGTAGTATCATTCTGAAACTGAAATATTTAGTTAAGCTTATTTCTTTTATAAAACAGGAGATCCATCCCAGGCATCATACATTCTAGCGCTCTACCACAAAGCTACATTCTAAGGCAGATAATACTTTAAAAATATTTTAGAGGCTGGGGATATGGCCTAGTGGCAAGAGTGCTTGCCTCTTATACATGAGGCCCTGGGTTCAATTCCCCAACACCGCATATACAGAAAACGGCCAGAAGTGGCGCTGTGGCTCAAGTGGCAGAGTGCTAGCCTTGAGCAAAAAGAAGCCAGGGACAGTGCTCAGGCCCTGGATCCAAGGCCCAGGACTGACAAAGAAAAAAAAAATATATATATATATATATACATATATCTTAAACATACAAGTATGTAGCATGATATAAATAATATGCATGTACCACCTAGATTTAACAGAAGGCCCACCGTTGGTTTTAACTATGGGCTCTTTGAGGAACTATTTGATCTTTTAAGTGTGTCTTCCTTAGTTGATCTGGGTTGCTTTTCAGTTGACTCAAATAGATTCCATGGTCAAAATCACTGACTGAAACTAGAATTTAATATTGCTATGCGTGTACAACCCTGGGTGTGGATTATGTAACTTCAGGATCAAAGTCTGGATTCCAAACTGTGGCTTTAATACAGAATCTGGCTTTTCTTTAAATAATTTCTTTTTCCCCAACACAGATTTTATGATGGTCGACAGCCAGTGTTAGCTATCACTGATTCAGAGATGATCAAAACAGTGCTGGTGAAGGAATGTTACTCTGCCTTCACAAACCGCCGGGTAAGCATCGTTATGGAATGTATAAACTTTTATCTGTATCGTTTTTATTTTAAAACAACTATAGATTAGCAGTAAGGCTCCACAACCATACACAAGGAGTTCCATATCCTCTTCCTACTCCCTTTTCCTAATAGTAATATCTTGCATAAATATAAATGTAGCCCATTCCTGTTCATATGTCCATAGGAGCTGGTTACAATGACAAAGGTACAGTCTGCATATCTTAATTAGATACATCAATTTCCTGTGCCCTAATTTTGTGTGTGTGCACGTGCATGTAGATCTTTGTAAATTTATCATGTCTATAGACTTCTATAACAAGCACAGACAAGATACAGAACTGTTTCTTTACCATGAAGCTCTCTTACTATCCTCATCGAGTCACTAAGTGTATCCTAGTTTTCCACTGAATAGTGTGTCACCCATTTATCATTTTGTGGATTGTGTTTTGGGGGTCAAAATGAAAATTATTTGACCAGTTCTCCTGTATGTTCTTTTGGTAGATTCTTCTGCTACTGCAAAAAACCATCGAGCCTCTTCCTATGGGTCCACTTCTTGTTCTCTACTTTCTTACATTACATCTTTCCCTTCTGCAGCACCACACTCTTTTGGCTATTGCACTTGTAAAGTGAGCCGAGTGCCTGTGGTTCATGTCTGTATTCCTGCATACTCACGAGGTTGAGATCTGAAATTCACAGTTACAACCAGCCTGGGCACAAAAGTCTCTGAGCCTCTTATTTCCAATTAAGCAGAAGAAAAGCCAGAAGTAGAGCAGTGGCTCAAGTGACAGAGCACTAGCCTTGGGTGAAAAAGCTAAGGAACCTGGAATACAGCTTATCGGTATAGTTCTTTCCTAGCAAACATAAAGGCTGGGTTCGCTTCCTCAGCACCAACAAACAGAAAAGGCCAGAGTGGTGCTGTGGCTCAAATGGTAGAGTGCTAACCTAGAGCAAAAAGAAGCCAGGGACAGTGTTCAGGCCTGAATTCAAGCCCCAGAAATGGCAAGGGGAAGAAAAAAAAAAGCTAAGGGACAGTGCCCAGGCCCTGAGTTCAACCCAGGGACTAGTGTGTCTGCACAAGCATGTGCGCACACATGCACGCATTCACACACACACACACACACACACACACACACAAAAGTCTTGATCTAGTTAGACTAATTCCTCTCACTTGATTTCTTTTTTCAGTTTGTATACCAAACCTTAGTTCTATCCTTCCATGAAATTCAGATATAGGAGAAATTTTGATTAAACTTGAAGTGAACATATAGATAACTAGAAAGGAAATCCTTTTCCTTTACTTAGTATGGCAAGTCATTCAATCTATGAGAACAACCTCTACTTTTCTTGGATTGCTCTGCCAAGTCAGCTTGAAAGACATTATAAATACTGTTAGATTTTAATACGTTATTATTTTATTTTTGGCATGTTTATATATGGTGTTGCTTTCTGAGTATGTTCTAAGTAATACTGTTATTATATACAAATGTAATTGAATTTTGTGTTGATCTTATCCACAACTTTGCTGAATTTACTGGTTCCATTTCTTTTTTACATATGCTTTCAGATGTTCTGTATGCCCAATGGCATTACTTGAGAACAGAGGCACTTCTACACATTACTTTGCATTCTCTAAGTGGTCTTCTATTTCATTTTATTTAACTTACCTTATTGTACTAGCAAGGCCCCCTGGGAGAATGCTGAGGAAGAATGATGAAAGCATACTCCTTCATGATTTCTGGTTTTCTGAGGAAACTTCCAGCCTCTCACCACTCAGTATGTTGTTAGCCAAAGTCTTCCTTTCATGATATTCTTCTCAAGTCGAAGGAAGTTTCCTCTCTTCCATTCTGCTGAGATTTTTTTTCATAAAGGAGTGTTTTGTTTTGTTCTGTTTTTTGGCCAGTCCTGGGGCTTGGACTCAGGGCCTGAGCACCGTCCCTGGCTTCTTTTTGCTCAAGGCTAGCACCCTACCACTTGAGCCACAGCGCCACTTCTGGCCATTTTCTATATATGTGGTGCTGGGGAATTGAACCCAGGGCCTCATGTATACGAGACAAGCACTCTTGCCACTAGGCCATATCCCCAGTCATAAAGGAGTGTTAAAGCATTCCATTTTAGCCCAATATATGGCTATGAGAAGATACATGAAAGTTTCTAGAAAGGAAATACAATAGCTTTTCATTTTCTGTGGTCCTATATAAATATTAAGTGTACAAGAGCCCCATGCATTTACATTATTCCTAATTCTTCAAATATTAAATATAATTCTTTAACCTTATTAATCTAGGAATCCCATTTCAAACTGGTCAAGGTATAAATTTAGATAAATGGAGGCCAGGTCTGAAGCAAAACTTTGTCTACTTATTATCTATACAAATCCATTTCTACTCTGCATAGCCCTACAAGATGCACTGGTCTTGGGCCTCTCAATTTTACTGGAAGAACAAGGAAACAAAAAGGACTTGCATTTCAAGGAAGATGGGAATACAAAGACTTGCAACCAAACCATGTGTCCACATGCCTTCTCCATACTCACAAGAGAAACAAAATTATTTTTTATATTTATTGAACATGTCCCATGGGGCATGCCAAACAGTAGAGAATGTCACAATTACCAGTGAGATGGCTGCTTAATGATGTTCTACAACTATGGATAGCTCCACAGCTTACATAGAGCTTAAATCTTTTCTTTTGGAATCTAGAGTTTTGGTCCAGTGGGATTAATGAGAAAAGCTATCACCATAAGTACAAATGAAGAATGGAAGAGAATAAGAAGTCTGCTGTCCCCGACTTTCACCAGTGGAAAACTCAAGGAGGTAACCAAACATGATTATTATAATCAAGAAACTTAAAAAATGAATCTGAGAACAGAAAGAGAATAAGATCATAGTCATTTTTCAAGGGGCACTGCTCTGAGAAAAGAAAACCTAACAACCAACCCAGGCACCAGTGGCTCATGTCTGTAATCCTAACTACTCACAAGGCTGAGATCTGAGGATTGCCCCTCAAACACCAGATATGGCACTGTGGCTCAAGTGGTTAGAGCACTAGCCTTGAGCACAAAGAGGATCAGGGATAGCAGCTAGGTGCTAAATTCAAGTCCTACAACTGACAAAAAGAAAAAGAAAAAAGAAAAGTGATATTTCAGGTGATATTGTCCAAAATGAATTGTACTCATTTTCTGGCTTATGAAATGGTAACCCCTCTTTTCAACATCTTAATGATAACTTTTCATTCATATTTTTCGTATATTTTTTAATCTATGTTGTACTCAGGAATGTCTAGTCTTTCTGGACTTGAATCTCTCCATTTAACTCAAGGTATTATTGTGTTATCTGCTTAGATGTTTCCCATCATCAAACAATATGGAGACATCTTGGTGAAGAATCTGAGACGAGAAGCAGAGAAAGGCAAGCCTGTCACTCTGAAGGAGTGAGTATCATTGTAGCTGCTTGGGTCTGAACTTGTCACAAGAACTTAAGAGCTGCTTGCTGGCAATTTTAGTAGGTGTGTGGAGGACAACTCTACTGGGCCACTCAAGGAAGGACAAACTCCCAAGACAAGGCAAGGCCACTGAGGTGAATATAGTCTTCACTCTTGTGAAGAATCCAAGCAAATCATTTTAGCTGTTTATCACCTTGTATATCCTAGACAAGTGAAGAAACATACCGACAAGAATCCAATGTGTATTTCACAAAGTTTAGAATAGGGAGGGAAGGGAGGGGAGGGGAGGAAAGGGTAAAATGTTGAAAGAGGTGACATTGGTCAAGATATGCTGTGGTTATAACTGCTTTGTTAAAAGGCAACTCATTTGTACAACTACTTGAAGATAATTATAAAAGAAAAAGAAATTATAGCCTGCCATTGGTGGCTCATGCCTATAATCCTCCCTACTCAGGAGGTCAAGATCTGAGGATCTTGATTCTAAGCCAAACTGTTCAGAAAAGTCCTCATGAGAATCTTATCTCCAATAAATCACTGAAAAACTGAAAGTGACACTGTGACTCTTAAGTGGTAGAGTGCTAGCTTTCTGCAAAAGCACTCAGGGACAGTGCCCAGGCCCTGAATTCAAGCCCCACAAACAAACAAACAAAAAAAAAAATATATATATATATATTCATACTAAAGTTGTGTGCAGGAAGCACACAAGTGGTAGGGAAGGGAATGTACTTGGTACATATTCAGATGGTGTGATAGGAAGTAGCAATGTGGAAGATGGAATTCCTCATGCTTTGCTGAGATAAAAGCAAAGTACCAGTTGTGAAATTGTTGCCCACACTTAGCAGGCTGAAGGATCTAGAAATGGTATACTGTTATTGTTTAAACTGGGATATTTTGAATTATGCAGAAGCCACAGGGGTAAACTTAAGACAACCCTGAGCACACTGGAAACATGCGGTTAATGTTAAAATTTTGAAAGTTTCTTTGCCTATATTTTTTGTTTTATTTGGTTTTCATTGTACTAAGCATAGAGCCTAGGGCCTTTAAAATACTCTGCAGATGAATAACCACTTAACCACATTCCTTTCCTGGAAAAATCACTGTGCTTTCACCAAGAATATTCTTTCTTTTTTTTTTTTTTTTTTTTTTTTTTTTGCCAGTCCTGGGGCTTGAACTCAGGGCCTAAACACTGTCCCTGGTTTCTTTTCTTTTCTTTTCTTTTCTTTTTTTTTGTTGTTGTTGTTGTTTTGCTCAAGGTTAGCACTCTACCACTTGAGCCACAGTGCCACTTCTGGCTTTTTCTATATATGTGGTGCTGAGGAATCGAACCCAGGGCTTCATGTATGCGAGGCAAGCACTTTACCACTAGGCCATATTCCCAGCCCCTTCACAAGAATATTTTTAGTTTTTCAGAAATATGTCTACCTTCAGGGTGACCTCAACTCCTTGGGACTGGGGAAAAGTTGATATATCAGTAGCTTGAACAGGGGCTTTGGAAAGGAGTCATGCTCCTGGCTACTCAGAACAGGGTGGCTGTTAAGATAATGAGCTGCAGGAAAAGAGCTCAAGGCATAGAATCTGTGCAAAGGCAAGATCTACATCAATGTCACATTTCTTTAGTTCTCCAAGGAATCACATACACCACCCTTGTCCCATTGAAGCATCAACTATCAGCCACATTTAATTCATACTGCTTGGATTTGTCTGGTTATGGATCTTTGTATTTCTGAAAACTCAGAGGTTAAACAAACTTACCATCATGGCCTCATCGCCCCAAAACACAAAGAAAATTGCATGACTGGTATCTGATAAACACTTCACAAATGTGATGAGACCAGAAATGCCCACTTGTTGATCTAGCAAGGAATTTTGACAGTGCATGGCTCTCTCCATGTCTTGCCCTGGTACATGAATTACCTTGAATTTGTTCATTCGTGTGTAGCAGAAGAATTGGAATGAGGTACAGTTCACCCATGTCTTTCTATACACAGAATCTTTGGGGCCTACAGCATGGATGTGATCACAGGGACATCATTTGGGGTGAACATCGATTCCCTCAACAACACAAAGGATCCCTTTGTGGAAAAAGCCAAGAAACTTACGATTTGATTTTTTTGATCCGTTGAATCTCTCTGTGGGTATGTAAGCTATTTCTTCTATCTCTTCTTTTATCTTTCTTCAAAGGAACTTTAATAATATACCTAATGATTCATTTGCTCATATTATGCTAACACAATGCCTTTTATACTTCCACAATGCATGTATTATCAGCATGGTCAACTGCAGAACACTTCTGTCCACTCTTGAACTTTTTCATCATCTTCCTCCAATCTCCCCTGAACTAAACCACCACTAATCAACTTTCTGTTTATGTAAATGCGCCTGTTCTGGAAAATCATATAAATGGAATCATAGACTAGATGATATCTTATACTTTGCTTCTTTTGTTTGGCTCTGTATTGTCAAGTAAAACAGGGACTATCATTTTAGTGTTCTCTGACTAATTATATTCCCTGTAAGTTTATGGAAATTCAAGTTATTTTCACATTTTTGGTATTGTGAATATTGCTGCTAAGAATGTTTTCATAGAAAATTGTGAATATTGAAGTCTTTTGCTCATATAGACCTGACCTATTTTCATTTTTGTTATCAGTTGTATGATTTCTTTATATATTCTAAGTAAAACTCCTTTGGCAGATTTTCCTCCTATTCTGTAGGTCTCTATTCACAATTATTAAAAATCAGCATATGTTAATTTCACAAAGGGAGGGGTTTCATTGTGACATTCCCATACATGCATAAAATCTTTGATCATATTTATCCTCTGACATGCTATTGTTTTCCTTTTCTCTAGCCTTGTTTCCATTCCTTACCCCATTATATGAGATGTTAAATTTATCCATGTTTCCACATGACTCTGTGAACTTTTTCTGCGAATTTGTAAAAAGGATGAAAGACAATCGTCTGGATTCAGACCAGAAGGTAAAATGGAGTGGGGGTGCTGGATGTTTGAAGGCTCATGTCTATAGGCTTAACTGCTCAAGAGGCTGAGATCTGAGGATTGTGGTTTGAAACTAGACTGGGTAAAAAAGTCTGAAAGGCTCCATCACCAACTAACCAGCAAAATGTTAAATCATGGGCAGAGCTCAAAGAGTAAGACATCAGCTGTGAGCAAGAAGTGAGAGATCTTGAGTTCAAGCAATAGCTTGGAGGAATGTTGCTGCTCATATACTGACAAAATATTCAACAGTTTATATGTAGTTTGTACCTGTCTCTCTGTATTTTGTTAAAAAATAAACAGGGTATATGGAGTTTAGACGGGGGAAGGGTTTGCATTTGGTGTAAATAAAGAAGGTGGACATTTGACAAATAGATTAAGAATAAATCAAACAAATCAAGTTGATCATTAAATAATAGAAATGAAAGCTAATATACCATGGCATAAATTCTGGCAAAATAATAATTTTGCCACTTACCTTCTTTTCATAACACTATCAAAGAATAATGAATATTTGTTGGTAAATCACATTTATTGCTATTATCAAATCTGCAGCACTTATATTGTCAAAGGATCAGTTTAATATCAAGCCCTATTTATGATACTCACTTAAATACAGCCCTACTAGAGTACTAACCTCTAATATTTGCATGTATGAGAATCATGAGACACATTAAAAGAATTTAAGGAGGGAAAGTTATAAGAAAGCATTTATAAAGGTGAATTTGATCATTGAACACCATATACATATATAGAAATACCATTATAAACCACACTGCACAATTGAACTTTTCTTTTATAAAGGACTTTCAAAAAACATAAATCACTATTTCAAAATCATATTTACTATTACTGTACCCCACAGCTTCTGCGGTCAGGGTCATTTCAACTCCAAATCTCTCCTCTGACACTCCTACCAGGGTAGCTAAAGGAGTTAGACCTAAGCTAAATGTGAGCCTCTTCTGGCCTGGAGAAGGCCATGGTGTCTCTAGAAAGCTCAGCTATCAGGTGAATGCCTCAGCTTTTCCATATGCAGCCTGGAGAAAGCATAGGCTGTCTTCAAGTCAGGTAGCATGGGTAACTGTGGTGTCATATATTTTGTAGTGTTCAGGGGGTGTGCAGGGTATGAAAATGCTAACACAAAAGTTGACATTGTACAAATTTGTACAAAATTGTACAAAGTTTACCTGTACAAATAATAATGCATTACTCTGTGTGCCACTGGTTAATAATTAAGGCAGAAGAACAGGGATCAAAGTCCATGTCTACTTCCTCATTAAGTAAGTGTGACAGGAGGACACAGCCAATATTTGGCCAGAGTCTGTGTCTAGAAGTCAGAAAGAGGGCTGGGGATATAGCCTAGTGGCAAGAGTGCCTGCCTTGGATACCCGAGGCCCTAGGTTCGATTCCCCAGCACCACATATACAGAAAACGGCCAGAAGCGGCGCTGTGGCTCAAGTGGCAGAGTGCTAGCCTTGAGCGGGAAGAAGCCAGGGACAGTGCTTAGGCCCTGAGTCCAAGGCCCAGGACTGGCCAAAAAAAAAAAAAAAAAAAAAAAAAAGAAGTCAGAAAGACTTGGGAGAAAAAGAGCAAAAAGTGTTAGTCATGACAGAGAAGTTCCCTGGACTTCTCTCAGGAAACCACTTCTTCCTCAAAGCTTGTGGAATATTGACTCAAGCAACACTAGTTTTATTTGTGGACTTAAGGGGTCCATATTCTCAGAAAAGAAGCTACACTCAGTCTTTTTTATTCATTTCTGCCTGAACAATTGTCCTCCTGTCATTGTAATTTCTCTTTCTTCTTTCAGAACAGAGTGGATTTTCTCCAACTTATGATGAACTCTCAGGATTCCAATGATAAAGAGTCACATAAAGGTAAAAAGTGATTCTTCTTGGTGTCTACACATAGGAATCAAAAGGAGGCATTTTTCTAGAAGTGATGGGGAGTTTCTGGGTAGACTATTTCTAACAAGTTGCAGTAAGATACAAGTTGCAGAATTGCATATGAAAGCCAGAGAACTTTCCAGAAACACTTGGGGATAAATACATTGGAAATCTAAAGGGAGTTCATGCCTGGCCGTCCTCAGAGATTTTGGATGACCTAAATCAGTACAAATGCTGAATCTCAGCCTTATCTAGACTCACTGAATCAGAAACCTCTGTAAGTCTACAAATGTCCTGTCTTTTTATTCCTTTTTATTTTATTTATTTTTGGTGCTGATCCTGGGACTTGAACTTCAGGACCTAGGTACTCTCTCTGGGGTTTTTCTTTTTTTTTTCCCCCCTGGAGACTAGTGCTCTACCACTTGAGTCACAGCTCCACTTCTTTGTCTCTGTTTGTTTTCTTTTTTTTTTTTTTTTGATGATGGTTAATTGGAGATAAGAGTCTCATAGATTTTCCTTCCTGGTCTGGTTTTGAACCACAATTATATCTCAGCCTCCTGAATAGGATTATAGGCATGAGCCCCTGGTGCCTGACCTTCTTTCTTCCTTCTTTTCATGGTTTTATCATTCACTTATTTCTTGACTAAAATCACTATTACCATAATGACTGAAAAGTGATGATTCTCTAATCCCACCATTTATTCTACATTTATTAATACCTAGTGTTATTAATATATTACACAATTTATATCATCATAATCTTACATATTTCCAACTTATTCTTTTTTAAGAGTCAATATTTATTCTGATTAATATTTTACAAAATTCTGACAGATATACATAGGAGAACAAATTTATTAAACACTTTACAGATTTTCCTTTCCACAAAGTAACACAGTAAGTAGCAAAATAATACTTGGCACAGTTATAAATAAACACAAATTAAAAACATCCATAGCTTAAGTATGATGCTGTTTTATGTCTGTTAATATTTCAAATTAATTCCTACAAACAACAAAGTGAATGAAAAAATCCAAAGAAGTAATTCTTGTTTACAGCTGAGAATTAAGTTCTTATTTCCTGAAAGAATCCAATTAATTTGTATCAACTATTCCCATAAGGTTCACCTCATAGACAACTTTAGAGCTAGGTTAAACTGGTTCCACACAGGACCTACGAAATAATGAAGCAGACGGTACAGTGCTGCATAGCTGGCTCCCAGCCATCTGACAATTCCGAGTTGCAGATTCTTTTTTATCATTATTTCTGGTTTCAAATACTCTCAGGTTTGCTAGTCCAAAATCCTTTAATGTGGGCTCATATGTCATCTGTTATTTTGGATAGCTAAAGCAGACCTTAATTTTGAACTCACTTTTCAATTCTTAGTACAACTGAAGGGACTGTATAAAGATTTTCCATATCCTCCTTCTCCTGAATATATACCCATCCTGTTATCATCGTCCTCACCATGCCATCCATATGTTGTCAAGCATGAACCCATATTGAGATTTTATTATCAGCAAAGTCCATACTTCACATTGAGCCTCAATGCTGGGCCTCATACATTCTGTGAGTGTTGACAAATGTATAATGACGTGTCTTCCCCTATTGTAATATCCAAAGTACTTAGGATCCTTTTCATCTGTCATCCAGGAAATTCTTCCCTGATTGTATGTATTCCATGTTTCTCTTCTCTTACTCCAGAGACTCTACCATTTCTACAAGGAATCTTCATTTCTTTTAGGGAGAAATAGTGGTAAGAAATACAAAACTTATCCAAATGCTGGTGGCTCATACCTGTAATCCTAGCTACTCAGTTGCTGAGATCTGAGGATCATGGTTTGACGGTATCCCAGGAAAGAAAGTGTGTAAGAGTCTTATCTCCAAATAACCATCAGAAAACCAATGTTATGCTGTGGCTCAAAGTGGTGGAGCACTAGACTTCAGCAAAACAGCTCAGAGACAGCACCAAACTCATGAGTTCAAGCCTCACTACCAACCAAAAAAGAAAAACAAACAAACAAAAAAAAAAACAGAAATCAACATCTTGGGGTTGGGCGATCATGACTACTGTCTTTAGTGGTGACTATTGTGTCACGTGTTCATGAGTTTCTTTTCTTTCCTTTTGGAGTTTTTTCCATTTATTTTGAAGCCCTTCATTTTTTGCTAGTAGATCTTTTTAGTAAAATATCTAATAAAATAATTTGTGTATAACTGAGAAATACTAGACTGGGCGCCAGTGGCTCACACAGCCTAGCTACTCAGGAGGCTGAGATCTAAGGATAGCAGTTCAAAGCCACCCCACACAGGAAAGTCCATGAGACTCTTATCTCAATTATCAATTAACCACCAAAAAAACTACAAGTGGAGCTGGGATTCTAGCTGACAAAAAAAAAAAACTGAGAAATGCTTTTATGTCTTCTCATATAAAGTGAGACAAATAGTGTATCTCTGAGTTTCTCCCATTCATTTACACAACTAAAATCTTCAAACATACAAACTAATCCGTAGATCTGATACTGGTGACAGTACCTGATACTGTCACCAGTATCAGATCTACCAGTGATTTAACAACCATCTAACGGAGGACAGTGGGTTCTCAATCAGAGATGGAATGACTACAGTATAGAACTGTGAAGCAGCCCTGTCTATATCTGCTTCTCTTTGCCTGTTGACCTGTCTCTTTGTTCATTAATTTCTGTGATCAAAACAATATCCTTTTCCTGTGCTAATCAGTAAAATGAATTCTAGTCACACATGAATCTTGCATGTTGCTAAAGACAATAAAGAACTGAAGATACAAGTATACTGAATTTCAATTAATGAAAATTAAAATATCCACCAGTGGCTGCAACCTACCATGGTAGGCAGCTGACTCTAAACTGTGACTTTAAAGTTCAATTTCCGTTCAGGAGCATGGCTCTACATGGAACTGCTTTATCTGAAATATTTCCTTTCCTTGTAGCTCTGTCTGATCTGGAGATTGCAGCCCAATCCATTGTATTTATTTTTGCTGGCTATGAGGCAAATAGCAGTGCACTTTCCTTTATCATGTATGAATTGGCCACTCACCCCGATATCCAGAAGAAGCTGCAGGAGGAGATTGATGCGGCTTTACCCAATAAGGTAAGGACATGATACCTGGAAATGGAATGAGATAAAGGATTGGCAAGCAGGCCTCCTCATAACTTGCAGTAGGACTTTATTTGGAAAAAAAAAAATGGGGATTGGGAGCTGTCCCTGAGATATATAGCTCAACTCTAGTGCTCTACATTTTGAGTGACAGCATCACTTCTGGGGCTTTTTTTTTTTGAGTGGTTAAATGGAAGATCAGTCTCATGGGGATCTTTTCTGCCCCGGCTGGCTTTAAACCACGATCCTCAGATCTCAGCCTCCTGAGTAGCGAAGATTACATATGCAGGCCACCGATGCCCGGTAGGCTTGATTTAAACAAGAAAGAAAGCAATATTTTTTTCATCAGAAATATGTATGGCTAGCTGCTACTGGTTCAAGCCTGGAATACTAACTACTCAGCAGGAGGAGATCTAAAGATTGCAGCCTGGGCACAAAAGTCTGTGGATTCCTATCTCCAATTAACCAATCAAAAAGCCAAAAGTGAGCTGTAGCTCCAGTGGTATAGGAGCAACTTGCAATGAAAAGGCTCAGGAACAATCCCAAGGCCCTGAGTTCAAGCTGCAGATCCAACACAAAAAGGAAGAGAGAGGGCTGGGAGGATGGCCTAGTGGCAAGAGTACTTGCTGCGTATTCATGAAGTCCTGGGTTCGATTCCCCAGCACCCACATATATAGAAAAACGGCCAGAAGTGGCACTGTGGCTCAAGTGGCAGAGTGCTAGCCTTGAGCAAAAAGAAGTCAGGGACAGTGTTCAGGCTCTGAGCCCAAGAGCCCAAGGCCCAGGAGGCAGGGAAAGAAAAAAGAGAAGGGGAAATAGAGAGAAATAGAGGAAGGAAGGAAGGAAGGAAAGAAGGAAGGAAGGAAGGAAGGAAGGAAGGAAGGAAGGAAGGAAGGAAGGAAGGAAGGAAGGAAGGAAAGGGTAGAGGGAGAGAGGGAGGGAGAGAGAAAGGAAGACAGACAAGCAGAAAGACATTTGAAGGAACTAGAGAGAGAAAAACAAAGAGAGAAATAGGAAATTAATTATATCCATAGAAATATAAGATATGCTGGCCCTGGTGCATTTGCTATTACCACAATAATACAAAGTAAAGAAACATCCACAAAACCTGGGTACCATAAAAGTGAACAATTAATTATCAGTCCAGTGTATGAGTACTTAACGGTGCAGACACTGCTGAAACCGTACTCTCCTACCTGTTAGCTGGGCAAGGCTGACTTAGCTGATTCACTTACTCAGCTCTGTTCCACCCATCCTCGCACTGCATCACAGAGCTAGAGCTGAAGAAATCTTGACAGGAACCAAGGTGTGTAGCTCCTGTGACAAACTCAACCTCAACATTATAGGCTTTCCAATGTACACCAAGAAATAGCCACATTCTTATGTCCAATTAACCACCAAAAAGTCGGACGTGGACTTGTGGCTCAAGTGATAGAGTGGTAGCTTTGAGGAAGAAAAGGTCAGGGACGCACCCAAGCATTGGGTTCAAGTCCCAAGACTGGCATAAAATTTAAAAGAAACAGTGTTATGTCATGACTAATGTTTATTAACATTTCAGTAGGGCTTTAAATAACTAAGGAAACATTTTTATTTTCTTGGAAAGACCTTTATTATATATAATGCATAGTGTATATGTGTGTAATTTTATATTGCTATAATATATTAAATAAATATGTGTATTGCATTGTAAAAAAAAAAAAAAAAGAAATAGCCACACAATTCCCACACAAAATTCCTATCTTTACGAATTTGAGAGGCTGAGGGGCATAGAGCACCTTCCCTATGGGGCTGCTGTAGCTATATGGTGGCAAGACATTTCTTCAGACATCAGTCAAGCCCTGAAACATCAACCCACAGACTGGTCCAGCACCTCAGCAAGGAGCTGACAGTGGACACCTGTTCCCAATGGAACTTTCAGCAGAACTGAAATTGGGGGCCCTGGTGGCATCCAGTCTTCATCAGTCTTTCTGTCATAATAGCACAAATTATTCATCTTGCACCAATATAATACAAGATTTCTATCCTAACACTGATCCTAGTATTAGACTATTGCTTAGGATTGCTAAGCAGGAATTGTCAACCTAAAACCCCTTAGGGGTTGGAGGCATGGCTTAGTTAGTACAGCCCTAGCCAATGAGGGAGCCAAACTGCCAAGTTCAGACTTAGATCACCAGGCTTGGACCAAAAACAAATGTCTTTTTGAAAAGCCTAGTAGGCTGGCACAGACCAGTAATCCCAGCATCACAAAAGGTTGTGCCTGGAATATTGCAAATTCAAATGAAGGCTTGTCAATGTAGCAAGTCAGTTTTTCTATATGGTGGTACTAAGGCTTGAAATTAGGGATTCATTCCTTCATTAGACTTTCATGCTCATGTCTGGCACTCTACCATTTGAGGTATGTCTCCACTTTGGCATTTTGCAGATTAATTGGAGATAAGAGTCTCATGGGCCTTTCTACCAGCATTGGCCTTGAAGCAAAATACTCCAGCTCTCAAACTCATGAGTATCTAAGATTATAGGCATGAGCCACCAGTACCCAACTAAAACTGCTTTGTGATTTTGGTGTCAGTCCTGAGGCTTGAACTCATGGTGCTGTCCCTGAGCTTCTGTGCTCAAGGCTAGTGCTCTACCTCTTAAGCCACAGCTCCAATTCTGACTTTTTGAAAGTTCATTGGAGTTAATAGTCTCATGGCTTTTCCTCCCAAAACTGCCTTCAAACAATGATCCTCACATCTCAGACTCCTCAGTAGCTAGAGTTACAGGCTACTAGCACCCAACTAATGTTTTTTTAAGACTTATTTGAAATAGAAATAGGAATAACAGATACTTTTCATTTCTATGCTTCTTTGACATAGATTTGTGGTCTCCATTGAAAGTGACAGCAACTTTAGCACATTTTTCTTTGTCAAAATCTTGGCAATCTTTTTCTTTGAGAGAAATCAGTACATGGGATTTTACTCATATTTGGTAGAAGTTAGTCCCAAATATCTCCTATATTCATAATGCCACATGTCTCACTGAGTCAAGGACCTGATTGTTTAAATACTTTGTACATGCTGAAGGCCTAGAGTGATGACAAGTTAAATTCTAGAGCCTGTAATAATACTATCATATAGCACAGATTCAGTTGAAAATTATTCCAGATTTTAATTTCCCAACATCTGTTTCTTTCTCCCTAGGCACCTGCCACATACGATGCCCTGGTAGAGATGGAGTATCTGGACATGGTGGTGAATGAAGCTCTCAGATTTTACCCCATTGCTAACAGAGTTGAGAGAGTCTGTAAAGAAGATGTCGAAGTCAAAGGGGTGTACATTCCAAAAGGGACAGTGGTGATGATACCTGCCTTTGCTATTCACTATAACCCCAAGTACTGGCCAGAGCCTAAGGAGTTCCGCCCTGAAAGGTATGGGAACTCCAGCAAAAGGGGCCTGTCCTCAACCAGGGTGAGCCATGCATGGGATAAAGAGTCTGACTGGAGGTTATATACAAGTGATTCTCCATTCATTTGAATCTGACATTTTGTTTAGGGAACCTTTTCCTTGCAAAATGGTCATCACTTTTGAAATTGTACAACCCTGCACCAGAAAAATAACACATGGGGCCAGAAATGTGGCTTAGTGGTAGAGTGCAAGGATGCATGAAACCCTTGGTTCAACTCCTCATGACCACAGAAACAGAAAAAAGCCAGATGTAGAGCTGTCACTGCAGTGGGAGAGTACTAGCCTTGAGCCAAAGAAACTTAGGGACAGTGTCCAGGCCTTGAGTTCAAGCCCTAGGACTGACATAAAAAAAAAACACGTGCCCATTGACAGTGTCAGACTTAAGATAATACTCATTAATGAACAGATGCTTGTTTTCATGGTCCTATATCTATGCATACACAGACACTGATGATTGAACCAGGACATTCTGATTGCTAGGAAAGCATACTAACTTAAGTAATACCTGTAGCACTTTTATATTGATTTTACTTTTCATGTACCATATAACTAAATTTTTCCGGAATGATCTAAAATTTGTGATCCTCCTCCATTCACATCCCTCAGTAGCTTAATTACAGGTATGTAACACCATATTCTTGTATGGCAACCCCATCCACACACACATCCCAACCCTCCCCTGACTCCAGTATTGCGCTGTTACAGATCACTTGTATAGATTTCACAACGTTCCCTAAAGTATAATAATTCTTGGAAGCATATATAATGTTGATGCTCTCATCACTCCTCCTAAACAAATGTCTTCTTTAATATAATGAATTAAGAAGAATTAATCTGAATAACTCAAAGGATTTCAGTCATTTTTAACTTAATGGACGAGGTAGACAAAATGTCAGTGATAGAAAAAGAGCAGAGGATCAAACCATGCCATTATAGGGGGGCAGAGAGAAAGGGAAACAAGATTTAAGAAAAGAAGAGGAAGAAAAAGAAAAATGAGAGGAAGAGGAGAAAACAGCAGGAGGAAGAGAAGACAAGCAAGAGGATGAGGAGCGTAACAAATGACAGGAAGAAAAGAAAGCCAAGGGGAGGAGAGAGAGGAAAGGAAACCTTAAAACTCCCAAGTGGTAGAGATTTGCTCCTGCTCCTGTTCCTGCCTCCAGGAACATCTGAACAGCTTCCGTGGGAGCCAGGGCATTATGTTACTTCAGGCAGTCTAATTCCCTTTTACAGTAGAAATTGGAATTATGGTGTATGTTACATTTTCCATCAAACAGTATTTATATCATCTCAACAACACTAGAAGCTTCTATAAGGTAAGGGGTGCAGAAATGAGCTTCAGTGTACATTTCCCAAAGTTAAATGCAGTAGTATAAACTGGCCAGTCCAGAAGTCTATCCCGTATACTACAGGCTATGGACATATGAATGACCATTGCAAATATACAGTTCTTGAGAGGTTTGTGTTCCATTAACTGGTTTTCATTCACATTGTGATACCAGGTTCAGCAAGAAGAACAAAGACAACATTGATCCGTACACATACCTGCCCTTCGGAGCTGGGCCCAGAAACTGCATCGGCATGAGGTTTGCTCTCATGAACATCAAACTTGCTGTCATCAGAGTCCTGCAGAACTTCTCCTTCCAACCCTGTAAAGAAACCCAGGTGAGTCAGAAACTTTCTGTATAAAGAATGAATGATTTACAAGGAAGTCCTTTTTCAAATTAGAGATCTATTGCATGTATCAGTGTATATATGTATATGTTTAATATTTTATCATTAAAATATTAATATACATTTTAATATTTTCCTAGTGGAAAATTATCTATTCAGAGCTAGTTTTAAACTTTAATGGTTTATTTCAAGTTATAAATCTGTGGAGGCATAAAGCACAATTAAACTGATCTAATAGTCAATTCAAGTCAGCATGACATGATTCTGTGTGAGCTCCTTGACATTGAGTAAGGTTTTAAAATTGGCTTCAAATTAACTGATAGAAATAGTTTGGTTTCAGGCTGAGAATATGGCCTAGTGGTAGAGTACTTGCCTCACATACATGAAGCCCTGGATTCGATTCCTCAGCACCACATATATAGAAAAAGCTAGAAGTGGCTCAAGTGGTAGAGTGCTAGCCTTGAGCAAAAGGAAGCCAGGGACAGTGCTCAGGCCCTGAGTTCAAGCCCCAGGACTGGCAAAAAAAAAAAGAAAGAAATAGTTTGGTTTCAAATTAACTGGAGATGAAACATGAAAGTACAGTCAAAAGAAGTTTGAGGGCTCCACTTTACCAGAGCTTACCAAATCCCTGCAATTAATGTTTCCAAACCACTTGTGTACACTGTCATCACCAAGCAGCTTAAAATAATCATGATGCTTGGTCATCTCAGGTATTTAAAAATAACTCAAAAGAACATGGCTTTCAAAGCTCCTCATTGGTGAATCACTGACTTAAAGCACTGCTCTAGCTATAAAGAACTTCAACAATGTAGCTGTCCTACTTGTCCTCACATTTCAAGAGCTCTGTCCTGTATAAACAGGAATCCTTTACTATTCACGCAAGCCATCAACAATTCAAGTCCAAATTCAATCTCCAAACCCCAACAAGGAGCTTTCCCCATCTTGTCCAGACCCCATGGATTCCTCTGCTCTATTATGGCTTCCTGTAGGCTGTTTTCACCTATGTGGATAGCACCTATGTTGTCATTAAGCCATCTGATTTGGTTCTCTGTATTTTCTTTATGTTGAAAATTGTCCCCATTAGTTTCTGCTTTACCTCCCTTCAATTCTTCCACAATTGCCAGCCATGTGGAGTTTGTGCATTAAAATCCTTCAGTAAATGTTTAAGAAGTGATATCCAAGGCAGGAAATGTGGCTCACTGGGAGAGTGTTTGCCTAGCATGCATGAAGCCCTGGTTTGATTCCGTTCTACCACAGAAACAGAGCCGGAAGTCCTGCTGTGGCTCAAGTAATAAAATCTAGCCTTGAGCAAAAGCAGCTCAGGGACAGTGCCCAGGCCCTGAGTTCAAGCCCTAGGACTAGCAAATATATATGCAGAAGTGGCATGCAATTATGTTGGAGTTCTTTTATATTCACCTTAAAATATTTTAATACATGTCATTTGTACATATCTTTCAGTGCCTCTTTCTCCAGGGAAAATAAACTGTGTATTGTTTTTAAGTTGTCTAATAAGGTGATACATTTAGAGAAAGTCCATAAATGCTTCTTTTGTAGAAATTAAAAGAACAACGTGCCCTTTCATGTGAAATGAATTTTGAGCAGGTTAGTTTCCAGGTCTACAGCACTTCCAATATAACTCCTCCCTCCCATTGACATTTTGCATGGTGAGAGTAGCACAGTTATCCCTCCCTTTCACTATACAGTTCTGCCCAGACCACTCTCTGAAGCTTTTACTCTCCCTGTTCTGTTCTCCAGGTCCTCTCAGTTTTCTTTAAATGCAAAATTGTATCTGTAGATACAGTCTGTTCATATACCAGTATATGTTTCCTGCCACTTTGACTGGTTCTTTCCTTTTCTTCTTGCCACTACTGAAGTTTGAACTCAGGGCCCTGTGCTTGCTCAACTTGCTTGGTCAGCTAGTGTGCCATCATTTGAGCCACACCTCCAGCCTGGCTCTTTTGCTGGTTATGTTGGAGATGGAAAGTCCTTGACTTTTCTGCCCAAGCTGGCTTTGAACCACAATCTCCCAGGATTCCGTCTACTGAGTAGGATTATATGTGTGAGCTACCCACAAGAGGTTCTTTGCTTGACTTTCACTTCCATTACTGCACTCTGCAGCTGCACCATTCCATGCTGGGAACTTGGTCTATTGCAGTTGACTGTCCTATTCTTGCTGCCAAAACCACCTCCTTCTTTTAAAAAATACAGTTCTACCAATAGTCTATGCTTATAATCCTACATACTCAAGAGGCTGAGATCTGAAGATCATGATTCAAAGCCAGCCCAAGCAGGAAAGTCTGTGAGACTCTTAATTCCAGTTAACCACCAAAACATCTGGAAGTAGAGATGTGGTTCAAAGTGGTAGAGTGCTAGCCTTGAGCAAAAGAGCTCAGGGACAACACTTAGGCTATGAGTTCAAGCCTCAGGGTCAGCACACCCCAAAAATATACTTCTATGTCTAAACTACAGAAATCTCAACATGTTCCTAACATCACCCACCTAAAAGTGAGATTTCTCTTCAGCCGTTCTAAGTCCCTTCCCAAGAAATATGCAAGTGCCATTGATCCACCATTTAAAAAGTTCTTCATTGCTGTCTCTGTGTGTGCGTGCATGTGTGAACTCACATGTGTGTGGCAATAATGAGACAAAATTCAGGGCCTCCTTTGTCCTTTCCATTGATGGCTTGCATCCTACCATTTGAGCCATATCTCTGGGCATGGTAGTTTGTTACTTAAGAGACACAAGTCTTAGGAACTTTTCAAATTATGATTCTCTAGGTTGCAGCCTCCTGTGTAGCTAAGATGGCAAGCATGATTACCAGCTTGCATTATTATTCTTTGGGGTTTTTTGGGGGGGTGGGGGGGACATTGATTGTGGAGCTTGAACTCAAGGCCAGGGTGTTATTCCTGAGCTTTTCCTTTGCTCCAGGCTAGTGCTCTACCACTTGAGCCACAGCTCCACTTCCTGTTTTTTAGTGGTTAACTGAAGGGTAAGAGTCTTATGGGGTCTTTTCTGCCCAGGCTGTCTTCAAACCTTGATCCTCAGATCTCAGCCTCCTAAAAAGCTAGGATTACAGGCATGAGCCACCAGCACCCAACTTGCATTATTGTTTTGGTTTTTGGTGTTTCTTTTTTTTCCTGCCAGTGTGGGAGCTTGGGCTCCTTGGGCACTGTCTCCGAGCTTCTTCTGCTCAAGGTTAGTGCCGTACAACATGAACCACAGCATTAATTCCGGCTCTTTGTGAATAGATTATTGGAGGTAAGAGTCCCATGAACTTTCCTGCCTGTGTTGGCTTTGAAACCCAATCCTCAGATCTCAGCCTCCTGAGTATCTAGGATTACAGGCATGAACCACTGACACCCACTTCATTATTATTCTTATGTAGCTGTTTTCCCTGTCTTCAGTGGTGGTTGGTCGTTCACTCATTGTTTCTCTACATATTTGTTCCAACAATTGCAGATTCCTCTTGTATTAAGCAAGAAGTTACTCCTTCAACCAGAAACTCCTATTGTTCTAAATGTTATGCTGAGAGATGGAGCATAAATGGAATATGAATTTCCTTCAGGAGTACTGCTATGTTCTTCAGGAACACCAGAGATTTTAACTTACTGTGTGATTAAAATAATGACCAAGGTGTGCTGAATGAACTGCTTTTGATGGATGCTCAGGAGTTCAGAAATTGACTAATCCTGCTCAGTGATTGCTAATGTAGAGTATCAATTATTTCATAATGTAGAGGAAATGGCTACATTGTCACCAAATAGGCAGATTTATCCCCTCTGGATCTTCTGGTATTATCTGTATCCACTTTCATCAGCTCCTTTTCAACTCAGTTTAAAATAAACATTTCTCTATAATTTATCAACAATTTCTTTAAGGAAAATGGGAAGTCTTGTAACTATAATAATGATACTTATCACATGTTTTCTTTGTAATAACACTATAGTCAATCTTACGTTGAGAAAATAAAGATCTCTCTTTGAAAATATCTGCTTTGGTTATGTATGTTAAGAGGGGGAGTTGGCCGGGCACTGTGGCTCATGCCTGTCATCCTAGTTACTCAGCAGGCTGAGACCTGAGGATCCTGCTAGAAGCCAGCCCAGCTTTCAAGTCTTTCAAGGACTCAGGATATTCTTGTCTCCAATCAACCATGCAAAAACTCGAAGCAGAGCTGTGGCTCAAAGTGGTACAGCACTAGCCTTGCAAAAAAAAAAAAAAAAGAGCTCATCCCTACAAACCACAAAGAAAAAGAAAAAAGAGAGATGGTAGAAAGTGGGTGCTTACATTTATCTAGGATTAGGAAGAAGCTTTCCTTGTTCCCTGCTGTAAGGAGCTAATTTTCTATTTTATGCCCAGCATATGTCTGTCTGGCTTTTAGGGAATTTTCAAGAGCTTTACTCTGGTGTACATAATGGAATGTATGCCTGAAGACCAAATGGTGGCATTGATCCTTCCTACCTCCTGGTTTACTGGCACCTCATCTCTCCAGTCCTATGTTTGTCTGACCAAAGTTTATGCCATAATGTGCTCTGAGAGATGTGGGCACAGGAGATAGCCCAGGTAACATGAAAGGGTGTTCATTTTGAGTCTCCCAGCATGAAGAACAAGCAGAAAAATTATGTGTAAGATTAAATTTTCATATAAGCTATATGGCAAACAGGCCAGTAAAATAGCTGTTTACAACTAGGAGTTTTTAGGCAGTTCCTGTTAGCATACCTTCTGTCTTCTACCTATTTGGCTTAATTGATTTGTGAATCACACTGTTGATCAGTCCTGTTGTTACAATTTTTACGGTTTTTTTTCTTACCATATATTAGTTGTACAAAGGGGTTTCATTGTGATTTCTGATATATGCATGCAGTTAACTTATTCATGCTGCTGTCATGAGGACCATTTAGACGGTTGTGAAAGAACTTTAAAAAACATAAGGTGCCGAGTCCATTTTACTGGATAATTCATCCAGAGAGACACTAAACCCTTTGTGATAGTATGCTCCTGTAATTCCAGCAACTAAGAGCCAGGACAGCACTGAGTTCCAGCCCTCCCGGGGTTACCTAAAAAGACTCTTGTTACAAAGTCAAAACAGAAACAAAAGCCAGGCGACAGTGGTTCCAGCCTACTGAGATCTGAGGATCAAGGCTTGAAGCCAGCCTGGGCAGAAAACTCCATGAGACTAACTCCAATTAACCACCCAAAAAGCTGGAGGTAGATCTTACTAAAAAACAAATGTACTCTTCATCTTACTTAAGTAATTGTATCTCCTCTTGCACATCACATTTATAAAAACAATCTAATTTTTTAATGAATGCTTCAGAGTAGAGGGGGTCCAATTAAATATATACTTACCTAAGGGGGAAAAAAAGCCAGACATGGACATGCAGCTCAAGTGGTAGAGTGTTAGTCTTGAGCAAAAAAAGCTCAGGGATGGCACCTGCCCAGGCTGAGTTCAAGTCCCAGGACCAGCACAAAAACAAACAAACCTGGATCGCCATGTGATCTGCCCACCCCCACCCACCAGTAGTCCCTCCATTCTCTCTGCTCAGTGATCAAACAGGCCATGCCCCCAACACAGTATGATATACAGACCCACACCAGGCCTCTGGGCCCACAGCACATGGCATCTCCCCTCCTTCCTACCACTGGACCCACCCCAACCCACCCACCTAGGTCAGGGCTTAACTTGCTCCCAACTCATCCTTCCTGGGGCAGAGGGCGCTGGGATGTGGCCCGATGCCACCGGGGAGCCCTGCAGGCTCTGCCATTGCTGAGAGGAAAGCTGCCCACCACTAGGCCGCCTCTGTACGGTGGCCTGCAGGGAAGGACAGGTGAGGGGTCTCTGTGAATACAAGGGAGACACTTCACAAGGAAGCTTGAGTTTTTCTCAAATGTGCAAAATCCACAGAGGCGCAGTTAAAAGTGGAAAAGGGATTTTATTTACTGGTCTGTGACTACCTTGTCCTGGGCTAATGTAATAACCAGCGGAGCAGGAAGTCCTGCCCCTTACTGGTGTCTCTGCCACATGGACCACACCTGCAGGAGGGGGAGTGGCATTAGGGAATGGTTGGACCCGACTGCTGGCTCATCAGGAGTGGGGAAAGGCATCCTAGGAAGTCCCACCACATGCTGGTGTTATGCCCAGATTTCTGGTCCCCAAAGACCACCAAGGAGCCAATTCCAATGCAAACGCATGAATCTTTATTGCAAGCTCAAGCCTGGACTCTCAACCATCACCAACACAGCCAATCTGGATTGAGAGCCCCGACTCTCAGATAGGTAGGGTTTTTACTGTGATTACAACAGGGGCAGGGTATTTCCAACTTGGCAGATACTTAATTGGATGGCACTTAGCAAGCAAGTCTTGCCCTATCTACCTTTTCAGTTATCTATTTTGGCTTTGAAAAGGGGAACTGGCCTTGGTATCAGGAACTGACAGCAGGTGGTCAGGTAGCACTAATGCAGGGGGTTAATGAAGGGGGTAGAGCAAGTCACAAATGGATTAAGCAAGCTGTTTACAGAAGCAGAATTTTGTGGTCAGGCTGACCTAGTACCAACTTTAGTCTAACAATTGCTACCATGTTTTCCCATTACCACTAAGCAAGCTTGAGCGGGCTAAAACAATCTAGTACTCAATCATAAGTTACCATGACATTTCTACTACTATTATGGTTATTTCTATAGTGTATGACTATGATCATTTTTTACTGTCCGTTACCATAGATACAGAGGGGAACAAGGGCTCCCTATATTTTTAAATGTCAAGCTACAAGAAACCAGTCTCACAGGTGGAGGTGTAGCCCTCTAGCATGGAGTCATCACCAGGATTTAGAAGCTGTTATAATTTTAACACTAAAACTTATAGTCACTCAGGTTCTCAGATTAGCCCTCACACTGGCACCACTGCCATGGTGGCACTTCCAAGTGTACCTGGCTGCTGGAGGGGGCGAAGCATCAGAAGGCCAGGGTGTGTGTGTGTGCGCGCGCACACGTGTGTGTGTGTGTGTGTGTATTCTGCCTGTTTGTAGGGAGGAGGAAGAGGAGGAGGAAGAGGAGGAGGAGGAGGAGGAGGAGGAGGCGTCAGGCTGTGCCTGCAGAGGAGTGGAGTTTCAAATACAAATGAAAGCTGAAGTGTAAAGTGTTAAAGCAGAGGTTGGTAAAAGACAAGGCTTTAAAAAAATCAAAAATGAATTCCTGGATTTAAAGTTTGGAAATAAAGTTGTCCTAAGTGTTTGTTTCAAATTGGAAAAAGGAAAAATTAGGGCTATCAAAATGATTGTTTAATTGCTATTCCAGTTTGCCTTATAGGTTTTTTTGTAACAGTTCCCAGGTATGGAACATATGGCTTTTACCTTTAAAAACCCAGCCCTACTAAAGCTCAATGCCACCGTTCTTCTCTATCCCAGTGGTAAAGAACAGTCGCATCGGAGCCGAATAAAGACTCCTGGCCTGATTGACTGAATGTTGGTGACTTTATTATTGTGGGTTTGAGCCCCACCTGGTGCCCAGTATACAACAGCCAAGAAATGTATCCAATGCCTAACGTATGAAACTGTAACCTCTCTGTACATCAGTTTGATAATAAAAAAAAAAAGTTAATCCAAGCCTGGAAGTCATAGGAGATGTTAGAATATAATAGACTTTACCAGAAACTACACAGACATCAGGTACAAAAGAACAAAAGAAAGGTTTATCGCCAGCAAAGGGACCAGCAAGACCCCTCCTCACAAGAGAAAAGTGAGAAGTGCCGTCTATTGTCTGGGGTGACCTATATAACCTAGGAGGTCTTGGAGGTGGTGACCCTGGTGTGGACTTGTGGCCCAGGGTCTTCATCATGGCCAGCTAGGATTTATGTCTGCTACCCAAATGATTGATAAGGGTCCTGCAGCTGCCCAGGCCTGAAGGTCACTCTAAGGGGATCTTATTGGCTTATATGGTTATAATTTCCCCCAAAGGAGTGCCATCTCAAGGGAAAGGGGAGTGGAGGCTGATTATTTACTGCCTTCACTAGATGGGCCTAGTATTGCCTAGGAAAGGAACTTGCTAAGCTGTGGGAGAGGAGGCTGTTGGGCTTACAGCAGAATAGTTTGTAAGCATGTCTTTCTACTGCCCATGCCTGTCTACTTTGTAACTGGGCAGGAACTTGCCAGTCATTTGTGACAGTGGGTAGCAAAAGCTAAGATTGTCAAAGGGGGAATAGTTAAAAAAATCCCAACCCCCTGAATCTGCTCAAAGCCCTAACTGGCAGTGAATTTTGAACTGATACATCTGTTCAGGAAAAGAAAGGTTGTAGACTTGAGATCATGTCCCTATTGAGATCTGTCTAGGCCTGCAAAGATAAGTTAGTAATTGTTAGGGTCACCAGAGATCAGTTTCCCTAGGCAGCCAGGAAAGTGCTTTTGTAAACCAGAGTGCTACAAAGGCTAGATACTGCTGTGGCCCCAAGAAAAGATCTGTGCAGTTGTTAAAAGTTAAATGTTGGGGCTGGGGATATGGCCTAGTGGCAAGAGTGCTTGCCTCGTATACATGAGGCCCTGGGTTCAATTCCCCAGCACCACATATACAGAAAATCGCCAGAAGTGGTGCTGTGGCTCAGGTGGCACCCCACGTGGCTTGAGGTATTATTGCCCCCTGCATAAACCCAGAAAAGACCTCATCTCCTCCTCTTCTTTCTCCCTCACCTGTCTCTGGATTCTCAAACTCTAGGCAGGAGGCTCTTTGCCGTTTGACCGACTCCACCCACCACCACCCAAAAGCCTTCAGGACAAGGTAGCCAGCTTGGTCTGTAGCAGAGGTGCCCTGACACAGACCAGAGGACTCCGGGAGTCCCCCACAAACTTGGGGATTGGAGGTCCCCCAATCCCTGTCTGCAGGGTCCCCATAGACTCTGGGAGTCTCTCACGCTTTGCTGACCCCCAGACACCCTTTAATTAGTACCGGGCTAGATTTACCTCCCCTGGTGCGAAGATGCTAAGCTTACTCCCTTATCAGTGCTCCCCTTTTCACCCTCTCCCCTGGGCACCCAACCAGCAGGTGGCCAAGGTGGAGCAAGGGACACGGGCTAGCCTAAGGTGCACGTGGCCGAACGAGATCCCCTTTTCCTCCCTCCTTACCCACCAAGGAAGCCAGGTGCAGACAGATCTCAGAGACGCTTCGGAGAGCAATCTGGTTTATTCGGGAGGGGCTCACAGTAATATAGTAGTGATGACGAGGATTGAGCATGAGCTGGCGATAGGCTGGCGAGCTTGTCCGTCCAAGAGCAGCTCCCAAGGACCTACCTCATGGGCTAATGTCACTTCCCATAGTACCACCCTGTGTGCTCGCTGGCGCAAGGCGGGGGATGGTCTCAAAGCTACCCCTTCTGGTTCCCGACCCAGAAGGAGATAGGTGTGGCTCACTTCCACACTGCCCCAGGGCTGGGGGAAGGGCGGCTTCTCAGGAGCGCTCTCCTCGCCCTTCCCCCCTTAAGGCCAAGATGAATCCCCAACAAATTAGTACTTTGGGGACTCCCTCTCCTAATTATTGAGCACTTATTTATTTGCCTTCCCAAAGCTTCCAGGACGCCTGAGACAGTGGGATAGGCCACTCTAGTAGTCCTGCCAAATTTTCCAAAATGGGCTCTAAAGTATATTTTTCCAGAGCCACCCTATTGGCATGCCTGCAATCTACTCAGTCAAAGAAAACTGATTGGTTTGTCTACAGAAATCTGGCCTCACTTTCATGTAAACGATGTCCAAAGTTGGCCTGAATTCCCAACCTTCAATTTTACTCTTACTGATTTAAACAATACTCTAGCAAAATGGCAAAGAGTCCAAGGTCCCCTACACCCAAGCCCTCCTCTGCCTCCACTCCAGAGACCCCCCTGTTGATCCTATTCTGTCCACCAAGCCCTTCCCTGACTTCAGCTGGCCCCTCTGCTCTCCGTCCCCTCTGCTCTCCTGCCTTGCTCCACCAAGTCCTTCTCTGCTGTAAGCCTCCCAGCTCTTTCCTCTAGAAAGGGAACTTTCCTTGCTTTGTAGCAATCTCCATCTCCTTCCTCCTCTCTCTCTCTCTCTCTCTCTCTCTCTTTCTCTCTCTCTCTTTCTCTCTCTCTCTCTCTCCCTGACGACCTCCACACTGGAAATCATTTACCATTACATCACCTTTATTCCCACTGACAGCCCTTCTATTCATGCCCTTGAGAGTGAGATGCAGGCAGGGTCCCAGGGACCCCCCCCCCTGTAAGTTCCCTCTTAAAGGCTAGCCATCCTGGATCAGCAGTTCCATAAGCCCAAGTCTTTTCTTCCTCCTGGCTCTTGTAACCACATTACCCCTCTCTTTATCTGATCTGGATTCTCTAAGTAAAAACTTCCCACTCTAAGCAAACTTCTTCTGTTGACCTTTGCCCTCTCCTACTTCTCTCTCCTTTCTCCTCCACCCCCAAAATACCATAGCATACCCAAAACAAACCTATCCTTTTTGCCTTTGAGAAATAGACACTAAACCATTCCTTTTCTCTTCCCTGTTCCTACTCACTTCAAAAATCTGGATTCTTAATTTCTCCCTTAAGGCAAACTCCTCTAGGAGGCTGCAGAATAAAAATCCCTCCCTCTCACCTCTACCCTATCCCACAGCTCTATCCAAATGCCTCCTCTCCTTAGAAACCTGTCTGTCCATCCTCTCTCCCTATTCTTTCTACAGACCTTGGAGACTGACACCTGGAAGAGACAAAGGACATGGGGGGGAGGGATCTGTAACTCCCCACTCTTCCACCAAGCTTACATATACTAAAGTGCTTCAGCATCAAAATTGTTTTAAAGATTTTCTGTTGTTATCAATGTTTGTTTAAGCATGCAAATTCTGTTAAATTCTGTTTGCTGTTTGCTAAATCTAAGTTTTGTCTTGTATTTTGTTTGGTATTACCTGTTTGTCTAAAACTAACCACATGATTATATCATATTGGGAAAAATAATATTTGCCATTGTAATTCCAAGAGAATTTGTGGCTGATTTTCATTTTAAACCTAAGAGTGCCTTAAACCTTCTCTACAAACATGTATTTGTCTATGTGTGTGTGTAAGCATGTTCAAAATTATCTCATTGTAATACATAAAAACTATCATAATTTCCTGAAAGTATTTGTTCCTTGACTGCAATTGTAAATCTTGTATCAAAGGAGTTGATCATCGTATGTGCTGTTTGTGCAAAGGAAACATCTTTATCAAGGAAAGTAGTAAAAGGAATGAGACACAGCTCTTCTCCTGGACAGCAGTGATGAAGAAAACCAGTAAGGAAAAGTGTAAACAAAAAGGAAAAGAGAGCCTTGGAAAGGGAAATTGAGGAAATGAGAAATTGTTTCCTCTGGATAAGAAAGGATTTGGAAAGTAACAATTGTCTTAAAGTTGTGTCCCATGGAAAAAGGTGGAAATTAAGACAAATCCCAGAATGTTTGAGTATATAGCAGATGGTATGAGAATGTCTTATAAGATAAGAGCTTGAGTTCATTCTTTATGTCCCATTTACAAAAGTAATTGTTTGTGTAAACCAAAGTTCACTTAAGTGTTTGTTTATGTCAAAGTCTTTCAAATGAACACCTTTTAACTCAAATGCCATTTTTCACTGTTTAATCTGTAAGCTGCCTTGGATACAAAGCTAAAAGGACACCAGCTTCTGCATTCTTTGTTGTAATTACAAAGGCTTAGTGACACCTACAATGTCTTTACCTCAATTAAGTATACTAAAGTGTTATATGCAATTCAGAATAACTGTATATTGGGCTGGGAATATGGCCTGGTGGTAGAGTGCTTGCCTCATATACATGAAGCCCTGGGTTCGATTCCTCAGCACCACATATATAGAAAAGGCCAGAAGTGGCACTGTAGCTCAAGTGGCAGAGCGCTAACCTTGAGCAAAAAGAGGCCAGGGACAGTGCTCAGGCCCTGAGTCCAAGCCCCAGGACTGGCAAAACAAAACAAAAACACAGTATTTCTATTTGATCTCCTTGTTGCTTTAACTGGACATAAAAAGGATTTTGTGGCAAAGATTACAGTTCAAAGCCAGCCCAGGCAGGAAAACCCCTCTAAAGCTCCATCTCCCAACTAACCAGCAAAGAGCCAGGCTGGAAGCATGGCTCAAGAGAATTAACCAGCCAAATTCTGGAAGTGGTAGACTGCTAACCTTGAGCAGAAGTGCTCAGGGACAGTGCCCATGCCTTGAGTTCAAACTCAGTAACTGAAGAAATGCCTACCGAGTCATCTCAGCAACAAGCACCTGGCCCTTCAGGCCAGTCCAGATAGCCAGGAACCATGAAGAGGAGTAATAGGGTTGTTAGGGGGTCCAGAAATCGATGATGAATGAGGCCACTCAGACAATAATCAGGGTGAATAAGGATTTTATTGAGCAAGATGGTACTGACCAGCCAGGGCTGCACTCAAGGTCAGAATCTCAACATGCAGCCCCGAGTTGTCTTAGCAAGCTGCTTATAAACCAGAAAACCACAGGAATTTCCCCTTTAGCCTAACTATAGTGGCTCGTTACTTTCCAAGAACCAGTCACACACAGGTCAGGGTGTCTTGACCTTTACTGGAAATCATGTGACCATCAGGTGATAAAACAGGACAAACTCTCCTGGGGGACTTACAGGTATGGGCAATACAGAGCAAAACAAGTTTGTTAAGTACAGCTCAAGCCAGGTTACACTAAAGAACACCATAATTGTTCAAAGCTAGTGTCAGTAGATGATCAATTTTCTGCATTTACATCATTTCAGGGTCACAGCCTGGTGCCATATCCTAAATAGAGCCACCTTGTGCCTGCCCTTTCAAAAGTAACCAGAGCCAGGAGATCAAGGGAAATAAGAGGCTTGCTCATCTGATGTCCGTGCCTGTCTACCTTCTAACTGAACAGAAATTTGCATTCTTGCCTTTGTTACCTGCTATTACTATTTCCCATCCATACTATATAATCCAGACATCTATTGTCCAGCTATATGGAAATTCCTCCTTCCCTGTAATAGGCCTGTACACCTGACAGCCTGCTCTCCCACAGCTTAGCATGCTCCTTCCTAGGCAACACTAGGCCCATCTAGTAAGGACAGTAAATAATTAGCCTCCACCCCCTCTTCCTTGAGATGGCACTCTCTGGGGCAATTATGACCATGTAAGGTAACAAGATCCCCTTACAAGTGACCTCCAGGGTCAAGGAAGCTGCAGGACCCCCTTGACAGCAGCTATCAATCATAGCCCGACATGGTGAAGCCCCTGGTCTGCATGTCCACACCGAGGTCCCCACCTCCAAAACTTCCTTGGTTATATAAGTCACCCCAGACAATAGACCACACTTCTCACTTCTCCCTGGTGAGAAGGGGTCTTGCCAGTCCCTTTGCCAGCAATAAACCTTTCCTTTGTTCTTCTGAACCTGGATGTCTGCGTGGTTTCTGGCAATGTCTAATATATTCTAATAAGGCCAAACTGGGATAATGCTCCAAATGGAACTTTTCTAGCATGTGCCCAGGATGTGTTTTACTGTGTCATTCATATCAACTAGTCCTGCCACCTTTTCAGCTTTGGCCTGATCTCACCTTTTTCAAGTTTATCTTTAACAGGATAACAGCCCTCACTCAGGACACTACCTGGGAGCACATAAAGGCACTGCTGGCAACAGGAGGCTTCACTTAAACTGCCCTGCCCTGCCTAGTGCAGGCCTGCACCCTGAAGACCCCCAGCCCCTGTGACTCCTCAACACCCCCACGTCAGCAGAAAGTAGTCCAAAAGACCACCACACCCCTCAATTTTTTATACTCCTTCAGGGTTTCAAACTATGGGAATCTGCTTTGTTCTCATAACTCCAGGTTGCTCCTCTCTCAGCACATTCTTTTTATGTATTCAAAGACCCTATATGAAAGATTGTCTCTCCCCTCTAGGCCCATTCTTTCTATGTATCCAAAGATGGAATATGATGGATTGACCCCCACCCTATTGCCTCAGGGGCATACAGACACCAGGTAAAACCTCAGGTATCACCCAACCTGCTTTGATATGCAGGCAGGGCAACTCACCTAAACCCAGCTGTAAATAATCCTTTGTGGGCCAAATAGAAAAGTCCACACCTAGACCACAACTTCCTAGACCTAGTGGCTCCTTCATTAACCTCTGCCTCCTTGCTCAGACCCCATATAACCCTGGTCCCAAATTCACTCCCTCACACAACCTCCAAACCCAGGAGAAGGTCTGGACCCCTCGCTGTTCCTCAATAAACAGTCCTTGCCTGTTGACAATTGAGTGCAGCCTATTCCTTTTCCATTCTCCTCCATTTCCCTAATATCCACCAGAATGGCCCTGTCTCATCTTTGCTCTCCCCAGAAGCCTGTGGGTGGAGTCACAGTAAATTGCCCTGAGGAACTTCTGAAATAACCTGGTTCCACAGCCAAAGGAAAAATGGGAACAGTTTTACACTCAAGGGCAAAGAAGCTCAAGGAAACATAAAGAAAGAGGAAAGTTAGTAAAGAAAGCCTTAGGAAAGGAATTGAAACAAAAAAAATGGTTTCCTCTGGATTAAAAAAAAAAGGGGGGGGACTTGAAAAGTAAAGATTGTCTTCAATTACCACAGAACGTCCAAGTAAGTCCCTGATGTGAGTGAATAGAAGATGGAATGAGTAAGGAAAGACTTTAGAAAGAGAATTGAGGAAACAGAAATGATTTCCTTGAGATTAGAAAGGTTTTTGGTGTGTTAAAAGGAAGACAAGCCCCAGAACATTTGTGTATGTAGCAAATGGTATGAGTATGTATTAAAAATGAACTTATGAGTAAAGTTGGTATATAATCAAGTTGGCTAATAAAAGAAATGGAAATCAGAACAACATTGAGATTCCACCTAACCCCAGTAAGAATGTCCATTATCAGGAAAACTAACAATAACAAATGCTAGAGGAGATGTGGCCAAAAGGGAACCCTACTACATTGTTGGTGGGAATGTAAACTTGTTCAACCACTCTGAAAAGCAGTATGGAGGTTCCTCAGAAGGCTAAACATAGAGCTCCCCTTTGACCCAGCAGCCCCACTTTTGGGCATCTACCCAAAAGACCACAAACAAGAACACACTAAAACCACCAGCACAACAATGTTCATCGCAGCACAATTTGTCATTGCTAAAATATGGAACCAACCCAGATGCCCCTCAGTAGACAAATGGATCAGGAAAATGTGGTACATATACACAATGGAATTCTATGCCTCTATCAGAAAGAATTATATTGCCCCATTCACAAGGAAATGGAAGGACTTGGAAAAAATTATACTAAGTGAAGTGAGCCAGACCCAAAGAAACATGGACTCTATGGTTTCCCTCATAGGGAATAATTAGTACATGTTTAGGCGAGTCACAGCAAAAGATCAAAATAGCCCAATAGCTATGCTCTTATGAACACATAAGATGATGCTAAGTGAAATGAACTCAACATTATGGAAACAAGTGTTCTATCATTGTTGTAATTATTTTCAACATGCCATGTAAAACCATACCCTTTTTCTTCTCTCATATTTGTTGGGAAAGTGGAGGAGAATGGAAAAGGAATAGGCCGGACTCGATCATCAACAGGCGAGGACTGTTTATTGAGGAACAGTGAGGGGCACAGACCTTCCTGTGGCATTGGAGGTTGTGGGAGGGGGTGAATTTGGGACCAGGCTTATATGGGGTCTGAGCAAGGAGGCAGGTTATTGAAAGCACGACTAGGTCTAGGAAGTTGGGGCTTTTCCATTTGGCCCACAAAGGGTTGTTTACAGCTGGGCCTAGGTGAGATGTCCTGCCTGCATCTCAAAGCAGGTTGCCATAGAGGTTTTGCCTGGTGTCTGCATATCAAAGCAAGTTCACACATTGAGTGAAACATCCAGACCAAGAAACTCATCTTTAGTCCTAGTTAAAGAGGCTAAGCCATCCCCAGTGACAGCAACGGAGGATAACAGGAGCCCACAGCAGCTTAACCTAGAGCTGCTTGACCTTTGCAAAAGAAAGGGAGGAGAAATATCAAGCATAATTGTTACTCAATTTGCATGTTTTAGTTTAGGGGAAATTCCAGAGATAGATAAAGTAAATAAAGAAGTTAAATGCGTAATCAGTAAATACCAGTTATACCTAGAACCAAGAATTAAAGAAAGATTATTTTGCTTGCTTAAATGGTTCATTGCTTTGTTTATCAGAGTTTACTAGAATTGTAATCACTATTTGCAATCACTGTCAGTTCTGCTTCTGTATGTCTTTGGTTGCTTTGCCTAACTTTCCTGACCACCTGCTGTGGCATGTGACCACCTTCATGTAGTACATGTGAATTTTGCCTTTAAAACCCCAACCCTACTGAAGCCCAATGCTGTTTTCTTCACCATCCCTATGGTGAGGAACAGATGCTGTACAGCTCAATACAGACTCCTAGTCCAAATGACTGAGTGCTGGTGACTTTATTGTTGTGAATTCAAGACCCACCTGAGCTGAGAGGTGCCTGAGCCTGCCAAGAGGACTAAGGCTTGTGGAGAGGCCTGAGGAGAAGCAAGGCCTCCAGGAAGGAGGAATAGAAAGAAGCTCACTCCTTGGGCAGTTTGGAGGTCAAGACTGCTCTGGGTCCTGGGCTCTGGGTTCTGGCTTCTGGGACAAGGTAGCCACAGGCCAGTATTTGAAGATGGAGGCTGTTGTAATTCTGGGTTTTGTTGTGGGGAGCAGAGCTGACTCCATCTTGACTAGGGAAATATGGTAGGAAATGTTGGGGGGAGTAGATTAGGTCAACCTGATCCCAAAATTCTGCTTCTGTAAATGGCTTGCTTAACTTGTTTGTTGCTTGCTCTACCACCTGTGTCAACCTCCTACATCTGTGCCATGCCTGCTTGTTTGTTTCTTGCCCTATCCCCTGCGTCAAGCCCCTACATCTGTGCTATGCTTTTACCTTTATAAACCCCAATTTGAGGACTGCCCAAGGTAACAGTGTCAGTGCCCAAGTCTTCGCTGTGTCCCTGGCTGGTCAGCCCGCTTTTTTCACTGTTGCAGTTTCAGCTCCAGAGTATGCTGCGTACGTGGCTGGGCAGTTCACTTTTTGCTTCCCTAATAAACCCATCTTTTTGCTTGAGACTGTCTCTGAGTGGTGGATCCTTGAAGGGACAGGGAACCCCCTCCCTAGAGCCCCCTAACAGTTTGGGGTTGTAAATAAAGCTCCTTTGTAAATAAAACTCGTTTGCCACCTTTAGCCATGCCTCCATGGATTTTTCTCGCTCTCAAGTCACTATAGTAATAAATACTCTGATCCACAATGTTTTATCTTGCTTCATGGATATTCAAGGAGATTTTATTGATCATATAAGCCAGGGGTGAAGAATGTCTGGGTCACCAGCCATATAAAGCCATGAAAATATTTGTATATGATGGGAGTGACTCTATGCTTCTTGTTGGCCTTCTGCCTTTGTTGATAATGTTGTATGACCAGTGTATATATGTCTTATAAATGCCAAAATGGCATTGGAGTTTGAATTCAGGGCCTAAGCTCTGTCCCCAACTTTTTTGTGTGGATAATTCTTCACTCTCAAGCCCCTTCCTCCTAGTCTTTCCTGAGTTGGTTTCCAGATACACTGAATGGGTTGACTTGGGAGGGATTACTAGGACTCCATGTCCCTTCCTGAGGATCTTTGATAGCCACTCAATATAGCAATAGTCATCACCCAGGCCTCACCACTATCACTGAATTCAGGCTGATTAGCCAGGATTCTGTGGAAAATGGCCCTTATGGGATACAACTGTCATGGAAGACATAAAACTGTGGCTGCATCAGGTACTATCTGGCATCCTTTAAAGAGATGTGCCCCAGACGGCAACACAAACTGATTTTTAACCAAAGAATGGTGTACACTCGGTCACCTGCCATCCCTCCCACTGTCTCTCCCTCCCCCCCCCCCCCCCGCCTCCGAAACACAGCAGGTCTGAGATCAATGGATTTTGAAAGGCACAGAGAGGACAGTTACATCCTGAATAGCCAGGTGAATTCCTGAACCACTTGCGCAACAATGACAGATGTCATTGCAGGCAGCACACACACCCATCAAGATTCCCAAAACATGGCACCATGGTTCCAGATTTTTCTTAGGGAAGAAATCAGAATAAATGAGTACTGGCCTTAGTGCTTAGGAAAAATGGGTTGCAAAATAGGCCTTGGCATCTGGTCAGGGAAGTTCTCTCTGTTAGCCTTGCCTATACACCTCCACGAGCTCTAGGTGACAGTAATTTACTTTACCTTGTCAGTAGGCACACCATGATCTTCACCCTGACATCCAGGTGATAGTCTGTGCCTAGTCAATAAAATGCAATCAGTATTATCACTCAGACCAAAGGTTATTTCTTCTTACAGACTCATGTAAGACCCTGTCTATTAAGTTTCCTCTAATTTTCACCTGTCTCCATGGCTGTTCTCTTTAAAAATATATAGAATTCGCCCAAATAAGCAACACCTACAGTTCTTTACCCCTCCATGCCCTACAAGGCATATCATCACCCTCCAAAACCTAGCTCAGACAAAACAAACAAAAAAGCCAAATTGATTAAATCTTTCCTCACCACTGCTCCAACCAATGAAATTAACTTCTTCCCATGGAGCACTAGTCCCTCTCCTCTCACATCTACTCTCTACCACCATTGATGGCTTCCATGCATATTTCCCTTTGCAGACTGGGAGATTATCAAGGCAGTATTATATGCTATTATGCCCCTAATCCCAGCAGAGTGATGATTGGCCTCCTGCATGTTCTCTTCCTGAGATTCTTTGCCAACTACTCCATCTTTTTGGATTGACAGAATAACAAGAGCCTCTGCCACCACCATTCCAAGTTCCACTTTGCATCCCACTGCCAATAGGTCTCTACAGGCCAAAACAGGACCTAGATGACAGAAATGGTGGCTGCAGTGACTAGTATCAATTCATTCTGCTCTTTTGAAAGAGCAAGCTAAGGATTATTTTTAAAAGATAATTTTTAAATGGTCCAATCTCCTTGGATCAACGTATATTTAAAAAGCCCAGAAGGTTACTAATTACACTGGAACAATGGGTATGAAAGGACAAAATAGGAGATCAGCAAGCCTCCATGGCCAGGAGGATCCCAATCAACATTTTGGCCACCAATGAGTGAAGGATGTCACTACAGATAGCAAACATAGCATCCAGAACTCCATATTGATTCTTCCAGCTTTTCATTAGGCCAGTGGAGGCCACAGAAGGTGGGTTCAGCTTGGATGAGTGGTGATGATGTGAAGAAGGAGGCTTGAAGGCTGCTCGGTGGAGATCTGTAGTAGCTGTCTCCAGGACCTGAGCACCCTCCCACAACACTCTGCATGGACATAACTCATGAGTAAGTGATTAGAAACCATACAGGTACATTGCTGTCATTCCACTTTATGTTCTATGTGCACTTAGCTTGATCATTCCAAGAATACAGGACCAACAAAAAACACTTCCAAATTCATTTTACAAAACCAAAGATACTTAAGCTTTGCTTGGACACTCCGACTTCTCTTTTTTTTTTTTTTTTTTTTTGGCCAGTCCTGGGCCTTGGACTCAGGGCCTGAGCACTGTCCCTGGCTTCTTCCCGCTCAAGGCTAGCACTCTGCCACTTGAGCCACAGCGCCGCTTCTGGCGGTTTTCTGTGTATGTGGTGCTGGGGAATCGAACCTAGGGCCTCGTGTATCCGAGGCAGGCACTCTTGCCACTAGGCTATATCCCCATCCCCAAATCATTTTCTTTTTTTTTTTTTTCTTTTTTGCCAGTCCTGGGCCTTGGACTCAGGGCCTGAGCACTGTCCCTGGCTTCTTTTTGCTCAAGGCTAGCACTCTGCCACTTGAGCCACAGCGCCACTTCTGGCCATTTTCTGTATATGTGGTGCTGGGGAATCGAACCCAGGGCCTCATGTATATGAAGCAGGCACTCTTGCCACTAGGCCATATCCCCAGCCCCACTCCGACTTCTCTTGATACTCTGTCACCATCCACCCTCTGGTAGAAAAATGGCAGACTGTATATATCTCCTAGACATTGAGGAGGTAGAGGCCCTCCTCCAGGCAGCTGGCATAGAATCATCAACAACTCAATCAATCAACAACACAAACACTATTATCACAAAGTGCAAATATTACTAATCACCACAGTTCATCAAGTCCTCCTAGCTTGGCTTACAGTTCTTTGAGGCTGCTGGACACCAGCTGGTGTGGGGAGAGAGACAACAGTGAAGTAAAATGCCCAGACTTCTTTCTCTAATGGAAGTAAGTGAAATGTCTATCATGATAGTTTGTATCCTTTGTGTGAAAGTTTTCTCCAGGACATATGAGATAAAAATCCATATAAACTCTAATTTTTATTTTTATTCTTTTGTCCATCATAGGGCTTGAACTCAGGCCCTTGGCACTTTCTGTGCTTTTTTTTCAAGGCTAGCACTCTACCACTTTGAGCCAAAGCTCCACTTCTGGTTTACTGGTTCATCGGAGATTAGAGTCTCACGGACTTTCTGCCTGAGCTGGCTTCAAACCGTAGTACTCAGATCACAGCCACTAAGTAGCTAGGATTACAGGCCTGAGCCACCAACACCCAGCTAAGTCTAATTTTTTTACTTCATTTGTTCATCCATTCATTGATACAATACCAAAGCAATAGATGTCCCCTGTAAGCATTGCACAGGTATGGGATGGGTCTCATTGTACCCAGTCTTCTTGCCCCAGTGTTGCCTTAGGTGAAATGATAGACATAAGGATGCTGAGATAGACCTGAGGTATATCTATAGCATCCTGGGAATAAAGGAGTTCTGAAAAGACATTACTATGGAATGAAGAGGAAGCAAGCTTGGATATTAACAAAGAGACATGAAGTCTTCCAGACCTAAGGAGACATCACCTCTCACCAGAAAGAGAGTGGGGATACAAATATGAAGACAGCAAATGGATTGATGGATAAGATCTCCCTTTCTGTGTTCCCAAATTTTGTAATAAGATAGATAAGATATTTTGTAATAAGATAGAATAGACTCGTATAACTATCGACCATGACCTCACCTAAACCCAAAGCTCTTCTTGATATCCTTCAGTCCCCTCTATAGCTCACACAGATTTTCTTCTTCCATCAACACTAGGCCTAGGGCTGGGAATATAACCTAGTAGCAAGAGTGCTTGCCTCGTATACATGAAGCTCTGTGTTCGATTCCTCAGCACCACATATATAGAAAATGGCCAGAAGTGGTGCTGTGGCTCAAGTGGCAGAGTGCTAGCCTTGAGCAAAAAGAAGCCAGGGACAGTGCTCAGGCCCTGAGTCCAAGCCCCAGGACTTGTTAAAAAACAAACAAAAAAAATAAGGCCTAATGTATCCTTCTATTGTCTGCTAGCCAGTCTTCATGTGAACTTGGGAGTTTTACCAGGGACTTTTCAAGCTCTGCTCTTTGTGCTTCTGACACCAGCATGAGTGACAGTATTTTGGTAGATGATAATCACAGATAGATACTAACATACAGCAATAATGCAGATATTAGTGTCTTTATGAAAGGCTTGACATGTAATCACAATCTTCAGATGGTATTAGACTCAGTGGACTGTTGACTTTCTCTTCTTTCTACTCTACCAGCACTCTGTATGATATACTGAATCAGAAGTTACAGACATCATCAATGTTTAGGAAAACCATTTCCTGACATCTAATTGTGGCTGACATTGTCTGCCCAGCTGTGTGGACACAAGTTTTCCATGTAATCATTAAACCTTTCTCCAACCTCTTAGGTTCTTCTGGGGCACAATGATTGGCACCTCTCCCTTTCCATCTCTACATCCACAGAAGAATTTATAAACATTATTGTTACAATTTGTTGTTGTTTGTGCTCTTGATGATGGCCATTCTGACTGGAGATGAAATCTCAATATAGTTTCAAGTTGCATTTCCTTTATAGACAGGGATGCTGAATATTTCTTCATGCACTTATCGATGAGTCGTACTTCTTTTTGCTAACTGTCAGTCCATTTGCCCATTCATTAATTGGATGGTTGTTATTTTTTCAGAGTTCAGTTTGTTGTTGCTGTTTTGTGCCAGGCCTGGGGCTTGAACTCAGTACATGGGCACTTTCCCTGAGAGTTTGCTCAAGGCTGGTGCTCTGCCACTTGAGCCACAGCTCCAATTCTGGCTTTTGGGTGGTTAATTGGAGATAAGAATCTCATAGACTTTCCTGCCTGGGGTAGCCTCAAACCATTTTCATCAGATCTCAGCCTCTTGAGTAGCTAAGATTATAGGCATAAGTCACCAGTGCCTGGCTACCCATTTTAGCAATCATCCATTCATCAAAAAACAAAATCCATCTTCTCTGACCTCTGCTGCAAATGGAAAAAAAGAAACAAATCTGGGAGCTGCCATTTTGGAGTCCTGGGTGCTATGTGTGTTGCATGTGGTGGCATCTGCCCTGTCACTGGTGGTTAGGGTGTTGAAGAGGTACAGCTAGCAATACAGCTTTCTGTTATCCTCATCTGTCCTTTCATGACTACTGATCTGAGATGTAAGAGTTTACTAAAGAGATAGGGCCATTCTTCAGTGAACCACCTGCCTCCTTTGCTAGTTTGTTATCAACAAGACAATACTTTGACGAAATGTCAAATTACTTTTCATTGTAGCCATCAGCTCAGCAGAAACCTGGTGGATCAACTAGCACTTGAGGTGATGATGATCACTGCACAGGTCATTCCTCTTGTCCTAGAAACCATCCAGGAAGATGGGAGTCATTAGCAAAGAGTCACAAGAAGAGGAAACGCAGAGGACCTACAATCTCAGCCAACTCATTTCAAAATCCATCTGTCAAAAACCCAATCTGACAAGGAGGAAAATAGTGGGGAACAATATTCAGATTTCTTTCCTTGATGACCTCAAAGTCTTGTAAGGGGAACAGACACAGAATTCACCTATGGAAGAAGAATAAAGAGGGTAACAACCAAAGTTGTGTGTAGAGAAGCTGCGTAGAGGATGAAATAAAATTTATTTGCTGGAAGGGCTTGACAATGAATAACTGAAGCAAATTGGTATTTTGTTTCCAGAGCTGGGTTTTGAAGAACAAGTATATTCTGAAGACCACACGATATTTATATGCACAAGAATGTGTATACATAAGGAAAGATCTTTAGATATGGTATCACTAGATTGGTTTCAGATAGTCAGGAAAGAGGGCAGCCAGGGAGAGAGATGGAAATTAGACAAAAATTAGTGTCAATTGCGCATCACTTGTCAATTTAGTAAATTCAGTATCATTTGAATTTCTGATAATAAATTTTGGGGGCTGGGGATATGGCTTAGTGTTAGAGTACTTGCCTTGCATACATGAAGCTCTGGGTTCGATTCCTCAGCACCACATAAATAGAAAAAGCCAGAAGTGGTGCTGTGGCTCAAATGGTAGAGTGTTAGCCTTGAGCAAAAAGAAACCAGGGACAGTGCTCAAGCCCTAAGTCCAAGCCCTAGGACTAGTGAAAAAAACAAAAAAGAAATTTTTTTTGTTTTACCAATAACATTGGTTGTTTACCAATTTCCCACAGAATATGAACTCAAACAATGTCAAAATAAGGTTGAGCAGAATTCTGTGCCAACTACCACAGTGGAGTGGATTCCTGCCTCCAGGGGATACCCAGCATACCAGTTTCAAAAGAAGACTGATAGTCATAAAGAATATAGAAAAATATTACACAAGCACTGTTCACAGGTGCTCTGTTTCTACTAAGTTTTAAGAATTTTGGAGGAATTTGATCATCTATCTCTCAAGCCAGCAGGCTCAATGTACAAGGGCCAAGGGTCGGAGTGATGATAATGAATCTAATTTTTTTTTGTCAGTTGTGGGGCTTGAATGCAGAGCCTGGATGCTGTCCCTGAGTTCTTTTGCTCAAGGCTAGAGCTCTACCACTTGGAGCCATAGTACCACTTCTGGTTTTATGGTGGTTAATTGAAGATAAGAGTATCACAGACTTTCTTACCAGGCTTTGAACTGCGATTCTCTGATTTCAGACACCAGAGTAGATGGGATTATAGGAGTGAGGCACTGAACCTACCTAATTTCTAAACACTCAGTTGGGGAGATGCTCTCTGATCACAGGTGGCAGAAACAACTATTAGAAGACTCTCTGGCCAGTTTCTTTGCCCACTTGAGAAATTACATATTCATCAAAAAGCCAAAAGCCAGTTGTTCTCATCTTTGTGGCTTCAACAAAATAGCTTCCCTACCCCCACCCTCGGGTGCTATGGATGCTGCTGGTAATGCCACCTGTCACTTCATTCCCTTCATACACATTGCTCTCTCCTGTGAAATGTTCCAATTGGACGGGGAAATTCTTTGGATGAAGATCTAAGTTGTTGTCTGTAGCACACACCTTTAAAGGCTTCCTCAAAACTGAATGGTATAATCACGATCTTCATGTCATCCATTTGTGATCTCTCCCAGAGAGATTGTGTCCATAGAATCTGGTAGATTTGAAACAATGAGGAGAGTTCCTGTTGTCATACTAGACAATCCAGTAAGTTAGACTGATAATCATGGAGCCACAAGCAAAGACAATGCCCTCCCAATCTCTGCCAGTTCACTCAACCAACTCTTCTATATAATGTATTCTGATGGGAATTAGACAAGTAACAGTAAATAATACCAAGGTTAGTTATATGATAGTCTTACAGTCTGATGAGGACTATATACATAGACCATCAATAGTGATTGAGAGAAGAGAGGACAGCAATAGAAGTTGGGAGAGCTGGGGACAAAAGCTAATTGGGAGAGGATGTAATTGAGTTTGTTGCAAGATTTGCAAAGGTAGATTCTACTACCTTAATTTCTTTTGCATAAACGGTTTTTATGTGAGAACATTCTAGGAAGGGGAACCCATGGGGGCAAAGAACTGGATGGTGTAGTCGATTTGGGTGAATTTCATGTATTTTGGAATGAGCTCACCCAAGGAAACAAGAGCAAGTTTGAAGCAATTTAATGCTGATGGCTTCAATATTCTGGTAAACAGAAAACCCTTTGGCCTTAACGGTAACACTGATTGCATTGTTGACTGATATCTCATAGAACATGAATTCAAAGAAGGTCAAAGCAGGGATTTGCATTAATCTCTAACAGCTGACCAAGTGCAAAGGTCATCCAATTCCTCGAAGTTAAAGTGATATACCTGTGGAACTTTTACTGGCTACAGTTCTAGCTACACCTCCTTTCCCTGCACAAATATAGGCTAAAGTTCTGGCTCCACCTCCTTTCCCAACATATAAACATTGCAGGCTGGCCTCACTAAACCACATCTGGCTACAGAAAGGAGATTCCCCAGACACAGCTCTCCTAAGGGAAGGGCACTGAGCAGGAAAAAGAAGTCAGAGGAAAGTCTTTTTGAAGGAAAGTAACCATGGACCCGATCCCAAACTTTTCCATAGAAACATGGGTACTTCTGGCTACCAGCCTGCTGCTCTTCTACCTGTGAGTAATCATGCAAGCCCCTCTTGCTATGTCTCTGGAGTTGGGGAAGTAATAGGAGCTCATATATCCTCAGAGTGTTTGAGATACCAGAACAGATAAAGGGGGAATTTTTTTTTCCAATCCTGGGGCTTGAACTGATGGCCTGAGCTCTGTCCCTGAGTGTCTCTGTGCTCAAGGGTAGCACTCTTCCCGCTTAAGCACCACTTCTGACTTTTTTCTGAGTAGTTTACCAGAGACAGTGGTTTCATGGACTTTTGGGCCCAGGCTGGCTTCGAACCATGATTCTCTGATCCAAGTCTCTTGAGCAGCTACAAATACCAGATTCAACCACCAGCAACTAGCAAGGGGGAAAGTTTTGATCTTATGCAAATCCCTGGCACTCCTAATCCCAACTCCCCGTTCTTGTGCCTAAGATTATTGGGAAAATGGTTTCTTGAGGATGGTCTGATTTGACTCTCCATCTTGTCCTAGACTAACCAACCAGAATTTAGCAGAAGCAGATCATAAATATCTGGCCCTCAAGATTTGGCAGTCCTAAGGCAAGCAGGTTTCCTGGGATTCTGTCTCTTCTGTTGTACCTGGAAGCATATGAGAGCACACTGAACCATTTATACACGCCATACATTTCAGACTAAGACTTTCCCAATTATCCATGGGGGAGCCAACCTTTTGAGACCATCACCAGGAAGCTCCCAAGGGAGGACCAGTCTCAGTGGGGGTTTGGGTAGTGATGCTACATGCATAGAGGAAGTACCAACTAGCTGCTTTGTGACTGATCATCTTATCAGTGTGGGCATTGTTGGCATTGTGCTTCCCTTGTGCATATCACCACGGACAGAAGTCCCAACTCCCTGAAAGGAAGGGTGTGGAAATGCCATCACTTACTCCTCTCCACAGTGTCCTATATAAAATGAGCTTCCCTACAGCTCAATAGGGCCAAATTATCTGACCAGAGGCCTGGGTATCTCTGAAAGCTGCTCTCATTTCTCAGAAGCTAATGAAATTAGCATTCTTCTGTAGAAATAAGAACAGTGACTGGGGCCAGGTTGTTCTGGAAAGGCAGATATAAGAAAAGCTGGTCCCTCACCTGCGATATTGTTTAGAGGAAAGGAAAAACACAAAAACTTCCAAACAAATTCTAACAACAATGATACTATAGACTCAACCTAACCCTATGGCATTGAATACATGAAATTAGGCAAAAATCTTATTATTGAAGCAGAAGAATTTTTCATCCTGAAAAAATTCTAGTTTGAATCCCTTAAGGGCACTGAAGTTGGGGATGTTAATGACACAGTCACTCTACTATTGGGAACATAAAGATTTCAGGTGCTTTTAGCTACTCTTAAATTTAGAACACTTTGAAAAGGGGTAGGAGATGGTGAATGAAAGTAAATATTGCTATTTGAGGTTTTCTTGTTGCTAATTGCCTACATGTTAACCTCCATAGCTATAGGATGTTATTTCCCAAGTCAGTGACTAGCAAGTCCCCATTTGTGTACAATTAAAATATTGGCTTTCTTTAATCCTTTACAGATATGGGACCTATAAACATGGACTTTTTGCAAAGATGGGAATTCCTGGACCAAAACCTTTGCCCCTTTTGGGAAACGTCCTATCCTACCGCAATGTAAGTGCAGCTTGACCTCCGACTTTCCCTTCTGATGATGGCAAACACTGGTTTAGTTCTATCAGTAAAAAATCGCTGCCTATACCGGACACTGGTGGATGATGTCTGTAATCCTAGTTACTCAAGAAGCTGAGATGTGAAGATCCTGATTCAAATCCAGCCTGGGCATGAAAGCCCATGAGATCCTTATTGTCAATTAATCACAGGAAAGCCAGAAGTGGTGCTATGGCTCAAGTGGTAGAGCACTATCCTTATGCAAAATGGAGTTCAAAGACAACACCCAGGTCCAGAGTTTGAGCTCAATGACTAGCAAAGGAAAAAAAAGTGCTGATTATGGGGAAAATATGGGGTTTCTAGCTTACACAAATTGTGGGCACCACCTAGGGCATAGAAAGGTTTTGCTTGGGCTCCCACTTTCAGTATTTTTTGAGTGGATGCTTGCTAGTCAGGGGTCCAAACTCAGGGCCTAAGTATACTCCCTAAGCTTTTCTGGTAAAGGATAGCGCTCTACCACTTGAGCCACAGCTCTATTTATGGGGTTTTCATGGTTAAGTGCAGTTGAGTCTCAAAAGGCTGGCTTGAAAACTCAATCCTCAGATCTCAGCCTCCTGAGTAGCAAAGATTACAAGTATGTGCTACCAGTGCCTGGCCACTGATGGCATTTTTCAGCTTATGAGTTTCCTTAATTGAACAGCACAGATTTTTCTCATCTGATTGATGTTCAGCTCATGACACTTTGTCTTTCTAAGTAGGAAAAACAGAGGATTTTATTTGTACACAGGGCAGATTCCAGGAAAAGTAAAGTTAAATTTAATTTATATCTGGGGAGAAAACATGACAGGGGTTCCCAGTAGGACTTAACCGCTCCATTTACAAAAACAACAACTTCCCATTTGTTCCATAACTTACCAGCATCATTTCCCACTTCCAAACTGAAACAGCAGTTTATGAGTAAGACCACAACTTTTAACTCCTAGGGAATTTGCACGTAGTAGAATGGGATTCTCTCTCTTAACAACTGCTAAATCATTGTGGTTATTTCCATGGCTCTAGCCCACTTTCACTACCTCTGAACTCTTTAGGATTTGAGAAACAGGACAAGAGCATTCTGCTTTACTTCTTTCCCTTCAAAGGAAGGGATAAGTCTGCATAAGTCTGAACAGGCATAAATGAGACAGATGGTGGTTGTCTATTAATTTCAGATATTTACCAACAAGATAAGTTTTGTTTTCCCAAACAAAGGCAGAACCACTTACACAAAACCAGGAGAAAAGCTGTCTTCACAAAGTCATTACAAGTTCATTTAAGTGAGTGGGATAAAATATGTGCCACATGGGCTGTGTATTTAGGCCGAGGGTTTAATCCTACCTTGGTCTGATGCTCTGACCTCTGCATGGACATTTACAAGCTCCCTTTAGAAACACAGTATTAATGTCTGTGTGTGAGCAGACCTGCTATCTGCTCTCATTTCCTTTCCCAATTGTTACAAGGTACCTCTCAGATTTTAATTCTTCCAACTGAGGGTTCTGCTGCCTAAGAATGCCATATCATTTTTTCCACCTGAAAAAGCATTAATTTACTCATCATTTTCCCCAACTCAACTCTCTTGTAGATGTCTTGGGATCTTCTTTGTTCATGTTTAAAACTCACTAACTACAATATAAATGAAAGTTATTTGCATTACAATTTCAGAGGTGAAAACCCACATCAATTTTTTTTCCTGTGTCCCATGTATAGATTCCAAACTAACCAACTTTCTGAGTAGACAGGATGACTAGACAACAAGTCCACCTCATCTGCACTCATGTACTCTCATTCTTACTCAGCAACATCTCTGAGACTTCCATACCTTTGCTTTTCTGAAAGGGTCATTGGTATCTGTAAATTCCAAATTCCACAAAGAGCAGCCAAGAGAAATTGAAAGAATGCTGAAGGAGCTAAGAGAGTGTGCACATGGAAAACTCCTTCCCCTCAGTTTCACAATCTCCACCTGTTCCTGGAGAGATAATCCAAAAATAGAATTCTATAGCTGACACATAGGCAAGAAAAAACACCTCAGATAAGCCAAAGAAGTATTTCATCTTCCTTAACCAGGAAAATTCCTTCAAAATATGTGATACTCAAATTTTAAGAGTGACTTTCAATTGCCCATGCCCTGACTTTTCTGTCCTTACCCTCAGACTTCCTTGAGTCAGAACATTCCTCTGTAATTGAGAATCATTAAGCCTAATTTCATGTTATGATATTCACTTGTAACCTCTCTAGAGAAGGGGTCAGTGCCTGTAGAACACACTAATGGATTTGTATTTTCTTTCTCTTATCAGGGTATGGGGAACTTTGATGTAGAGTGCAATAAAAAGTATGGGGAAATGTGGGGGTGAGTATTCCAGACACTTCCATTGGGGGAATTGTTATGATAAAGTACCACATTACATGAGGGCAGGGGTTAGCTTAGGACTTTTGTGGTACAGCTCTTGATCATGAAGACGCTGTAACTTCATCCTAACAAACTTCCCTCATGTCACCAGGTATCTAGATCTATAATCTGAGTATGGTTGAGAGTGATTCTGGGTGACATTTCCCCCTAAGATCTCTGAGAGCCCCCAGATCCAGACACTGGATCTTGCTTGTCCATTTTCTACTCACTCACTTCCAACTCTATAAAATATATTACTTCTGAAATGTATGGCATGCAAAATGATATGCACTACAATAATATGCATTATGAGATGTGTAATTGGCACACTTAAAATATGTACTAACAAATGCCTGATGGTCTCCCCTTCCCACATAAATTCATTTTGAGATAGTAGCACAAAGTTCTTTTTAGTCTTCACTGGGTTTTCAGGCCATTACTGGGGTTTGAACTCAGGGCCTGGCACTTGATCCCTACCTCTCTACCACTCAAGCCGTACCTCCACACTTGGCTTTTTGTTGCTTATTTTGAATATGGAGTCATATGAACCACTCCACTGCGCTGGCTTCAAACCTTGATCTTCTGCATCTCAGCCTTTAGTAGCAAGGATTGAAGATGTGAGACACCAGTGCCTGAACCTTCCCATCAAATTTGAAGTTTACTGTGTGATTTTGAAAGACAGACTGTAAGATATTACTAAGTTCATTGGGAAAGGATTTAGGTTCAGCTTTGAAACTTGATTTCCAGGTATAGTTTTTCATTTTGCTGTGTTGGGTTTTGTTCCAAGCCAGAACTTCATAATATGAATGTATACAGTTACTTCCTTGTGTAATCCATTCTGCTGGTTCTGAAGGAGACACATAAGGATGGTTTAACTGCTATGCTCCCCTTTGGGCTTGTGTCATTAACAGGTCACCTGAAAAAGGGAACCTAGCTGTCTTCTTTCAGCTGCTGCAGTTTTAGTGAGAACTCTGGAAGAAGGGAGAGGAAAGGAGGTTTTGGCCCTTCCTACCTTTTCTTTTTCTCTAATTCATCCTCAGAACCCTAGGGCTAGCCACAGGCTCTGCTGAGCTCATATGACCAATGAAGGCAGAGTGACAGACTGGCAAGCATACGTTCTGTGCACCACCCAACTGCAATTCTTCTTTTCTATATTCCTGCTTGTGAGCACTTAACGCTGTCTTTCACTTATCACCTTTGTAGTATCATTCTGAAACTGAAATATTTAGTTAAGCTTATTTCTTTTATAAAACAGGAGATCCATCCCAGGCATCATACATTCTAGCGCTCTACCACAAAGCTACATTCTAAGGCAGATAATACTTTAAAAATATTTTAGAGGCTGGGGATATGGCCTAGTGGCAAGAGTGCTTGCCTCTTATACATGAGGCCCTGGGTTCAATTCCCCAACACCGCATATACAGAAAACAGCCAGAAGTGGCGCTGTGGCTCAAGTGGCAGAGTGCTAGCCTTGAGCAAAAAGAAGCCAGGGACAGTGCTCAGGCCCTGGATCCAAGGCCCAGGACTGACAAAGAAAAAAAAAAAAAAATATATATATATATATATATACATATATCTTAAACATACAAGTATGTAGCATGATATAAATAATATGCATGTACCACCTAGATTTAACAGAAGGCCCACCGTTGGTTTTAACTATGGGCTCTTTGAGGAACTATTTGATCTTTTAAGTGTGTCTTCCTTAGTTGATCTGGGTTGCTTTTCAGTTGACTCAAATAGATTCCATGGTCAAAATCACTAATTGAAACTAGAATTTAATATTGCTATGCGTGTACAACCCTGGGTGTGGATTATGTAACTTCAGGATCAAAGTCTGGATTCCAAACTGTGGCTTTAATACAGAATCTGGCTTTTCTTTAAATAATTTCTTTTTCCCCAACACAGATTTTATGATGGTCGACAGCCAGTGTTAGCTATCACTGATTCAGAGATGATCAAAACAGTGCTGGTGAAGGAATGTTACTCTGCCTTCACAAACCGCCGGGTAAGCATCATTATGGAATGTGTAAACTTTTATCTGTATCGTTTTTATTTTAAAACAACTATAGATTAGCAGTAAGGCTCCACAACCATACACAAGGAGTTCCATATCCTCTTCCTACTCCCTTTTCCTAATAGTAATGTCTTGCATAAATATAAATGTAGCCCATTCCTGTTCATATGTCCATAGGAGCTGATTACAATGACAAAGGTACAGTCTGTATATCTTAATTAGATACATCAGTTTCCTGTGCCCTCAATTTTGTGTGTGTGCACGTGAATGTAGATCTTTGTAAATTTATCATGTCTATAGACTTCTATAACAAGCACAGACAAGATACAGAACTGTTTCTTTACCATGAAGCTCTCTTGCTATCCTCATCGAGTCACTAAGTGTATCCTGGTTTTCCACTGAATAGTGTGTCACCCATTTATCATTTTGTGAATTGTTTTTGGGGAGTCAAAGCTGAAAATTATTTGACCAGCTCTCCTGTATGTTCTCTTGATAGATTCTTTTTCTGCTACTGTTAAAAAAACAATCGAGCCTCTTCATATGGGTCCACTTCTTGTTCTCTACTTTCTTTTGCTTTTTTTACCAGTCCTAGCATTCTACTACTTGAGCCACAGTGCCATTTCTGGCTGTTTTCTACATATGTGGTTCTGGGGAATTGAACCCAGGGCTTCATGTATGTGAGGCAAGCACTCTTGCCACTAGGCCATATTCCCAGCCCTGTTCTCTACTTTTCTTACATTACATCTTTCCCTTCTGCAGCACCACACTCTTTTGGCTATTATACTTGAAAAGTGAGCCAAGTGCCTGTGGCTCATGTCTGTATTCCTGCATACTCACAAGGTTGAGATCTGAGATTCACAGTTTTAATCATCCTAGGCACAAAAGTCTCTGAGCCTCATATTTCCAATTAAGCAGAAAAAGAGCCAGAAGTGGAGCAGTGGCTCAAGTGACAGAGCACTAGTCTTGAGTGAAAAAGCTAAGGAAGCTCTCAATATAGCTTAGCGGTAGAGCGCTTGCCTATCCGGCATGAAGGCCTGGGTTCAATACCTCAGCACCACATAAACAGAAAAGCCCAGAAGTGGCACTGTGGCTCAAGTGGCAGAGTGCTAGCCTAGAGCAAAAAGAAGCTTTGGACAGTGTTCAGGCCTTGAATTCAACCCCAGAAATGGCAGGGGGGAAAAAAAGATAAAAGACAGTGCCCAGGCCCTAAGTTCCACCCAGGGACTAGTGTGTCTGCACAAGCATGTACGCATACATGCACGCATGCACACACACACACACACACACAAAAAAAAAAACAGTCTTGATCTAATTGGACTAATTCCTCTCACTTGATTTCTTTGCTCAATTTTTATACAAAACCTTAGTTCTATCCTTCCATGAAATTCAGATATAGGAGAAATTTTGATTAAACTTGAAGTGAACATATAGATAACTATAAAGGAAATCCTTTCCCTTTACTTAGTATGGCAAGTCATTCAATCTATGAGCCCAACCTCCATTTTTCTTTGATTGCTCCGACCAAGTCAACTTGAAAGACATTATAAATTCTGTTAGATTTTAATACATTAATATTTCGTTTTTGGCATGTTTACACATGGTGTGAGTATGTTCTAAGTGATACTGTTATTGTATACAAATGTAATTAAATTTTGTGTTGATCTTATCTACAACTTTGCTGAATTTACTGGTTCCATTTCTTTTTTGCATATGATTTCAGATGTTCTGTATGCCCAATGGTATTACTTGAGAACAGAGACACTTCTACACATTATTTTGTATTCTCTAAGTGGTCTTCTATTTCATTTTATTTAACTTACCTTATTGTACTAGCAAGGCCACCTGGGAAAATGCTGAGGACAAATGATGAGAACAGACTCTTCCTGTCATGATTTCTGGTTTTCTGAGGAAACTTCCAGCCTCTCACCACTCAGTATGTTGTTAGCCAGAGTCTTCCTTTCATGGTGTTCTTCTCAAGGTGAAGGAAGTTCCCTCTCTTCCTATTCTGCTGAGATTTTGTCATAAGTCCATTTTAGTCCAATATATGGCTATGGGAAGATACATGAAAGTTTCTAGAAAGGAAATAAAATGGTGTTTCAATTTCTATGGTCCTATATAAATATTAAGTGTACAAGAGCCCCATGCATTTACATTATTCCTAATTCTTCAAATATTAAATATAATTCTTAAACTATCAATCTAGGAATCCCATTTTCAAATTGCTCAAGGTATAGATTTAGATAAATGGAGGACAGGTCTGAAGCAAAACTTTGTCTAAGCCACCTATTATCTAAACAAATCAATTTCTACTCTGCATAGACTTACAAGATACACTGGTCTTGGGCTTCTCAATTCTACTGTAAGAACAAGGAGACAAGAAGGACTTGCATTTCAAGGGAGTTGGGAATGTAAAGACTTTCAGTCAAACCAGGTGTCCACACACGTCCTCCATACTCACAAGATGGATTTTTCCGTCCCCCCTGTTGGTCTTAGGGCTTGGACTAGGCCTGGGCACTGCCCCTAAGTTCTTCAGCTCAAAGCTATTTCTCTCCCACTTTGATCCATAGTGCTACCTCTGATTTCTGGTGCTTAATTGGGGATAAGAGTTTCACGGACTTTCCTCTCTGGGCTGGCTTTGAATGGCAGTCCTCAGATCTCAGCCTCCTGAGTAGGTAGGATTACAAGCATGACCCACCAGCACCTGGCCTGACAAATGTTTTTATATTTATTTAACATGTAACATGGGGCATGCTACACAGTAGAGAATGTCACAATTATTGTTGAGAAAGTGATGGCTACTTAACCAATGTTTTACATCTATGGTGAGATCCACATCTTACATAGAGCTTAAATCTTTTCTGTGGAATCTAGAGTCTTGGTCCAGTGGGATTCATGAGAAAATCCATCTCTATAAGTACAGATGAAGAATGGAAGAGAATAAGAACTCTGCTGTCCCCAACTTTCACCAGTGGAAAGCTCAAGGAGGTAACCAAATATGAGGATTTAAATTTAGAAACTTAAAAAATGAATCTGAGGGGCTGGGGATATAGCCTAGTGGCAAGAGTGCCTGCCTCGGATACACGAGGCCCTAGGTTCGATTCCCCAGCACCACATATACAGAAAACGGCCAGAAGCGGCGCTGTGGCTCAAGTGGCAGAGTGCTAGCCTTGAGCGGGAAGAAGCCAGGGACAGTGCTCAGGCCCTGAGTCCAAAGCCCAGGACTGGCAAAAAAAAAAAAAAAATGAATCTGAGCACAGGTAGAGAATAAGATCATAGTCATTTTCCAAGGGGAAGTCCTGAGAAAGCACTTCTTAAGAATGGTATTTTGTCTATTTGACTTAGAGGACCCATTTTAAAATTCATGACAAAAAAAAATCTCACAACTGCAGAAAAGTGAAGGAAGGGTTGACATTACCCAGAATAAATGTACTCATGCTAGGCACTGGTGGCTTATGCCTATAATCCTAGCTATTCAGGAGTCTGAGTTCTGAGGATTGTGATTAGAAGCCAGCCTGGGCAGAAAAGTTTCCTGAGACTCTGATCTCCAATTAACTACTCAAAAACAGTAAGTGGTGCTATGGTTCAAGAGGTAGAGCACTAGTGTTGTACACAAAGAGGCTCAGAGCCAGAGCCCATGCCCTGACTGTGAGTTAAAGCCCCAGGACTAAACAAAACAAAAAATTACTCATTACTTGGCTTATGAAATGGTAACCCCTCTGCACAACACCTTAATAATAACAGTGAAATGACATTTTTATTTACTTATTATGATCAGGATTTCTTGTCTTTCATGACTTGAATCTCTACATTTAACTTGTAATAATGTTTTCTGCTTAGATGTTTCCCATCATCAAACAATATGGAGATGCCTTAGTGAAGAACCTTAGACAAGAATCAGAGAAAGGCAAGCCTGTCACCATGAAAGAGTGAGTACCATTGTAGCTGCTAGGGTCTGCACTTGTCACACACTCTTAAGAGCTGCTTGCCAGGCAATTTCAGCAGGTGTGAGGTATTACAACTCTACTGGGCCACTAAAGGAAGGACAAACTACCAGAACAAGACTATATTCACCCCAGTCTTGTAAGAATTCAAGCAAATCATTTTAGCTATTTATCACCTTGTATATCCAAGAAAAAGAAGAATCCAATGTATGTTCCACAAAATTAAGAAGAATGAGGGAAGGGAGGGAGGAAAGAATGGAAATATTGAAAGGGGTGATATTCTTCAAAGTATACTGAATTCATAAACTGCTTTGTTAAAATTCAACTCCTTTATACAAGCACTTGAAGATAATAACATAAGAAGAAATCATACTAAAGTTGCATGAGGATAGTTTTTTGTTGTTGTTGTTGTTGTTTGGCCAGTCCTGGGCCTTGGACTCAGGGCCTGAGCACTGTCCCTGGCTTCTTCCCGCTCAAGGCTAGCACTCTGCCGCCTGAGCCACAGCGCCCCTTCTGGCCGTTTTCCATATATGTGGTGCTGGGGAATCGAACCGAGAGCTTCATGTGTAGGAGGCAAGCACTCTTGCCACTAGGCCATATTCCCAGCCCCGAGGATAGTTTTTTTGCTTGTGTTTTCCATTTCATTTTGGTTTTCATAATACTAGGAATAGGGCCCAGGGGCTTTAGCATACTAGGTAGATTCATAACCACTTAGCCACATTTCTGTCCAGGAAAAAATCACTGCGCTTTCACCAAGAATACTCTTAAGTTTTAGCTTTTTTAGAAATATATCTACCTGGGCTGGGAATATGGCCTAGTGGCAAGAGTGCTTGCCTCACATACATGAAGCCCTGGGTTCGATTCCCCAGCACCACATATATGGAAAACGGCCAGAAGGGGCGCTGTGGCTCAAGTGGCAGTGTGCTGGCCTTGAGCAAAAAGAAGCCAGGACAGTGCTCAGGCCCTGAATCCAAGGCCCAGGACTGGCAAAAAAGGAAGGAAGGTAGGGAAGGAGGGAGGGAGGGAGGGAGGGAGGGAGGGAGGGAGGGAGGGAGGGAGGGAGGGAGGGAGAGAAGGAAGGAAGGAAGGGAGGAAGGAAGGAAGGAAGGAAGGAAGGAAGGAAGGAAGGAAGGAAGGAAGGAAGGAAGGAAGGAAGGAAGGAAGGAAGGAAGGAAAAAAGAAAAAGAAAAGAAATATATCTGCCTTCGGGGTGACCTCAACTCCTTGGGACTGGGGAAAAGTTGATCTATCAGTAGCTTGAGAAGGGGCTTTGGAAAGGAGTCATGCTCCTGGCTACTCAGAACAGGGTGGCTGTTAAAGATAGTGACCTGAAAGAAAACAGCTCCTGGCACTGAATCTGCACAAAGGCAAGATCTACATCAATGTCACCTTTCTTGAGTTCTCCAAGGAATCACTTGCACTACTCTTGTTCTGTTAAAGCATGGTGCTGACACATCAACTATCATCCACATTTAATTCATACTGCTTGGATTTGTCTGGTTATGGATCTCTGTCTTTCTGAGAACTCAGAGGTAAACAGAGGTAAAGTGAACTCACCATTGTGGCCTCATCGCCCCAAAACACAAAGAAAATTGCATGACTGGTATCTGATAAACACTTCACAAATGTGATGAGAGCAGAAATGTCCACTTGTTGATCTAGCAGGGAGTTTTGACAGTGCATGGCCCTCTCTCTATGTCTTGCCCTGGTACATTAATTACCTTGAATTTGTTCCTGCATGTATAGCAAAAGAATTGAAAAGAAGTACAGTTCATCCGTATCTTTCTACACACAGAATTTTTGGGGCCTACAGCATGGATGTGATCACAGGGACATCATTTGGGGTGAACATTGATTCCCTCAACAACCCACAGGACCCCTTTGTGGAAAAAGCCAAGAAACTCTTAAATTTTACTATTTTTAATCCACTGAATCTCTCTGTGGGTATGTAAGCCATTTCTCCTATCTCTTATTTTACGTCGGTCTCCCTTCAAATGATCTTCCTTAATAACATGCCATATGATTCATTTGCTCAAACAATGCAACATGATACTTTTTATACTTCCACAATGTATGTGTTAGCACCATGGTCAACTGCAGAACACTTCTGTCCACTGAGAAATCTTGAACTTTTTCATCATCTTCCTCCAATCTCCCTTGACCTAAACCACCACTAACCTACTTTCTCTTTCTGTAAATACACCTGTTCTGGAAAATTATATAAATGGATTCATAGACTAGGTGATATTTTGTGCTTTCCTTTTATATTTGGCTCTGTATTGTTAAGTAAAACAGGTACTATCACTTTAATGTTCTATAGCTGAATTATATTCCCTGTCAGATGATGGAAATTCAAGTTATTTTCACATTTTAGGTACTGTAAATATTCCTGCTATGAATGACTTCCTGGAAAATTGTGTTAACATTGAAAATCTTTTGCTCCTACAGACCTGAATTTTTTTTGTTATCAAGTTATATGATTTATTTATATATTCTGAGTAAAACTCCTGTGGCAGATTTTTCTCCTATTCTGTAGGTGTCTACTCACAATCTTTAAAAATTGGCATGTTAATTTCAAAAAATTAGGAATTTCATTGTATAAAATCTTTGATCATATTTATCCTCTGACATTCTATTGTTTTCCTTTTCTCTAGCCTTATTTCCATTCCTTACCCCATTATATGAGATATTAAATATATCTGTGTTTCCATGTGACTCTATGGAATTTTTCTGTGAATTTGTAAAAAGGATGAAAGAAAGTCGTCTGGATTCAGACCAGAAGGTAAAATGGAGTGAGGGTGCTGGGTGCTCAATGGCTCATGTCTATACGCTTAACTGCTCAAGAGGCTGAGATATGAACATTGGGGTTTGAAGCTTGCCTGGGTAAAGAAGTCTGAAAGACCCCCATCACCGATTAACCAGCAAAATGTTGAATCAGAGGCTAAGCTCAAGTGGGAAGATACCAACCATGAGCAAGAAGTGAGGGGTCTTGAGTTCCAGTACTAGCAAACAAAAAGTGGTGGTATCATGTGGCTGCTCATGTTTTGAAAAGATATTGAACAGTTTATATGTGATTTGTTCATGTCTCTTTGTCTTTTGTTAAAAATAAACAGAGATCATGAAGTTTAGAGGGGGAGAGGGTTTATATTTGGTGTAGATAAAAAGGTAGACATGGGAGAAAAAGATTGAGTGAGTCAGCACATCAAGTTGACCATTTAGTAATAGTAATTAATGTTAATGTGCCATGGCCTAAATACTGGTGAAATAGTAATTTTGCTACTTTGTTTCAAAACACTGTCAAATAATAAAGAATACTTTTAGGAAATCATATTTATTGCTATTATCAAATCTGGAGAATTTATATTGACAAAGGATCAGTTTAGTACCAAGTCCTATATTTGACAAACACTATTACTGTGCCCCAGAGCTTCTGCTGTCAGAGTCATTCTAACTCCAAATCTCTCCTCTGACACTCCTACCAGGGTAACTGAAGGAGTTAGACCTAAGCTAAATGTAAGCCTCTTCTGGCCTGGAGAAGGCCATGGTGTCTCTAGAAAGCTCAGCTATCAGGTGAATGCCTTAGCTTTTCCATATGCAGCCTGGAGAAAGCATAGACTATTTTCAAGTCAGGTAGCATGGGTAACTGTGGTGTCATATGTTTTGTAGTGTTCAGAGGGTGTGCAAGGTATGAAAATGCTAACACAAAAGTTGACATTGACCTGGACAAATAATAATGCATTACTCTGTGTGCCATTGGTTAATAATTAAGGCAGAAGAACAGGGATCAAAGTCCATGTCTACTTCCTCATTAATTAAGTGTGACAGGAGGACACAGCCAATATTTGGCCAGAGTCTGTGTCTAGAATTCAAAAAGGCTTAGGAGAAAAAGAGCAAAAAGTGTTAGTCATGGCAGAGAAGTTCCCTGGACTTCTCTCGGGAAACCACTTCTTCCTCAAAGCCTGTGGAATATTGACTCAAGCAACACTAGTTTTTTTTTTCTTATTTATTGTCAAAGTGATGTACACAGAGGTTACAGTTTCATATGTTAGGCATTGGATACATTTCTTGTACTGTTTGTTACCTCCTCCCTCATTCCCCCTCCCCCTCCCCCTTTCCCTCTCCCGCCATGAGTCGTTCAGTTGGTTTACACCAAACAGTTTTGCAAGTATTGTTTTTGTAGTCGTTTGTCTTTTTATCCTGTGTCTCTCGGTTTTGGTATTCCCTTTCACTTTCCTAGTTGTAATGCCAGTATATACAGTTTCCAATGTACTCAGATAAGATACAGTGATAGTGCAGGTACAACCACAGGATACAAGAAGATCAACAACATAGAAGCTACGGTTTCACATGGCATGTTGAAAGTAATTACAACAGTGATATATCACTCGTTTCCATAACATGGAGTTCATTTCACTTAGCATTATCTTATGCATTCATAGTGGCATAGCTATTAGGCTCTTGTGATCCTCTGCTGTGACTAGCCTAAACCTGTGCTAATTAATCCCTATGAGAGAGACCATAGAGTCCATAAGCAACACTAGTTTTATTTGTGGACTTAAGGGGTCCATATTCTCAGGGAAAAAAAGCTGCATTCAGCCTTTTTTTATTCATTTCTGCCTGAACAACTGTCCCCCTGTCATTGTAATTTCTCTTTCTTCTTTCAGAACAGAGTAGATTTTCTCCAACTTATGATGAACTCTCAGGATTCCAAAGACACAGAGTCACATAAAGGTAACCATGGCTTCTTCCTGGTCTACAGATAGGATTCAAAGGAGGTATTTATTCTAGAAGTGATGGAGAGTTTCTAGGTAAAGTATTTCTTACAAGTTGCAGAAAGATACAAGTTGCAGAAGTACACTTGAAAGCCAGAGAACTTTCCAGAAACACATAGCAATAAATGTGTTGAAAAACTAAAGGACGTCCATGCCTAGCAGTCTTCAGAGATTTTGGATGACCTAAATTGGAACAAAATGCTGAGTGTCAACCTTATCAAGACCCATGAACCAGAAACCTCTGTAGTCTGTAAATATCCTGTCCCTCTTTGTTTTTTTTTTTGTTTTTTGTTTTTTGGCCAGTCCTGGACCTTGGACTCAGGGCCTGAGCACTGTCCCTGGCTTCTTCCCGCTCAAGGCTAGCACTCTGCCACTTGAGCCACAGAGCCGCTTCTGGCCGTTTTCTGTATATGTGGTGCTGGGGAATCGAACCTAGGGCCTCGTGTATCCGAGGCAGGCACTCTTGCCACTAGGCTATATATCCCCAGCCCTGTTTTTATTTTTGGTTGGTGGTGCGGGGGCTTGTCCTGGGACTTGAACTTCAGGGACTGGGTGCTATCCCTGACCTTTTTTTTCCCCCCTCAAGAGCTCAAGACATGGTCTACCACTTGAGCCACAGCTCTACTTCTGCCATGTTTTGGTGGTTAATTGGAGATAAGTGTCTGATAGACTTTCATGCTTGGATTGGCTTTGAACCACAAGCATCATATCTGGGCCTTCTGAATAGCTACAATTACAGGCATGAGCCTCTGGTACCTGACTGTCTTCCTTCTTTTCCATTTTTATTATTCACTTATTTCTTGACTAAAACCACTATTAATGATTACAAAGTGAAGGCTGGGAATGTGGCTTAATGTTAGAGTGCTTGCCTAGCATGCACTAAGCCCTGGGTTCAATTCCTTGGGACCACAAAAAAAAAAAACTGGAAGTGGTGCTGTGGCTAAAGTGGTAGAGTGCTAGACTTGAGCAAAAAGAAGCCAGGGACAGTGCTCAGGCCCTGAGGTCAAGCCCCAGGACTGGCAAAAAAAAAAAAAGAAAAGAAAAGCAAGAAAAGTGATGACTCTCTAATCCCACCATTTTTCTACATAATACCTAGTGTTATTAACATATTCTATTTGTATCACCATAATCTTACACATTTCCAATTTATTCTTTTTTATCATTATTAATTTCTGGTTCAAATTCTGTCAAGTTGTTAGCTCAAGATACTTTAATGTGGGCTCATATGTCATCTGTTATTTTGGATAGCTAAAGCAGACCTTAATTTTGAACTCACTTTTCAATTCTTAGTACAACTGAAGGGACTGTATAAAGATTTTCCATATCCTCCTTCTCCTAAATATGCACCCATCCTGTTATCATCATCCTCACCATGCCATCCATATGTTGTCAAGCATGAACCCACATTGAGATTTTATTATCAGCAAAGTCCATACTTCACATTGAGCCTCAATGCTGGGCCTCATACATTCTGAGTGTTGACAAATGTATAATAACGTGTCCTCCCCTATTGTAATATCCAAAGTATTTAGATCCTTTTCATCTGTCATCCAGGCAATTCTCTTCTGGTTGGATGTACTCCATGTTTCTCTTCTCTTTCTCCAAAGATGACTGGAATCCACCATTTTTCCAGAGTGTCTTCATTTCTTCTAGGAAAAATGGTAGTTAAAAAAAAAATCCAAATCATAGAGCTGGGAATGTGGCTCAGCAGTACAGTGCAGCCCTCTCATGCATGAAGCCCTGAGCTCAATTCCTCGGCACCACATACACAGAAAAAGCCAGAAGTGACGCTGTGGCTCAGGAGGTAGAGTGCTACTCTTGAGCAAAAGAAGCCAGGGTCCATGCTCAGGCCCTAAATCCAAGCCCCAGAACCTGCACACACACAAAAAAAAAATCCAAATTGTAGCCAGACAGTGGTAGCTCATACTTGTAATTCTAGCTACTTAGTAGGCTGAGATCTGAGGACCATGATTCAAAGCCAGCCAGGAAAGAAAGTCCATGAAACACTTTTATCTGTAATTAACCAGAAAATTGGAGTGCTGCTGTGGCTCAATGTGGTATAGCACTAGACCTGAGCAAAACATCTTAGAGACAGCACCCAAGTCTGAGTTCAAAAAACAGAAATCCAAATCTTGAAGTTGGATGATCATTAATACTATATAACTACTGTGTTAAGGATTGCTCAGTTTCTTTTCTCTCCTTTTGGAATATTTTTTGTTTATTTTGAAGAACCATGTTTTTGCTGTTGAATCTTTTTAGTAAAATGGCTAATAAAATATATTTACATAGAACTGAGAATATTAAACTAGAAAACCAGGAGAGCGGGGACTCAAAGTGGTAGAGCACTACCCTTGAGTGAAAAAGCTTAGGGACAACTCTAAGGCCCTGAGTTCAAGTGCCAGGTGACAAAAAAAAACAGAAATATTTTTATGTCTTCTCATATAAACTGAGGAAAATAGTTTGTGTGTTTTTCACTCACTTTTAGTCAACTAAAATCTTCTGACACTTAATCATTTGATCTGAATACCATCATTCTGGTGGGGTCAGTTGCAAGCTACCAGTGCTTTAACAACCATCTAATGGAAGACAATGGGTTTTCAATCTGAGATGAAATCAGTGCAATATAGAACTGTGAAGACAGCCATGTGTACATCTGCTTCTCTCTGCCTGCTGACCTGTCCCTTTGTTCACAACTTCCTGTGATCAAGGCAACATCCTTTTCCGGTGCTAATCACATGTGGCTACTAATCACTTACCGTAAGTGCTAGAGCTACCAAAGAGCTAAAAATGTAAATGTACTGAATTTTAATTAATTAAAATTTAATTAATTAAAAGTAATTAAAATTAAAATTAATTAAAATGCCTACATGCAGCTGCAACCTATCATGGTAAGCAGCTGACTCTAAACTTTGGCTTTAAAGTTCAATTTCAATTCAGGAGCATGGCTCTACATGGAACTGCTTTATCTGAAATATTTCCTCTCCTTGTAGTTCTATCTGACCTGGAGATTGCAGCCCAATCCATTGACTTTATTTTTGCTGGCTATGAGGCAAATAGCAAAATACTTGCCTTTATCATGTATGAATTGGCCACTCGCCCCAATATCCAGAAGAAGCTGCAGGAGGAAATTGATGCGGCTTTACCCAATAAGGTAAGGACATGATACCTGGAAATGGAATGAAATAAAGGCTTGGCAATCAGGTCTCATGACTTGCAAGTAGGACTTTTTTGTTGTTGTTGTTGTTGGTTGTTGATTGTAAGCCTTGAACACAGGGTGTGGGTGCTGTGCCTAAGTTCTCTAGCTCAAGAATAGTGCTCTATACTTTGAGCCACAGCAACACTTCTAGGGGTTTTTGTTTGTTTTTAGTGTTTCAGCTTCTCATAGGGATCTTTTTTGCCTGGGCTAACTTTGAACTATTATCCTCAGATCTCAGCATCCTGAGTAGCGGGATTACAGGTGTGAGCCACCATTGCCCAGTAGGATTTGTTTTTAAGCAAGAAAGCATTCCTTTTTCATCAGAAATATATATGGCCAGATACTGGTGTTTTGCACCTGGAATCCTAGGTACTCAGGAGACTGAGATCTAAAGACTGAACTTTGAAGCCAGACCAGGCAGAAAATCTGTGGGCTCTCATCTCCAATTAACCACCCAAAAAGCCAAAACTTGAGTTGTGGTGTGTAGGGCCCTTTCGCCCTCGTGCGTCTCTCCCATCCCCGTGGGTGGAGAAGCTGGGGCGTGGCCTACTGTGAAAGCCTTGGATGTGTGTAGTCGCTATGATGCCCACCCAGACCCTTATGTTTAATAATGGACTCAGGTCACACAGGCAATCTCGAGGAAAGCTTCTCGGAATTCCAAAGGCTTTAATCTCTGACAGTAATGGCGGCAGGAAGGGGAGGGATTTGGAGTGGCTAACTAGGCAGGACGATAGGCTGATTATGAGCTGTCCATCACAGTGACGTCACAGGACTTCCTCTATGGGCGATTGTCACATCCCACAGGACCGCCCCCCTGGCTTCCACCTGCCACCATCTTGGTGCACGCAGTCTCAGCGGGAGGCGGGGCTGCTTAGAGCCACCCTTTCTGGTTCCGACTGGGAAGAGGGTAGGAGTGACTAACAGCCACGAGGCCCCAGGGTGAGGGAAGAGGCAGGTCTCTGGGGACTGCCCCTTAAAGGTATAGCCAGAGTGCAACAGTGGTGCCAGAGTGCAACAGTGGTGCAAGTGGTAGAAGCCAGCCTTGAAGGAAAAAGCTCAGGACCATGGCCAGGCCCTGGTTTGAAGCCCCGGGTTCAGCACGAGGGAGGGAGGGAGGGAGGGAGGGAGGGAGGGAGGGAGGGAGGGAGGGAGGGAGGGAGGGAGGGAGGGAGGGAGGGAGGGAGGGAGGGAGGGAGGGAGGGAGGGAGGGAGGGAGGGAGGGAGGGAGGGAGGGAGGGAGGGAGGGAGGGAGGGAGGGAGGGAGGGAGGGAGGGAGGGAGGGAGGGAGGGAGGGAGGGAGGGAGGGAGGGAGGGAGGGAGGGAGGGAGGGAGGGAGGGAGGGAGGGAGGGAGGGAGGGAGGGAGGGAGGGAGGGAGGGAGGGAGGGAGGGAGGGAGGGAGATAGGAAGACAGACAAGCAGAAAGACATATGAAGGAACTAGAGAGAGAAAAACAAAGAGAGAAATAGGAAATTAATTATATCCATAGAAATATAAAATATGCTGGCCCTGGTGCATTTGCTATTACCACAATAATACAAAGTAAAGAAACATCCACAAAACCTGGGTACCATAAAAGTGAACAATTAATTATCAGTCCAGTGTATGAGTACTTAACGGTGCAGACACTGCTGAAACCGTACTCTCCTACCTGTTAGCTGGGCAAGGCTGACTTAGCTGATTCACTTACTCAGTTCTGTTCCACCCATCCTCGCACTGCATCACAGAGCTAGAGCTGAAGAAATCTTGACAGGAGCCAAGGTGTGTAGCTCCTGTGCCAAACTCAACCTCAACATTATAGGCTTTCCAATGCACACCAAGTAATAGCCACACAATTCCCACACAAAATTCCTATCTTTAGGAATTTGAGAGGCTGAGGGGCATAGAGCACCTTCCCTATGGGGCTGCTGTAGCTATATGGTGGCAAGACATTTCTTCAGGCATCAGTCAAGCCCTGAAACATCAACCCACAGACTGGTCCAGCACCTCAGCAAGGAGCTGACAGTGGACACCTGTTCCCAATGGAACTTTCAGCAGAACTGAAATTGGGGGCCCTGGTGGCATCCAGTCTTCATCAGTCTTTCTGTCATAATAGCACAAATTATTCATCTTGCACCAATATAATACAAGATTTCTATCCTAACATTGATCCTAGTATTAGACTATTGCTTAGGATTGCTAAGCAGGAATTGTCAACCTAAAACCCCTTAGGGGTTGGAGGCATGGCTTAGTTAGTACAGCCCTAGCCAATGAGGGAGCCAAACTGCCAAGTTCAGACTTAGATCACCAGGCTTGGACCAAAAACAAATGTCTTTTTGAAAAGCCTAGTAGGCTGGCACAGACCAGTAATCCCAGCATCACAAAAGGTTGTGCCTGGAATATTGCAAATTCAAATGAAGGCTTGTCAATATAGCAAGTCAGTTTTTCTATATGGTGGTACTAAGGCTTGAAATTAGGGATTCATTCCTTCATTAGACTTTCATGCTCATGTCTGGCACTCTACCATTTGAGGTATGTCTCCACTTTGGCATTTTGCAGATTAATTGGAGATAAGAGTCTCATGGGCCTTTCTACCAGCATTGGCCTTGAAGCAAAATACTCCAGCTCTCAAACTCATGAGTATCTAAGATTATAGGCATGAGCCACCAGTACCCAACTAAAACTGCTTTGTGATTTTGGTGTCAGTCCTGAGGCTTGAACTCATGGTGCTGTCCCTGAGCTTCTGTGCTCAAGGCTAGTGCTCTACCTCTTAAGCCACAGCTCCAATTCTGACTTTTTGAAAGTTCATTGGAGTTAATAGTCTCATGGCTTTTCCTCCCAAAGCTGCCTTCAAACAATGATCCTCACATCTCAGACTCCTCAGTAGCTAGGGTTACAGGCTACTAGCACCCAACTAATGTTTTTTTAAGACTTATTTGAAATAGAAATAGGAATAACAGATATTTTTCATTTCTATGCCTCTTTGACATAGATTTGTAGTCTCCATTGAAAGTGACAGCAACTTTAGCACATTTTTCTTTGTCAAAATCTTGGCAATCTTTTCTTCGAGAGAAATCAGTACATGGGATTTTACTCATATTTGGTAGAAGTTAGTCCCAAATATCTCCTATATTCATAATGCCACATGTCTCACTGAGTCAAGGACCTGATTGTTTAAATACTTTGTACATGCTGAAGGCCTAGAGTGATGACAAGTTAAATTCTAGAGCCTATAATAATACTATCATATAGCACAGATTCAGTTGAAAATTATTCCAGATTTTAATTTCCCAACATCTGTTTCTTTCTCCCTAGGCACCTGCCACATACGATGCCCTGGTACAGATGGAGTATCTGGACATGGTGGTGAATGAAGCTCTCAGATTTTACCCCATTGCTAACAGAGTTGAGAGAGTCTGTAAAGAAGATGTTGAAGTCAAAGGGGTGTACATTCCAAAAGGGACAGTGGTGATGATACCTGCCTTTGCTATTCACTATAACCCCAAGTACTGGCCAGAGCCTAAGGAGTTCCACCCCGAGAGGTATGGGAATTCTAGCAAAGGGAACCTGTCCTCAACCAAGGTGGGCCATGCATGGGATAAAGACTCTGACTGGAGGTTATATACAAGTGATTTTTCCATTCATTTGCATCTGACATTTTGTTTAGGGAACTTTTTTCTTGCAAAATGGTCATCACTTTTGAAATTGTACAACCCTACACCAGAAAAATAACACATCCCTATTGACAATGTCCCAGACTTAAGATAATATTCATTAATAAACAGATGCTTGTTTTCATGGTCCTATTTCTATGCATACAGACTTTTTATGGCACTGATGATTGAACCAGGACATTCTGATTACTAGGAAAGCATGCTAACTTAAGCAATACTTCTAGTCCTTTTATATTTATTTTACTTTTCACAAAGCATATAACTAAATTTTTCTGGAATGATCTAAAACTTGTGATCCTCCTACATTCACATCCCAAGTAGCTTAATCACAGGTATGTAACATATTCTTGTATGGCAACCCCATCCACACACACATCCCAACCCTCCCCTGACTCCAGTATTGTAGTTCACTTGTATATATTTCACAATGTTCCCTAAAGTATAATAATTATTAGAAGCATATACAATGTTGGTACTCTTATCAGTTCTCCTAAATAAATATCTGTCTTTAATATAAAGAATAAAGAGGGGGGCTGGGGATATGGCCTAGTGGCAAGAGTGTTTGCCTCGTATACATGAGGCCCTGGGTTCAATTCCCCAGCACCACATATACAGAAAACGGCCAGAAATGGCGCTGTGGCTCAAGTGGCAGAGTGCTAGCCTTGAGCAAAAGGAAGCCAGGGACAGTGCTCAGGCCCTGAGTTCAAGGCCCAGAACTGGCCAAAAAAAAAAAAACAAACAAAGAATAAAGAGGAATGAGTCTGAAAAAATCAAGGGATTTCAGTCATTTTTAACTTAATGGAGGAGGTAGGCAAAATGTCAGTGATAGAAAAAGAGCAGAGGATCAAACCATGCCATTATAGGGGGGCAGAGAGAAAGGGAAACAAGATTTAAGAAAAGAGGGAGTAAAAGAAAAACAAGAAGAGGAGAAAGAACATCAGGAGGAAGAGAAGACAAGCAAGAGGATGAGGAGTGTAACAAATGACAGGAAGAAAAGAAAGCCAAGGGGAGGAGAGAGAGGAAAGGAAACCTTAAAACTCCCAAGTGGTAGAGATTAGCTCCTGCTCCTGCTCCTGCCTCTGGGAACATCTGAACAGCTTCAGTGGGAGCCAGGGCATTATGTTACTTCAGGCAGTCTAATTCCCTTTCACAGTAGAAATAGCTCACTGTATTGTTTGGAATTATGGTGTGTGCTACATTTTCCATCAAACAGTATTTATATTTTCCATCTCAACAACACTAGAAGCTTCTATAAGGTAAGGGGTGCAGAAATGAGCTGCATTTTACATTTCTCAAAGTTAAATGCAGTAGGATGAACTGACCAGTCCACAAGTCTATCCGGTATACTATAGGCTATGGATATATGAATGACCATTGCAAACAGACAGTTCTTGAAAGGTGTGTGTTCCATTAACTGGTTTTCGTTCACATTGTGATACCAGGTTCAGCAAGAAGAACAAAGACAACATTGATCCGTACACATACCTGCCCTTCGGAGCTGGGCCCAGAAACTGCATTGGCATGAGGTTTGCTCTCATGAACATCAAACTTGCTGTCATCAGAGTCCTGCAGAATTTCTCCTTCCAACCCTGTAAAGAAACCCAGGTGAGATAGAAACTTTCTGTATAATGAATGATTTACAAGGAAGTTCTTTTCCAAGTCAGAAGTAAACAGTATATGTATGTATCTACATATAAATGATAAACTATTTAATTTTATTTTTCCAGTCCTGAGCACTCATGGCCTGGGCACTGTCCCTGAGCTTCTTTTGCTCTACCACTTGAGCCACAGCACTACTTCCACCTTTTTCTGTTTCTGTGGTACTGAGGGATTGACCCCCAGGACTTCATGCTTACTAGGCAAGCACTCTACCACTAAGCCACATTCCTAGCTCTATATTTAATAGTTTAACATTAAGAATGTTAAAATATCCTTTAATATTTTTTCTATGGGAAAATTATGTATTTGGAGCTAGTTATGAACCTAATGGGGTTTTTCTGGAGTGATAAATCTGTCCAAGAATAAAACACAATTATACTGATCTAAGAGTTAATGTAAATCAGCATGACATGATTCTATGTGAGCTCCTTGAAACTGAGTAAAGTTTTTAAATTACTTTCAAATTAACTGGAGATGGAACATGAGGGTACAATCAAAACAAGTTTGAGGACTCCACTTAGCCAGAGCATACAAAATCCCTCCAACTAACATTTTCAAACCACTGGTTGTACACTGTCATCACTGAGGAGCTTCGTCATCTCAGGTATTTTAAAGTAACTTACAAGAGTTAATTGGCCTTCAGAGCTCCTCATTAGTTCACACAAGCGTCAAGACTGTCAATCACTGTCTTAAAGCACTTGCTGCTAGCTATGAAGAACTTCAACAATGAAGTCGTCCTACTTGATCTCACATTTCAAGAACTCTGTCCTGTATAAATGGGAATCCTTCACTATTCACAAGCCATCAACAATTCAAGTCCAAATTCAATCTCCAAACCCCAACAAGTAGCTTTCCCCATCTTGTCCAGACCCCATGGATTCCTCTGCTTTGTTATGGCTTCCTGTAGGCTGTTTTCACCTATGTGGATATCACCTATGTTGTCATTAAGCCACCTGATTTGGTTCTCTGGATTTTCTTTTTTCTTTATTCCAGTCCTGGGGCTTGCACTCAGGGCCTGAGCAGTCCCTGGCTTCCTTTTGCTCAAGGCTAGCACTCTACTACTTAAGCCACAGCGCAACTTCTGGCCTTTTCTGTTTTTGTGGTGCTGAGGAATCAAACCCAGGGCTTTATACATGCTAGGAAAGCATTCTACTGCTATGTCACACTCCCAGCCCTCTCTGTATATTCTTTGTGTTGAAAATTGTCCCCTATAGTTTCTGATTTACCTCCCTTCAATTATTCCATAAATTCCCAGTGATGGGGAGTTTATGAATCAAAATCCTTCAGTCAATGTTTAAGAAGTGACATGTAGTTATGTTAGAATTCTTCATAAACACTTTAAAGTATTTTAGTAAATGTCATTTGTGTGTATCTTTCTGTGCCTGTTTCCGGGAAAAAGAAAATGTATATTGTTTTTTAAATTGTTAAGAAAATGTATATTGATTTTAAAATTGTTAATAAGATAGTACATTTAGAGAAAGTCTGTAAATGCCCCCCCATACTTAAAGAACAATTGCCCCACTTCATGTGAAACAAGTCATGAGCAGATTAGTTTCTAGGTCTGCAGCACTTCCAATGTAACTCCTCCCTCCCATTGACATTTTGCATGGTGGAAGTGTAAGCAGGGTTATCCTTCCCTTTCACTATGCTGTTCTGCCCAAACCACTCTCTGAAGCTTTTATTCTCCCTGTTCTGTTCTCCAGGTCCTCTCAGTTTTCTTTAAATGCAAGCTTGTATCCACAGATACAATCTGTTCATATACCAGTGCATGTTTTCTGTCACTATTACTGGTTCTTTCTTTTTCTTCTTGACACTACTGAAGTTTGAACTCAGGGCCTCCTGCTTGCTCAAAATACTTGGGCAGCTAACATGCCATCATCTGAGCCACACTTCCAGCGTGGCTCTTTTGCTGGTTATGTTGAAGATGGAAAGTCTTGGACTTTTTTATTCACACTGCCTTTGAATCACAATCTCCCAGGATTCTGCCTACTGAGTAGGATTATAATTGTGAGCTACCCACTAGAGGTTCTTTGCTTGACTTTCACTTCCATCACTATTCTCTACAGCTCCATGTGCTCCATTCCATGCTGGGAATTTGGTGTACTAGAGTAGACTCTCCATCAATTCTTATTGCCAAATCATCCACTTCAATTAAAAAATACAGTTCTAGCTGGATGCCAGTGGCTCACTGCTGTAATCCTAGATATACTCAGGAGGCTGAGTTCTGAGGATCACTGTTAAAAGTCAGCCCAAGAAAGAAAGTCTGCCAGACTATTATCTCAAAAAAAGAGCTCAGGGACAACATTTAGGCTGTGAGCTCAAACCCCAGGGCCATCACCAAGGGGGGGGGAAAAAAAAAAACAGTTCTACATCTGAAATCTCAACATGTTCCCATAATTGTCTAACCAAAAGTGGGGTTTCTCTTCAGCTGTTCCAAGGCCCTTCCCTAGAGATGCTAGAAATACGTAATTGTGGGCTGGGGATATAGCCTAGTGGCAAGAGTGCCTGCCTCGGATACACGAGGCCCTAGGTTCGATTCCCCAGCACCACATATACAGAAAACGGCCAGAAGTGGCGCTGTGGCTCAAGTGGCAGAGTGCTAGCCTTGAGCGGGAAGAAGCCAGGGACAGTGCTCAGGCCCTGAGTCCAAGGCCCAGGACTGGCAAAAAAAAAAAAAAAAAGAAATACGTAATTGTCATTGGTCTACCACTTTAAAAGTCCTTGCATTACTGTTTGTGTTTGTGCGTATGTGCGTGCATGTGTGAGCTTGTGCACATATATCAGTAGTGGGGCTAAATTCAGGGCCTCCTTTGTCCTTTCATGGTAGGCACACTACCACTTGAGGTACCCCTACAATCACAGTAGTTAAGAGATACAAGTCTTATGAACTTTTCAAATTATGATCCTCTAGGTCTCATCCTCTTATGTAACTAAGATTACATGTGACTTACCAGCTCCCATTATTATCCTTTTGTTGGTGGTGGTGATTGTGGGGCTTGAACACAGGGCCTGGGCACTATCCCGGAGCTCATTTGCTCAAGGCTACTGCTTTACAACTTTAACCCACATCTCCACTTCCAGTTTTAGAGTGATTAATTGGAGACAAGAGTCTAATGGGGACTCTTCTGCCTGGACTGGCTTCAAACCATAATCCTCAGAAAACAGCCTCCTGAGTAGCTAGGATTACAGGCATGAGCCACTGTACCGGCTTGATTACATTCTTTTTTTTTTGTAATTTATTTATTAATTAAAAAAAAGGTTTTTTTGACAAGGTGTTGTGCAAAAAGGGCACAGTTACATAGTAGGGCAGTGTGTGTACATTTCTTGTCATATCTTACACCCTGTTTTTCTTTCCCTTCCCTAGGTCAGGTAGACATATATACAATGCACAATGTACCAAGAACATATACAGTAGCCACATGGCCCACGCCAAAGAAAATTCACCTAGGGCTTTAAATTTAATGTCGACATTGGACAATATGTTGACAATAGTCTTATATGAACGTACATACATAGCTTTTGAGCTATTGTATTCCACTGAGAGGTCAATTTTCGACCTTTATATGTTGAGTAGTTGTTTGGTTTTACTTACATAATGTTGGGTCGTTGACCCAATCCTGTGGGAAATACCATTTGACAAGAAGTTTTTGGTTTCACAGACCTGGTCTCTACTGTCTCCCCTTCACCCCATCTTAACAGTCATATATCAGGGAGATCATGCCCCTTTGTTTTCTGTGTTCTAGGCTTGTCTTGCTCAACATTGTTTGTTCAAGTTCTGACCATTTCCCTGCGAATAACAATATTTCAAAATTCCTAATCACTATGTAGTATTCCATTGTGTATAGGTACCATATTTTTTGGATCCATTCATCTGTGGAGGGACATCTGGGTTGATTCCATATTTTGGCTATTGTGACTTGTGCAGCAATAAACATGGAAGTGCAAATGTCTTTTTGATATCTTGGGACCTGCTGTTCAAAATAGATGCCTAGGAGTGGTATGGCTGGGTCATAGGGTAGGTCTATATTGAGCTTTTTGAGAAACCTCCATACTGCTCTCCAAAGTGGTTGTACTAATTTGCACTCCCATGGTGCATGGTGCATGGTGATAAGCCTGGGTCTACTTTGAGTTTTCTGCATATGGCTGCCCAGTTCTCCCAGCACCAGTAGTTGAAGAGGCTATGTTTATTCCATTGTATGTCTTTAGCTCCTTTGTCGAATATCAGCTGACAGTAAGAGTGCGGTTTTATTTCTGGATCTTCAATTCTAATCCATTGGTCTTCCAGTCTGTTTTTATACCAATACCAGGCTGTTTTTGTTATGATGGCCCTATAGTAGAGCTTGAAGTCTGGTATTGTGATACCTCCCGCACTGCTTTTTTTGCCTAGAATTGCTTTGACTATTCTAGGTCTTTTGCTGTTCCATGTGAATTTATGGATTGCTTTCTCTATTTCAGTGAAGAATGTAACTGGGATTTTGATAGGGATTGCATTGAATTTGTATAACAATTTGGGCAATATGGCCATTTTCACTATATTGATTCTGCCTACCCATGAGCATGGGAGGACTTTCCATCACCTTGTGTCTTCTTTGATTTCCCTTATTAGATTTTTACAGTTCTCATTAAATAGGTCTGTCACATCCTTGGTTAGGTTGATCCCTAGGTACTTTATTCTTTTTTTGGCTACTGTAAATGGAATTGTTTCCATAATTTCCTTTTCTGCTTGTACATTGCTGGTGTACAGAAAAGCTGCTGGCTTTTGTGGACTGATTTTGTATCCTGCTACTTTGCCAAAATGGTTTTATTAGGTGTAGGGGTTTGGGGACTGAGTTTTTTGGGTCCTTCAGATATAAGATCATGTCCTCTCCGAATAGGGATAGCTTGATTTCTTCCTTGTGGATGTAGATCCCTTTGATGTCCTCCTCTTGCCTTACTGCTATGGCTAGGGATTCCAGCACTATGTTGAACAGAAGTGGGGAGAGTGGGCATCCTTGTCTTGTTCCTGAGTTTAGAGGGAATGATTTTAGTTTTTCTCCATTTAATATGATGTTAGCAGTTGGTCTTTTGTATATGGCTTTTATTGTTTTGAGGAATGTTCCATCTATTCCTGTTCTCTCCAGAGCTTTTAATAAGTATGGATGTTGTATTTTGTCAAAGGCTTTTTGGGCATCGACTGAGATAACAATGTGATTCTTGATTTTAGTTCTGTTTATGTGGTGAATTACATTGATTGATTTATGGATGTTGAACCATCCTTGTGACTGAGGGATGAAGCCAACTTGGTCATGATGTATAATTTTCTTGATCAGTTTCTGGATCCTGTTAGCTAATATTTTATTGAAGAGCTTTGCGTCTGTGTTCATTAGTGATATTCGTCTGTAGTACTCTTTTTTTGTTGGGTCTTTGCCTGGTTTGGGGATGAGTATATTAGCTTCATAGAATGAGTTTGGGATTTCTCCCTCTGTTTCTATTTCGCAGAAGAGTTTGAGGAGTATTGGTATTAGCTCCTCACTAAAAGTTTTATAGAATTCGTTGGTGAATCCATCTGGGCCTGGGATTTTCTTTGTTGGGAGGTTCTTGATTACCCCCTGTATCTCGCTGTAAGTTATTGGTTTATTTAGTTGATTTATTTCTTCTTGGTTCAGTTTGGGCAGTTTATACTTCTCTAAGAATTGATCCATTTCTGTAAAATTGTTTTTTAGTGAGTAGAGGTTCTGGAAATAGTTCCTTATGATTGTTTGAATATTGTGTGTACTTGTTTTAACTTTTCCGGTGGAGTCTCTGATTTTATGTATATGAGTCTCTTCTTTTTTCTGTAAGTCTTACGAGGGGTCTGTCAATTTTATTTATTTTCTCAAAGAACCAGCTTTTAGTCTTATTTATTTGTTGAATGGCCTTTCTATTTTCAATCAGATTTATCTCTTCTTTAATCTTTGTGATCTCTCTCCTCCTAGTCATTTTAGATTCGATCATTTCTTGTTTCTCCAGTTGTTTTAGTTTCATCGTAAGGTTATTCACCTGCTCTGTTTCCATTCTTTTAATGTGAGTGCTGAGGGCGATGATCTTGCCCCTCAGTACTGCCTTAGCTGTGTCCCATAGGTTTCTTTGTGATGTATTTTCATTGTCATTGTGCCTTATGAATTCGTTAATGTCATCTTTAATTTGGTCTGTGGCCCAAGTGTTGGATAACAGTGTGGAGTTTAGCCTCCAAGAATGTGTATAGCTTCTGTGGTAACCGTTGTTATTGAGGGTTACCTTTATTCCACTGTGGTCAGATAGATATTCTATCTGACCTATGGCATGACGTCGATACTTTTGTATTTGCTGAGGTTCTTTGTGTGGCATGGTCTATTTTGAAGTATGTTCCATGGGCTGCTGAGAAGAAGGTGTATTGGGTCTCTGTAGGGTGGAAGATTCTGTATAGATCTGTCAGATCCATTTGGGATATGGTGTTACTTAGGTCCTCAGCTCCCTTGCTAATCCTCTGGGTGTTGGATCTGTCTCTTGGAGAGAGTGAGGTATTAAAGTCACCCACTATGATTGTGTTTGGGTCTATCTTGTTCTGTAGTTCTGTGAGAATTTGCTTGACATATGTAGGGCCTCTTTAGTTCAGTGAGTATACATTTATCACCATGATGTCTTGATTCTTGATTTTTCTTTGTATTAAAATGTAGTGTCCTTCTTTGTCTTTTTGAGTTGATTTTAATGAGAAGTCTAGCTTGTCTGAGATCAGGATAGCTACTCCTGCCACTTTGGTAGGTGCGTTTGCTTGGAAGATCTTGCTCCATCCTTTCATTCGGAGCCTGTTTTTATCCCTTGCTGTAAGATGGGTCTCTTGTAGACAACAGATGGCCACTTTTTGTTTGCGGATCCACTCTCCCAGTCTGCTCCTCTTTATTGGAGAGTTTACACCGTTTATATTCAAAGAAATCAAGGATAAGAGTGTTTTTTCCCCTTCCATTTTCCTGTTAGGCTGTTTTTCCTCTGTTTTGTTTTGTTTTTCTTTAGTGAGCTGTTCTTTCTGTTGGGTTCTGGCTATTGTAGTTTCTTTCTGTTTCTGTCTGTGTGTCCTGTACGGTTTCTGTTGGGTGGGGTTCCCCTTTTAGAATTCACTATAGGGCTGGTTTTTTATTCACATACATACTCCTTTAGATCCTCTTTGCTATGGAAAGATCTGGTTTTTCCCTCGAATATGAACTCTAGCTTTGCTGGATATTTTATTCTGGGTTGGCAGTTGTTGGCCTGTAGAACTTGGATGGTGTTCTTCCATTCTCTTCGTGCATGGTAGGTTTGTGTGGAGAAGTCTGCTGTTATTCGGATCCTTTTCCCATTGTAATAAATTTCTTTCTTCGCTTTGGCTGCATTCAAAATTTGCTCTTTATTCTTGAGATCTGTAGTCTTGATTATTATGTGCCTGGGTGAGGATTTTCTAGGGTCTGGTCTGCCAGGCGTCCTATAGGCTTTGATTACTTGGGTGAGGTCCCTTGTGAGGTTGGGGAAGTTTTCTGCAATCACTTTATTGAAAATACGTTGAAGCCCTCTGCTCTGGTATTTGGCTCCTTCTTCCATTCCAATTATGCGCAGATTATATCTCTTGTCTTTGTCCACTAGCTCCTGGATTAGTCTGCCTTGGAGCTTTACCTTTTCTTGGATTTTGGTAATTTTCTGGTTCTTGTCGGCTGCATCATCGTCCAAGAGAGAGATTCTGGCTTCAATATGGTCAGTTCTTTGTGCTGTGGATTCAAGTGTGGAGTTTATGGATGTCAGGGAGCTATTTATGGTTGCTAGATCAGCTCTGATTGTGGAAATTTCTTCCTTTAAAGAGTTGTATTTTAAATCTATTTTTTCGTGCATTTCACTTCTCAGGATTTTAAGGTCTTCTTTGACGGAGGTTTGCACTGTATCCATTTTTGCTTCCATTTCTTTCTTGGTTTCCTGAAGGTCCTTCAAGACTTCCATTCTAAACTCCTGGAATTGTTTTGTGATTTAGTTCCTGAGGCTTTCCATCATTTCTGCTATCGTAGCCTTGGTTGCTTTTTTATTCTCCATCTCCTCTTCAGTCATGCTGCTTTTTGGAGCTGGTGAGTTGGTTTGCCCAAAATGTAGTTTGCAATATTTCTTTGTGATTTGTGCATCTGGGGATCTGTAGGTGGTTTCCTTGGGTTGGCTTTGTGCTTGTTCCCGTTGGTCCGTCAGTGGGAGACTTGTTTGTGTCCGTCTCTCGGTTTGAGTTTGGCTGTTGAACCTTACTGCCCAATGGGTGAGCATGACCGTCTCAGTTGTTGCTGGGGTGGTTACCCTCACTGCACTTGGGGGTGGGTAGGTTCTGTGTCTTTCTCTGGGGGATAGTGTCCTGCCACTGTGTTGTGCTGACCGTAGCGTGCCCCTAGTGGGGGTTTGCGGGTCGCTGATTCAGCCTGGCGTGGAGGCTTTTCTCTTCTTTGGTTCTTTTTTCCACTCGGTACCTTGGTCAGAGTAGCTCACCTCTCAGATTAAGATTTGCCGCTGAGAGGCGGTTTGCCCACCTGTGTGGGTTGCTCCGGGGCTGGTGTTATTGAGGGGCGGCCCACCCACCTGTGTGAGATGCGCCTAGCAGAGCGGGCGCTGTTGCAGGGGGGCCCTGCCCACCTGTGCAGAGTGCGTCCACCAGAGCGGGCATGGCTGCTCGGGGCCCCGCCCACCTGTGCGAAGCTCCTGCGGAGGTTTGGGCAGGAAGTCCTCTTGCTGGAGGGATAGCATGCTGGCCCACGCTGGCCCTTGGGGAGTGCGTGCGTGTGCACTCCAGTGCTTCCTCCGGGGGCGTGCTGCCCTGAGCTGCCGGAGGGCGCTTGTGCCCTCTTGCGAGTCCGCTGTGGGGGGGGGGGGCTGTATGCTCGAGCCCCAGCTGAGCCAAGTGTCCGGGCGCAGGTTGATGCCCACAGACTCCGCGCCTCAGCTGCGAGGGGGGGGCGTGTGTTCGGGCCCAGTGAGCCTGTGACTGCTGTTCAAAAACTCCACGAGGACCAGGCGCCTCAGGTGGGGCTTCCAATGCCCACCGGTCCCTGGGCCCCTGTTGGGGAGGGGACGGGGCCGGTGCGGCCGGGCTCAGGCTCCTCTGCTGCCTTGGCGCTGCTCTGCCCCCACTAGCTCCCGTGTCCTCCCAGAGTCTGCAAGGACCCCTTGCCGCCTGACTTGTGGCTGGCTCCTTTGTTCCCTTGGGGTAGGGAAGGGGAGGGAGGGAGCTCTAGCCTCCTTGCAGGCCTTGGGTCTCTGCTAGAGCTGGTCTCCCATGGGCGGGGGGGGGGGGGGGGGCCGTAATGGGGAACTTACTGGTCCCAGATTGTGTGAGCGTCCCACGCCACCATGGACTCCTCGGGGCTGTGATGCTGGGGTACAGCAATCAGTCATTTGGTGGTGGTAGCCCCGGCTCTCCCTGTCTGCACCGCCCAGTTCCCCTGCTGCCTACGTCCAATCCCAGCCGTTCGGTCCCGCAGCTCCAGTGTCTCTGTCAGTCTGCATTCAGTTCTGGGGTCCATGGAGCTCCTGCTGTCTGGACTCTGTGCTCCAGGCCTGATTTTTCAGCACTTGGTTTGCTGGCGCCGGGTCCCCTTTCCCAGCCTGGCCCTATTCAGGCCAGCGTCGGCAGGTGGGGGAGGGGTACCCTGGAGATTTTCTGGCTTGCTGCAGGCTACAGGCTCCTCTTTCTTTGTTCTTTTTCGTTTCCTGAGTGTCTCTGTTGCTTCTGGTTGTTGGGTTTGCTGGATTCTTTTTTTTTGGCCAGTCCTGGGCCTTGGACTCAGGGCCTGAGCACTGTCCCTGGCTTCTTCCCGCTCAAGGCTAGCACTCTGCCACTTGAGCCACAGCACCCCTTCTGGCCGTTTTCCATATATGTGGTGCTGGGGAATCAAACCGTGAGCTTCATGTATAAGAGGCAAGCACTCTTGCCACTAGGCCATATTCCCAGCCCGTTTGCTGGATTCTTGATGGGGTGTTGGGTGCTGGAGTTCCCAGCTCACTATTCAGTTGGAGCGAGTTAGGGTGCCTCCCTACTGTGGCGGTGCCATCTTCCTTCCTCTCCATTACATTCTTATGTAGATGTTTTCCCTAATCTCAGTGGTTGTTGGTAGTTCACTCATTGTTTCTCTACATGTTTGTTCAACCACTGCAGATTCCTCTTGTATTAAGCAAGAAACCATTTCTTCAACCAGAAACTCCCATTGTTCTAAATGTTATTCTGAGAGATGGACCATAAATGGAACATGAATTTCTTTCAAGAGTACTGCTATGTTCTTCAGGAATGCCAGAGACTTTAGCTTACTGTGTGAGTAAAATAATGATGAAGGTATGCTGATTGAACTGCTTTTGATGGATGCTCAGGAGTTCAGTAACTCATTAAGCCTGCTCAGTGTTTGCTATAGTGTAGAACATTATTTATTTCATAATGTGAAGGAAACAACTACTTTGTTGCCAGATAAGTAGATTCAGCACCTCTGGATCATCCAGGATTATGTTTCTACTTTCATCAACTCCTTTCAACTTAAAATGAACATTTCTCTATAATTTTATCAATGATTTTTTAAGGAAAATGGGAAGTCTTGTGGTAACTATAGTAGTGAGACATGTCACATGTTTTCTTTGTAATAATTCTATAATAAATGTTAAATTGAGAAAATAAAATCTCTCTTTGGTTATATATGTTATGGTTTATGTATGTTTATGGTTTATGTATATTAAGAAGGAGGGTATGAGGCTGGGATTATGTCTTAGTGGTAGAGTAGTGCTTGCCTAGCATGCATGAAGCCCTGGGTTCAATTTCTCAATACCACATGATTAGAAAAAGCCAAAAGTGGCACTGTGGTTCAAGTGGTTGAGTGCTAGCCTTGAGTAAAAGCAGCTCAAGGACAGTGCCCAGGCCATGAGTTCCATCCCAGGACTGGAAAGAGAGGGAGAGAGAGAGAGAGAGAGAGAGAGAGAGAGAGAGAGAGAGAGAGAGAGAGAGAGAGGCCAAGCACTATGCACTGTGTCTCACACCCAGAGTCCTAGCTACTCAGGAGGCTAAGATCTGAAGATTGAGATTTGAAGCCAGCCCAGGCAGGAAAGTCCCTAGGACATGCTTATCTCTAATCAACCACTCAAAAGCCTGAAGCTCAAAGTGGTAGAGCTCTATTCTTGCAAAAAAGAGCTCACCCCCAGGACCAACAAAACAGGAAAAAAAATAGGAAGTATAGAGAGAAGGTGGGTACTTAAATTTAGCTAGGATTAGGAATGAGCTTTCCTTGTTCTCTGCTGTAAGGAGCTAATTTTCTTTACATATGGCCCCAGGAGCATGTACTGCAACAGAGGCATATTTTGAATGAGAAAAAATCTGTTCACCTTTTTATCTTTTGAGAGTTACAGTGCACTAATCAAGTGATAAATTCAGTCTTTTGGATCAAATTACAAAGGGAAAGGCTGCTGACTCCACTAACTTGTATTCACATTATTTTTCCACAAAGCTGCTGCCATCAGTGAACAGATCACCACCATCTACAACTATAATAAGTTAGATGGTCAGGTAAATCCAACATGCTGGCATACACAGTTCTCAAGAACTCAACAATTATGAGGCAAAGGTTCATCCTCTTGAGCCCAGAGTAGGCTCAAAAGGTTTAAAGCAAATACAATTATTAATCTAAAATTTAGGCTGGCCAATAGAATGGCCTGATAGTTTTCATTCTACCAGCAGTCAGCCAATAGCCTCTTCTGTTCTGGCAGTATCACAACCTGATGTGACACATACACCACAATGGGCTGCCTCAGTGTAAACTCTTCAGCCTCTTAGAATGAGCCACTATATCAGCAATGGTCTATAAACAGGGAGAAATATCTTGCAGTGTATTTAAGTTGTTTTGAGAAGTGGCAGGAATCTGAGAATTGCCCTAAATCTGTAGGATGACCCCAGGACCAGATTTTGCTTTTATGCACATAGAATTTAAATTCCTTTTGTAAAGCAGGCCATCTTAGAGCCGGTACTGTGGTATTGTTTCTCTCAATTGCCTTGATAACTTCATATGACTCTGCTATTAGTTCAATGTATACAATTTTTTTATGTAGGGACTTGGAATGTGGCTTCGTGGTACAGTGCTTGCCTAGCATGCATAAAGCCCTGGGTTATTCCTCAGCACCACATATACAGAAAAGGCTAGAGGTGGCTAGCTGTGGCTCAAGTGGTAGAGTGCTAGCTTTGAACAAAAGAAGCCAGGGACAGTGCTCAGGTCCTAAGTCCAAGCCCCAGGTCTGGCAAAAAAAATTAATTGTATAGTTTGGGATTTTTGTGTAAGATTAAATTTTCTTATGTGCTATGTGACAAACAGTAAAGCAGCTGTTTGCAGCTGGAAGTTTTTAGGCAGTTCCTTAGCATAACTTCTCTTGTCTACTCTTTGGCTTATTTGATTTGTGAACCACATTGCTGATGAGTACTGTTGTTACAATTTTTATGTTTTTTCTTACCATATATTAGTTGTACAAGGGGGTTTCATTGTGATTTCTGATATATGTATGCAATTAACTTACTCATGCTGCTGTCATGAGGACCATTTAGGCAGTTGTGAAAGAACTTGAAAAAACATGAGATGCTATTGGTTAATTTATCCAGACAGATGGAAGCTCTTTGTGATGGTACACTCCTGTAATTCCAGCAACTAACATCCTGAGCCAGGACAGTACCAAGCTCCAGGCCTCCCTGGGTTACCTAAAAAAGCCAGCAACAGTGGCTTGCACATGTAATCCTAGCCACTCAGGAAGTTGAAATCTGAGGATCAGGGCTTGAAGCCAGCCTAGGCAGAAAAATCCATGAGACTAACTCCAAGTAATCACCAAAAAATGGACTCTTCACCTGTCTTGTGTAACTGTAACCCCTCTGTACATCACCTTTATAATAACAATTTTAAAAACATGTTTTAGAAAAGAACACTTAAGAGTAGGGTGTCCAATTAAATATACACTGATCTAAGTAAAAACATAAAAATAAAAAGCCGGAAATGGAAATATGGCTCAAAAGGTGGAGTGCTAGCCTTAAGGAAAAAAGCTCAGGGATGGATCCCAAGCTGAATTCAAGCCCAAGGACCATAACCACCACCCCCCAAAAAAAAAAATAAGGAGAAAGAAAAACAAAACACCTGGATTATCATGAGATCTTCCCATCACTGCTCAGTTATTCAAAAGACCTAATCCACCACGCTGTCCTGCCACGCGATCCCACCCCGTGCCCTCAGCGAGTGGCAGCTCCCCGTCTCCTGCCACTGGACACACCCCACCCCAGGCTTCACCTGTTCCCAACTCACCCTTCGTGGGGCAGAGGCCGCTGGAATACGAGCTAGACGCCACACGGGTGGCCTCCAGGCTCTGCCCTGAGGGGGAAAGCTGCCTGCCACCAGCCTCCTGTGTACGGCGGCCTGGAGGGGAGGACCAGCGAGGGGTCTCTGAAGAGAGGAGGGGGAGACACTGCACAAGGAAGCTCGGGGCTCTGGGCTTTTCCTCAGCAAAGGCAGCCGAGCTACCTGAAGGCCGTTGCAGGAAGAAAAGCAGTGGCAGACGTAAGAGGGGAGAGCCCCTGAGGCGGGAGCAGAGGAGGAGCTGAGAGAAAAAGGCGGGAGGAAACTCCGGGGCAGAGCAAGGTGGCACACGAGAGGCCATTGGTTGCAATGCTTCGGGGCAGGCTTAAGTGGTCATCCTTCCTGTGTGCGGTCGTCTCGGACCCAGAAGTGCGAGGTCTGGGTGGGCTTGGCAGTGCGAATGTGGGAATGCCGGGAGCCAAAATAGCTGTCCAGATGTAACATAAAGAAAAAACTATAAAACTTAACTGATAAGGAAATCTGGCACTGTTTGTCATGCTCTAACAATAAGACACTATAAGACTTAGCTGGTAAGAATGTTTGATGCTTTTACAACCTTGCCTGTTCAGCCTAACATCTTGTCTAGCTTTAATTAACAACCTTGTGAACTTTACCCAGTCCCTGTCCTGAGAAAGAGCATCCCATGGTTCTGTAACCTAGCAACCTAATGACCCTGTCTATGTGAGTTACCCTTTGCTGATTACTATATAAGCTGCCCTGCGAAAATAAAGTTTGAGACCTTAATCAGAATCCTGTCTTGGTCTCCCTCCTTGTGTCAGGTTTGTCTCTCATTCAGGTCAATTCCCCCTCGGGCTCCTGTTGACGAAACCCCGAGGGCCGGGGCATGGGAATGTCCCTGCACCCCTCCCTACTTCACCTCCCACCCCCAGGGGTCCACCTAGCACCCGGCACTGGGCGCCGTATCTAGCAGTCTGTACTGGGCCATTTCTGGACGTGAGCCATCTCCTCCCTCAACTCAGACCATCGAGTCATGGCCCTCACTCCCCGCTCCGGCTGCACACGAGGCCCTTGCGCTTCCCGCCTGTGTGCTTTGGGCTGCTATAGGAAGTCATGGAGGAGATTATGCCAGCCTGTGCTGTGATGGGGACCTTGGTAAGGTGCCAGAGGGCATCTGAGGTGTTGGCACACCTCAAATGGGCAGCCAGGGAGGGAAGGCAATGTGTGAATCACCATGCAAAGCCACTCCCGGCACTAGCGGTGTGCGGGCAGCAGAGCTTGGGGGTGGGGTTGGGGTGGAGGGCTAAGCCCAGGCAGGATTGCAGGACCATAGAGCAGCGGGCATCAAGTAAGCCAGCGTAGTGACACCCATGAGTGGCCTGGAGTTGGGATCCCTCTGCCCATGAGATTTCCTGACTTGAGGACCAAATCCTTTCTGCCCAGGACAAGGGAGTGTAAGAAAGGCCTCACAACTGTCACCCTGCCTCCCAGAGGCCTTCCACAGCTATTTGCCAGCTTCAAATCTGCTCTTGCACCCGAGAAAGCCAACTGGAGCCAACTAGAGGGCTGTTGACCTTTTAATCAGGGAGCTTCTCTGCGGTCTTCAAGGTGCCTCCACCCTTTTAAGGATTGGACTTGGGTTGCTCTCCAGCACTGCTAGGAAGAGTGTCCTCCCAGTGGGGAATTTAAAACTCTACCACCAGGCTGATCACCAGTAGTTGTCTTCCTACAGTGGAAGGCTGTCCTCTACAAGATGTGTGTGAAGTTACTGCAGACCCTATGAGAAGAAATGGCCACAGGGCCGTCATTACAGTCACAGCTCGGAGATGTACAGGTGGGTGATGAGTTCCTTATTCCTGAAGCCTCACTTTAAAAGCGTATTTTCAAAGAGTAAAGCAAAATGTCTAAAGCATACATTCATTGAGTGTTCTAGTGTCATTCCTAGTGATTTTGTTGTGGTCACGGATATTCTGATACACACTTGGCTTTATCTTATTTTATGGTCCTTGATGACACACAGGAGATTTTATTGATTATATAAGCCAGGGGTGAAGAATATCTGGGTCACCAGCCATATAAAGCCATGAAATCATTTGTACACAAAGTTGTAATAACCAGTGTTTCCACCTTTAGCTGAGCCTCCGTGGATTTTTCTCACTCAGGTTATAACAATGGGAGAGAATATCTATGCTTCTTGTTGGCCTTCTGCCTTTGTTGATAATTTTGTATGGCCAATGTATGTATTCTTTTATAAATACCCAAATGGCCTTCTGCAGAAATAGTTTCATCCCTGAAAAGGAGGCCAATTGGAGGAATTAGCTATAGCTGATGTAGTTTTATTCCTGTATTCTCTTGGTCCTCAGGTCTTTCTTTGTGTCAGTTCCCAGCTGCTTTTCTTACTATGACTGTTACAACCTGAGAGGCACAACTAAAGGTGGGAAGGGGGTTTTATTTACAAAGGAGCTTTTATTTACGACCTAAAACTCAGAACCAGAATAGCCTCCACCTCCAAATGCTGGCCTGGGACTACCTTGTCCTGGGATAATTACCCAGAACCCAGACCAGCCCTGGCCTGCAAACCTCCACTCCTGAACCTCCAGCAGCCTCAACCTCCAAACCTTCAGAGGAGTGAGCTTCTTTCTATTCCTCCTTCCTGCAGGCCTCCCCACAGGCCTTAGGCCTCTCTGCAGGCCTTAGGCATCAGGCCTCTCCACCACCCATGTTCCTCTCTCCCTCTCCTCCTCCTTTCCTCATCTGGCAGGCAGCATATATATACACCTAGCCCTCCTTCCAGCAGCCAGGCCCACTTAGAAATGCCACTGTGGCAGTTAAGCCAGCATGGGGCGGGACTTTGTAGGCTGCCCACTCCTGACGCTTCAGCAGCCTAATGCCACACCCCCTCCTGCGGGTCTGTGGCAGTTACACTGGCACGGGGCAGGACTTTCTGCCCCACTAGTTATTGTAATAACCCGCGGGGGCAGGGAAATCCCGTCCCTGCACTGTGTCACTGCCAAGGATGTTGGAGGGGGCATGGCATTAGGCTGCTCAGAAGTAAGGGAGGGGCAGCCTAGGAAGTCCCACCCCCCAGACAACCACTGTGGCACTCCAGATTGGTCTGGCAATTGGAGGGGGGCGGGGCTTGAGAGTCCCGAGTGTATATATAGGATGCCTTCCTGGAGAGAAAGGAGGAGGAAAGAAGAGAAAGAAAGGGGAGGAGGGAGAAGAGCAGAAGGTGAATGAAGCAGAGCAGAGCTGAACCAGATCGGCCGGAGGAGCTGAGCGGGGAGCCAAACCAGGCTGGCAGGAGGAGCAGGACAGAGCCAACCGGAGCCTGAGGCCTGAGGGAGAGTTTGAAGCCTGAGGCCTGAGGAGGAGTCTGAGGCCTGCAGAGAAGCCTAAAGCCTGTGAGGATGCTTGAGGCTTAAAGCCTGAGGAGAGGTGAGGCCTGCAGGAAGGACACTTGCTCCTCTGGAGATTTGGAGGCTGACGTGGTTGGAGATTAAGGTGTGGAGGTTCAGAGTTCAGGTCAGGACAGGTCTCAGGTCTGGGTTCTGGGTAGCTAGCCCAGGACAAGGTAGTAGAAGGCTAGCATTTGGAGATGGAAGGCTGCTCTGGTTCTGGGTTTTAGGTTGTAAATAAAATCCCTTTGTAAATAAAACCCCTTCCCACCTTAAGTTGTGCCTTGATGGATTATTCTCTCTCAGAATACAGTTGTTACATGGCTCCTTTGAATAATTTGATGTCTGTCTGATATTGTGAGAACCAGTGGGAAGTCCCGCCCTGCACTGACATCACTGCCATGAGGGCCAGGGCCACTGAAAGGGGTGGGTCGTCAAGGAGCAGTTGAGGCGGTTGGGCAGTAGGCAGCTTGGGGGCAGAACATCAGAGCCTTTGGAGCTGGGAACACCCTGTACATAGGCTGTGTGTTTTGAGGGGGGGGGGGGGCGCTGAAGTGGGCAGGAAGTTTGCTCTAAAGGACACTGACGTGTGCCCCAGAGCTGCAGGGAGCCCTGGGGGACTGCTGGGAGCAGCCAGAATCACCACCTGGGAGCTGCATCCCAGGCCTTCCAGGAAAAGCAGCAGAAAGCAGGAGAGAGGAAGGCCACTTGGAGGTTTGGGGATTGAGGCTGCTGGGTTCACCAGCCAGTAAATAAAATTGCTTTGTCCCCTTTAATCATGCCTCCATGGATTTTCTCACCCCAAGGTCATTACAATATTTTGACACAACGCGTCAAATTAGTTATTCTTTGTACTTAGAGTAACTTTTGCTATTTGGGGTCTTCTGTGCCTCTATAAGAATTTTTGGATTGTGTTCTCTAATTCTGTGAGAAACGATAGAGGGTTTGTTTTTTTGGCCAGTCCTGGGGCTTGGACTCAGGGCCTGAGCACTGTCCCTGGCTTCTTTTTGCTCAAGGCTAGCACTCTGCCACTTGAGCCACAGCACCACTTCTGGCCGTTTTCTGTATATGTGGTGCTGGGGAATTGAACCCAGGGCCTCATGTATACAAAGCAAGCACTCTTGCCACTAGGCCATATCCCTAGCCCCGATAGAGGTTTTTCGATAGGTTGTTTTTAAAATTGTTTTAGGAGCTATTGTAAGTGGAATTAGTTCCCTATTTCTCAGTTTCTCAGCCTGTTTTGTTTTCTTTTTGTTTGTTTGGTTGGTTGGTTTTGCTTGTCCTGCGCTTTTAATCAGGGTCTGGGTGCTCAGCCTGAGCCTTTTTATGCTTAAGGCTAGCACTCTACCACTTAAGCCACAGCTCCACTTCTGACTTTTTTGGTGGTTAATTGGATGTAAAGAGTCTCACTGTCTTTCCTGTCTGGGCTGTTTTCAAACCAGAATCTTTAGATATTAGCTACTCAGGAGGTTGAGATCTGAGGATTGCGATTAGAAGCCAGGCCTGGCAGGAAAGTCTATGAGACTCTTAGCTCCAGTTAACCACCAGAAAACTGGAAGTGGACCGGTGGCTCAAAATGATGGAGCACTACCTTTTAGCAAAACTCAGGGACAGCACCCAGGCCCTAAGTTCAAGTCCCATGACAAAAAAAAAAAAAAAGTGACCTTTTTGAAAATTGATTTTGTATCTTGCTACCTTTTCAAAGGCATTTATCAGTTCTAGTAGTTTTTTATACTGTCAAGTGTAGGATTATGTCATGTTGCAAACCGCTGGAACCACCTTGTCCCACTGCAATTGGGAGCAAGGCAATGATGGAAACCAGACCATGGAACCGGTTTTGAGGTACCAAGGGAGTCTGTGCCTCACTCCAGCAACAGACCTTCAAGGTCCCATGAACAGAGCCTTTATTGATCATTAAACAGGGGAGTACATGCAGAATGCAAGGTAGCAGTCTCTTAGAAGTTACCGACCCCAGACTGGGGGGAGCAATCCTAGGATTGGTGATTTCCTATAAACAGGAGATGAAGAGGAGCAGCAAACACAATTTGAATAGGCCCCTGTCTGGCTGGCTCCAAGGTCTGGGGAAGTTTGGATGCTGATTAGCTCTCACCTAGGGTGGAATCTGTGGTCTTTGTAATGCTAGGAGCAATAGACCTCTCTCAGGCCACTTTCAGCCTTCTAAGAGTCAGAGAATGGCCTTCCAATTCACTTTGGCAGATCTCATGGCTCATCACTTATGGGTTCCCATGTCTTCAGGAAACAAGATTTTATTTCATTTTTAACTACTTGAATCACTTTTCTTTCTCCTGCCTTATTGCTCTGGCTAGGAATTATAAAACTTTGTTAAGAATGGGGAGACTAGATATCCTTGTCTCCCATTCCTGACTTTAGAGGAAATGATTTCATGTTTCCCCACTTAATACCATGTATAGATTTATCATATACAGCCCTTTCTAAATTTAGGTACATCCTATTCCTACCTTCTTCAGAGCTGTTATCAGTAAAGGATGTAGAATTTTGTTAAAGGCCTCTTGTGCATCATCTGAGATGTGTTTTTCCTTCTGATGCATTACATTGATTTACATATAATTCATTTTTTATATCCTTGTCTGGTTTTGGATTGAGGGTAACACTTGCTTTATAGTTTGGCAGCATTCCTTTCTGTTTCATCGAAGATATTTTTGTTAGTTTCTCTTTGAAGGGTTGAAGGGATGGTGGAATTCAGCTATATATCCATTTGACTCAGGGCTTTTCTTTGTTGAAAGACACACTCTTTTGATGTCATTACTTGTTATAGCTGTTTCGGTGGTTTATATTGTCTTGGTTCAGAGGGTCAGCTTTATCTAAAAATCCATTTCTTGGGCTGGGAATGTGACCTAGTGGTAGAGTACTTGCCTAGCATACACGAAACCCTGAGTTCGATACCTCAGCACCATATAAACAGAAAAAGCCAGAAAGTGGCTCTGTGGCTCAAGAGGTAGAGTGCTAGCCTTGAGCAAAAAGAAGCCAGGGATAGTTCTCAGACCCAGAGTTCAAGACCCAGGACTGGCCAAAAAAAAAAAAAAAAAAAAAAAAATCCATTTCTTCTAGATTTTCTAGCTTGAGTATAGACTTTTCAAGTATACCCTAATTATCCTTTGGGTTTCTTTGGTAGCCTTTGACATTCCCTTTTTCATCTAATTTTATTGATTTCATTTTCTCCTTTCTTGGTCAAATTAGCTAGGGATTAATCTTATTCCTTCAAAAAAAAAAAAACCTTTTTATTTCATATTTTATTTGTATAGTGTTTTGGTCTCCAATCCATTAGTTTCTGCCCAAATTTTACTATTTGTCTGTATACTAGTGTCACATTACATTTGTTACTTTCTGTAAGTATAATAACATAAGACTGTTTGAGTCCTTACTATTTTTGTGATGTAGGCATTTGTGGCTATGAATTTTCTCTCATCATGACACTGTCTTTGCTATGTCCCAAAGATTCCGATGTTTTCATTTGCATTAGTTTCCACGAACTTTTTTACTTTTCCTCTTATTTCTTCAATGATTCACTTGTCTCTCTCAACAGAGGCTTTTTGATCTCCACGTGTTTTAATATTTCCTGTAGGATCTTTTACTATTGAGCTCCAGTTTAATTCCATTATGATCTGACATGCTATGTTCAATTGACAGGTTGAATTGAAACCCTTTGCTACAACTCTTTAAAGATAAAAAAAAAGTGTTCCATTTTCTTGTATTTTTCTCATACTTGCTATACTCATAGGATATGGTCTGTTTTACAGAAATTTCCATGGCTTGCTGAAGCAGAGTATGTATTGTGCTGCCAGAGGGAAAAACACTCTGTACATGTTTGTAAATTCCATTTGACCAATGGTACCATTTAATTCTGAGGATCTTTGTGATGTTTTTGCTTGATGACCTGTCTGTTGGTGAGTGGGTAGACATATACTTAAATGCTTAGACACCTGATGAACTTAATCTAAGTAATTGTACAATTCTACATTTCCACCAGCAGAATGAGTTCTAGGCACTCCACATTCTCATACTTAAGCCATTCCCGTAGATGTGTGTTGGTAAATTTTCATTTGATGGGAAAAGTCCCTTTCGGTGGATGATTTGTATTCAGACAATAGGCCAAGTGGGCAGGAAAGCAAGGCCAAGTGTCAAGTGTCTCTCAGATTCCAAATGTCTCTGGAGAGATCGCAGCTGGCTACATAATGTATCACCAAATCAGATTTTTTTTAAAAATTGTCGGACATAGGGCTTGAACTCTGAGCCAGAGCACTGTCCCTGAGCAATTTAGCTCAAGGCTATTGCTCTACCACTTGAGCCACAGCACCACTTCTGATTTTCTGGTGGTTAATTGGAGATAAAAGACTCATGGATTTTCCTGCCCAGGCTGGCTTTGAACAGCCATCCTCAGATCTCAGCCTCCTGAGTAGCTAGGATTACAGGTATGGGCCACCAACCAGCATCCAGGTCAAATCAAAATTTTAACTTAGTAGCTGGGATGTAGCTCAGTGACATCATGCTTGCCTAGCAGGTGCAATACTCCAGGTTTGATCCCCAGTACATTTTTTTTTTTTTTTACTCAGGTAAACACACAGACCATTGACAGCTATAGCCCCTAACAGCTATGGGAAACAGATCTCCTAAGTCCACACTGAATGCCAGTTGGCCCCACATCAGAAACTTACCACTGGATCTGGCTGGCAGGGGGCCATCAGCCTTACCTAAGCATCTGAGAAGTGGGGGACATAGAAGGAAGGGCACAGATATTGTATAGGGACCTAGGTATGGCCTAGGAGGAGCAGTAACTCCTTGGGTGGATGTCTCAGGTAAGCAGATAGCACTCCTGCCTTGATGGGTGCCACCTCACCCACAGCTGATGAACCAGGAGCCCCACTGGCTCCATGAAAATGAAACTCTCATAGTTGCCTAAAAGAAACAAGTGCTGAAATCTTGTGTTCCAAAAGTGGCCTCTGCCTAAGGACATACCACAGCTCACAATTACAACAGTACACAACTGGCCAAAGACAAATTTACTGAGCAGCCAGTGTGGGAACACACGGCATACATTATACAGCATTCACACTAGTTATGTAGTTCCTGGAATCCTAACAGCAAGAAAACACTTTGGTAATAGTGGAATAAAAAAGTTCACAGAGTTACAAATACACAGACTTTCATTTGTAAAGAAACACATTGTTTTTAATACCTACAAACATTTTCTTGAATCAGCACACGTGCCAAGCAGGTACTACCTCGTCACCCCTCCAGTCATCCAGGACCCCTAGGACTTGGGCGACAGGGGCCTAGAAATATGGAGGACAGTTCATCGACAAGAGGTAGGTAGAGAATGCAATTCAGCAGAGGTGGAAGGGACCAAGAACACCTGCCCAGGCCCAGAAGACTCCCAGGAGTACCCACGGTTGCTGAGGATCAAACACATTTCCCAAGTAAACTTGAGTCAGAGATGTTTTCTCCCAGTGTTATTCCCCAAGCCACCAGAAGTTACTGGCACATGGCAGGGCCTCAGTAAATAGGAACAAATCAAGGAACACAGAAAAAAGCATTTTATAGACGGAAGTGCCATCTAATATACAGCATTAATACTAGTTCATCTTCCAGATTCTAGGCAGATCTCTGAATTTTTTAAAAAAATACTCTCATGTTTATTCAGTGAGTGATAGCAAAATATTAATTTCCTAATAGCTGTTGTTACAGTGCAGGGAAAATGGGAATGGGGAAATGTTACAGAGCGCAGAATGTTACAGCCAGAGACAGGAGGCAAGAAGAAAATAAGCTAGTTTCAAGGAGGAACAGTCAAGAGGCTGGCAGAATAGGCCTGTGACAGGGCATGGCACACCATGCCTGGAGCACAGGAGGTGTTCAATAAATATTTGTGAAAGGGGAGGGAGGGGGTCTGAGCTGATGATCTTTGAGCAGCACTGGGCTCTGGGGAAAATGAGCACCAGGCTGCTGACCACGTGACAGAGGGCACTGGTGCTGCCGAGGAATGCCAAAGTGCCCTAGAGCTGCCCTGCATGCCAAGGGAAGCACTCGGTCAGTGGAAAGGATAGGCTGGAGGGCCTGCGTGACCCTCCCCACACCCCCCAGCCAGTCAGGCGGGGATCTCACTGTACTGGGGGCTCCTGGCGATGCTGGGTCTTCTGGTGCCGGTTGAGGATGGACCTCTGGTTGAAGCTGCGCCCACAGGCTGGGCAGTGGTAGGGCTTCTCCCCGGTGTGGATCCTCTGGTGGCGGACCAGGCGCTCGCCCTTGCTGAAGCGCTTCCCGCACACCTGGCAGCCATAAGGCTTCTCACCGGTGTGGGCCCGCCTGTGCACGGCCAGGTTGGCATTCCTGCTGAAGCTCTTGCCACACTCACAGGTGTAGGGCTTCTCGCCGGTGTGTGTCCTGCGGTGCACCTGTAGGTGCTGTCGGCGGCTGAAGCTCTTCCAGCAGTCAGCACACTTGTAGGGCTTCTCACCCGTGTGGCTCCGCTGGTGCACCTCAAGGTGGTGCCTCTGGCTGAAAGTCTTCCAGCATTCGCTGCACACGTAGGGCCGCTTCCCCAGGTGGGTGCGCTGGTGCTTGGTGAGGTACTCCCGCAAAGTGAAGCCCTTCCCACACTCCATGCAGCCAAAGGCCTTCTCCTCCTCATGGGTCCGCTGGTGGCGGACCAAGTTGGAGCTCCGACTGAAGCCTTTCCCACACTCAGGACACTGGAAAGGCTTCCATGAGCTGTGGATGTGGGATGTGTCAGGCAAGGGGATGCCATGCTGGGGGACCGGAAGCCCAGGCAGGTCACCTGCAGGGCCCCCAGGCTCCTGCTCACAGGCTCGTCCCGGGCCAGGCCCCTGGACGGCAGCTTCTGCAAACCTCTCAGAAGCCAGTCCACTGAACGTCCCTTTCAGGTCCTCCTCATGGGGTTTTGCATCCTTGTCCTTGCTCCCTGCACCTACAGGGCAAAGGTCAATACTGATGCTGTGATCACAAGGAACTACTGCCCACAGGGATCCAAGAACTGTTTCTCCACCCCTACACCCAGATACACCCAGACCTTCCCCTCTTCCCTGCCAGATTCTAATAGCCAACAGCTGTAATGCTTGCTGCTGCACCTTCAGCCCTGCAAAATCCAACACATTCCTCTGAGAGCCTCAGGACTGGCTCTCCATGACATCTTCTGCACTGGGTACTCAGCCCTCGTTCTGCATTTAGTCATCTGCTTCCTGTGGCAAACACTAACCATATGGGCTCATATGGTTCTCCTATCCTCTTGCTCAGCTCCTACCCTCACACTGCTCCCTCTGCCTAACCCAGGTATCTGTCACTCATCCTGGCTTCCTAGGAGCCTAACAGGGGTTGCCTGCAGGAGGATGACAGTCAGCACTGGCAGAATGAATGAGACTGGTCTGTCCCCTCTGCTGACACAGATGTCAAGCCTGAAATGACCTGAATGTCATCACACCCCAACCTCATCTTTTTGCCCTCATTCTGATCCCTCTACAACTCTAAGGAGACAACTGTGTACACAGAACTAGGGAATGAAGAATACCAGAGAGGATAAGCCAGGCACTGATAGCTGACACCTGTAATCCTAGCTAATCACGAGGCTGAGATCTAAGGATCGTGGTTGAAAGTCAGCTCGGGCAGCAAAATCCGGGAGACTCATCTCCAATTAACCACCAAAAAAGCCAGCAGTGGAGCTGTGGCTCAAGTGGTAGAGCACTAACCCTGAGCACAAAAGCTCAGGGACAGCACCCAGGCCCCAAGATCAAGTGCCAGGACTGGCACCAAAAAAGAAAAAAACAAGGCAGAAAATGACAGTGGCACTTAACCCTTCAGGTAAGACCAGGACCACACAGAAAGAACTGGGAGCCAGGTGCTGGTGGCTCACACCTGTAATCCTAACTACTCAAGAGACCAAGATCTAAGCATTGAGATTCAAAGCTAGTCTAGGCAGTACAAAGTTATCACTTCTGATTCATTCTTCATAAACTTTTCATGAAAGCACATGACAACATAAATGCACAACTCCAAGAATTTCCACATTGAGCACAACCTTGTAAACAGCTCTGCTTCAAGCTGCATGTCCACCTGAGCCTCTCAAGCCTGGAAATGCCTATCTGGTAAGGGTGGACAGGAACCCAAAGGATCTGAGAACCCACCAAGCATGTCCCCAGACTTGGACGCATGGACCACAAGCACTGGGGAGCATCACAGGGCCCCTGTTTGATGCAGTTATTCTGAGGGCTTTCTTCCATGTCATTAGCCATTGTGGCAACCCCAGGGTTCCATGTAAAACATGCCTGCCCTGGCAGGATAGCCTGGCCTAGACCCATGTCTCCGAATCCCTCAACACCCAGGGCTCTACCCAGTTCCAAAGGCCACCTCCATATACACTTGCCCTTCACATCAACTATCAGACCCTGGAGGCAAGCATGCTTCCCCTTAAGATTAAGTCTTACTATGCAGCCCAGCCTGGCTTCAGTCCACCACATGGCACCACCATGCCTGGCTCAGGAGCAACCCATTTTTCTTATCTGTACTGGGGACAGAACTGGTTTGAACTCAGAACCTTGCACTTGCTAGGCAGGTGCACTACGTGAGCTACACCTCCAGCAGCACTTTTATTTCTAACTCTTCACAAACCAGTAGAGCTCTGCCATAGAGTAAAGTGCCAGGTTAATCTTCATAGGTGAATAAATGTCAATTGGCCCATAAAAGAATCAATAATATTTATGCAACTAATAAAAAATATCTGACACCACTGTGTTTTGACACGTGTCCCCTTTCATCCTCACAAAGCATGAGGCCACGCCTGTGCACAGGCCATTTCACAACTGGGAAGGCTGAGTCTTGGGCATCCAGGGAGATGCCCAGGGTGGTAGTTAGGAGGTGGTGGCCACAGGGCATCTCCTTATCCTGAGAGATACAAGAATCCTCACTCGTCCCTCAAGTATAGGAAGGTGAGCAAAAGCCAGGAGCTGCCATCAATAGACAACTTTCCAAGTTGTAAGAGGAAATGAGGACTGGTGGGGAAAGAGACAGCCACTCCCAGCCATGTGTCCTTTCTCTTCCCCATCCTCACTGAACCCAAGATTGTCCAGTCCTCAGGACTGGCAGTCTTCCATGCTACCCTGGGTCTCTTCTGCTCCTATCATATGTGTGGTGGCTGTGCCCTCCCAGGTCATACCTGGCCACCAGCAAGACTGCTGCCTCTATGACATGGGCCCACCCTCTCTCATTTTAACCCCTATTGCACATCCACACTTGCATGTGTGTGCATACACACATACACACACTCATGGTCCAGCCCCACCTTCTTCCTGCCCCAACACAAAGCTACATACAGCACAGGGTCTGCACAGAGAATGCCACTACCAACTGAACAAACAAGATCCGAAGCCCCCTTCATTGTTTACATTGCATTCAACCCTCCCTACCTTTTAATCAAGGACACAGAGCAGACATATGCAGTTCCTAATGACCAACCTGACATGTGCAGCCACAATAACAGCTTTGTATTTTCCTGCTCTCCGACACAGGAGCACAGGCAGCCAGTGCCTTCCATCCCCAGCCCATCCTCTTCCCTTGGGGGTCATGGAAACCCTGTCCCTTGCACATAACACCAGGACAAGACAAGACCCATGACATGTAGGTTCCCAACTCTGGTCTTACCTGGAGGGCCCCCGCAGTCCTGTGGTTCCACATACTCCCCAAAGCAATCGATCTGGGCTGGGGTTACATGCCTCCACTCCTCTTCAGGGAAGACCAGGGCCATGTCTTTAAATGGTCCCAACCCCTGAAACAGCAAAATATTGCTATAAATGAAAGGTGCCTACAGTTGGCATGGTGGTGCAGCCTTGTAATCACCACTACTTGGAAGGTAAAGAAAGAATTGCAAGCTCAAGGTCAGCCCAAGCTATACAATGACACCTGTGTCAATAAAATACAGCTGGGTGCCAATGGTTCATGCCTGTAACCTAGCTACTTGGGAGGCTGAGATGTGAGGATTGCAGCTTGAAGCCAGTCTGGGGAGGAAAGCCATGAGACTATTACCTCCAATTAGCCAGCAAAAAGACACAGGCGGAGCTGTGGCTTGAGTGGTAGAGCACCATCCCTGAGCCAAAAAAAAACTCTCAGGGACACAACCCAGGCCCTAAGTTCAAGTCCCAGGACTGGCACACACTAAAACAAGACTGAGATTAAAAAAAAAAACATAAGGTTGGGGTGTGGCTTAAGTGGCAGAGCACTTGCTTAACATTCAAGAGTCCCCAAGGAGGAACACACCAGAAGGACTCAGCAGAGCTAGGCAGATGCCCTGGAGAAAAACCACCCACCTCCCAACAGCTTAAGGGAGTGCTCAGCTGGTTCAGCTTGGGCATCCCACCCTCATACTTTAGAGCCCTGAGCTGCTGTCTCAGGTATAATGCTCTGTTGCTGTGTGAAAAGTCAAGTGGACTGGAGGACATAGTATATGGTATATATCCTAAGAATATTTTAAATACATAAATACAATTTTCCTTAAAAAAGAATGAGGCCATGTTAACAGAATTGTATTAACAATTGTGCCATTCACTGCAGCATGAGGAAGCACTAGGGTGAAGGGAAGCTCTGAGCACAGGGAGAACTGCCCACGCCCTTCCGCATGCCCTAAAAACCACATCCTCAGAAATCAATGGGGAATAGCACAGGCATCAAATCTCTCCACAGGCAGCTCTCACTGGGTCCAATGTGCACCTTTATTTCTGCCAAATAACTCCTTTTCCTCATCAAAGAACACTGGTTGGCCTCAAATTCATGATTCTCCTGCCTCAGCTTCTGGAGAAGCTGAAAATACAAGCATGTAACACCATACTTCTTTTTAAAGAATTTTTTAATACTTGCCCCCCTCAAAAAAGGCACCTCTGGAAACCCTATAAAAGAGATTCAAACTGGCAGGAGGCTCTGTGTGTACCTCACAAACACTGACCTATGTGAGGCAGATTCCTGTATTCATAAGACCCCAATTCCTGAGAGACAAGTGTGAGCCAGAGACACTGCTCAGCACCCGGATCCCCCACTCAGAGCCCAGCACCATAAAGGGAATCTATCTCCAAACAAGCGGTCCTCTGGACCCACCCACAGGCTTCTCTCAGTAGCATCTTCCCTCTCAGACAGAGTAACAGTCATGGTCAGTCTGGAACTTCAGCCAGGTATGATGTGCACACCTATAACTCAGGTACTCAGGTGGCTGAGGCACACAGAATACAAAGTCCAGACCAACCTAGGTTACATAGCGAGACCCTGTGTCAAAATTTTCTTTTTTTAATCTGGGGCTTTGGGTCCAAGCATAGGGACCGTGATGGAGTGCGAAAATAACATGGTGGAGCCATCACAGCTAGGGGGGGCAGTGACTGGCTCCACAGATGACACAAAACATCCAAGAAAGAAAACCCCAGTCCAAGCAGTACCAAAAGGGGAGGAAGCCATGCTCACCTGGGATCCTGCTGTAAGGAACCCAGCTGCCATATCTTGTTCTCTGGCGCTCACTGTGGGGAGAGATGGACCTGGTGGGAGGATAGGCAGTGCTGAGCAGAGATGGAAAAGATGAGAAGGATTAGCACTGCTGTCAGTCAGCCCATTCTAAAAGGCACCACCCACTCAACACACACCAGTTCAGGAACATGCAGGCCCCAGCAGGACCCACACCTGGGGGCAGGGGCCGGGGGCAGGAAATCCTAGCCCTATCACTTCAGGGCCAGGTCAAACTCTAGGCACACTCAAGGACAACTCTCTTTGAGAGTCAGAAAGCAAAGTCACACATGGGTGTGCTTTGCTGTCAGATGCACAGTTCCTAGTGTTTTCTAGAAGAGACGTGAGGGAAGGGAAAAGGAACACTAACTTCACCCATCCCCTCCAGACACCATGTGGTCAGTTTGGTTTACTAAGTGGCTGTGAATTTAGATTCACACGTTGCAGGTAACTCACTTTACCTCTGTTGGGCTTCTAAAGTACAAGGTGGGAGGCTGGCCACAAAGCATGGTTTTCCAGGCTGCTCAGTCCTCACCATCTGTGTCTTACCTTGTTCCGGGAAGGCCTGCGCCCGGTCCCCACGATGCTGACTCAGCTGTTCCTCGGCGCTTTGGTCTAGGCCTTGAACACCTTCTGCATGGGGCATCCCCCACTCAGGCTTAACCTCCACTGGCCCCAGATGGACCCCTGGCTCCCAAGAGCCTTGGCCAAGGGCTGTCTCTTGCTGTTCTCCCTGCACATGACATGGAACCTGAGGACAGTCCCCAACACCAATGAGAATCAGGCTTGTCAAGGCTATTAAGAAAGAAATTGGGGCATCAGGGTGGGGCTTAGGCCTATAATCCTAGCTACCCAGTAGGCTAAGATCTGAGGATCAAGGTTTGAAGCCAGCCTAAGCAAGAAAGTCTGTGAGACTCTTATCTCTAACTACTGACCCAAAAGCCAGAAGTAGACTGTGGGTCAAGTGATAGAGCACTAGCCTGAGCAAAAAAGCTCATGGACAGTACCTAAACCCTGAGTTCAAGCCCCAGGACTGGCACAAAAGAGAAAAAAAACAACAACAACAACAGAAAGGAGTTGAAACCTACTAAGAAAACCAAAGAACTGACTCGACAGCTTCGGAGAGGGAGCTTTTCCCAGGGCAGCAGAAAGCATTGGGGAAAAAAAAGCTCAACTCCCTTTATGGAACCCTGAACAACTTGCATCTGTCCAGGCCAATTGACAAGGGTCCCTCTGCTGCCTTCAGAGGCAGAATTCCTGCCAGAATTCCCACACACCACATCACAGAAAGCCCAAAACTGGTCCATGAAGGACTGCACCACACCCACAGTGAGAAGAAAACAATTCCCTAAGCTGACAAAGCCGAAATTCCAAAGAAAAGAGAAGGCCACACCTACAGTCTACAGTGGGTCAGTGAGAAAGAGCCGCTCTACAAAGAGTGAGGACAACCTGGAGGGAGAGGGCTCCTGGGAGACAAGAGACCCCAGCAGTGTGGCAGGTGTGGGACTTGTCAGAAAACTGTGCTGCAGTGACCAAACCAGAGGCCAGAAACAGCACTTGGTAACTTCCTCGTACCAGCAGAAGAGCACTACAGCTCTACAGAGAGTACAGCTATGACCCCCTGCACTGTCACCCCAAGAAGGGCTGGGTCTGTGGGGGATCTTGAGAACAATCACATCTGCCTTGGCCCTGAGAACAGCAGCCCTTCTACACACCAGCAGTTTCCCTGGGAATGGCTCTCCTTGCGGAGACTCCTGCCTCATCTACTTCCTCTAAGCTCTCCACTCTTTAGGCCCCACGCCAACCAAGACCTGGAGGCCCTCTTCTCACCCACCGCCTTGGCCTCCAGCGCACTCTCTGTCAAGTCCTCCACCATGGCCACCAGTGCCTTGCCACTCTCCAGGCTGTGCTCCCGAATCCAGGTGTAGAACTCCCGGGGCAGGATGGTCAGGAACTGCTCCAGCACCAGCAGCTCCAGGATCTGTTCCTTGGTGTGCAGCTCCGGCCTGAGCCACCTTCGACAGAGCTCCTGGAGCTCCCTGAGGGCTTCTTGGGGACCAGCTGCCTCCTGGTAGCGAAACTGGCGAAACCTCAACCGAAAGGTCTCAGGACTAGAGTCTTCCCTTGCCCTGCCCCAGGGCAGCTCCTTCTCCAGCTTCACCACAGGAACCCCCATGTGCTGCTGAGGCTCTTCTGCCATCCCTGGGCGCTCTTTAAGCATCTTCACTCTCTCTCACAGAAGACTGAGAACAGAGGAACAAAGGAGCCTTTGAGAACACAAGCTGTGTGATAGCCAGGCCATCCCAGTCCTGGGGCAATGGCAACAAATACTCTACCAAGGAACAAGCTAGTGGCAGAAATTGAGTGTACATCCCAAAACTCCGCCCGTTAAGCTCAGGATCCGCTCAACACACAGAAAAAAGAAAAAAAAATGTGGCCAGGCACTGGTGGATCATGCTTGTAATCCTAGCTACTCAGAAGGCTGATGATCACAGGTAAGAAAGTCTATGAGATTCATTTTTCCCCCCAGTCCTGGCGCTTGAACTCACAGACTGAGCACTGTCCCTGGCTTCTTTTTGCTCAAGACTAGCACTCTACCTCTTGAGCCACAGCACCACTTCCGGCTTTTGCTGTTTATGTGGTGTTGAGGAATTGAACCCAGGGTTTCATGCATGTTAGGCAAGCACTCTACCACTAAGCCACATTCCCAGCCCCATCTATGAGATTCTTATCTGCAATTAACCACCAAAAAATCTGTGGAGCTATGGCTCAAGTGGCAGAGTGCTAGCCTTAAGTAAAAGAGCTCAGGGACAGCCCCAGGACCAGCATAAAGAGGGAGGGAGGGAGGGAGCAAGGGAGGGAGGGAGGGAGGGAGGGAGGGAGGGAGGGAGGGAGGGAGGGAGGGAATCAAAGAGAGGTGGCGCCAGTAGCTTAGTGGCTTATGCCTGTAATCCTAGCTACTCCGGAGGCTAAGACCTAAGGACCTCAGTTCAATGCCAGTCTGGGCAAAAAAGTCACTGTGAGACTGTTAGCTCCAATATACTACTCAAAAAAGCCAGAAGTAGGGTTGGGAATGTGGCTTACTGGCAGAATGCTTGTCTAGCATGCATGAAGCCCAGGATTCAATTCCTCAGCACCACACAAACAAAAAAAGCCAGAAGTGGTACTGTGGCTCAAATGGTAGAGTGCTAGCCTTCAGCACAAGGAGGCTCAGGGACAGCCCAACAACAGACAAAAGAGAGAGAGAAAGAGAGAAGGGGAGGAGAGAGGGGGGAAGGGAAGGCAAGGGAATAAGATTTAGCTTATACCCACAAACAGCTCAGGACCTCATTGGGAACATAACCTTACAATTGGGAAAGAATATAAAAGGTTTACTAATTAGGTTACTCACCAGGGATAGCTCTTCCAATATTAAAGAAGCATATGCTTTCTTCATTTAGCACACACACACACACCATGTACCACATAATAGAGCACATGTAATGATGGTGGTCAACAAAGGGGGCTAGGAGCCAGGTGCTCCTGGCTCACACCTATAATCCTAGCTGCTCAAGAGGCTGAAATCTGAGGATTCTGGTTTGAAGCCAGTTCAGGCAGGAAAGTCTTACCTTCAATTAACCAGCAAGAAGTTGGAAGTGGAGCATAACACCAGCCTTGGGAGGGGGAGGGGGTGGAAACCTCAGTGCCAGACAGAATTCAAACCCCAGGACAGGCACAAGAAAGGTGAGGCAGGTTGGGTAGCCAGCTTGCCAAGCATAGGCAAGGCCCTGGGTTCCATCTTCAGCAATAGGGTTAAAAAACATGAAAATGGAGCTGAAAATTTTTCGTATTATCTAATAACATCATGGCCATGGAAATATATAACATGGACCCAACACATGACATGTTTGTGCTGACACTGGAGTAACAAACCTCCTGCACTGCCTGTTGTAGTTATGTACTACCCACAATATTCAATAATGAAAATAAAGGACTATGATGTAACAAATGACTGTTGCTGTCTCATATGTTTACTATACTGTATTATGGTCTTTAAATTGTTTTTTGGTATTAGTACAGTCCTTCTAATAACTAAAAAAAAAAAAATACAACCTGTAATAAGCATTCTCTGCAGGCAGCAGCCTGTGTGTCCAATATTTATTGTGTATCTTGATTGTATCACAAGGCCACATCAAATAATTGACCCACAGCATCAAGGTTTGTGTACATACAGTGCATAATGTTCAAAGAACAATGCATTTTTCAGGATGGATTCCCATCATGGGTGGATGGATAGATGGATGGATAGATAGATCACTCCCTGACATACAGAAGATAGAAGAACGACAGACAAGACACCCTCTTAACACTCATATTAAAGCTGTACACACACACAGACAAATCAAATGAAAGCAAATACATAAAAATTGCAACTGGGAGCCAGGTGCTGGTGCTTGTTCCTATAATTCTAGCTACTTAGGAGGCTGAGATCTGAGGATCAAGTTCGAAGCCAACCTGAGCAAGAAAGCTTGTGAGACTCATACCTCCAACTAACCACCAAAAAAGGCAGAAGTGGAGCTGTGGCTCAAGTGGTAGAGCCTTGAGCAAAAAAGCTCAAGGATAGTGCCCAGGCCCTGTGTTCAAGCTCCAGGACAGGCCCCAAAAAACTGCAACTGGGGAAAAGTTCTATAAAGAAATAAGTTGGGGGGCGGGGCGCGGCGGGGGATGACAAAGGACTTGGAGAAGGCTTTTCTAAAGACAAGATCTTAGGAATGAAAATGAGCCAGTCATTCAAAACATCTCAAAAGCCTTGAGACTAGAAATTGCCATGCATGTTCAAGGGTAAGCCAAAATCCAATGTGGCTTCAGCAGAATAGCTCAGGAGCATAGCTGCACAAGAACAGATGGCTGAACTAGGCAAAACTCAAATTACCGAGGACGTGGGCCACGGAGGGAACTAAAGATTCAGGGAGGATGCCTGAGGTCCTGGTTCAAGCCTCAGCACTGTAAAACAAAACCAAAGAATTATGGGCTTTATTCTTACTTCTCAGCTTAGTGGGAAGTACATATTTTACAAAGTCATAGATGCCTGTGCGTTGACTGAAAACAGATTAGAGGAGACACAAAGGCAAGTGGTACCTTCAGTGATCCAAGCAAGTGACAGGAGTTGACAGGGTGGAGGCAAAGAATCAGATAAAATGAAGACATATTTTGTAGGTAAAACCAACTAACTAGGTTGTGGACTGGGATGTGATGGTACACTTGGTCTAATGCACCTTCCTTCCAAATGCATAGTGTAGATAAGAATCATGGGAAACTAAAATAAGAGAAAGATTGGAGGGATGTGGGAGGATGATGGAAGGGGTAACATTGATCAAGATGCATTATATCCAAAAATTGCTTTGTTGAATGTACAACTATATAATGTTTTAATAAATAAATAAATGAATAAAGGGCTGTGAATGTGGCCTAATGGTAGAGTGCTTGCCTAGCATGCATGAAGCCCTGGGTTCAATTCCTCAGCACCACATATACAGAAAAAGCCAGAAGTGGCATTATGGCTCAAGTAGTAGAGTGCTAGCCTTGAGCAAAAAGAAGCCAGAGACAGTGCTCAGGCCCTGAGTGCAAGCCCCAGGGCCTGAAATTAATTAATTCATTCATTAAAATAAAAAAGAGAGATTGGCTGAGACTGGAATCCCCAGAGGCTGAGACAGGAGAACTGAACATTTTAATCCAAAAAATATAAATTAAGGGTCTGGGAATATGGCCTAGTGGTAGAGTGCTTGCCTCACATACATGAAGCCCTGGGTTCGATTCCTCAGTACCATATATTAGAAAAAGCCAGAAGTGGTGCTGTGGCTCAAGTGGTAGAGTGCTAGCCTTGAACAAGCCAGAGACAGTGCTCAGGTGGAGTCCAAGCCCCAGGACTGGCACGCACGCTCTCTCGCTCTCTCTCTCTCTGTATGTATGTAGGTATGTATACGTATATACATATACGTATACATATATTTTTTTTTAAGCTTGGTGTGGGTGCATGCCTGTAATCCTATCTGCTCAGGAGGCTGGAATCTAAAGATTCTGGTTTGAAACCAGGCCAGACAGGAAAGACAGTGAGACTCTTTATCTCCAATTAACCACCAAAAAGTCAGAAGTGGAGCTATGGCTTAAGTGGTAGTCAGCTTTTTGTGAAAAAGCTAAGGGGGAGTGTCTAGCTCCTGAGTTCAAGGCCTAGTACAGAAATAAAAAATAAGCAAGCAAGCAGAAGATCAACATAAGCATCTAGTAGATAGGAGGATGAGTACTTCTTACCTCCCTGCAAGACTTCCGCTAGGAAACAGACCTGAACTCCAAATGATGTGCAGAGAAAAGAACAGGAGGCACACCCAGGCTTCTAAATACTCTGACATTTGTGTATTTATCTATCCTCCTTCTCAAATTTTGGTTAGGTTTGTTTGGTTGGTTGGTTTTTGTTTTGTTTTGGTGCCAGTACTGAGGTTTGAACTCAGGGCCTCACCCGTCTTCTTGTTCACCGCTGGTGTTCTACCACTTGGTGGAGCAGTTTGCTGGCTATTTTGGAATGGTGGACTTTTCTGCCCGGCTGTCTCTGAACTCGATCTTCCAGATCTCAGCCTCCTGACTAACCAAGATAATAGGCTGTTGGTTGGGCTTTTTGTTTGTGTGGTTTGGGTTTTTTTGTTTGTTTGTTTGTTTGAGACAAGGTCCTAGCTATGTATCTCAGAATGCCCTCCAACTCCCGATCTTCCTACCTGGGCTTAGAGTGCTGAGACTGCAGGCATTAACTACCAGGCCCAGCCTTCACGCTGAATTTACATTTTACCTACAGTATGCAGTTTCTCTGCTGTGTCGGGGTTTATTCTTCTGATTTTATAGCTATTGCACTAGTTCCCTCCACTGGTGCAAGTATAGCACTTGGCGTGTATTTATCGAGGTCTCCTTCCACCTTTCCTCCAGGTTTGGCACTAGACAAGTAGGAGACTCTGCGTGGCTATTCTTTAAATAGCCGTCCTAGGTCCTGTTCTAAATCTGCGCTTGCACTTTTCAAAGAGATCCCCCTGAGTTCAAGATCTCCCCGGGTTCGAGCCCACCTTGCGTTAGGCCAAACAGGCCCTGACGAGACCAGCCATGCTCCTACCTGAGTTATCGCGATGCGACGCGATGCGGTACGTCGAGACCCGGCCCGTAGGGCCACGGTGTCGCAGCGACACCACAGCCGGCCTTGCTGCCCGTCTGTCGCCACCCTCGGCCGCCCGCCGCCGCCCGGAACCCCGGTCCCCTCCCACGAGGACCCACACCTGAGCCGACCTCTCCTGAACGTTCCGCGAACCGGAAGTGGGTGGCGGAGGCTGCCAGACAGGTGCGCGGGGAAAGATAGGCCACTTCCGTTTCCTCTCTAGGACGTTGGGAGGTTTCGGAGATGCGTCTCGATGGTCGTGAGTCACCGCCAGGCCCCGCCCCCCAGGCGGTGGCCGACCCGCCGGTTCCGTGTGCGGGCTCAGGCCCGTCTCCGCGGTGCCTTGGCACCTGCTTTCCTTCTCTAGAAGGGGTTCAGTGTGTCGCGCGGGTCTGTTTCGCGCTACGGGTGCTTTATGAGAAGGTTGGAGAGAGGGAGGGCTGGAGAGAGGGAGCACCGGGCAAATATGGGGCTGGCCAACTAGGAGCCTGGAGCATAGGGGTAGAGAACTAGGGAGTGGATGGCCTTGGAGCAATGGGTGTGTGCTGTAATCTGGGAAGGTTTCCTGGTGGAGCAAGAAAGTTGAAGTATGAAACCAAAAGTGTCAGGAATTGATGCTATTTCCACATCAACACAGCCACTACAATGCATGACTGCACAAGTATACAGTTTAAAAGTGGGAAGAAATCCTCACTCCTCCCACCCCCACGCCCACTGTCCCTCCTGTAATCCTAGCTGTTCAGAAGGCTAAAACCCAGAAGATTGAAGTTCCAACCAGCACGGGTAGAAAATTCCTCAAGACTCCATCTGAAAATAACCAGCAAAAAAAGGGCTGGAAGAATGACTCAAATGTTACAGCAAGCTGAGTGAGCATATGATCCTGAGTTCAAATCTCAGTACCAACAAAAATAATCTTAACTACTTGAAAAAAATTTCTGAGGGAATGGATCTGTACATTATCTTTTTTCCCCGTGTGTCAGTCCTGGAGCTTGAACTTGGGACTGTCCTTGAGCATTTTTGATTAAGGCTAGCACTCTACTGCTTGAGCCACAGCTCCAATTCTGGTATTTTTATTAGTGGTTAATTGAACTTGAGAGTCTTATGGACTTTTCTGAATGGGCTGGCTTGGAACTACAGTCCTTAGATCTCAATATTCTGCATGAGCTACTGGTGTTGCACTCTTTTTTTTTTTTTGTCTTGTTTTGCTTTGGTATTAGTACAGGGGCTTGAACCCAGAGCCTTTTTGCTCAAGACTAGTCTGCTACCACTTTAGCCACATTTCCAGTTCTAGTATTTTGCTAGGTAATTATAGATAAGAATTTCATAGACTTTTCTGCTGGCTTTGAACCATGATCCTCAGAACTCAGCATCCCCTATCTTGATTGTGGTGGAATATTTAACAAATTATATGGAGTTATATACTTTATGTGCAGTTTCTTGTAAATAAGTTCTTCCTCAATAAAGCTATTACCTTTGCCACTACCAGAGCTTGAACTCAGGGCCTCATTTTCCCACTGGGGTAGTTTCACTCAAGGTTGGCACTCTACCACTTGAGCCATGCCTCCTACTCCAGTTTTTGCTCATTAATTGGAGATTGAGTCTCTCAGACGTTTCTGCCAGAGATAGCTTTGAACCTGGATCCTCAGATCTCAGACTTTCAGTAAGAGTAAGAGAAATAAAATGAGCAGGCGAGAGGCCTCTGGGCTGAGTTTGGGGTCATTAGTCAAGGCATCATATATGTGGAGAGGCAAAGGTGCTGTGTTGGTGGCAGACTTGCCTTCGCTCCTCCCAGTTGGGCAGACTTTCTAGGTTCGGCTTCCGGGACCAGGAGAGAAAGTTGAAGGAAGTTTTGTCTCCTTCCCAGCCCCAAACCTCCCCTCCTCCAAATACATATTTAGGAAATACTTCCTATACCAAGACATGCATATATCTGGGAACATGGCTTTTTTTTTTTTTTTGCCAGTCCTGGGGCTTGAACTCAGGGTCTGAGCACTGTCCCTGAGCTTCTTTTATTCAAGGCTAGCTCTCTACCACTTGAACCACAGTGTCACTTCTGGCTTTTATGTGTATGTGATACTGAGGAATGGAACCCAGGGCTTCATGCATGCTAGGCAAGCACTCTACCACTAAGCCACATTCCCAGCCAGGAACATCACTTTTAATATCAATGAATGGGTCCACCCTGTATGTTGTTTTAAAAAAAATCTCACTTTCTTTGATCATGTAATAAATATTCTTTCATCTCCTCATTGCCTCCAGGCTTGGTTTTGAAGGTATGGCTCAACACCTGCAAATGAAAGAAAAAAGTAAAGAAAGTCACTCCAGCCAGGCGCCAGTGGCTCACGACTGTAATCCTAGCTACTCAGAAGGCTGAAATCTGAGGATCGTAGTTCGAAACCAGCCTGGGAGACTCTTATCTCCAATTAACCACTCAAAAACCAGATGTGGTGCTGTGGCTCAAGTGGTACAGTGCTAGCTTTGAGCACAAAGCCGGTCAGGGACAGCACCCAGGCCCTGAGTTCAAGCTCCCCAACCAACCAAAAAAAAAAAAAAAACAGCACTCAAAAATCTCAGAAGAATTTCAAGAACTATTAACTAATTCCACCGAAGAGAAAGAAAGAGAGAGAGTCACAACAGTGTGGGGGAAGTGCAAGTTTAACTTGGCCCTCAGAAGTTCCTTAAAGGCTACAGAGAGGCTGGGTACTGATGGCTCAAACCTGTAATCCAGATACTCAGCTGAGATCTGAGGATGCCTGTTCAAAGCCAGCCCAGGCAGGAATGTCCATGAAATTCTTATCTTTAATTAACCAGCAAAAAGGCAGAATGGAGCTATGGCTCAAATTATTATTAATGTTACAGCCTTGAGTGAAAAAGCTCAGGGACAGAGCCCAGGCTCTGAGTTCAAGCCTCAATATCAGAGACCAGCAGAGGAGGGGAGCTATGTACACTAGGAACACGTACTCGCCCAGATGGGAGGAGAGTAGAAGACAATATCCTGGGCTAGATAACTGTTTCTTCCTTCCGGAGTGTCTCCTTTTTTATGGTATTCAGGTCCCCTCCCAAATTCTCCAGCTTCTCCAGGTGTAGAGTCCCCTGAGCATGCTCAGTGTGCTGGGAAATGGGCAACAAATGGCAGCTACGGCAGCTTATTTCTTCAGAGAGGCAGAGGGCACCTAGATAAGAGCAAAAGCTTGGGTCAGATTAGAGAGAAAGAGTGCGGGGCTCAGAGCTCCCTCCTGTAATGCAAGCGCTCTCTCTCTCTCTCTCTCTCTCTCTCTCTCTCTCTCTCTCTCTCTCTGCCTCCTTCTGTGACACCCCCCCTCCCCAGAAGACAGCCATAGGAACAGAATGAGTGCTTCCAAGGACAGGAATCCTACCACAGGAGTGGAAAATCTAACAGGAAAACTCAGGCATCTTGATGCCTAGCTCAAGATACTCAGTAAAGTAAAACAAAAGGGTGAAACAAAAAAGGATGTTCAGAAGTTCAAACTGGAGACACTGAGTGAATGATAAAAGCTATATTATGGCTAATTTTTTCAAATTACATTTCAGCATTACAACGGAGCAGATACTGTCACTCTAAAAACAGCAAAAGCCAAGTACCAGTGGCTCATGCCACTAGCTACTCAGGAGGCTGAGCTCTGAGGATCAAAGTCAGCCTAGGTTGGAAATTCTGTGAGATTCTTATCTCCTATTAACTAGAAAAACAGCTAGGAGTGACCCTGACTTCAAATCTGAGGATGGGCACAAAAATCTATTGATCTCTGGGTACTGCTTGTTATCCTAGCTGAGAAGGAGGCTGCGATCTGAAGATTGCGGTTCAAAGCCAGCCCTAGCAGGAAAATCCATGAGATTAGTATCTCTAATTAGCTTCCAGAAAACCAGAAGTGGTGCTGTGGCTCAAAGTGGTAGAGTACTAGCCTTGAGATGAATTGCTCAGGGACAGTGTCCAGGCCCAGAGTTCTGGCCCCACAACTCAAAAAAAAAAAAACTATTGAAATATAAGCAAGCAACAAGAGAATATAAAATGACAAGTTTTATGACAACACTTCTAGTTATGAAAGTAGATACAATAAATCTTAACAGACAGGTGAAATAACAGATGAGACAAGGCTAAACAGCAGCTGGGTAATACAAGTCTGAGCAGAACAGAGCAACAGGACCTAATAAAGAAATGAAACAGAGCTGGGAATATGGCCTAGTGGCAAGAATGCTTGCCTCCTATACATGAAGCCCTGGGTTTGATTCCCCAGCACCACATATATAGAAAATGGCCAGAAGTGGGCGCTGTGGCTCAAGTGGCAGAGTACTAGCCTTGAGCAAAAAGAAGCCAGAGACAGTCAGGCCCTGAGTCCAAGCCCAGGACTGGCAAATAAATAAATAAATAAATAAATAAATAAATAAATAAATAAATAAATCAAATGAAAAAGGGAAAGTGTAAAAATGCTGAAGGATGGGGATGGGGATATGGCCTAGCGGCAAGAGTGCTTGCCTCGTATACATGAGACCCTGGGTTCAATTCCCCAGCACCACATATACAGAAAACGGCCAGAAGTGGTGCTGTGGCTCAAGTGGCAGAGTGCTAGCCTTGAGCAAAAAGAAGCCAGGGACAGTGCTCAGGCCCTGAGTTCAAGGCCCAGGACTGGCCAAAAAAAAAATAAATGCTGAAGGATGTTGAGCATTGTGGTCCATGCCTGTAATCCAAGCCTTCTGGAAAAGGAGGCAGGAGGGTGATTAGCTCAGGAGCCCATCCTGGGTTACACAGAAAATGAACAAGACAATGTGAAAGAAAGAGAAGACATTTGGAAGAGTTTGTTTCTAGGCCCAAAAAGGATGAGAAGAGGAAGCCCAAAAATGGGGCACAAGGTTCAGAATGCAGAGAGAGAGTTGGCATTTCCTCCACCTCCTGTTCAATGCAGTAACAGGTACTGAAAATCTGAAATGTGCCTCGTCGGACTGAGGAGCTGACTGTGTGAGAGATGTGTGTTGGGGGAGAGGGGAGTACTGGAAGTTGAGCTCACAGCCTGGGCACTATCTGTGCCTTTTTACCCAACTTAAACAACAGCCCTATGTCCATCATTTGCTGGTTACTTGGAGTCTCAGGGACTTTCCTGTATGGGATGGCTTAGGATTACAGGTGTGGGCCACCAGTGCCTAGCCATCACTGAAATTTTAATTTATTTCCTTTTAGTGAAGTGAAATAGTCATGTGTAACAGGGATACAGTTAGGAAAAGTGAAGCTCTGAGATGGTCCCTTGAGCAGGTTTGTAACTGTGGCCAGAGGGCAGGAACTTGGCAGCTGGGGTGCTCACCAGCCACTAGGAACAGCAAAACACCACAGGCCAAGACGTAGTACGGCCATTGCACAGAGAACTGCGTGGGGCTGGGCTTCGTCCTCAGATCCCGGATCTCCAGGGCATGCATCAACAAGGCCAGGAAGGCAGAGGCCCCTGTGAGGCACAAGAAGTTGGCCTTGCTCTCTCTGCTTCCTGCCTTCATCCCAGGCTGTGTGGCTCCTGCTTGAAGACACTTCTTACCCTCCCAGAGCCAGAACACCACCTCCTACCCAAGTCTCCCTCCTTCCCAGCTCATCTCAAAGCATATCCCTCACCTGCAGGGGCTGGGCCACCACACATTCCTTTGCTAACCCCTCTGCATCTGTGCACTTGGCTCACATCCACTTAGGGCCCCTGGGTGCCACAAGTCAAGCTGATTTCCCCAATGTCTGGGGAGGGCCCCAGGTGGGCCCTTCCTCAACCTTCTAAAACATCAAAAAGCCCAAAGGGCAGAGAAAGTCTCTTCTGCTCATTAACTCCAGAAACATTCACCTAACATTATATAGTTCAATTGTAATTCTCTGCCACTTATGACCTCCCTGATAGGATCCCAGGCCAACAAGGTCAAGGCTGAAAGAGGCATCCTAAACTATGGGGCTTTAATGATGCTTCTCTTCCCACTGAAGGAGGGGGTCCACACCTGTGCAGAAGCTGACGAAGGCTGACAGGACGTTGTGCTTCCGGGTCCTCAGGAGGAACTCGGAGGCGGTGGAGACCATGAGGAAGGTGGTGACGAAAGCCAAGACAACTGCAGAGAGCAGGAAGACCCGGCCAAGGAGGATGTAAACTGCAGGGGAGGGAGAACCGGGCTGGAACTCAGGACACTGACCCCCAAAGGATAGAGCCCCACGGAGCCTGGCATGATGGCCCCAGTGCCCCTTACCACTCTCAGATCCAAAGTATGGCCTTGGGACCTAAGCTGTGACCTGTCACTTCACCCCCAAGAATGCTCACCAGATTGCTTCCAACAACATGGAAGTGTCTGTTAAAAACAAATTAGAGGCCGGCCGATGCCAGTGGCTCACACCTGTAATCCTAGCTACTTAGGAGGCTGAGATCTGAGGATTGGGGTTTGAAGCCAGTCTGGGCATTAAAGTCCATGAGATTCTTATCTCCAATTAAACCACCAGAAAGTTGCAAGTGTGCTGTGTCTCAAGTGGCAGAATGCCAGCCTGGAGTGAAAAAGCTCAAGGACAGCATCCAGGTCTTGAGCTTGAGCCCCAGGACCAGATTTTAAAAAGAAAAAAAGAGAAGGGGCCCATATCAAACAGTTTTCAGCCACACAAATGCATAGATCACTCCTGGCCTAAAGTGAACAGTTTGTTCCTGACCAAAGGGCCCAAGCCCAAGGAGCAACCATAACTTCTTAACTCTTCCCAGCCCCCCACATTCACTCCTCTTACCCCAGAGTGGAGAGAGAATGTGTTCTCATAGCTTAGTAAATTTGCCCTCCACCCCTAGGGCTCTGCCCCCCTCCCAACTCCTGCCCCTACTGGCCAATCTCCCTTCTCTTTCCTCTCCCCAACTTCTCCTTACTAGATAGGGGTCGGGGTTTCCAGCATTTGATATGGAAGCAGTTCTCAAACAGGCCACTGAAAAACACTTCCTGGGTCTCCACATTCACAAGCCGCACCCAGAAGGGAAAGACAGAGACCAGCAGTATGTGTAGGTAGCCCAGCGTAGTCAAGATCGGGGCAATGGCCCAGGTGAATCCCTTCCTGTCCTTGTTCTCCAAGCTGAGCATCACCTGGGGAAAGGAGAAGCAGGGCAGAGGTGGGACATCTCCCACACAGGGGGCAGGTGAAAGAAGGGCATGGCAGGTGAGGCTCCCTGGATTCAAGTCTCTGCCTTACCTACCCATAGAGCCTACACATGCATACTGCCACCTGCTGCCGACTCACTGGCTTGTGTGTTGGACATACTGTGTCCTGTTGCCACCCACCTCCTCTTCAGTACCCTTCCTCAATGGCCTTCTGACAAGAGGAACCTGAGATTCCAAAGCACCTAACCAGGAGGAGCCTTCTGCTGAAGAATGGGCACCCACCCACACACACACACACACACACAGAAAAGTCTACACATAATTTCAGTGTTTCACATGCTGGGCCTCGGTGCAGAGCTCTCGGCTAAGGAGCTCTCTTGCATGGAGTCCATTGTCCCAATTTATCATCCTTTTCATGGCCATCTGTGAGTAAGATCTCTTCTCTCCACAGCTGGCCCAGCTTCACCACTTCTTGTGTCCTCTCAAGGAACTTTGCTCAAGCTCTCTGGAGCTTGGCCTCTACATTTGGAAAGGGAGGCCATAAGACCTGCTGGACAAGACCATTGAGGAGACAAAGGAGACACACTTGGAAGAGTCACACTCAGTGCTCTGTCTTCACATGCCTGGGACAGGGAGGGAGGGGAGACGTCTAAAATCCACATCTCCCCTGCAGGAAGAGATGACAAACTAGTCACAACTTGGGGCCCTATTTGTTCCACCAGTATGCTTTCCTCTCAGCTTTTTGGAGTAGGCAGTGAGCGAGGAGGGTCAAGGGGTGGAAAGGAGTTGGCTGGAAGCCCAGCCAGCTTTGAGGATGACGGGCCTGGTGACTTGGATGAGTTCTAGTTCTTTCCTCCCCCTTTCTGTCTGTCTCTGCTTTTCTTCCCACAGTTCTTCAAAACTGTATCATTGCCTGTCACTGAAACTCTCCTTGTCCCAGGGAATGGCAGGGATCTCCCATGACAACTGGTTTATCCTGGCCCACCGCAACCCATCTACAGGAGACCTCCATCCTTCCCTCTTCCCTTCCTTCTCCAGCCTTGAGCCTGGATTGCTTTCTCCCTTCCACCCACATTGGGTAGCAGCCACCCCTCCTGCCCCACACCCTGTGCCTCCCTCCACATAGGGATCATCCCAGCCTCAAGGGTGTGGCTTGGTCCAGCCACTTTCCACATGGCCCACCCTTATCCGTGGTTCCCCCAGCAAAACCCAGGTGTGCACTTACTGGCAGTCCCATGCCTATGGAGGGATGAAAACACACAGGTCTCCTTGGGTCTTGGTTAACTGCCGATGGGAATGACACCAAGAACCGTGATTTCCTCTCCCCACCTCTGGGTACCCCCTCCCCCGCCTGGCTGATCCCTCAATGGTTTGGGGGATACCATGCTGACTGACGGCCCTCCACCCTTCCAAGGGCCAAAAGCCACAGGGCCGTTTTCCGGATCCTTGCCTCCACCCCAAGATAGCCTCGCCCCCCCAACCCAGCCTAGCCTGGCCACCCACCCGGCCCTTCCCTGCGCATCCCCACTGCTCCTGGGTCTCCTGGGGAGGGAGGGGCAGGTCTTCCCTCCAGGCTGGTTCCCCATCCATCCGCCTGCGCCCACCGGGGGATCCGCCCAGAGCTTCCGTTGGTGTTTCCCTGGTGCCTCCCCGGGTTCGATCTCTGGGGGGCTCCTCACCCCACCCCACCTACGGCACCATCTCCAGACCCAGGGAAGGAGGGGTTCGGGCCCCCCTGCACCCCGCCCACCTGCCTAGGGGGGCACTGGGCGCCGGCTCTGGGCCTCGGTGCGCAGTATCAGCCTCCCTCCCAGACCGGTGGGGGACGGGGGCATTCAGAGCCGGATCTAAATTGGAATCCACAGCTCTCTGTGACTGGCCGTGTGACCTTGGGTAAATTACTTCTCCTTGAGTTCCAGTTGGGTCTCATTTGTTAAACATGAGAGAAACAATGGTAACCTGCTCCTTGGATGGCTGGGGGAAAATACGATAAAATTGAATAAACCGCATTTGCCACTTGCAAATGGAAAAAAAACCTGAGATTCCCAGGACCCTTGCTTACCCCACCCCTGCCCCATCCCTCAGATCCCCTGAAGGTCCCCTGCCCCCCACCGTCAGCAGACCCTCTGCTCTCCCAGAGCCTGCCTGCTGGTTTATCATGTCTTCTGGGTTTGTGCTCCCTTTGTCTCCCAGGGCTGACTTTGAACTGCAATCCTCAGACCTCAGCCGTCTTAGCAAGCTAGGATATAGACATGAGCCACCTGCGCCTGGCTCATTGCTTTTCCGTCCCCACCCTTCCACCTGGAACAGCCTCTCTTCCTACTTCATCTGCCAGAATCCTTCTAAACCAGTTCAAAGGTAGCTGCCTCTAGGGAAACTAAGTTTGACTCAGCCTCCCAGGTGCAAGTGACTTCGTGCCTCTGGATAAAGTGGAGCTGTAGCTCAGATAGAGCACCAGCCTTGAGCCAAAAAGCTAAGGGGCAGTGTCAGGCCTTGAGTTCAAGCTCCAGTACACACAAAGTAGAGAAGGAACAGAGAGGCCAATGTGCACAAAGGCACTGCAACCTTATCTGAAATATAACTAAAACAAACTGGGTTGGGCTGTGGCTTCACTGACGGAGGTAACTGCTTGGCAACTATGATGAGGCTTGGAGTTCAAACCTCAATAAACACATGGTGTACATTATCCAAACATTTATTCCTGTTAAATAATCCAACTCCTTTTTTTATCTTATGTGTCTTCTGTGCTGGTCATGGGGCTTGAACTCCAGGCCTGAGTGCTGTCACTGAGCTTTTCTTGCTCAAGGCTAGCACTCTACCACTGAAGTCACAGCTCCACTTCTGGCTTTTTGGTGGTTAACTGGAGATGAACTAGAGTCTCATAAACCTTCCTGCCCAAGTTTGGCTTTGAACCATGATCCTCTGATCTTAGCCTCCCGAGCAGCTAGGATTACAGGTGAGAACTGCTGGCACTATGCTTTCTTTTTTTTTAATTTTTATTTTTAATGGCTATACTCTAGATAATGGGGCTGACTTAAATAAAAATGCTGATGCAAAAAGATCAGCCTCATTTCCCATCAGTTGGTGGTTTACCTGTCTACTGCATTCCTGGGGAGAAAAATACATCTTTCCTAAGACAGCTGAAATAGAATGGGTTAGGATTGAATCTTTTCCTGGCCCTTGTATGGCTGGCTGTTTATCGATTCACATTTTCTGAGCCTCTGCAAAGGCCACACAAGGGCTCTGTCAGTGCTGCTGTGGCCATGCTCCGCCTTGCAGAGGAGACGGCTTTCCTCACTTCAGATGTCAGAAGTCTTGCACAGGGCCGGTTCTAAGTTTAACCGTGAGCATCTGGTCTCTCTGAGGGATGCAGGTGGGTCAGCCTCCCACCCTGGCTATAGGGAGGCTCCAGCTCTGGGAATGAGCCTATAGACTGTGGGGCATCCATAGGCAATAGGCTCAATCTCTGATGATGCTGCAAGTCCAGGTCTTTATAAAGTCTTCAGAGCAGGGCTTGGGATGCACAAGCCTCAGGAAAGGGTGCAAGAAGGGACGGAGGGGAGGGGAAAACAATGGGTGACACTCCAAGCAGCACCCAACCTAGGAGAAGCTCCATTCTCCAGGAGAGATGGCTGGAGGGTGCAGCCAGACAACCCGGCACCAACTGCCCAGGAGGGACCTGGTGACACCAGACTTGTCCTGCAGCAGGACCAGCAGCCCCGCCTATCCCCCCCCCACCCCCCGGGAGCCACTCCTACTCTGCAAGCCCCAGCTCCTGAGACAAAGGTGCTCCCAACTCCAGGAATCTCCAGAACCTTGGGGTCCTCCATAAGGACTTCAGGCTCCCTCGGGGTTGCTCCTTAGTCTAATTTGATCAAATTCCACAGTGAGCTGGAGTCTTCTTTGGTGAGAGCAAATGGATGCCTTCTTACCTACCTTTCACGGCTTCAGTGGACCTGGAGTTATTTGGTGGCTGTCATACTCCCTCTTGTCATTGCCCCCACCCCATCAGTCCCTCAGCCTGGTCATCTCCGCCTTCCTTGGAGGTCACAAGGCCAGGCTGACCCAGCAGGGCCTCCCTCCAGCCAGTCCTCTGCACCCAGCCCCTTCTATCTTTGCCTGAGCAGCCTCCATGGGCTAAACAGGTACAAGATCCCTTGAGAAAGGCCCAACATCCAAATAGTCTACCATAGGTTTCCCAGAGGCCTAATTGATAGATCAAAGCAGGAAAAAAGGTAACTTGCTCAACTGTTCATAAGGCAGTACCTGTTCATTTCAAAAAGACCAGCCACCAGTCAAGGAGCACTGAGTCTTGTTTGTGCATGTGTGCTGGTCCTGGGGCTTGAATGGTAAGGGTCTTTTGCTCAAGGATGGTGCTCTATCACTTGAGCCACAGTGCCATTTTCAGTTTTGATGCTTAATTGGAGTTAAGAGTTTTGTGGCTTTCCTATCTGGGCTGGCTCCAAGCCACAATCCTCAGATTTCAGCACAAGTAGCTAAGATTACAGGCATCAGCCACCAGCACCCAGATCCCCTATACTCTTTTCTAATTATAGTTTGGGCTCCCTAAGAACTTTGTTCTCAAACTTTCTCAGCTGGGTGGTGACTAGCCTGAGGCCGGGATTCAGTCTCAGAGGTGGGGGTGTGCACAGTTGCTCCCACATCATTCCTAGGGTATGGCTTGCCATCTTCATCTGTAGGGTTCAGACCTGACACCCCCTTTGCTTCAGAGACCCTCCCTGGTACTATCCTAGTGCTCCCCATGTTCATCAGGCCTCTATTTCCACTCAGAAATGCAGCTTGATTCTTCCTGTCACTTTGCTCTGCTAGGTTAGGATGCACACATACCCATTACCAAGCGTGGTTAGACAAAACTCAACAAACTTGGGGTATGGAATCGTGAAAATAGCAATTAGAGTGGGGAAGTCTGAACAGAAGCTAGGAATGTGGAAGCTTTCCCATTTACCTGTCATAAGACTAATCTGCTTCAAGGAACTTTGACTAGCTTTAAGTGTGCATTCTCCTCTAGCATCCCAGAGGGCCCTGGGAACTTTGGTAACATTCACAGATGACAATTCTGAACTACTGAGGGTGTAATAGCAAATGAAGAGCCATCATAGGTAAGTTATCAGGGTTCCAAGGTGTAATACCAGCATCATGACAATGGATGGCTTTGGAATCAAATGGATCTGACTTTATGCCACTAATTCACTTATGAGGTCCAATTTAACTTCTCTATACCTCAGCTCCTCTACAAAATGAAGCAATTAACTCAGAACTGTGAGAATTAAGTTTAATCTGCACTTACATGTGTGCATGTAGACAGGTGGTAGTGTATAAGGCTCCTTAGCTGCCCTTGGCTATCTGCTTGTACTGATGATTTTGTATGGCCAGCAGATGAGTTAGAAATAGCCAAATCAAGTGGCCTTTGGGAGAAAAAAAGGTTCCCCACCCCCTTATTGGCTTCTTCTTTTATTATTATTATTTGGTCGTGGGCTTGAACTCTGGGCCTGGATGCTGTTCCTGAGGTCTTCAGCTCAAGGCTAGCACTCTACCACTTGAGCCACAGCACCACTTCCGGTTTCCTGGTAGTTAATTGGAGATGAGTCTCATGGACTGTCCTTCGTGGGCTGGCTTTGAACCAAAATCCTCAGGTCTCAGCCTCCTGAGTAGCTAGGATTACAGGAATGAACCACCAGCACCCGGCTTCTATGGGCTTCTTGCCGCCTCCCACTCAACAACATAGAAAGGACAAAAAGTTATATTGTATTGGACCAATTAAATAAACTGTCCTCAAATATTATTTGGGCTTCTTTCTTAAATATATTTTTTAAAAACCCACATTTCCCAATTTCTACAAAAACTGTAAAACTTGCTGGGTGCCAGTGGCTCACGCTTATAATCCTAGCTACTCAGGAGGCTGAGATCTGAGGATCATTGTTTGAAGCCAGTCTGGGCAGAAAAGTCCCCATGAGTGTCTTATCTCCAATAAACTACTCAAAAAAGCCGGAAGTGGTGCTGTGGTTCAAGTGGTAGAACACTAGAGCACAAAAAGGCTCAGGGACAGGGCCCAGATACAGTTCAAGCTCCAGGATACAAAGAAAAAAAAGAAAAAGAAACCTGTAAAACTTATTCACTCTTCTACAATGCACAATAATCAAGTGAGTAATCCTTAGCTGCTGAACATGGAGCCAAGTTCCTGGGGTCTATGGAAAAGCATGCTGTGGGATCCGTTCTTTTTTTTTTTTTTTCCTAGCACTTTTTTTTTTTACCATGTACATGATTTCTACTTGTAGGCACCATGTGTGGCTCCTGAGTTGAGAGGTGTTGGCCTGTTGGCACAGGGGCACCCTTGGGGTGGGACCTACTGGGTCCCAAATTGGAGCAACACCAGGCTCAACACCTGCATGGGGCAGGGGCTGTCATCTCAGATCCAGGTCTCTTTCTGCCTGCCCGCCCCATCAGCAGCAGGTCTGGCTGGTCTTAGCCCTTAGTGCCTCTGCCCAGTGGCCCCGAGCCAGCCTCCCCCAGATCCCCTTCCTCCTGCCAGATGTACTTCTTCTGCAGCGCCTCGGCCTGCCGTCCCTCCGGCCTGGAGACGCGTGTGACAGTGTGCCCCAAGACTACACGTGAGTCTGGGGCAAGAGGGTGATGGGTGTACTTGCACCCAGGCACAGGCTTGGGCTTGGATTCTGGGCCACAGACAGTTGAAGATATTCACTCTTCTCCCCCTGGGGCAGCCAGCGGCGATCTCCGAGTCACCCTAACAGTACCACCAAGGTGCTGGACATTTTGACCTCTCCGGGAGCTGTGGGCTTCGAGGGCCCTCTGGGGCTGCGACCCCCAGGTACCAGGGCTTGTGGGTGAGTCCCTTCCGGAGGGCTGACCTAACAGGCAGACGATGTGGAACTGCTGTTTATGGCAACTAAGCAGTTGGTTGGCCTCGAGTGTGAAGAAAAGCAACTTGCAGCTGGGGGTGGCTGGAAGGTGGGGAGCAGAGACTGGCTGTGCCTAGCCTAACACTTCACCCCTTGATCTGCAGGCTCCAGCAGGACCTCTAGCCCCAGTCCTCTCCTGTGGGGCCTCCTCTTGCTGCTGGCTGGGACCCTGGTCCTAGGGGTTGGGATCTTTGTGGGGCTAAGCCAGGCCTCTGCCAAGAAGCACTGGGAAGGCACCGGAAGGTGAATGGGCTCAATAAACCATTGTTTCAAACACACTGAAGTGGGTATTGATCTGTAAATCCTAGAACACAATTGGGCTTTTTGTTTGTGCAGGTACTGGGGCTTGAATTCAGGGTCTCCCGGGCAATCATGGTGTGTACATGCAATCTCACTCACTCTGCCACTATTTTTGCTCAAGGCTGATGCTCTACCACTTGAGCCACAGCCCGAGTTCTAGCTTTTTGCTGGTAAACTGAAGATAGGAGTCTCGAACTTTCTGCCCAGGCTGGTTTTGAACCACAATCCTCAGATCTCAGCCTCCACTCAGTAGTTAAGATCATAGATGCGAGCCACTGGTGCCTGGCTTCTTTCATTTGTGCTTGTACTGGGGCTTGAACTCGGGGACCTTGCACTCTCTTGGCTTTTTTCTATTCATAGGTGGTGCTCTGCCACTTGAGCCATACCTCCATTCCCACAATTGGCTGAGATACTTGTTCCATCAATCTTGCTCTGCTCTTTTGAGAATTGTGACCTCCATTACAAATAGTCATGCACCCCATAATGTCATGCACCACATAATGTCACAACACACGAGAGCTGAGAAATTCCTCCTGCCTGGAAGTGTGGTACACATGTATGTGTGGTGCTGGTATGAACATCCCTGTTCATAGTTACACACAGAACCCTGTGCTTGTAAGAAATGACTATGGAGCTGATTTGCATGTTTCCTATGCCATGCTTTTTACCACTAGAGTGTACTTTTGCTTTCCAAAGTTCAAGAAAGGGCAATGTGCTAGGATAACAGCAGCCTCACACACCGGTTGATTGCATATTTTCCGTTTTTGTGCCAGCACTAGGGCTTGAGCCCCGGGCCTGGGCACTGTCCTTCAGCTTTTTCTCTCATAGCTGGTGCTCTGCTACTTGAGCCCCAGCTCCACTTCTGGCTTTTTGGTGGTGAATTGCGAGATTGAGTCTCACAGCTTCAAACTGTGATCCTCATCCCCCCCCCCCCCCCCCGCAGAGTGCATCTAGATGCCCCACGCCTGTGTGTGTAAAACTGCTGATCCTCTGATGATGGGATGGCTTTCGGAGGCACTCTCGGCCTTCGGTCTTCAGGCCCTGGGCCACGGTGGTGTCAGCTGACTCTCAGAGCTTTGCCACTGCGCACACAAGTCTGCATTCCAGGTGGAGGAACAGTGGTCCTGGATTGTGTGTGTGTCCCGCGTTGCTGTGGGCTTTTCAGGGCTGGGTGCCAGGGTGTGGCAATCGGTCATTTGGTGGAGGAGGTCCCGGCTCTCCCCGTCTGCGCCGCCCGGTTCCTGACCACTCAGTCTTGCGCCACCGTCTGTCTTGGTAGGTCTGCGCTCCATCTGGGGTCCATGGAACTCCTGTTGTCTAGGCTCTGCACTCCTGGCATGACTTTTCAGCTGTTGCTTCTCTGGTGGCTGAAGGTCTGTGGACCTGCTTGCCGGCGCTGGGTCCTCTTTCCCAGCATGGCCCTGTTTGGGCCAGAGTCAGCAGGTGGGGGCGGGAGTACCCCGGAGATTTTCCGGTTCTGTGCAGGTTATAGGCTCTTCTTCTTCTTTTTTTTTTCCTTTTCCTCTGTTTCTCTGTTGCTTCTGGTTGTTGGGTTTGCTGGGTTCTTGATAGGGTGTTAGGTGCTGGAGTTCACAGCTCGCTATTCAGTTGGAGCAAGTTGGGGTACCTCCTTACTGTGGCGGCTCCATCTTCCCTCCCGGGATCCGTTCTTAGTAAGATGCAAACTTCAGGAACAGAATTGCAGTCAGATGCTTCTGGCTGAGGCCTTCAGATTTTGTTTGAAACAAATTCTCAGAATATCAAGCACAGGGCTGGGAATATGGCTTAGCGGTAGAGTGCTTGCCTTGCATGCATGAAGCCCTGGGTTCGATTACTCAGCACCACATAAACAGAAAAGGCCAGAAGTGGAGCTGTGGCTCAAGTGGTAGAGTGCTAGCCTTGAGCAAAAAAGAAGCCAGGGACAGTGCTCAGGCCCTGGGTCCAAGGCCCAGGACTGGCAAAAAAATAAATAAATAAATAAATAAATAAAACAGAGTATCAAGCACACTTTTATTCAAATACAAAAAGCACATTCCTAAATCAAATGCATACATGTGATTTTTTAAAACATTTTATATTTAGGGATTCTGTCTCATATCACCAGAGAGGAAGGACTATTGGTCTCTACAAGTAAGAGTATACATGTTTGATAGGAAAAAACAAAACCAAAACAAAACCCAAAAACATGCATTTTTCATTTGCTTTTACATTTAGATCAACTCACAGCCTTACCTTGCCCTGATGGTGTCCTATGCTTGCTGACAGCAAAGTAAACTATAGTGGCAGAGCTATTCTAGAGGTTAGCCACAAGAGGCTTACAGAGTGAGCAATATATTGGTGCAGGATCCCTAGTATTATAACATCTAAATATGAGAGCCCCAACTGCTTGACTGACAACTTGAAGTTTAAGTAACATTTGTCTTATTCACAAAACGTTTTAAAGACTAAAATGGAAAAACAACAGAATGCTTTGATAACAGCTGAAGAATCATGAACTCTTTAGGTATAGATGATGACACCAACACCCGTGATTTTTATTAATCAAAAAGAGCCATGTTCTTTTTTGTGGCCTGTAAATTCTACAAAATACAAAAATATAATCTAGGCATGGTACATATGCCTAGAGACCCAGTTATGTGGGAGGCCGTGGAGGACCGACAAGAGAAGGGCAGAATCCAAACAGATAAAGAAGCAATCATAATGCTTACATTTTTACTAAGAACAGACCTGCCACTTTCTTGAAATACTGTCTCTAGAAGAACAGCAACATCTTTGTTGGAAGGCTGTATTCACTTACAATATTCTCATTTCCTGGGTCCTTTACATTTGCTCTATCAAAAGCAGACCTGAGCATTTTGCTGGCCTTCAATAGAAGCATATAGAAGAATTCTAAACTAACACATGCAGAATAGGCACTGAATGAATACAGCTAGGTCACCAGGAGCCTTCCTGGCTCCCTTATGTCCTTATTTCTTAGAGGGCTATGGATGCAGAAAAGGCAACTATAAACTTGGCATCACTTGAAAATGTTTAATGGCCTGCTGCACGCAGGGAGACTGAATCCTCTGGCCTTGTAGACGGCCGGTGGGGAAATCCAATTCTTCAAAAACACCAGACCAGCAATACCAAACCTACTAGTGAGGAGCTTAAAACTAGAACATCATCACTTGCAGGTGCTTAGAAGAATGCAGAAACCAATAGGAATGTTAAGTGTTGCAACTGAAAAGGAGCAGAATGTAGGGGCCTCAGAAAAGAGCAGGCCTAAGAGTCTGTACTAGGAGAACTTGGGCCAAGAACACCACGAAAAGCTCCATGAGCTGCTTTCTACTCCTGGCGTCTTAACCCTGGTGCACTGACAAAATCCTAGAGAAACAGTGAATAAGAACCAATTTCAAAGAATTATAAATTGTATATAAACTATAGTAAAAATAGCTTATGAGTACTGTAAATAAAATTCTCGTACCTACTTAGAACACTTACATTAAATAAAAGAATGCCATTTGAAAATTGAATTGCATTCAGCAAGTTACCTTTCAGACTAGCTTCTTCTGCAGTGAAAAGACTGAGACTAAAATACGAACAACTTCATATATAAATAACAATTTTCTCTTCAGTAAGTTGAAGTTGGGCAAAGCCTGAAATACTTGCATTCCACCAGAACCTCATTTGGTATACGCATTCTGACCATGGCCTGCCAACACACTGCACTCCAATGACTTCTCTGGGGCTACATTAGATGCTCAAGGAGCGTTGGGTTATGAGTGAATTTTCTCACACAGAAGCATTTATTACATTCATAGGCTTTCTGTATGGCATGAATTTGACACTCAAGGTAGCTTCTTTTACTGATGGCTTTTTCATGTTCAGTTCAGTAGAGGAATTTTATTCCAGTATCAATTCCCCAAATGTGGAGAACTGACTACATCCAATACATTCATCAGCTTTCCTCACTAGTGTGGACTTGCAAGATCCAATAAAGAGTTGAAAAACACCCAAATACTTCCAATACCGGTCACATTCAAAGGGTTTCTTTTGCTGTGAAATCTGTTGCTGAACGAGCTGAGCAGTGGCAGAGTGCTTTACCACATCCAGTGCAGAACTAACTTGGCCCCGGTGGTAACTCAGAGGGTGAAGGAGGCTTGAACCGGACTAAGCGCCTGCCCATGTTCACTGCATTCATAAGGCTTCTCTTTGGTCTGAATCCTTTGATGTGGAGCAAGATGTGCTTGTGGACTGAAGTTGTTTTCCCAGGCTTCACAATCAAAGCCTTTCTCTCTGCCGAGAACTTCTTGTTGCAGGGTAAGATCTGAGCTGTGATTGAAACTTTCCTCGTCTTCATTCCGTTCATAGGCTTTCTCTTTCCTGTGCATCTTGTGATGCTGAATTAGGCATGAGGTCTGACTGAAAGCTTGTCCACACTCATCACACTCGTGCGCTTTCTCTCCTGTGTGAATTCTTTGATGCTGAATAAGATGGGAATTCAATCTGAAGTCTTTCCCACATTCTTTGCACGTGTAGGGCTTTTCTCTGAAACGAACCCCTCGATGTTTCACATAAGCCAACCCACACTCATCATACCCATAAGGTTTCTCCTGATGGTGGAGTCTCTGGTGTTCAACCAGGTACGAAGTATGACAGAAGTCACGGCCGCACACACCACACTTGCAAGGCATCTCTCTGTGCACTCTCTGATGCTGGGCGAGATGTACACTGCGGCTGAAGACACGCTCACAGCTGCTGCATTTGTATGATTTGGCTTTGGTGGGAGTCTTCTTATGCTGAGTTATGTCTGAGCTCTGACCACTGGATTTATCAGGTGTTTCACACGACTTTTCAGATGCTTCACATTTATAGGGTTTCTCTCTAGCGTGGATTCTTTTGTGCCGACTAAGACTTGAACTCTGACTGAAAGACTTCTCACATTCTTTACACTTGTAGGGCTTCTCTCTCGTGTGAATTCTCTGGTGTCTGGTGAGGGCTGAGCTCTGATGGAAGGCTTTCCCGCACATGTCACATGTATAGGGCTTCTCAGCAGCAAGTGTGCTCTCCCATTTGCTAAGGTGGGAGAGGTCCGTGATGCCTTCTTTGTATTCACTACTTTGTGGGTTCTGTGTTCGATTTATGTGTTCATGTTTATCAGCAAATGAGTTTGGGCTAAAGTTCACGTGGAACTTACTGTCGTCTACAGTCTGTATCCTGAGAACCCTCCGGTCTGTGTCAAGGGCAGAGTCGGCATAGAAGCTCTTCTCAGGTTCAGGACAGTCGCTGCTCTTCTCACTGGCAGAGGTTTTCTTGCTGATGGTTATTTGCCTAAACTCTCTCTCCAGGAAGAGAAATTTCCTTAGTATTTCCTGAAGCCTTTCTAATCTGTCCTCAGACTTTTGCACTTCTCTAGTCTCAGGAACTTGGGCAATATCCTGTTTGGGTCTTCCTACTCTCACTTTGTATGAATGAACTTCTTCCACATTTTTCTGCTTAGGAATCAACAGCTTGTTTTCTTCTCTGGTCTCTCCATCTGATATAATATACAAATATACAAATAGAAAATCCAAATGTCATCTGTACCCTGTGCTTAAAAAGAACCCCAGGCAGAAGGAAACTAAAATAATGTAGCATCTACAAAGATCAGAAAACTTCATTTGCTCTGAACAGCATGCACAAAAGTTCAACAGCAGACACAGGGCGTGAATAGGAGCAGTGATAGAGGATCCAAATGGACCGAGGAGTGGCAGAAACAGAGGGTGTTTCTGTAGAGTAAGAAGACATCCAGGCAAGGTGTTTCAAAGGTGATAAAGGGGAAATGGTTGTAAAGAATTTTAGACAAGCAACTTGAATGGGGACTAAGTACAACTTGTACGGAAGGGGTGAAACATACAGAAAAGGTCAGCCTAAACTGCAAGGAAAGCAGGCATTTTCCATTCAGGAAGGCAGAGCTGTTTTGAGTGCAGAAAGGCTACAAAATGGCTACTATACTTTATTTCCCTAAGTCCATTTGATTAATTCTGCCTTACCTGAGCAGTCATCTCTTAAGACATCTCTATCCTTAGTTTCAGGATCAAAGACCTGTAGATCTTGTTCCAGCGGGGAGATCCCATCAGGCTTGGAAATTGGAAATCCTGCCCATAAAGAAGGAAATGGGATGTGGCAATTTGTCCCCAGATGTTACACCAGCCATGTTTTCTTTTAGCTGATGACTGGCAGAGAGAGAAGGGACATTCTGAGAAGATGTTAATCCAGAAGGCTTGGAGTGGGGAGGACAAAGATGCTCTACAAGGGTTTGTGCTCTAGTAGAAGGGGTGAACTAATCGCAGCACAGTGAGTTAAACTGTGGCAAGAGAGTAAGCACATATTTCAAGGACCAATCTTGAAGCAACAAACCACAGAACGAATTGCTACTACTTGTTCTCCTTTAGCATACAGCAGGGTTAACAACAGACTAAAAACACTATTTCTTTTTTCTTCATGTTGGTCATGGGGCTTGAACACAGGGCCTGGGCACTGTCCCTGAGCTCCTTTTTGTTCAAGGCTAGCACTCTACCACTTTGAGCCACGGAGCCATTTCTGGTTTTCTGGTGATCAATTGGAAATAAGACTCTCATGGACTTTCCTGACCAGGCTAGCTGTGAGTGGAAAAGCCAAGTGAGAACACAAGGCCCAGAGTTGAAGCCCTAGTATTACTGCATGTGTGCATGTGTATATATGTGTGTGTGTACACGCACACCCACACACCCATTAATGTTTATTTAACACTAATTTGGTTATTATAGTGTGTGTATGTACTGAATTATCAAAATGTATCAATTTATCCATGGAAACGTGCAAATAACTCAATTGTGTGTTTGTGTGTGTGTGTGTGTGCACCAGTCTTAGGACTTGAACTCAGGGTCCGGTAACTGTCCCTGAGCTCCCTTGAGGTTAGTGCTCTCTCTACCACTTGAGCCACAGCTCTACTTCCAGCTTTTTAGTGGTTAACTGGAGATAGTGGAATTTCTTGTCCAAGCAGGTTTTTGAATCATGATCTTTGGATCTCAGCCTCAATTAAAACAAAACAAAACAAAACAAAAACTGTTAGTTTCAGTGCACATGAGGAACAAAGAGCATGGTCCATGGGAGTTAGCTTATAGTTTTGTTTACTCAAAAGCATTTATGGAGTACACCTTACATGCAAAGCATGCAGGGGATGGGATCCATGCAAAAAAGTCCACCTCACACAAACCGCAGAGATAGCTGTAAACAAGTCAGTGTGACCACAGTAGGGAAACATGATCAAAGTGGTCACTGTAAAAGGACCAGGGGAAGAGGTCGTCACCAGGAAGGGGATGCAGAAAGAGCAGTGACAGGGGAGGGGTGAATATAATCAAAGTACCTATGTATGAAAACAGCTTAATGAAACTCACTAAGAACTATTAAAAAGGGATGGTAAATTAAGAAAGAGCAACAGAGGAGGCGATTATGATCCAAGTACATTATGTGTGTATATATATATGTATATATATATATATAAATATCACAATGAAAGTACTTTGGACAATTAACCTGTACTAATAAAAAACTATAAGCTGGGCACCAATAGCTTACACAGCTACTCAGAAAGCAGAGATGAGAGGATCATAGTTCCAAGTCTACAAGACTTCACAATAACCAAGAAAATGCCTGACTGGAGGAGTGGCTCAAGTGGCAGAGCATCAGCAGTGTGTAGCTTAAGTCCTGGTACCAGCACAAAAGAAAAAGTATATCTGCACAGAAAACAACTTTTCTATGACTTGCCTAAAGGTCTGCTAGGATCCTCCTCTCCCCTCCCCTCCATCTCCCTCCTCCTTCTCCCTCTACCCTCCCACCCCCGCCTCTCTTCCAATCCTGGGGCTTGAACTCAGGAGTCCAGGCACTGTTCCTAAGCTTCTTTTTTGCTCAAGGCTAACGCTCTAACCATTTGAGCCACAGCATCCTTCTGGCTTTTTCTGTTTATGTGGTACTGAGGAATTGAACCCAGGGCTTCATGCATACTAGGCAAATACTCTACCACTGAGCCACACTCCCAGCCAGGATCTCATCTCTTGAATTAAAGCAACAGGTAATCTGATTCAAAGGGAACAAAACTTGGTTGCTATTCTAATAGCCCAGAGAAGTTTGAGTCCAGATAGCACACATGCAAGAGCATGAGCCCTTCATCTCCAAAAAACTATTTATTCTATAACATTTGTTCTTTTGATTCATTTACTTAACAGCTACATATGTGCAAATGTCAAGTTATTGACAGCATTTCAATTTTATAAAAAGGGTATTTTGGCCCAGCAAATAAAGTAGCCAGGGATCCCACATAAGACCCCATATGCAAGGAGGTAAGAACACACGAAAGGCATTTACTACATCTCTGAATCCCCAGCTGGGATTGATAGTCAATTTTCCTTTGGACATAATAATGTTTTGTATCAAAATAGTTTTGCTGGGCTGGGGATATAGCCTAGTGGCAAGAGTGCCTGCCTCGGATACACGAGGCCCTAGGTTCGATTCCCCAGCACCACATATACAGAAAACGGCCAGAAGCAGCGCTGTGGCTCAAGTGGCAGAGTGCTAGCCTTGAGCGGGAAGAAGCCAGGGACAGTGCTCAGGCCCTGAGTCCAAGGCCCAGGACTGGCCAAAAAAAAAAAAAAAATAGTTTTGCTGTGTACAAAGCCCTGGGTAAATCTCCAGCACTGAAAAAATAAAAGTGTGACATGAAAGACTCAGAATTCTAACAGTATACTTTGTAGCTTTTAAATTTGGGGATATTTACTAAGGTGTTTCTCAGTATTTAGTAACTGAAACAAACCATGGTCATTTAGTTACACTGAAAATGCAAAGGCATAAGGCGACAGTCTTAAGGTAGGATGAAAAGTATGGTTTGGTTAAAGCAATGCAAAGAAACGTGAGAGCAAGAGCTGGGAATATGGCCTAGAGGTAAGAGTGCTTGCCTCATATACATGAAATCCTAGGTACGATTCCTCAGCACCACACATATAGAAAAGACCAGAAGTGGCGCTGTGGCTCAAGTGGCAGAGTGATAGCCTTGAGCAAAAAAAAAAAAGAAGCCAGGGACAGTGCTCAGGCCCTGAGTCCAAGCCCCAAGACTGGCAAAAAAAAGAATCATGAGAGCAAATGCCTTGCAGGCAGTTATGGAAGGTTAAGAGTGCAGTTAAGAGTTATACACAATTACTCTCTGTACATCAGTTTGATAATAAACATTTGAAAAAAAAGTTATACACAATAAGTCACAAGTGCCACTCATAATTACGCTATTGCTTACAAAATACTCAGTTGGTATACAATGCCAAGAGTATTAAGGATTTTTACTTATTAAATACTCACCGTAACTTTATGAAGGAGGTAGTACTACTGTTCTCATTGGACAACTTCCCCTCGGTCAGAGTAACTGCTGCAGCTTGGATACCAACCCAGTTTTATTTTAGAACCTGGCTTTTAAACACTCAACTACAGCATAAAATGATGACTATAAAATAAAACCCAATTCTATTTTTTAGTGGATGAATATAGAATAGGGAAAAAAAAAAAAAGAGCAGGGAGTGTGGCTTAGTAGTAGAGTGCTTGCCTAGCATGCGTGAAGCCCTGGGTTTGACTCCTCAGTACCACATAAACAGAAAAGGCTGGAAGTGGCACTATGGTTCATGTAGTAGAGCATTAGCCTTGAGCAGAGAGGCTCAGGGACAGAGCCCAGACCCTGTGTTCAAGCCCCAGGACTGCCCCCCGCCCCACCCAAGAATAGAAAACAAACATATCGATGAAAGATAGTAAATAATTAAATAATAAAAAATAAAAACAGAGAAAAGGTTTTAGAACAAAACATGGGAGAGTTAGGGGCATAGCTCAGTTATAGAGCACTTGCCTAGCATGCAAGAGGACCCAGGCTGATTCCTTGCCTCCTCTTCTCTTGACCAAAAAAAGCCAGAATTCTAACACTTTGGAGTCATAGAAATTATATTTAAAGGGATCTAGCTGACTATTTAGTATACAAGAAATGAAAGTTTCTTACATTGAAAATTCACATCTCTAGGTAACAATCTTTTTTTTTGCCAGTCCTGGGGCTTGGACTCAGGGCCTGAGCACTGTCCCTGGCTTTTTTTTGCTCAAGGCTAGCACTCTGCCGCTTGAACCACAGCGCCACTTCTGGCCATTTTCTGTATGTGTGGTGCTGGGGAATCGAACCCAGGGCCTCATGTATATGAGGCAGGCACTCTTGCCACTAGGCCATATCCCCAGCCCTAGGTTAACAGTCTTAATCAATATCTAACCAGAGGAAATTAACTGTATAAAGAAACATAAACATGCTCCAAATCAGGTCTACATCTTATTTGCTGTGCTATCCAAAGTATTTAAGTAACTAACATAAATAAAGCAAGATTTTAGCCATCTAGACATATGCTTTTCTTGGTCCTTAATAAATATGCAAATGAAAATTCTACTTAGAAGCTGCATTCTTTTTTTTTTTTTGGCCAGTCCTGGGCCTTGGACTCAGGGCCTGAGCACTGTCCCTGGCTTCTTTTTGCTCAAGGCTAGCACTCTGCCACTTGAGCCACAGCGCCACTTCTGGCCATTTTCTGTATATGTGGCGCTGGGGAATTGAACCCAGGACCTCATGTATACGAGGCAAGCACTCTTGCCACTAGGCCATATCCCCAGTCCAGCAACTGCATTCTTATGGAGCTATCTGGGATACAGCAATACTTCTTGAATTCAGGTCCCTTCTGTTCTCACACTGTACAAATCAGTCTGTCCAATTTATCATGATCATTCTGAATTTTCTTGCCATCAGAAGAGATAACACACTAAACATACCCAAACTGGGCTGGGAATATGGCCTAGTAGCAACTCTGCCTTGTATACATGAAGGCTTGGGTTCAATTCCTCAGCACCACATAGATAGAAACAGCCAGGGACAGTGTTCAGGCCCTGAGTTTAAGCCCCAGCACTGGAGACACACACACACACACACGCACGCACGCACGCACACCCCCCAAACTACCATATGTAGTTGGACCTACTGTCCTAAGGGGACAGATCTGGATCCCAAGCCTACCTGACCCTGTAAAGCTAACTCTGAGCCTCAGTTTCCTCAGCTATAAAATAATATCCTCTGCTCAGAGAACTTTGATATGGCAAGGATTAAATGAGTATCTAGGCCACATATAACACAGGATACAGCCATCTTTGTAGAAAACATCTTGTAGAAAATAACTTGTCCGGGGCTGGGGATATGGCCTAGTGGCAAGAGAGCTTGCCTCGTATACATGAGGCCCTGGGTTCGATTCCCCAGCACCACATATACAGAAAACAAGTGGCAGAATGCTAGCCTTAAGCAAAAGGAAGCTAGGGACAGTGCTCAGGCCCTGAGTCCAAGGCCCAGGACTGGCCAAAAAAAAAAAAAAAAAAAAAAAAAAAAGACAATCACTTGTCCTCCATGACATCAACTTCAAAAAAGCAATAGGAGAGCTGGACACTGGTGGCTCATGCCTGTAATCCTAGCTAATCAGGAGGCTGAGATCTGAGGATTGCAGTTTGAAGCCAGCTCAGACTGGAAAATCCCCATGAGACTCTTCTCTCCAATTAACCACCAGAAAACTGGAAGTGGTGCTATGGCTCAAGTGGTAGAGGGCTAGCCTTGAGCACAAAGAGGCTCAATGACAGCACCCAAGCCAAGTTCAAGCCCCACAACTGAAAAAAAGAAAAAGCAATAGGAGGGATGTGGGAAACACCATCTACTGATTCATTTGCCATCAACTAGAATTACAATAAGCATATTTCTAACACCATCATCTAGCAGGACACCTGCCACACTGACCCATGTGAACTACATCCCACCCCTCTTCCCAGGTCTCAATCTTCAGCACTAATTCACAAATAACTCCCATTTGGGTATGGCCCCTCAAGCCAGCTGTTCATTCACTGTCAGTAGAATATGGTTCTTCTTAAATTTGATAATGAATAGCATTTAACATTTGCTTTTCAAGAAAGTTGGACTACTTAAGACTTAATTATGCAGTCCTATTCACAAGTCTAAACAAGAAGTAAAATTAATGACAACATATAACCTTAAATTTTGAGTGGAGTTTGCTGAACCCACACATGAAAGTGATTTCCCAAGGACCTTAAAAAGAATTGCCAAGGAACCAACAGATGGTTCACACGTGTCATTCCAGCTTCTCAGAAGGCTGGGATCTGAGGATCAAGGTTCAAAGGCAGCCCAAGCAGAAAGAACATTAGACTCTCATCTCCAGTTAACTAGCAAAAAGCCAGAAGTGGAGCTGTGATTCTAGTGGTAGAGTGCCAGTCTTTTGAGTGAAAATGCTAAGGCACAGCACCCAGACCCTGAGTTCAAGTCCTAGTACTGGTGTGTGCACATACACAAAAATAAATTGCTAAGGTGTCACTGACTTGACCACAAAAGTGAGCTGAGTAGGAGGACCGCATGGTGTAAGTGTGCATGTGTGTCTAGTGTGTATGCACAGATGATGGGGGGAAAAAAGATAAAGTCTAGTCTCATGGCTTCTTGGGCTATTAGACTTTGTTAAACTGATACCAAGCTTCTTTACTCCAAGAAGTAGACAAGTTAACGGTTGGAAATTCTGTAATTAGTAGGTAAAATTAACAGTAGTTTACAATTATATACGTATTTCTTTACAATTTACCAAGTTATGAAATACACAGTCACTTTGATGACCTGAAATAAAGAAACTTAACTTTTTTTTACCCTCCAAGTTCCCCTCCATTAGGACAGTAAGTACTAAGGAACACTGAATTGGGAAACACACCAATCTGTAGGGCACTACAAAGTACCGAGGGCAGGACTTTAAAGGAAGGAGAAAACTATGATGTGAAACATGAGGAAAGTCCAAGAGTCACAGAACAGTGAGGCGACACAAAGGGCAGGTCATGTTCACTACTGAAAAGGAGGACCTGTGTTCCAAACTCTAACATGAAAAGACCAGAACTGAAGAGATGGGGGTGAACTTGGTTGTTTCTCAGAACACAAGCAGCTGACTATCAAGCATGGCTTCCAAAGGAGCTGGGTTCAATATGCAGCTGGTTGCACAGAAGTCTTCCTTCACCCCTCGCGTTAGAAACTTAACACCAGTCATTTGAGCAGTCGCAACTTTACAGAGTGGTGGCATCCTGAGGAGCATCGGCTCCAGGAACCAAGCTTAATCTCACAATTGTGGAAAAGAAGTTCCCGAGCAGGCACGTGCACTACCGATGGAAAGCCGACACTTGGGCCACCTCTTGGAGATTCCTGCCGTAAGGACTGCAAGTGTTTCTCCAGAGAAAGCACAAGCCTGGGTATGACTCAGGGCTGGACAGGAATTCACACAATGAATCCGGGTGGTGGGAAGGCGGAGAAGTATGCCTACAAAGATCAAAGAACCACGAATGGGAAACACACTAAAAACCTTCCCAGTGGGCAAACTGCTTCCCCACAAGTAAGAAGACCTCTTGAACCCTAGGTGTAATCAAGAAGAGAAAAAGTGTCCTAGATGTCACCAAAATGGAAAAAAAAAAAAAAAAGGGAGGGCAGGAAGTGTGAGCAAATATGCACACATACATGAGAGTGCAAAAGCAGACAGGCCAAAAAACAAAAGAAAAAAAAAAGTAATGCTCACATCAAGGAGATTGTCAACAACTCCCTGATACTTCTCAACAGCACATAAGCTGCCTAATTGCAGCTGCCTAGTGAATTATTCAAGACTTCCAAGAGAGAGATGTGGTGGAAGGATTTACCCCATCTCAGAGTGGGGCAAGGAGTGGGGTAAACATGTGAGGCTTCTGCTGGCCTGGGTGTGCTTATGTAGGATTACTATTTGAGTGACTTACTGAAGAGTACTCAGTGAGTCATGTCTATAAATGAAGTCTCTCAGCCTTGCATACTTGGAGATGAACTTAGGGATCTTAAGAAATGAGGGAGATTTTAGCTTCTCTTTTTTAAAAGGTAATTCTCCAGTGGGAAACTTTTAGATACAGGGGCACTGATCTCTTAAGAGGAAAAGAGTCTAGCTGGGGGTTGGGAAGACATTCAGGTCTCTCATAAAAAAGAAAAAGAGAAAAGGTGAGAACCTAGGCAAAGCACAAACAAGCTTTTCTTTGCTAACAAGGAATGGATGTCCCACAAAACAGGAAACATGAACTGGGGGTAAAGAGTAAAATGTCCTCCTGACACTCCAAAGGAACTTTACCCCTCCCACAGGAGATGACCTTAAAGATAGAAGATTCAGAGGCTCTAAAACCTGAAATCTACTGATCTTCTCAGAGACCTTAAACTTACTCAGAAATAGGTAATTTGAGTAATAAGAAAGCTGGTCCTTACCCAGTGAGACCACGTTCCCATAATTCTCTAACATCACTTCTCTGTAGAGATCCCTCTGAACAGGGTCCAGGCATCCCCATTCCTCTCGAGTAAGGTGCACAGCCACATCCTCGAATGTCACAAACTCCTGAAATAAGACATCCTGGATGCTCTGGGGAATAAGGCCACTGCGGCACCATGACCAGAGAGTGAAGATGAGAGCAGAGATGGTATCCAGTGTGTGTTTATGTTGGGAGGAGGGAGAATGGAAAACCTAGGATATAAATCCCTTAGCATCTAATACACGCCCATTACGACATCATGGACAAAGGTGGTGTCAGGGAGATGGGAGAGCGGTTTGTGTAAGGTCTAGCTAGGTCTCCAAAGAGGAACAGTGCCAAACCTGAGGTCTGCGACTGAAAGAAAAAAAAATCCAGGCAAGGTTTCACAGATAGGATGAGGGAGAGGCCACACTCAAGCAGCAACCACAGACCCTGAGGAAAAGCACAGGGTTCCTCAGCTCACCTGGTGCCTGGCTGTCAGGAGCGCAGCTGCCTGGTCTCCTGGGCTTCCCTCATGGGGAAGAGCAGGCACCTGCAGAACAGGTGGAGCTGAGGGAGGAGAAAGGAGCCAAGTGTGAGAGCAGCCCTTTCCTGGGGCTCCCTTTCAGAAGCCCAGGGGTGTCAACGGGACCCTCCATGTCAATGTTCTAATGAACCACTTCTCAGGTACTGGACTTGCCTGCTCCTCATACTACATGTTTAGTCCTATGATACAGGGTTTTACCATTATCCCTGTGAATGACATTCCTCTTAGAGAAGAGTAAGCCCTATACCTGTCCTGCACATGAGCAAAGCAAAGCATAAAGATATGTAGTGACTTATCCAGGGCCAGTGTTATTTAGCAGACTTTTTGACAGGTTTAAATCCCAGTATGCCTTCCATTTGTCCATGAGCACTGTCCCTGCAACTAGAAATAGGAATGATCTTCCCACAACCCCCACCCCCACCCCCACCTCATGGCACGCCACTGTGTTGCTGACACACAAGTTACTTCAAGTACTTGAGCTAGTCACAACAATCTAGGAACCAGTTGTCAAAAAAACAGAGGGGGGAAAAAAAGACTGACCAACTTATCTACACATTAAAATGCAACTGCATGGTCAATTTGTAACATGTATATATCCAAACAGGCATTATGCTCATCCAAGAACTTAAAAGGCTGCTTTCTTGCCAGGTACTGGTAGCTCATGCCTCTGTAATCTCAGGAAGCTGAGATCTGAGGATGGCAGTTCAATGCCAGTCTGGACAGGAAAAGTCAGTGAGATTACTGCTTATTAACTACCAAAAACCCAGAGTGGAGCTGTGGCTCAAGTAGTAGAGCACAAAAGTTCAAGGACAGCACCTAGGCCCTGAGTTCAAGCCCCAGAACCAGCACCGTAGCCCCCCCCCCAAAAAAAAGTTGCTTGTCAAAAATCTGATTTGTTACAAACACTACAGTTGAAACAGAATGGCAGGTGTCAAAGCACAAAAAAAGCCATCAAGGAAAGAGAAACGAAGTGAAGGGAACAGGAGGGAAAGGTGGTGAATTTAAGAGGAAGCCAGAGTCAGGCAAGGGCTGTGAGATGTGGCAAAAGCAGCATATCTGAGGAATTATTCTGGGTGTGGTAATGGGACAAAGGGAAGGTTTTCTGAAGGACAAATAGCTAGAGCAGAGTAAGTGACTACCACTCTGATCATTAAAGCAAGATAAGCCAGGCTTAGTAGAAGGGCCAGGAAGGAGCTGAGCCGCAACTGTCCCTCCTGTCCAGTCCTCCCTCTAAAGGCCATCTTCTTATTCAAAGTTCTGGACTCATATCAGGCCCAGGAGATAAGTACCGTCTCTGTCTTACCCCCAGTTAGTCCCTGTTCCATGCTGGTATCTTGCACGAACTGAGGCTCTGAGGAGACGCACTCAGGTAAGGTCTCCAACAACTGAAACTGGATCCTTGATGATCCTGCTGTTTCCTCAGTGGATATTTCCTCCATTCTTATCCAGGAGGACAATGAGCATCACTGCTGGGTGAGATTAGGAGAAATTATTGTCATAAGTTATAATGTCCCATTATTTCACACTCAGGACTTAGTATCTTTATATACTGCTCAAAATTAATCACAATTATTGGGCATCGGTGGTTCATGCCTGTAATCCTAGCTACTCAGGAGGCTGAGATCTGAGGATTATGGTTCAAAGCCAGCCCAGGCAGGAAAGTCCATGAGACTCTTACCTCTAATAACCACCAGAAAACCAGAAGTGGCGCTATGGCTCAAGTGGAAGAGTGCTAGCCTTGAGCTGAAGAGCTCAGGGGCAGCACTCAGGCCCAAGGTTCAGGCCCCCACAACCAACCCCCTCCCCCTCCCCCACCTCCCAAAAATAAAATAAATAATAATCACAATAAACCACCCAAAATGCACAGGAAAAAAAGGATATTATCCAGTTTCAATACTTAAAATTCAAATCAGATTGTCCAAGCATGCAACATTATTTCAGCTTTACAAATTCTGAATTTGTAGCTTTTTGTTGCTGTTTGGTTTTGGTTTTGTGAGATGGGCCCATTATCTGCTGGGTCTAGAACTGTGTAACCAGGGCCAGCCTGGAACTATGGCTCCCCCTCTGACTCACCCTCTCTAGTGCTGGAATTGATTATAGGCATACACCAGCATTGTGATTTTTCTTTTAAGAAGAAAAAAAACCACATCAACACAGTACAGTTGAAGAGTGTAAAGCTTTCTGGAGAAAGTTTTAAATATCTGGGAGTTTGCAATCTTCTCTGGAGGATCCAGTCTGTACTCAAGAGAAACAAGTCAGTTTTGATTACTCATTGTTTTCCTCCCTCCAAACGTAGGCCCATTAGGAATTACTTAGCAACGCCGTCAGCACACCTTCAATTAATAAACGGGTCGGACTACTAATAAAATTCCAGTATGGGAACCAGCACCTTCGTTAGGCTGAGTGGACAGTCAACAAGAGCTACGATTCCGACCGGATTGAGTGATGTCCTTCAAACCCAAGGACGTAACGGGGCCCGGTCCTCCGCACACAACCCTCGCCACTCCCAGCCAGGCCCTCCCGGGCCTCGCCCCGCGCCGCCCGCCACCCACTTTCCCTTTGGAGAGAGAAAGCGCCGTGTCCGAGCGTCCGAGAGGGCTGTGCGGACGCAGCTCAGGCCAGGCCTCAGTCAACGGGACCTGAGCGCCGAGCTCTCGTTCCCGGGGCTTCGGGACCAACCAGGGCGGAAGAGAAAACCAGGCCCGGACGCCTGGGCCTCCGCGTTCCCGGAGACGTCAGCCGAGGCCGGCCGCCTCCTCCTCCTCTCGCGGGTCCTGCTTCCACGGCGGCGACGCCACAACGGCTTCCGGGGGACTCACCCGAGTGCGGAGGCGGCCCCGCGATCGTCCCGTCACCGACACACTCACTCGTCCGTCGGCCACGCCAGCCTTCCCAGGGCCGCTCTAGACTGCTGGGAAGACTGCGCTTCTCGACGTCACTTCCGGCGGACCCCGGATGAGGGCCCAGGATGAAAGCCCCGGATGAAGGCCCCGCCCAGGAGCCTTCTGAAGCTGTCGCTCATCACTCATCAGACGCTAGATTGATCACTAGAATACTTTTTTTTTTTTTTTTTTTTTTGCAGGAGTCAGTGGTATTGAGCAGAGACACCTGATTTCAAAAATCCCTTTTTCCTCTTTCTGTGCCGGAACTGGGATTTGAATTTCACGCATGTCCTCAGCTTTCTCTGTTAGCATATTCACCCCTATTTTAGGTTGACAGCCTTCATCTTGGGTCATCCACCAACTAGGCCCGGTCACAGTCGCCCAAACTGCATGTACCCAACAGCTCAACATGTTGTTGCACAGTGAAGATGTTCTATCCTGGTCCCTCGGCTATTTCTAGTGCCCAGATATAGAATGTTTTCACAGTCAACCATTCCCATCCACACTGCATGTGCCTCCAACCCTGTGTCAGCAACATACTGCTGTCACAGGATGCCCCTTCCAGGTCCCACAGCTATTTCTAGTGTCCAGCTATAGAATGTATTTTCCTGGCTATGTGCCAGATATAGGATGTTTTCCCGGGCTATACATCACCTATTGTAAGCCTGATAGCCCCCTTTCCCATAGTTTAGCATGCCCCTTCCCTAGGCAACACTAGGCCCATCTAGTAAGGGCAGTAAATAATTAGCTTCCTCCTCCTCTTCCTTGAGATGGCACTCCTTTAGGGCAATTATGACCATATATGGCAACAAAATCCTCTTAGAGTGAACCACAGGCCTGGGCAGCTGCAGAACGCCTTATCTACCATTTGAGCAGCAGCCATAAATCCTAGGCGGACATGATGAAGCCTCTAGTCTGCACGTCCACACCGAGGTCTCCGCCTTCAAGACCTCCTAGGTTATATATGTCGCCCCAGACAATAGACTGCACTTCTTCTCACTTCTCCTGGTGAGAAGGGGTCTTGCCGGCCCCCTTTACCAGCAATAAACTTTTCCTTTGTTCTTCTGTACCTGGATGTCTGCATGGTTTCTGGCAATGTCTAATATATTCTAACACCTATAGAATGTTTTGCCCTGGCTGTCTGATATCTTCAGGGCCCAGCTGTGACCACTGAAGATGTTCTGTTCCTAGCCCCTTCTTCCTTCAGCCTCTTTGATACTATATAACTATCTCCCTTGTCTGAGAACAGGCTGCTACTCTCTACCTGGGGAGAGCTAGCCTGTCAGCTTCTGATAACATTAAAATGCTTTCTTTCTGGGCTGGGGATATAGCCTAGTGGCAAGAGTGCCTGCCTCGGATACACGAGGCCCTAGGTTCGATTCCCCAGCACCACATATACAGAAAATGGCCAGAAGCGGCGCTGTGGCTCAAAGTGGCAGAGTGCTATCCTTGAACAAAAAGAAGCCAGGGACAGTGCTCAGGCCCTGAGTTCAAGGCCCAGGACTGGCAAAAAAAAAATGCTTTCTTTCTTCTACATGACTATGTGTCTGTGTGGTTTCTGGGCTGGTGCTTACATTTTACACTCATGGCTAGCACTGTACTACTTGAGCCATGCCTCTGGCCTAGCTTTTTTTAAATTAACTGGTTTCAAACTACTATCCTCAAATCTCAGTCTTCTATTTCCTTTGTCCTAAACCTTACACCATTCGGTTCATCCCCTTCTAGCCATAGCCCATTCCAGTCCACAGGTGATTGTCTTAGTGGCTAACAAGGACTAGCAACACTTGACCCATCCTCTTTAATGGAGACCTCATTGTCTCTTGGAGAAAAAGTTCACAAGCCATTCATTGTATATCAGCTGTCCAGGACCACTAAGTCTAGAAGACCACTGGGTGCTCTACGGTAGAGCCCCAGACAGGTATGCAGAGCCACGTGACTTACTATGAGTAACTCCTCAGGAAAACTCATTTGAGCCAAGAGGTGAGGAGAGGACTGGGAAGACACAGCAAGCATGGATGTTGTAAAGTCTATCTCTGGGAGGGCACCGTGCAGATGCCCCCGCCCCCAAAGAAAACTCATCAGATGTGGGTGCAAACAAGTATGTCTCATTGATGTATAACCAGCATGTCATTCTTTATGTCCACCTAAAGTATGCCTGCAGCAGCCTGCAAAAGCCAGTGTACTCAGAGAAGGGGGAAGTAATTGCCCCCAGGTGTGTTGTTACCTAGGTAATGCAGGTACAGGGTGGAGACTTAAATGGGGGGGGTGGAGGGTGAGGGGGCATCTGCATGGTGCCCTCCCCGGGAGAGGGGGGTAGACCTCACAGATGTGGCCTGATTTCAAGAGGATTTTGGAATACAAACTGCACCTAGATTTCTGCCCCCTCTAGCAGCTGCAAAAGACTCAGACTTTGTGCCCCAGGTCAATTAATCACTGGAGGGTGACATGGAGGGAGAGTTGCATGAGGCAGTTCCCATTTTCTGAAGGCAATTCCCCCAGATTCAGGAGAATCAGGGCTGGTGTGAGCACTTAGCAACTGAAACAGATCCCTGGGTTTGGTGGCTCAACAGAGATCTATTCTAAGCACCACAATGATCAATACACAAGATCACTGAAGTAAGGAAACTGAGTCTAAATAATGTCTCAGCCATTGGCACCTAGCCAAGAGATGAGTTCCATCCACCCAGCTTCAAGGCCTAGAGATAAGATTAGCCATCCTTTGAATTGCAGATGTCTGGCTCAATGAATGGGTAGAGCCAGGGGGGTCCCCTATGGAGACTATGTAGATCCATTGTGTTGTTTAGCTTCAGGAAAGCTCTGCTCCTAGAAAGGTGTTTACAGTATTCACATATAATGCTTTGCTGAGACTAGGTCTCCAACGGAATGTGTGGCTGTTGTCTTTCAAAGCTTGGTGCAAGCTCTGTTCAAGACTGCAGGTCTTTGTGAAGATTGGCTGCCTGTAGACTGCTAGCACTCCAATAAAGACTCCAAAATGGACCTCTCAAAATGTGGCTTCTGGAGCTGGGGATATGGCCTAGTGGCAAGAGTGCTTGCCTTGTATACATTGAAGCCCTGGGTTCAATTCCCAGTACCACATACATAGAAAACGGCCAGAAGTGGCACTGTGGCTCAAGTGGGAGAGTGGTAGCCTTGAGCAAAAAGAAGACCGGGACAGTGCTCAGGCCCTGAGTTCAAGGCCCAGGACTGGCAACAAGAAAAAAAAGAAAAGAAAATGATCAAAATATGGCTTCTCTATTTTCCGGTGACTGGATTTATATCTGACTTAAGGCACCACATTACAAGTACTTATTGGGCACTAGTTTTGCACCAGACAATGCCAGCAGAAGCAGAGCTTTGGGAGGGTCCAAAAGCCCTCTCTAGCAAACAAGCTCAAGGCCAGTTCTTAACCACCTCATCTTTCCCCATACAAATTTCCAATTGATGCCAGATGTGCAGTGCACATCTGTAATCCCATCACTCAAGAGGCTGAGGCAGAAAGAATTAGAGGGCAGCCTGGGCTATCTAGGGTTCTAGGTCAGTGAAGCAAGAGTGAATATGTGTTTTTTAAAAAAATAATCCTACCAAGATGTTCCCATCCAGCTCTCTCTGATCCAGCTGGGACATAAACTGAAAGTCACTGTAGTCCCATCTCCTTCCACAGGAGGCATTCCCAAAGTACCCATATATTGCATGCACCAAGTCTTTAATTCAACTTTGTCCCATTCCTTCTGTGGAATTTAATACCTTCTCCTTTTCTTTCTGGTTCGAGACCAGGACTCAAACTTGGTACCTGAGGGTCTTGCTTATTGGCTGGTGCTCTACAAAGCTGAGCCACACCTCCAGATTGCCTCCTTGTGACTACACCATGCCAGTCCAGTTTTATGTCTATTCTCTTCTCTGTCTCCTCTGGTCCCTCTCTCCTGACTTCTGACTGACCAACAGCAGTTTCTCAATTCAAAAATTTAAAACCCCTCCTGCTGGGGCTGGGAATATGGCCTAGTGGCAAGAGTGCTTGCCTTGTACACATGAAGCCCTAGGTTCAATTCCTCAGCACCACATATATAGAGAAGGCCACATATATAGAAGTGGCACTGTGGCTCAAGTTGGCAGAGTGTTAGCCTTGAGCAAAAAGAAGCCAGGGACAGTGCTCAGGCCCTGAGTTCAAGCCCCAGGACTGGCAAAATAAATCAATAAAACTCCTCATGCTACCAACTAGCCTTGTTCTAGAACAATCAAAATGAAAAGAAGGTAGGGTTTCATGGAGGGTAGAGAGTGAGGCAGCAGGAACCACATTCTATCAGGCCTCTGAACCCCCATTTTGCTATAAATAAATACCTGATGTCAATTTCTTCTCAAAGAGTTTAATACTCAAGATGGGAACAATGGAGCATTCTAGAAAAGGTTCATTGCTGAGGTGCCCAATCGAACATCATGCTAAAGTTCTTTCCTTCTCTTCGCTCTTCCCTGAATAGACACTGTCCAAAAAGAAGGCAGAAACTACAAATAAAGCTTATTTCTACTGCATTCAGGAGGCTTTGCCATGGGTCAGTTTTCTGAGTTCCACGTAAACCACGAGTCTCATCAGGAAGGCTTCCTTCCTCTGCCACCCCGAGGTTCTTTCGGTGGTTTGGGGAGGGCACTTGGGCCAGGGAGAGCCAGCAGGAATTTGTTTCTGGTGAGCACAGGCAGGGTCTCTCAGGTGGGCGTCAGCCTGTCCATGGGGAGGGCGGGATGGCCTAGATGCTGAAGGGGCTCCGGGGGCCTGTCCGCTCATGGCTTCTCAGGTGCTTCAGGAGGCTTCCGCTCCAGCTGAAGCTGGCCCCACACTCCTTGCATTGGAAGGGCTTCTCGCCAGTGTGGATTCTCTGGTGCTGGCTGAGGTGGGACTTGAGGGCGAAGCCCCGGCCGCACTCAGGACACTGGTGGGGTTTGGGGCTCAGGTAGACCTTCGGGGCTGGCTTGGAGTAGGAGCACGGGCCGGCGCTGTCCCTGCCCATGGCACACCTGTGGGCCTTCTCCACTGTGTGAGTCCGGTAGTGCTGAATGAGGTCGGGTGTGTGCGGGAACGCCTTCCCGCACACGTCGCACTGGTAGGGCTGCGCCTCCAGCTCCACCTTCTTCTCGTCCATGACCGTGAGGTTCCAGGCCAGGGCCTCGTCGCCGGGACCCCGCGCCCCCTGCGTCTGGCCCACGTGCAGCACTTGGTGCTCCAGGAGGCTGACATACTGGAAGAAGACCTCCCCGCACGCCAGGCACTGGTGGGCCCGCTGGCGCGAGTGCAGCCGCAGGTGGCCGGCCAGGTGGGAGCGCCGGCCGAAGCCCTTGCCGCACTCGGGGCACTTGAAGGGCCGCTCGGCACTGTGCACGCTCTGGTGCTGCACCAGGTGTGAGCGCACACGGAAGGCTTTGCCGCACGCGGCGCACGCATATGGCTTCTCGCCCGTGTGCACGCGCTGGTGCTGCGTCAGGTGCACGCGCTGGTTGTAGCTCTTCCCGCACTCATCGCAGCGGAATGGCTTCTCGCCGGTGTGGATGCGCCGGTGTTGCACGAGGTGCGCGCTCTGGATGAAGCTCTTCCCGCAGTCGCTGCACTTGTGGGGCCTCTCTCCGGCTGGGGACGGCTTCTTGGGGCCGCCGCCATGCACCCTCTTGGTAGGGGGCTGTCCTGGGAGCTCTCTTCTAGGGAGTCCCGGCTTCCCCTCCGCTGGGCCTTGGGGGTCACAGCCATCCCCCAAACTCTGAACTTGAGAGGCGTCCCTTTGGCTTTTCCCCGACAGTTCTGGGTCGGCGGCTGCAAAGTCTGCCATTTTCTTATTAACGCTCAGCTTCGTGCTCTTGGCTCTCTTGTCACCACCTTTAAGGAAAAGCAAAGAGCACGTGCATAGGTTATCGGTTCTTTCACAGAAGAAAACCAAGCCCAGGGTTGAAAACGGCCATCATCAGATGAGGTGTGACACAGGAGCTGGACATAGGGAGGCACCTGGCACCAAGGAGAATGACAAGTACAGACCTTCCTGAAGATCAGGGGAAAGAAAGGGTGGAGGGGCAGAGAGCAAGCACAAGAATGACTCAGGTTAGGCAATAATGGATATGAGTAAGAAAAAAACATGTTAGTCTATGGAATTCTGAAATGGGAGGCATGAGAGAAATGAGGGGTGGCTCAGTAACTCCTGGATGGTGAGAGAAGTGACAAAAACCAGAAGAATGGCAAGCAAAGGATTATGAATAGAATATGGAGTTGGGAGACTACCTGACCAGGAGCCAGGAAACAAAGAGAAATGACTCAGTTAAAAAAAAAAAATACTATCAAGGCCAGGCTCAGTGACTCACACCTGTAATCCCAGTTACTTTGGGAGGCAGAGATAAGAGGGTCATGACATTCCCAGGAAAAGTCAGTAAGACTTTAACTCCCAAGAACAAGTCAGGTGGGGGGGGGGGGAGGGTTCCCCTGTAATCCCAGCTACTCAAGAGACAGACAAGGACTGAGGCTGGTCCATGGCCAGCTTTGGCAAAATCATGAGAACCTATCTGGAGAGAGAGAGAGAGAGAGAGAGAGAGAGAGAGAGAGAGAGAGAGAGAGAGAGAGAGAGAGAGAGAGGGAGAGAGAGAGAACGCTAGGGGCATGGCTCAAATGGTAGAAGGCTTGCCTAGCTAAGACTGAGGTCCTGAATTCAAATCTTAGAAACACACACACACATACACACACACAAATATACTGTCAAGGGGACAAGTGATAGAAGTAGTAACCCCTGCTCTCTTTACTCTGAGCTGATGTTCTGCCTCAGTTTCCTGCACACAACACTTCACCTAGGGAGTGCTCATTGCCTTTCCTTTCAGCTACTCCACTAATCCATCAACTCCATGAGGACTCAAACAGGGTCTGTCTGTTCTGTCCACTGCCAGACCTTGAGAACCTAGCACCAGAGGCTTAAAAAACAAAACAACAGGATGAAAAAGTGCTCCTTGATATAAAACAGCAACAACAAAAAATTATAAGGGGGGGGGGGGTGAGTATTAACTGAGAAATAAGTCACAGGAAGAACTGCAGGTAAGATATAAATTTTAAGCCAGGCATGAAATCCTAACTACTCAGGAGACTGAGATAGCAGTTCAAAGCCAGCCATCTTCAAGTAACCAGCCAAAAAGGTGGGATGGAAGCATGGCTGCTGTGGTAGAACACCACCCTAGCAAATTCAAGGCCCCAAATTCAAACCCCAATACTATCAATCACTTTTCAAATCCAGAGTGTTTGGATGGATTTCCCAGCAGAATGGGTAAAACCTGGTTAAGGAGACAGCCCAGATCAGCACAGAACTTTCAATACCTTATAAAACCCATCAATTTCTATACTACCACAGGAGACTTGAACAGCTGGGCCTGGGCTATTCATGTCAATTTGGTTTAATACTGGAGTTTGAACCCAGGCCCTTAGGATTGCTATGCCCAGGGTTAGTAAAAAAGAATTTTTAACAAGTTGAGTAAGCAAATTTCTTTATTCATTTTCATTATGAAAAATTCTGAGTAGTTTCCATTTGTTTTATTTTTCAAAATATCTCTTTGAGACCTTAAAATATATGGAAGATATCACTGTAAGATATCACTGTAAATGAAGCTGTGATCTTTTGTCTTGTTTAATGCTCAATTAAGCTCATGAATGTTGCCAAAAACAGACAACCTGTTTTTCCTGAACAAGGAAATTTCTTCTGTCTATTCAACTTGTTAATTTTGTATGTGTGTGTACTGGATCTGGGGCCTAAACTCAGGGCCTGGGCACTATCCCTGAGCTTTTGTGCTGAAGTTTAGCTTCTAATACTTGAGCCACAACTCCACTTCTGACTTTTTTGTGGTTAATTAGAGGTTAAGAGTCTCACAGGCTTCCCTGCCCTGGGGCTGGTTTTGAACTGAGATCCTCAGATCTCAGCCTCCTAAACCATTAGGATTACAGGAGTAAGCCACTGCTGCCAGGCCTAATCCTACTTCTGGGGTCTCTTATAAGGAAAAAAATCCTAACTATAGGAAAATCTGTCAGGAAAAGTTATCAGGTCAAAAATAAAGAAAAAATTAAAGTTCAACACAGGAACAGTTGGATAATAGGTGCAATGTCACCAACGGTGGCAGATGGTGGAAAATAAGCAACAAGAGATAGCTGAGGCCCATTGGAAAGAGTGTTGCATGGCAGCCCCCTGTGAGCACAGCCATGGAAAATGGGATCCTGCGGAGAGAGAGAAGGAAATACTACATGACAACAGCGCTCTTGGTTATGGGACATGGGTGACATTTTCTTCCCCTTTCCTCCAGACTTACTTCAGTACTGCTACTTTATCGTTCTAAAAACGGAGTAAAGTGGGGGGGGAGGGGGATGGATCTCATTTGCTAGGACAAGCAGGGCCACAGATCACATGCAAAAGGGTTGGTCCAACAACAGCAGTGCTGATGTCAAGTACAGGACTGCCGGAGCAGAGCCCTACGAGTCACAGGCAGGCAGCCCTGGGGAAAGGTGGGTTGTAGGCAGAGGTGTCCAGGGGATCAGGTACACGGAGGAGGTACACAGGCTGGCATCTTTGCCTGGCAGTGGGATGCAGTCCGGATGGGGCGATGGCAGCCCCATCCATCCGTCTGTCCGTCTGTCCATCAGTCCATCGCCTGTCCCCACACACACACCCCCCCCCACCCCCCGCACACCCCTTCCGCGTGCGTACACCATTGGGCCTTCTCCCTGGCGTGGCGCTTCAGGTGCTCCACGAGGTGCGAGTGGCGGCCGAAGCGCTTCCCGCACTGGGCGCAGGCATGGGGCCGCTCGCGGCTGTGCACGCTGCGGTGCTGCACCAGGTGCGAGCTCACGCGGAAGGCCTTGCCGCACACGGTGCACGCGTACGGCTTCTCGCCTGTGTGCACGCGCTGGTGCTGCGTCAGGTGCACGCGTTGGTTGTAGCTCTTCCCGCACTCGCCGCACCGGAACGGCTTCTCGCCGGTGTGGATGCGCCGGTGCTGAATGAAGTTGGAGGCTTGCAGGAAAAACTTCCCGCAGTCGCTGCACCGGTGGCCTCTCTCCCCGCCGCCAGCGCCAACGCCGGGCTTCGGGAGAGCAGTGTGCCTTGACCTCCCCGCGGGGGCGCTGACCTGCCACCTCTGCACCGCGCCCTCCCCTCCCGGGGGACCAACGCCAGTTGGGCTCGCAGCCATCCAGTGCGACTCCTCGGCCTCCTCTGAAATCTGCTTCACCACCAGCTCCACGGCGTCCTTGGACTCATAATCTGAAGTAAGGAAGGGGAGACAGGCAAGTCAGCCACGACTGGGGAACGCCTGCAAGCCCGGATTCTCGGGATCACAAGTGCCAGGACTGAAAATGATGGATGGACATGGGCAAGGATGGCACGACCTTGAAAAATGACCTGGAGGGCCGGTTTGGCTCCCTTCAGCTACTTGGGAGGAAGACATAGAAATGCCACCCTCCAAGTCCACGTGGGCAAAAGCAAGAAACCCTATCCCCCAAATAAACTAAAAGTGGAAAAGTGGACTGGGGACATGACTCAAGTGGTAGACTCACTTGCTTGAGGAGTGGAATCTCCCTCCCCAACACTACTGGAAACAAGCAAGTGAACAACAACAACAAAAGGCAGCCCCTAGCAGCCAAAGCTAAAATAACAGTAACAATAATTATAAAAGTAGTAATAATAATGAAAAAAGAACTCTCCAACTTTTAAGGAATACACTAATACAATTTATTGAAATTATGACCTACTCACTTTAAGCTCCTTTTTCTTTTATAAAGATAAAATGTGGGCTAGGAATGTGGCCTCATGGTAGAGTGCTTGCCTAGCATGCACGAAGCCTTGGCACGATTCCTCAGCACCACATAAACCGAAAAAGTGAGAAGTGGCTCTGTGGCTCAAGAGGTAAAGTGCTAGCCTTGAGCACAAAGAAGCCAGGGGCTGAGAATATGGCCTAGTGGTAGAGTGCTTGCCTTTTATGCATGAAGCCATGGGTTCAATTCCTCAGCACCATGTATATAGAAAAATCTAGAAGTGGCGCTGTGGCTCAAGTGGTAGAGTGCTAGCCTTGGGCAAAAACAAGCCAGGGACAATGCTCAGGTCCTGAGTTCAAGCTCCACGACTGGCAAAAAAAAAAAAAAAAAAAGGTAAAATGTTAGCATGTGTCAACACTCTCTCCACTGCAAAGGAGCACAAAAGAAGGAATGCCATTGACTAAAATAAGATGCATTGTATTTACAAACTGATCTATTAAATTGAAACTCCTTTGTGCAACTAGTGGCAAGAGTGCCTGCCTCGGATACACGAGGCCCTAGGTTCGATTCCCCAGCACCACATATACAGAAAACGGCCAGAAGCAGCGCTGTGGCTCAGGTGGCAGAGTGCTAGCCTTGAGCGGGAAGAAGGCAGGGACAGTGCTCAGGCCCTGAGTCCAAGGCCCAGGACTGGCCAAAAAAAAAAAACAAACTAGCTCCCAGTACCATCAGTCTTCAATCACATTCTTAATAAGGTAGAAATAATCAGAATAAGCTGAGTAAGGAAAAGATGGATAATTTACTCTCACAGAAAAAATAAGGTACCACTGGATATTGTATATATGCTAACCTAAACTAGGGAAGGGAAAGAAAAATGAAGGGTGTAAAAATATGACAAGAAACGTACTCACTACCTTAATATATAATTGTATCCCCTCTATACATCACCTTGTCAATAAATTTTAATTAAAAAATAAAATAAGGGCTGGGGATATAGCCTAGTGGCAAGAGTGCCTGCCTCGGATACACGAGGCCCTAAGTTCGATTCCCCAGCACCACATATACAGAAAACGGCCAGAAGCGGCGCTGTGGCTCAAGTGGCAGGGTGCTAGCCTTGAGCGGGAAGAAGCCAGGGACAGTGCTCAGGCCCTGAGTCCAAGGCCCAGGACTGGCCAAAAAAAAAAATAAATAAAAAAAAATAAAATAAAATAAAATACACCCTTAAAATAACAAACAAAAAAAGTACCAGCAATGGAAACATATCTGCTTTTGTAGCATGTGCTAGAAACATTTGTTTACAAGATAAGAAAATGAAGATGCCTCAGTCCATCATTCTTCTTACCCATGCAAGTAATCCTCCCATAATTGTCCTTCTTGCCATCCCTATATAGAGATTTCTGGGCCGGATCCAAATGACCCCACTCCTCCAGGATAAAGGACACAGCCACATCTGCCACATCTTCAATTTTCACCAACTTCTGAAACAGAAGAGGTTGGGTAAATTCCCACTCATCATGTTCCAATCAGGAGCCAGGAGAAGACCTTAGCATAAAGGAAGGGAATGAAGGGGAAGAAAGGAAAAGGGTAGAGGAAATGAACCCACCAGACCTACCTGGGCCTCAATGCTGGTGAAAGAAACAAACCTCCCTTTAAAGACTAGGCTGAAGGCAGAGAAGAGGTATGGGTTCTCACAGTGCTGGCTCACCTGTGACCCAGCTGAGAGAAGTGAGGCTGTTAACTCCTGGCTGTCCTTCAGGGGAAGGGGAGGAACCTGGAGAACAGGAAGGGCTGAAGGAGAAGAGTGGTGTCAGTGAAAATATTGCAGTCTAGGTCTCAAACCATTATGGGCCTCCTTTTATCAATTCCACAATGCCCCCTGGCAAATGCGTGGCTTTCGAGACCCTCTACAGCCAGGTGTGGTGGTGTACATCTGTAATCTTAGCTATACAAAAGGCATAAGTAGGAAACAGTGGTCCTAGGCCAGACAGGACAGAAAGCAAGAAACTCTTATCACCTGGAGACGTCCCTGCATGGAAGGTTCTGACTCAAGAGGCCAAGGACAGTCTGATTATTTCTTCCTTGCTCATCCCATATTTGTGTGTGTGTGTGTGTGTGTGTGTATGTGTGTGTGCACAAAGGCGCGCCAATGTGCATGCACCAGTCATGGGGCTTTAAACTCAGGGCCCCGGGCTTTTTCACTCAAGCCTAGCACTATACCACTTTGAGCCACAGCGCCACTTCTGGTTTTCTGGTGCTTCATTGGAGATAAGAGTCTCACAGACTTTTTTGCCCGGGTTGGCTTTTAACTACAATCCTCAGATCTCAGCCTCCTGAGTAGCTAGGATGACAGGTATGAGTCACAGCACCCAGCTTACATTGTAACTTCTGAGTGAAATGCCACAGTCCCAGCCTCCCTGAAAGCCATCTAAGAGTTTATCATAAGTTTCCATCCCCCGCTTAACTTCCAGGCCCCAATCTGCCTTCAGCATCTCTCTTGCTTATATGGCCAGAGAGACTCCCTACTCTCGCCATATCTATTTTACTGAGCCACAGAGCCTCACCTTTCTCTTCCAGGAGATGGGGCTTCAGTGGCTCTTGCTCAGCCTTGGGGTGTGTGGACAGGACCTGGTGAGGGAGGGACTCCTGCACTGGGTCAGGCAGTACCATCTTCGGAGGAAGTGCTTCAGGACTCACAATAACCTAACAACCACAACCAAGCAGCAGAATTAGTGGCCCAGGAAATAACCCAGGAGAGTCCAACCAGACTTTCCATTTGTTCCAATGTTTCCTCTGCATCTACAATGAGCCAGGCATTGTTTAGGCAAGGTCTAAAGAACCAGAGTTGGCTTTTTTTATTTTTATTTTTATTTTGCCAGTCCTGGGGCTTGGACTCAAGGCCTGAGCACTGTCCCTGGCTTCTTTTTGCTCAAGGCTAGCACTCTACCTCTTGAGCCACAGCGCCACTTTTCTGCTTATGTGGTGCTGAGGAGTTGAACCCAGGGCTTCATGCATGCTAGGCAATTACTCTACCGCTAAGCCACATTCCCAGCCCCACAGTTGGCTTCTATTTGGAGAATCCATACACACATACACACACACACACACACACACACACTTGTGAACTGTGTTACATGTTAAGATAGGAAAGATGTGTTGCTTTGAGATAGAACAGGTGAAACTTACTTTAGGCTGGCAAGCCAGGGAAGGCTTTTTTAAGGAAGGATCCTTTAAGAGCCTAAGATTAGAAGATGGAAGCCAGAAGAAAAGCAGAGATGTAATCCAGAAAAAGAAAGAGAGAGAGAGAGAGAGAGAGAGAGAGAGAGCGCATGCCAAAATCCTCCCTCAAAGAGGTGTAGAAGGCAATCAGGAAATGGAAAAATCCCAGAGTGAGTAAAAGTTAATAAAGATGAGAGAGAACAAGATGCCTGTGACTCACTCTTGTAATCCTAGCTCTTCAGGGGGCTGAGATCTGAGGATGGCAGTTTGAAGCTAGCCTGGGCACAAAAAAACCATGAGACTTATCTTCAATTAATCACCAAAAAGCCAGAAGTGGAGCTATGACTCAAGTGGTAGAGTGCCTTGAGCAAAAAAACTAAGGGACAGCACCCAGGTCCTAGGACTGGCAAAATAAAATAAAGGAGAAGATGAAATCATATAAAGTTAAAATTCCCACTATAGTGACATATGATTTAACATAATCCTAACAATACCAAGTAGATTTTTAGGGCAATGGAAATAAAGTAATCTCTCTTCCTATCACCCTTCCCTTCCTTCCTTCCTTCCTTCCTTCCTTCCTTCCTTCCTTCCTTCCCCCATCCCTTCCTCTCTCTTACCCTTCCTTCCTTTCCCCTGTCCTTAGAAAGGGTCTCATTAGGGCTGGGAATATGGCCTAGTGGCAAGAGTGCTTGCCTTGTATACACAAAGCCCTAGGTTCAATTCCTCAGCACCACATATATAGAAAATGGCCAGAAGTGGCACTGTGGCTCAAGTGAAAGAATGCTAGCCTTGAGCCAGGGACAGTGCTCAGGCCCTGAGTCCAAGCCCCAGGACTGGCAAAAAAAAAAAAAAAGTCTCACTATATAGCCCAGGCTGGGCAGGAACTCAAGATCCTCCTGCATCACTCTACTGAGTGCTGGGATTACACCACCAAGCTTGGCTCTAAAAAAGTCATTCTGAAGTTCCTAAAGGGAAAAGAAAGCACTGAAAAAAAAAAAAAAAACAACACCAAAAACTCGAAGGAGTAAGGGTATCCATAGCAATTATCAAAATATGTACAGAAGCTAGGCACCAGTAGCTCATATCTATAATCTTAGCTAATCAGGAGACTGAGATCTAAGGATTGTGGTTCAAAGCCAGCTCTGGCAAGAAAGCCTGAGAGACTCTTATCTCCAATTAACCACCAAAAAAAAACCAGACATAGAGGTGTGGCTGAAGTGGTATAGTGCTAGCCTTAAACAAAAAAACCTCAGGAACAGGCCCCAGGCTCCGAGTTCAAGCACTCTAGCACTGACACCAAAAAGAAAGAAAGAAAGAAAGAAAGAGAGCAAGTTACAGAGCGCCAATAATTCAAATAATGGTGCATGGATAGGCAATAAACCTGCTAAAATAAAATATACCAGAAATGGATCCCTACAGGCAGAAATCTGATTTGTGCTAGAGGTGGCACCTTTAATCAGCTAAGATTTTTTTAAATTGCTGTAACTGGATAGACTTCTGGGGAAAACAAGCTATAACTACATGAAACATGCTACATGAAAATGAATTCTAAATAAACAGAACACTTCAAAGCATTAAAAGAAAAAAAATGATGGGCACTAGTGGCTCACACTTATAATCCTAGCCACTCAGGAGGCTGAAATATAAAAGATCATGTTTACAGGCCAATCAGGGAAGAAAAGTTCCAGACCTTTCTTGAAAACAACTAGCAAAAAAACAGAACTAAAGTTGTGCCTCAAGTAGGAGAGCATCAGCCTAACAAGTAGCAGGCCCTTGAGTTCAGGCCCAAGTACTGCCAAAAAACAAAAAACAAAAAAAAGAAAAAGAAGCATTGAGAAATGTTTTCATGACACTGTAGTCAAAGAGTTCTTTTTAAGACAATATAAAACCCAGAAACTACAAAATAAAAGTTAAACCATGTAAAACTTAGTTTCCACTGGCAAAGATAAAAAACAAACTAGAGGGGCTGGGAATATGGCCTAGTGGTAAAGTGTTCATCTCGTATACATGAAGCCCTGGGTTTGATTCCTCAGCACCACGTATATAGATAAAGCTAGAAGTGGTGCTGTGGCTCAAGTGACAGAGTGCTAGCCTTGAGCAAAAAGAAGCCAGGGACAGTGCTCAGGCCCTGAGTTCAAGCCCCAGGACTGGCAAAAAAAACCAAAACTAAACAAACAAAAAACAAACAAACTGGCTGGGGATATGGCCTAGTGGCAAGAACACTTACCTCGTATACATGAAGCCCTGGGTTCAATTCCCCAGCACCACATATATAGAAAACGGCCACAAGTGGCGCTGTGACTCAAGTGGCAGAGTGCTAGCCTTGAGCAAAAAGAAGCCAGGGACAGTGCTCAGGCCCTGAGTCCAAGGCCCAGGACTGGCAAAAAAACTAGAAAAGTTATACATACAAATCATATGGCATACACACAGTCATTGTTACTAATAGATGAGAAATACAAATAAGAGACATGTAATTCGTAGGAAAAAAAACTTAAAAATATGTACTGTGCACACAAAAGAAACACAAATGATAAATGCACAGAAATGAAATGAAATTTTGCATCTTCCACGTTGGTAATATTAAAAAAGGTTGGTAATTGTACAATTAGCTGTTGGCAAAACAAAATTCTCTTGTAAACTGCTGGTAGGATTATAAATTGGTATACTCTCTCTGGGAGGGAATTTTAACAGCTAGCAAAACTGGAAATACACCTCTGAGCCAATAATTTGATACCAAATCTTGCATTTTACAATCAATTATGTAATGGAACAATCATTACAGTAACTATTCCAAAACTATACAAAGGAACAACTTAAATGGGACAAGTTACAGGCTTTTAAGAAGAGTTTTAAATAAATTATGGTATGTCTTATGGTGGAATGTATGGACTCAGTTCAAAACTCAATAGAATGTAGTTTCAAAAGTAGGACAGGCCTGGGAATGTGACTTAGTGGTAGAGTGCCTGCCTAGTATGCATGAAGCCCTGGGTTCGATTCCTCCATACCACACACACAGAAAAAGCTGGAAGAGGTGCTGTGGAAACTCACTGACAGCATCCAGACCCTGAATTCAAGTCCCACGACTGGCAAAAAGAAAAGAAAGAGTAGGGCAGGCTCTACTTACACTGACAGGCAGAAGTACACAGAAACTTTTACACACAGAGCCATCTGTGTTTTTTAAGCATGCCACACACTTCTATGATACTATCCAAATGAATATGGTATATCTCTGTAAGGATCTACAAGTATCAGAAAATGACAGCTGCCTCTGGAAAGAAGAGTGAGGCAGATGACCAGGGAGGTGTGGAAGAAAAAAACCTTACTTTTCATTACCATCTTATGTACCATTTTTGGTTTTGTGTCATGCCATTCAAAAAATAAATACGATCTTAAAAATAAATAAAAATTGCAGATTGTCTTCTGCAGGTTAGCACACTGGATATTGCCCCCCCCCCCTTTCCTGGAGTGGCAAGGAATCTCCACAGTGTACCTAATCCCAGGAGAACAAAAGAATATGAATGAAACACCCAAAGGCTAGGAATCTCACCCCTGCTTAGCAGCTCCTACATTCTTTCCTCTCTTTTCCCATTGCTCACATCTCCTCTCCCACTTACCTGTTCCTTGCATTCCTCAAGGTTTCTCTGTATACTTTCAATGATAGCCACGGCCTCTTCTCCGTTTTCAGGGTGATGTTCTCTGACCCAGGCTTGGAATTCTTCTGGCAGGATGGTCAGGAACTGCTCCAACACCAGCAGCTCCAGGATCTGCTCCTTGGTGTGCAGCTCGGGCCTCAGCCATTCGCAGCAGAGCACCCGGAGCTGGCTCAGAGCCTCGCGGGGTCCTGATGCCTCATGGTACTGAAAGTGACGGAAGCGTTGGTAAAAAGCCTCAAACGTTGGCGGATTGTACTCCTGCATCCAAGTGCAATCTTCTTCTTCTTCTTCCACCTTTACTATTAGAAGATCCTCTTGTTCTTGCGATGACTCCGATGGAGGGTCTAAGTCTATAACTTCCCGGAGCTCTGTCATTATCATTCCAACTCAGAGGGAAATCTCTCCAAGCTGGGCTGTTACTCTGACTCAATTTCTTTTCTGCCCTTTAAGCTCTTTCGAAGGTCACTTTTTAGTAGTGTATAACCTACTGATATGCCGAGAATCATTGTTAGCAAAGAGAGATGGCAAAGACGTCATCCATACTAAAGAGTTAAAGTCACTTAAAACGATGGCCATCACTCCACCCTTAAAAATGACTAGCAGGGAAATACTATTTTTTTACAAAAAGATAAAGAACAGCCACAAAAGCCGGACATCAGTCCCAACCGTTTTAGAGGTGACAATATATTTCGTATAAATAACGGGACAATATTTCCTTCTCTCTACCAAACGCGAAACTCAAGTCAGATTAAGGGGGAAGAAATATTTAAAATGTTCTTGACTGTCCTCGAAAGCTTAGGAGATCCATGGGAAACTTCATTAGTCCCAAGGAAATACTGGGTTTGCTGGTACCAATTCGGACCTGGATTTCGCGGCGTCGCCCCTGACCCCAAATCACAGAGCCTCCCGACCGTCAGGGGCCAGACCCCAGGCCGGACACAGAGCCCTGGGCCTTCCCACTCCAGTCTCCAAGGTCGGGGAACTCTCCTCAAAGACCACACACCCAGCACGCAGGCTGGAAAGATGGAGTTCTAACAAACCCTGACAACACGGAACCCGACACCTCTCAACACTTCCTCGCCGGAAGTAAGCGAGTCCAAGCTTAAGCCATAAATCCCACCCCCGAGAGCACTTCCGAGTCCTCTCTAGGAATCCCGGAGGTCCTCGCCTCGCAGCGGCAGGCGGGCAGGAGGCGCGGCTTCTAGTCCCGCTCTGGCCACGCCCACAAACGGAAGCTGACCAATCAGCACGGAGATGAAACCCCAGTCCGCTTCCTATATAACCCGGTAGTCCCAAGCGTTACCTTGGAGCCGTCGTTGCCCAGTCACTCAGAGTCCCACCCCACCCTACCCCAAAGCAGTCTGCACGCCGCCGGGTTCCTGAGAGTGGGGGCAGGGGGCGGGACCTCAGGGGGAGGGACCTCAGGGGGAGGATAATAATTGCAAGCGTCTGATTGGCCCCCCCATTCATCACGCTCTGGGATTTACTTCTGAGAAACCACAACCCTCACTCATCTTGAACTTTGGACCTTCCTGGGTTTTTTGTTCAGCCGAATTCTCGCCACTCCTCAAGTTCCTTTTCCAAACACACAGCTTCCTTGTCGATTTCCTTGGCCGAAATCTTCAACGTCACCGACTCCAGCCGCTGGTGGGACTGCATCTTCCAGAAAGCCCTGCGCTCGCCACATGGCATAACCAATACGATTGCGGCCGCTGCAGCCTCGGTCTCAAGAGCCTATCAGAATGTAACAGGGTAGGTAGGCGGGTCCGTCATTGCCTTGCTGGCAGCCCAGGGTGGGAGGCGGAGCGTCATTCAGCCTGACCGGAGAAGCATTCCTGCGGCCAGGATGTTAATCCCTCAAGAGCTTCCCTAGCTCAGGGATGTTCCCTTGGTAAAGCCATCATTCCCTGTCATAAGATGCCTTAAGAGTTTCCCTTCTCAGTTTTCAAGAGTTTCTATCGCTAAGCTACTCTTTCGCGTTTCAGAGGAAGAAATTGATTTGGAATTGAAGCCTCTGATAACAAATGAATCTGAGAGGTATTTAGAGGTTTAAGGACATTGCGATTGCGGGGAGAGGGGTACCTAAAATCATACCCGATCGGTAGCTTTCTTTTTTTTTTTTTTTTTTTTTTGGCCAGTCCTGGGCCTTGGACTCAGGACCTGAGCACTGTCCCTGGCTTCTTCCCGCTCAAGGCTAGCACTCCGCCACTTGAGCCACAGCGCCGCTTCTGGCCGTTTTTCTGTATATGTGGTGCTGGGGAATCGAACCTAGGGCCTCGTGTATCCGAGGCAGGCACTCTTGCCACTAGGCTATATCCCCAGCCCCGGTAGCTTTCTAACTAGGACCAACCTCCGGGTGAAAGTCTGCAGCGAGTGTTTTGTGTGTTAGTGTGTTGAAAGTTTAAAATAAGAATAAGACTGTGGGACTGTAGCTGGTGGGCAGGGACAGGTCAGGGAAAGAGTTGGAAAGGAGTGACATTGTCCAAAAAGAATTGTACTTTTACCTGACTTATGAAATGGTAACCCCTCAGCATACACCATAATAATAGTAAAATTACATTAAAAATAAGAATATGAAAGGACTGTGACGGTGGCTCAGAAACAGGTATGTCTGGTAAGGTAGATGCTTTGGGTTCGGTTTTCAGCACCATTAGACAGGTTAAATAAACGTCTTTGCAGGTTGAAATATAGAAATTTTGCAACTATGGCTTAATTTTGCTGCTTTTGTTTATTTGGCTTAGTTTAATGTTTATAAAAATCTCTAAGACATATGTCCATTTTTCTAATATGTGTGCTACCACTTACCATTTGTAAATGTCCTTTACATCTTAAATTTTTCATTTATTCTTGAGTAGCTCATACATTTGCATAAGTTAAATTTGAGGCTTTTACAGAACTTTTTTCTCCCCTTCCATATTCTGCATCTAATCATATAGTCAACTAATTTCTTTTGTGTCAACCAAAACTGTATATGCCATCAATCGTGAAGCAAACATTTCACATGCAAATAACAGCACAGTTTATAGATTTTCTCCACTTTACTATATTTACTTAATAAATCTTGGAAATTGTCTATCAGTATATAGTGTTCTCATTATCTTGCTTCTGAGTAGTGTAGCATTATGCTATACTGTATGTGTGTGTGTGCGCATTTGTGTGCCAGTATTGGGCCTTCAACTCAAGGCTTTACACTCTTTCTTGGCCTTTTTCCTCACACCTTAATCTCACTCTTGGAGCCTCCAGAACTTAAGACAGTATCTTCCTGCTTAAGCCCCCCAGTTTGTGCTACTGTGTTAAGGGAGCCCTAACTAGTCCTGCCCGCCCCTCTTCTGCCGAGGGAGGAGGGAGAAGACCTGTTGCTATGATTGAACTTCACTGGTGATGGGTTCTCCGGAAATAGTCATTGGGCACTTTATGACTGGAGGTTTGGCGTGTCCTGTATTGCGCTAAAGAGGCGTTGTGGTACACATCGAAAATAAATGGTCGGGGCTGGGGATATGGCCTAGTGGCAAGAGTGCTTGCCTCCTATACATGAGGCCCTGGGTTCGATTCCCCAGCACCACATATACAGAAAACGGCCAGAAGTGGCGCTGTGGCTCAAGTGGCAGAGTGCTAGCCTTGAGCAAAAAGAAGCCAGGGAGAGTGCTCAGGCCCTGAGTCCAAGCCCCAGGACTGGCAAAAAAAAAAAAAAAGAAACGGTCCAATGTGACTTTCTGCTTTGCAGAGAGCAAAAAACATAGTAGTCTTGTTAATGCTGCGTTACTCAATGAGTGAATTAGGCAGCCTTAAGCGGGGCTGATGTGGGAGGGTGACAATAAATGAACATAGTAGCAATAAAAAGAGTGTGAAACCGGCAAACATTGGTTTCTTGTATTAAGTCATTATCAGCTTGATGTAGGGCGTGGCTTAAATTCCTCCAGCCTCAGTTTCATCTTTATTAGCGGAGACCACATGTGACGTACAGAGAAGCACCTAAGGTTTTATTTCTCCCCTTCCCCAATCCTGAAGGTTCCCTGCATCAACACTCGGCACTTCGTCTCTTATTTTCCTGAGATGTGGGTACTGTGCTGAGGACCATAAACCACTGAGATGTGCCTACCTTAGTCCTCCACGGCACCTAGAGCGGCCCCGGAAGTATGAGAAGCGAGCCCTGCAGTGGTTGGGAGGCACTTCCGGCATGGATTTAGATTGAGATTTGTAGGCGGGATTTCGGTGGAAAGTGGCTGTGGGGGCTTCGGTTTTACGGGGCCGCGTGTTTGAGGGGGGCTCCCACAAGGCTCGGGGGAAGTCCTGCCAGTCGGAGGAGGGCTGATTCGGGCTTTACCACCCCAAGTCTCAGATGGCTGCTGGGCCCGGCGTTCCCGCGCCGCCCCTGCGTGAGGGGCTCTTGATGGTGAAAGTGGAGGAAGACTCGCCCCGACCTCGGGCTTCCGAACAGCCCGGGGCCTGGCAGCATCTGGAAACTTCTCGAAAGCAGTTCCGGCAGCTGAGGTACCAGGAGGTGGCAGGGCCCGAAGAGGCGCTGAGCCGGCTCCGGGAGCTCTGTCGGCGGTGGCTGAGGCCCGAGATGCGCTCGAAGGAGCAGATGGTGGAGCTGCTGGTGCTGGAGCAGTTCCTGAGCATTCTGCCGGACGAACTGCGGGCCTGGGTGCGGGAGCGCGGCCCCGAGAGTGGGGACCAGGCTGCCGCCGCGGCGCGGGCTCGCCAGACCACTCTGGACCGGGCCTCACCCCAGGTGAGGCGGGGGAAAGTCTGCCCTACGTGGAGCTGGCGTGGGAGGCAGACATGAGAGGGAGGCCCAGCGCTTCAGACTGCCTTCCTACCAGGATTCTTGGGCGTCTGACCTTGAGGAAGGCACGAGTTTGTGTGCTGGCCCTGGGGCTTGAACTCAGGGCCTACCCATTGCTCCTTTTTCAGTCAAGGCTGGTGCTCTACCACTTGAGCCATAGCTTTACCTGCGGATTTTTGTTGTTGTTGTTGTTGTTGTTTTGGTTTGGTTTTGGTAGTTAATTGGAGATAAGAGTCTCACAGACTTTCCTGCCCACCCTGGCTCTGAACCTTGAACCTCAGATCTCGGCCTTCTGAGTTGCTAGGATTATGTGGCACTGGCACCCAGCAAGCATTGTTCTGTTTAGTGCCGGTAGAGGAGCTTGAACTCAGCCTGAGCGCAGCTCTTACCTTTTTTTGCTCCAGGCTGGCGCTCTACTACTTGAGCCATACTTCTACTTCCAGCATGAATCTTTTAGGGAACAATGACTCATAAGACCTTAGCATCAGCTTATCAGAATTACTGTTAAAATCGTTTCAAGATACCCTCTTACTAGACTACTAGACTGGGGAAGATGTCAGGATGGGAAGTGAGCTCATGTCCCTAAATCTTTATGCCCAAACGGTACTCTCCCACCACTTTGAAAGTGACCATCTTTTTTGTTGTTGTTTGAGACCACAGATGCTCCACAATGATTCTGGGCCTGTGATAAGCAGAACTTCATGGCAGAAGGGCCCTGGTGGAGCAGAACTGTTCACAAGGCAGCCAGGAAGTACAACAGGGATACAGGAAGGCCCCAGGGTAAGATACTGCTCCTGAAGGCACACTCCTCTAGACAGGACTTCTCTTCTAAAACTTCCAGTAACTTCCAAAACAGCACCACCAGCTAGGCACCAAGGCTTCAACACATCCCATGGGGGTATTTCACATTTCAAATTGTAACATAGTGAGCCACAGCCTGGTGGAGTCAGTTTGTGGCCCTCACAGGAACCTGGCCCCTCTAGTTTTAGGATCTTCCCTTTCTAAGAATTGTGTTTACTCTCTGAGTGGTTGGCTTATGTACTTGTTTTTTAAAATGTATTTTTAGCTTATATTTAATAGGGACATCTCAAAAGACTCTCAGCCAGCTACTTGGGGCTCACACCTGTAATCCTACCTACTAAGAAGACTGAGATCTAAGGATTGTGTTTCAAAGCCAACCTAGGTTACAAGTCTGTGAGATTCTTACCTCTAAAAATTAAAAGCTCAGGACAACACCCAGGCTGAGTTCAAGCCTCAGGACCCGCAAACAAAAAATAAAAGAGCTGAGCACAGGTGGCGAGTGCTAGTGGCTCACACCTGTAATCCTAGCTACTCAGGAGGCTGAGATCTGAGGATTGCCGTTCAAAGCCTGCTGGGACAGGAATGTCCGTGAGACTCTTATCCCCAATTAACCACCAAAAAACTGGAAGTGGTGCTGTGGCTCAGGTGGTAGAGCCCTGGCCTTGAGCTGAAGAGCTCAGAGACAGTGCCCAGGCCCAGGCCCACAACTGATAAAATAAGTAAGTAGAGAGAGAAAGAGGATAGATAGATAGATGACTCTCATGGGATAATTATCTTACCATTAAGTAATCAAGAGAAAGAAAACAAAACACCTGCTGTGGATGTTGTGCCATTTTCTAGAGATTGTGTCCCAAGTCTGTGTACACAGCACCCAAAGGTCAGAAAGCACTAGAAGGTACAACTTTCTGATTTTGTACTTTCATCTGTATCAAATTTCCGTCTTGATAAATCACAGTGATATAACTCAATTTTATTTGGTAGTCTTGGGATTTCAATTCAGGGCCTTATGCTTTTGGTGCAGATGCTTTATCACCTATACCTGGCTCATTTTTTGGTTTCTCAGATAACATCTCATGTTTTGCCCTCACCAGCCTAGATCACAATCCCGTTAATGCTTCACATAGCTGAGATGACAGACATTTGCCATCATGCCCAACTTACTGGTTGAGGGAGTCTCACTACCTTATCACCTGGACTAGCCTCAAAACTCATTCCTCCTAATCTTTGCCTCCAGAGAGCTGGGATTACAAGTATGAGCCACTGTACCCAACTAGAATGTTTTAATCCTAAATGAGTGTGCAATCTAGGGAGTCTTTACAAGAATACAAGAGAATGTTAGCTTTTGTCATTTTTAAGAACACTTCAATCAGTACAAAACTCACTGGGAAAAGCCATGGCTGTTTCTGGAATCCAGCAGTAGCACATCCATGGGCATCTTGTGTTCCAGGACTCGATGACTTTTGAGGATGTGGCTGTGTCTCTAACTTGGGAGGAGTGGGAGCAACTGGATGAAGCTGAGAGGGACGTCTGCAGAGAGAATGCACAGGATTATGGTAGCACAGTCCTGCCTAGTAAGTGCTGTTGTTCTGCTGGTTTATGTTGTTTGTGATGTGCAAGGGTCTGGGCTCACTCCCATCCTCAGCCTTCCACTCACAGACATGGAGAAGACCCCTCGTATTTTTTTTTTCTTTCACTCCAGACAGAACCTTTCTGGTTTTTTGTTGGTTTTTTTTTTTTTTTTGCCAGTTCTGGGGCTTGGACTCAGGGCCTGAGCACTGTCCCTAGCTTCTTTTTGCTCAAGGCTAGCTAGCACTCTACCATTTGAGCCACAGCGCCACTTCTGGCTTTATCTATATATGTGGTGCTGAGGAATTGAACCCAGGCCTTCATGTATGTGAAGCAATCACTCTACCACTAGGTCATATTCCCAGCCCATTCTTTTTTTTTTTTTTTTTAACTGTATGACAAATAGGGCTTTTAATTTTTGTTCATTTGATGTTCTGCATGACTTTATTTTATGCCAGTACTGATACTTGAACTCAGGGCCTTGTGAAATTGCTTGGCTTTTTGACTCAAGGCTGGTACACTACCACTTGAGCCATACCTCTACTTCCAACTTTCTGCTGGTTAATTGGAGCTAAGAATTTTGTGGGCTTTCTGCTCTGGCTGGCTTCAAACTAGGATACTCAGATCTTAGCTTTCTGACTAGCTAGGATTATAGGCATGTGCTACCAGTACTGGTTATTTTTATTTTTGAGACAAGGTATCTGAGGAGCCCCAGCTGGCTTCAAACTTGGAGGATATGTCTTATCTGGCTATTTTTCTCTATTTCATACATTAAAAAGATAAAGAGAACTTGCATATTTATGATCCAGGTTTGCCAAATTTTAATATTTAGGCACGCTGGCTTCATTTTTTATTTTCCCAAGATGCAGCTGAAGGTAAGTCTCCAGGGGTAACAGCATCCTATGGTCGCATGGGGCATGTCCATGGAGGTCTTAGTCTTTCTAACTGCACATGCATGTAGCCACAAAGTGTGTACCACTAGTGTATGATTCTCTTTATTCAACATTACTTTTTTTTTTTCTTTTGGCAATACTGTTCTGTTCTTTGTTTTCTGCATTGTCTTTGTTTTTTGGTGGTACTGGGGACTGAACTCAGGGCATCAAGCTCCATAGGCAGGCACTCTACCACTTGATTTTTATACCCCCAGCTCAGTACCCAGGTTTGAATGCAGGCTTTATGCTTACTAGGCTGGTGTGAGATTGAGCCATGCGTCCAAACCTGTTTTTTTCTTTTTGGTGTGTATGGGGGGGTGTTGAGGGACTTGAACTCAGGGCCTGGGTGCTGTCCCTGAGCTTTTGCAATCAAGGATAACAACTCTACCATTTTAAGCCACAGCACCACTTCTGGTTTTTCAGGTGGTTAACTGGAGATATGTTTCACAGACTTTCCTGCCTGGCCTGGCTTTGAACCATGATGCTCAGATCTCAGCCTCCTCAATAACCCAATCTTGTTATTTTGTTTTTGTTTTTTTTTTGCCAGTCCTGGGCCTTGAACTCAGGGCCTGAGCACTGTCCCTGGCTTCTTTTTGATCAAGGCTAGCACTCTACCACTTGAGCCACAGCGCCACTTCTGGCCTTTTCTGTTTATGTGGTACTGAGGAATCCAACTCAGGGCTTCATTCATGCTAGGCAAGCACTCCACCACTGAGCCATGTTCCCAGCTCCACTTACTCTTATGCTTCCTGGTATTGCTGGGTCCAAAGCCTGTACCACTGTGTCCAGCTTGCATCTGCTCTGTGGAGACAGAATCTTGTGAACTTTTCTGCCTTGACTAAGACCTTCCCACCCTCAGCCTCTTCAGTAGGTAGAGTTAGAGTCAGGAGCCATTAGCACCCGGCTTTCAACACAACAGTTTTTAGATTTATCCATGTTGACATATGTAGCTCTTTCTCTATTTTTTCCCGGCCTGTCCTAGGACTTGAACTCAGAGCCTGGAGTCCTTGAGCATTTTTGCTCAAGACTGGTGCTCTACCCCTTGAGCCACAGCTCTACTTCTGGCTTTTTTGGTGGGGGAGATCAGAATTTTGTGGACTTTCCTGCCTTGATTGGCTTTAAATCATGATCCTCAGATCTCAGCCTCCTGAGTAGCTAGGATTACAGACATGAGCCACTGACACCGGCTCATGAATCTCTCTCTTTTTTTTTGGCCAGTCCTGGGCCTTGGACTCAGGGCCTGAGCACTGTCCCTGGCTTCTTCCCGCTCAAGGCTAGCACTCTGCCATTGAGCCACAGCACCGCTTCTGGCCGTTTTCTGCATATGTGGTGCTGGGGAATCGAACCTAGGGCCTTGTGTATCCGAGGCAGGCACTCTTGCCACTAGGCTATATCCCCAGCCCGAATCTCTCTCTTTTAAAAACTTATGTACATAACTGTGAATAGTTTGAAACTGATCTAGTGGAAGCTGTGAGCACTGGGACAGGTTTGTTAACATATTTAAGGAGTTCCGTGAATATTTACAGAGGGTTATGAGTGTTCTTCTGATAGCACTTGATTCTTTCTTGCACAAGAATGAAGGCAGCAATTTCTATCTTAATTTTTCAGGTTTCGAAACCAGATCTGAGAACAAGAGGTTGATTCCAAAACAAGAAATTTTGGAAGACCAACCACAGGACTGGCTACAAGAAATGTCGCCAGGGACGGCCCTCCTGTTTCCGGAGTGTAGTGACATCTATGGGAATGGAGCACAAAAACCCATGTCCCTGAAACTTACATATCCTCCCAAAGAACATGGAGTCACCAACTTGCACCTCAACAGTGATTCCACACAAAAGGGAGTTTCTGAGGATAGCCCCAGAAGGTCCAGCTTTATCCTCGGTCAGCACAACCAGACAACAGGGAGGCCCACTGATGGTAATGAACATGGGAACAAGTGCATCTCAGATCTGGCCAAGGGGAAATGTCAGTGGGTGAAACCTTACGACCATGCTGCCAATGGAAGTGTCTGCAGTGCCAGCCTTTCTGAGGCCCACAGGCAGCACCGTGAAGAAAGACCTTATAAATGTGAGAACTGTCCAAAGGCTTTCAAACAGCGCTCAGACCTCTTGAAACACCAGAGAATCCACACAGGTGAAAAACCCTATGAATGCCAGGATTGTGGGAAAAGCTTCCGCCAGAGTGCAGCCCTGATTAAACACCAGAGGACACACACGGGTGAGAAGCCCTATGTGTGCCCCAAATGTGGGGAGTGCTTCCGACAGAGCTCACACTTAAATCGGCACCAAAGAACCCATGCTGGCAAGAGGTATTGTCAGTGTGAGGAATGTGGGGAGATCTGCCATGTTTCTAGCCTTCTGAGACATCAGAGACTCCATAAAGGGGAGAGACCTTATCAGTGTGAAGACTGTGAGAAGAGCTTCAAGCAGCGTTCAGACCTTTTCAAGCACCAGAGAACCCACACTGGGGAGAAGCCATATGGATGTTCAGTGTGTGGGAAGTGCTTCAGTCAGAGTGCAACCCTCATTAAGCACCAGCGAACTCACACAGGAGAAAAGCCTTATAAATGTCTAGAATGTGGGGAGAGCTTTAGACAGAGTACACATCTTATCCGACATCAAAGGGTCCATCGAAATAAAATGCCAGCACTCTGATATACTTATGTGTCACCTGTGTTCATGGGAGGATAAAGAAGCTTCCTGCAGACATGATGCTGTGTGTAAGTGTTTAATGATGAGTGTGGGCGCATGTGACCAACTTTCTTGTTTGTCATCTGTACTCCTACCTCTGTTTTTAGAATGAATCTTACCTCTTTTAATTACTCCGCTAAGGTTTTGTTTTATAATTGTGTGTGTGTGTGCGTGCTTGTGTGTGTGCGCATGTATGCACAACCAGGCAGAAAAATCTGAGACTGAGCGATAATTAACCAGTGAAAAGCTAGAAGTAGGGCTGGGAATGTAGCTTAGTGGTAGAGTGCTTACCTTGCATGCATGAAGCCTGGGTTCAATTCCTCAGCACCACATAAATAGAAAAAAGCCAGAAGTGGCAGTGGCTCAAGAGGTAGAGTACTAGCCTTGAGCAAAAAGAAGCCAGCAACAGTACTCAGGCCCCGAGTTCAAGCCCCAGGACTAGCAAAAAAAAAAAAAAAAAAAAGGCCAGAAGTAGAAGTGTGGCTCCTGTGATAAGAGTGCCATCCTTGAGTAAAAAGCCAAGCATGTGCGTGAGGGAGGGCCTGAGTTCTTAAGTCCCAGTAATTGGCACACCCATACATACCAGTGAGGTGGTGAAGACTTTCTGTCCGGAAGTTTTTATATGTCTAGATGTTGCTCCAGTGGGGAAACTATTGAAGCACACAGGATGACTGTACTCACATGATATAGGGACAGATTACTGGAAAGATGATCACTGTTAAAAGTTCAGAAATAAAGTCAAAAATTTCCTGGGAACCCACCAATGCCAGTTAAAAATGAATTTTCTTTTTCTTTTTTTAACATTTCTTTTTTTTAAATTAAATTTTACTGACAAAGTGATGTACAGAGGGGGTACAGTTACATAATAAGGTAGTGAGTACATTTCTTTTTTTATTTTTTTGCCAGTCCTGAGCCTTGTACTCAGGGCCTGAGCACTGCCCCTGGCTTCTTTTTGCTCAAGGCTAGCACTCTGCAACTTGAGCCACAGTGCCACTTCTGGCCGTTTTTTGTATATGTGGTGCTGGGGAATCGAACCCAGGGCTTCATGTCTAGGAGGCAAGCACTCTTGCCACTAGGCCATATCCCCAGCCCCGTGAGTACATTTCTTGTCATATCTGTTATACCCTCATTTTTCTTTCCCTCCCTTAGTTCAGATAAGCATTGATATACAGTATCCAGTGTACCAAAATCATATGCGGTGACCACATGGGGTACACCAAGGGAAATTCATCTAGTACATTAAACATAACAATAAAATCCTCCTGTTTCCTTCTCTTGGAGTTCATTTTGCTTAGCCTCATCTTATATAATCATATGTACATAGCTGTTGAGCTATTGTGATCCTCTGATAAGTCTATCCTAGACCTTTTTATGTTTGTTTAGTAATTGTTTGGTTTTAGATACATAATGAAAATTTGCTGACCCAAACATGTAGAAATACCATTTGAAAAGAAGTTTGTTGTTTTACAGACCTGATCTCTATTGTTTTCTCCCCCCCCCATTCATATATCAAGGAGACCATGCCCCTTTGTTTTCTGTGTTCTATGCTTGTCTTGCTCAACATTATTTGTTCAAGATCTGACCCTTTTCCCTGCGAATACCATTATTATCGCTATGTAGCATTCCATTGTGTATAGGTATCACATTTTTTGCATCCATTCACCTGCGAGCCAGCCGGCAGTGAACGGGAATCCTGACTGAGGGGTGGCGAGGATTAAGGAAAAGGAAAAATACAAGACAAGAGAAAAAAGACAAGAGGCAAAGATGGGGTACGGGAGGTCTGCATCTCGAGATTGAAACTCAAGACTGCAGCCAACTTTATTCTTAACTTCCAGCTTATATGCAGTTTTGGAACCAGGGAATAGCATAGGGTTGTTAAAATTTAAGAACACAAAGGGGCTTTGAAGTTCACAAACATTTGATTACAGTAAACACAGGATAAAGTAGATTAACACAGGAATCTACTCCAGCGGACATAGCAAGGTGCGGACAATAGCAAAGCAATTCCAGATAGTGGCCATGAACAAAGGTCCTTGCATCTAGCACATCCTAGCGATAACAGCACAGCCAGATGTGAGAATGAATCTAGCTGCAAGTTTGGCTCCCGACATTCTGGCAACATCGGCACAGCCAGAGGTCAGGATGAGCTTAGCTGCTAGCTCGGCTCCGGACAGTTCCCCCGTCTTTTTATTAAAAGAAGCGAACCCGCCTGTCTTAGGTGGGGTGGGTACCCCAGCCTGCCTTACCCGTCTTAGGGTCAACTTCAGAGCAATGCTGAAGCCCCATGTCTTAGGCCAGTCAAGGCTGGTACCGCCTCATACCTGTCTCTGGCTGCGGTTCCTCTCGGGGAAAGTTCATTCACTTGGAGCTTGATCTTATGCAGCTGGCTGGCTAAACTCATGAAAGAGTTTTGCAATATGCGTACAATGCAAGGAAGGCATAGGAAAGCCATCAGCAAAAGTATCCCTGGGCCGAGCAATGTCATTAGCGGCCCCGTAACGCAAGTTAAGGAAGAGACATACTGTTGAAGTTGTTCAAACAGTTCTTTTGCTGTTTCTGCCACTTTAGAGTCCAAAGGCGGAGCCTGTTCTAGTCCGGCTATTTGTCTATGGAGTTGAAAGAGATCTAAGGACAAGTTACTATGGTGCCAAATACCATTTAGATGTGCTACAACTTGTTCCCAAGGATAACTTGACCCATTATACTTATGGAGGGTCACACAAATAAAGTCAAACCCAGCATGACAGCGCACCCGTTGCAAAGTTTGTTCTTTTTTTTTTTTTTTTTTTTTTTTTTTTTTTTTTTTTTTTTGCCAGTCGTGGGCCTTGGACTCAGGGCCTGAGCACTGTCCCTGGCTTCTTCCAGCTCAAGGCTAGCACTCTGCCACTTGAGCCACAGCGCCGCTTCTGTCCGTTTTCTGTATATGTGGTGCTGGGGAATCGAACCTAGGGCCTCGTGTATCCGAGGCAGGCACTCTTGCCACTAGGCTATATCCCCAGCCCCCGTTGCAAAGTTTGTAAGGCACGAATTTGTTCTCCCAGTGACAACACAGATTCATACAATGCTTCTAATTTTTGTTCTACCTTATCATCAATCCTGCCTTGAAAGTGCAGGGCTTGCGTGGTATTATGAGCAAGCTGATTAACATAGTGAGCTGTCTGCACACTTTGTGTTAAAGCCACAGTAGCTGCTGTAGCAGAGGCAGCTAAGGAAATAAAGGCTACAATGCCTGCTATTAGTAGCCCTACAAATCGTCTAGGGCGCATTAAGCTCTTTTAAATGTTTTAACACTTGAATACCTGTTTCCTCATACCAAGCTTCAGATAAGTTTACAGGAAGCATAACAAATGGTGGTTACTTAATAACAATTACAGAATCAGTAAGACCACTATACAAGCAATTTGTAAAAGAACAGTTAGTGCAAGTAACATTGAAATACATGGCTCCTATAGAAATATTAAAAGGTCCATACATAATAGCATAAGGGGGTGTTACACAACTCATAATATTTTTTTAAAGAAGTAGAAGTGGGCCAGGAGATATTGTTCAGGGAAGCCACTAACATCCAGACATGACATTGAGGGTGTCCATAAATCCACCACAGACCTGGGTTGTACTTGTTGGTGAGATTCGCTCCGGACCAGTCTGTCAGCTGAGAATTTGTTCCTGAAATATTGCTTATAAAAGGATGATCATGTCTACACTTTATGGGGTGCAGTTCTCCCATGGATTCTGCAATTTGAGAGGAGTTGATGCAGCGAGGTATCATGAAGGACGAGGTAGAATTGGCATGTACAGGGAACCCAGTAGGCAATGAAGTCATTCGTATATAATATACTTGACTATTATCAGGAATCCAAATTCTATGATTTATGGATTGCATTACAGTACAGCCTGGAATATAACTGTTGGAGTCAGTTGTAAAGCATAAAGGGGTTCCAGTGCCAGAAGCTGCAAAATCTCCCATCTTAACGTGTTGGACAAAAGGGTCTGGAGCTGTACCGTACGCTGATCTATTGACATGGATGCACACCTCAGCTCCCTCCCAGGTCGCAGGGTGCACAATTGGTGGATCTGGCACGTAAGCCCAGTGGGTCAGCGCTTGTACCATTCTAATGAGTTTCCACAATCCAAACACAATGCTCAGGTAGCCAGCAGGCATCATATTCATCCTGTGAAAAAACACAGACATGTCCTCGACCCCATGTCAGTACCGGATCGGGCCCGTGCCAAGCACTTGTTAAAGGATCTTTCCACTTAACTTGGGCAAAAGCTCTTTGCTCTCTCTTTTCCCAGAACCGCTGTGCTGCAGAGTGGCCATTGCAGTCCAAATTTAAAAAAAATTTGTATGAATAAAGCATGAGAAAGTATATTAACAGGAGAGAAGGGGTATCGTTCCCCCCCTTTTAATTTAGAAATTTGATGTTTTAACAAACCATTGGCCCGTTCGACAATTCCTTGACCATGAGGACTATAGGGAATTCCTGTAGAGTGAACAATTTGGTAAGATTTGCAAAAAGTTTGAAAAGCTCATCCAACATATCCCGGACCATTATCAGTTTTAATTTGTTTAGGAAGTCCCATAGTAGCAAAGCAGCGTAAGGCATGGGAGATACAATGTTTGCCGGCTTCCCCGCTAAGAGGAGTAGCCATAATAAAATTAGAGTAAGTGTCTATTGTATCCGAGGCAGGCACTGTTGCCACTAGGCTATATCTCCAGCCCTGTAAGTGTCTATTGTAACATGGACAAAGTGGAACCTTCCAAAAGAGGGGATGTGGGTAACATCCATTTGCCAAACATGGTTGGCCACTAAGCCTCGGGGGTTAATGCCATTGGAGGGCACAGGCAGGAAGGTAGCACAGTTGGGACAAGTTTTTACAATTTAATGAGCCGCCTCACGTGTGATATGAAATTGCTGACGTAAGGCACGACTGTTTTGATGGTGGGAAGCATGTGATTGCTTTGCCAAGTCAATTTGAGAGAGAAAAATTTGGGTAGCCTCATCCGTAATAGCATTGCCCTCACTTAATGGTAAGAAGAGGCAAAGTGAAGTAATTTGTTGGAGGGACAATGATGTGAAATTGTGCCCACAAAATTGGCCCAAGCAATGGCCCAGGAATCACAATGAGTATAAAGCCATTCTTGCTGCTGTAAAGTATAGGGGATATAAATAACCTGTGGATCTCGTCCAAGATACTTACAAGATTCCACACGGCACATATGGACTAAGGTGGCTACCAATTCATAATAAGGAGTTAACACTTTTGAAGGAGTGGCAGGCAAGGAAAGCCGCAAAAAGGGGTCCCTTCTGCCAAAGGACCGCTGTTGGAGAATGAGGTGTAGTTAAAATATAAGCTTCCCAAGGGGCTGAGTAATCAATATCATTTATATGTTGGGAAGAAATGGCAGAATTTACTATGCTTAAGGCTTTAGTTGCTTCAGTTGTCATTTCTCTGGGAGATGTAGGGTCAGGGTCCTCCTTTAATAGATCAAATAAGGGTTTTAATTCAGCTGTGGATAATTTAAGATAAGGGTGAAGCCAATTAATATCTCCCAGAAATTTTTAAAAATCATGCAAAGTACGCAAATGGGAAGTCTTAACCTGTAATTTCTGACTAGTAAAATAATAAGGACCCAAAATATGACCAAGATAAGTATACGGAGGATGCTCTTGCACCTTTTCACTAGCTATTATTAACCCCAAAGAGGTGAGATCTTGTTTTAACTGTCCAAGGAGTCTTATCCAATAAAGCCCCTTTTTATTTCCAAATGAAGCAGCAGGAGAACAAAAGGAGTAGTAGAGATTACCTGTAAGTTGCTAAGAATTGACCAACAAGTAGTTGCCAGAGTTTTGCTGTAACACTTAAAGAACAGCAGACTGAATGGGATCCATGTGCTGTTAAATCATATTATTTAACCCTACCTTACTGGCACGTGAAAGAGAAAACAAATGAATAACAATAAAAGTCTCAGCTTCAGTGGATCTGAAGTGGCTGTGTCTTCCATCCCAAATTAGCAGGCCAGCAGGAGAGATGGCTTGCATCTGGATAAGGCTGTAGTAGAGTTCCCTGAATAGGCTGTCACATTTCCTGCTTGTTGCCTGTAAATTTCTACACAGACTGGTTAAGGGCATTTTAAAACAGATTTTACGGCTGGGGATATAGCCTAGTGGCAAGAGTGCCTGCCTCGGATACACGAGGCCCTAGGTTCGATTCCCCAGCACCACATATACAGAAAACGGCCAGAAGTGGCGCTGTGGCTCAAGTGGCAGAGTGCTAGCCTTGAGCGGGAAGAAGCCAGGGACAGTGCTCAGGCCCTGAGTCCAAGGCCCAGGACTGGCCAAAAAAAAAAAAAAAAAAAAAAAACAGATTTTAGAAGGCTTGGGCCTTTAACCATCTTTCTAGTCACAAAATCCACACAGATTGAAGGCCAACCAAGTCTGCTCTCTGTAGCAGCCAGGGCAGTTTCTGAGTCACAAACAACTCCCAGTTTGGGAGCTGACTGTGGAGGCAACTTTCCGTAGCCATAGACTGCCACGGTCCACTCAGCTAACACACTTGTCAACCTGTATCCTATAAAGCAAAATGCTAATTTGGGGTCCGGAAAATTTAGGTTAATAGTCACATCTGTGCAGTTATTTCAAAATGACTCTGGTCCCTTGATCTTAAAGAGTTTATGAGAGCACAGCTAAAAAAGAAAAAAAAGAAATGGGGCTGGGGATATGGCCTAGTGGCAAGAGTGCCTGCCTTATATACATGAGGCCCTAGGTTCGATTCTCCAGCACCACATATACAGAAAATGGCCAGAAGTGGCGCTGTGACTCAAGTGGCAGAGTGCTAGCCTTGAGCGGGAAGAAGCCAGGGACAGTGCTCAGGCCCTGAGTCCAAGGCCCAGGACTGGCCAAAAAAAAAAGAAAAAGAAAAAAAAAGAAATGAAGGAGCAAAATCTTAGTCTATACCAAAGAATTGTCAGGATTAGATGTACACTTGACTCTTAGCCTAGACAGACATAAAGAATAACACACTGGTTGTACATTATTGTACTTATATCACGTGCTGTATATTAAAACCTTTTGGAGTTTTTCTTAGACACATTTGTTTGCTCCCAAACATGATCAGTTTGGGCTTAAAACCTGTTTTTTGTTTTGTTTTTAAGTTTTACCAACAGACAGACATAGACAGACATACATACACATACAGACAATGTGCACACATTTTGGGGCGCGCTTAGAATTGTTCCTTAATTGGCCATGTACGTTTTTCTGGAATTCCAGTGGCAAATGATATTATTTTGCCTATATTCTAGAACCACGTGGTTAGATAGTAAACAAAAAAACCTTTTCAGCAAACCAAAATTTTCAGATCATCCAAGAAGCCACATTTTGAGAAACCAGTTTAGCTACCAAGGGGAGCTTATGGGAGACAGGACATGAACACAGACAGTGAGCTCACAGTAAGACACCTTCATCTTCCAGCATTTGAATTGTAAGACACCTTTGAAATGCAAGGCCACCGGACTCCAAGTCCCTGCCCAGCCTCCAGGAATTTGGCATGCTTGTCACCTGGGGGATGCGCAGGCTTCCACCCCAACCAATCCTATTGTTGACCATGTGCTCAATGCTAGAGAAAGCTTACGATTTAGCCAAACAAGCAGAATTTAACTGAGTCTCCAAACTTAACATCAATAACAAGAATAGAAAACCTTTCTTTGAGTCTTTTAAAGCAGATGTTAAACAAATATCGATACCCATCCTATGTCACAGGCAGGCAGGCAGAGTTTAGAGGGAGGCAGAAAAAGAGATAGAACTTCATCTGCCTGAGCACTCATAGAAGTTAGGTAAGTCCTGCAAAATATTCCAAATATATAAGATTGGGCTCAAACTTGAGCAGCTTTCCTGAAGCAACTTAGATTTGACGAGCAACCAGCTGAGCTGAACTAGAGATCAGTTGTCTCCAAACACCCACAATTGCTGATCTCCTTGACCTAGCCCAGTGGATTTATGGAAAATGTAAGCTCCAGTCTAATGGTCACTCACCCTGGTTGGGGTTTCAAATCTGTCGTGGTGGATGGAAATAAAGCGCTCGGTCAGGAGAAGTTACCTCGGTGGTGTTAGCATTTCCCTAGCCTCAGGTTCCTCCCCCCTGCGAGTAGCCTGCACCTAGGAGAGCTGTAAGTCTGCCAGGACTCTCTTTAAAGGAGTTTGTTGTTCTGGATGAAGCTGTGATAATAGAGCTATAACTGATTTCAACATATTCTCAACATGGGTCAATCTATCTTTAGTAGGCTCATTGCATAATTTCTCCTCAGTGTCTGAGCCATCTGAGTCTTCCTTAATGTCTAGCCCAGTGGGTTCAGGTCTTGTTAATTTTCTCAGCTCTTCCCGGGCAGCAGCATACGCTCCCAGGGCTGGGCAACACTCATCAGATCCCTGTTCAGTTTCTCCAATCAACTGAAGAAATATAATCTGTTTATGTCTAGGATCTAAGCAATCTCGGACCAGATACCAAAGAATAATAGCATCCACTGAGGTTTTTTCAGGGCCAATTGCATCATAATGTTCTCTCTCTCTCTCTCTCTCTCTCTCTCTCTCTCTCTCTCTCTCTCTCTTTTGCTATGTTTCTAAGTTATTGGTTCCTTCCTCCAGGAACTGGGGGCATGCTTCCTCAATAAAGTAAAAGAAATGTTCTAAGTGACTTTGGCCAACTTTTACTGCCCGGGCATTAAGCATGCCTTTGGGGGCCTGCACGTATAGCATGCAGCCTTTACTTTATCCCATAATTTCTTACTCCCGACTATACTCTCTCCTCCCGCTCTCCTTCCCAATTGATAGGACGTCCTTACCTGAGCGGGGGTCCTCTGCCATCATCCCAGGCTTCAGGTCCCTGTTCGGGCGCCACACCTGCCGAGCTAGCCGGCAGTGAACGGGAATCCTGACTGAGGGCAGCGAGGATTAAGGAAAAGGAAAAATACAAGACAAGAGAAAAAAGACAAGAGGCAAAGATGGGGTACGGGAGGTCTGCATCTCGAGATTGAAACTCAAGACTGCAGCCAACTTTATTCTTAACTTCCAGCTTATATGCAGTTTTGGAACCAGGGAATAGCATAGGGTTGTTAAAATTTAAGAACACAAAGGGGCTTTGAAGTTCACAAACATTTGATTACAGTAAACACAGGATAAGGTAGATTAACATAGGAATCTACTCCAGTGGACATAGCAAGGTGCGGACAATAGCAAAGCAATTCCAGATAGTGGCAGTGAACAAAGGTCCTTGCATCTAGCACATCCTAGCGATAACAGCACAGCCAGATGTGAGAATGAATCTAGCTGCAAGTTTGGCTCCCGACATTCTGGCGACATCGGCACAGCCAGAGGTCAGGATGAGCTTAGCTGCTAGCTCGGCTCCCGACACATTCATCTGTAGTGGGGCATCTGGGTTGTTTCCATATTTTGGCTCTTGTGAATTGTGCAGCAATAAACAAGGATGTGCAGATGTCTTCATGGTATCCTGGGACCTGTTGTTCAGGATAGATGCCTAGGAGTGGTATGGCTGGGTCATAGGGTGTGTCTATGCTGAGATTTTTGAGGAAACTCCATATTGTTCTCCAAAGTGGTTGTACTAGTTTGTACTCCCCCCAACAGTGGAGAAGGGTTCCTCTTTCCCTGCATCCCCTCCAGCATTTGTTGTTGCCTGAGTTCAGAGAGGAGGTCATTCTAACTGGAGTGAGGTGGTATATTTCAGGGTTGTTTTTATTTGCATTTCCTTTACTGCCAGGGATGTTGAACACGTCCTCGTATGTTTCTTTGCCATTTTTATTTCTTCTCCTGTTAAGTCTCTCTCTAGCTCCTTTGCACATTTAATAATTGGTTTATGGGGTTTGGAAGGGGGTTACTTTCTTGAGTTTTCTAGATGACGTATATTAGGCCTTTGTTGCTGTGCTAGCTATGTCTTTAGCTGTGCAGAAACTTTTTATTTTGTAGTATTCCCATTTGTTTAGTCTCTGTTGTGTCCCTGGGACTCTGTTCAGCAAGTTCTTGCCTATGCCTATAAGTTCTAGTGTCTCTTCTACTCTGTCCTTCAGTAGTTTCAGGTCTGATCCATTTTGAGTTGATCTTGGAGCATGGTGATAGGCTAGGGTCCACTTTAAGTTTTCTACATGTGGCTGCCTAGTTTTCCCAGCACCAGTAGTTGAAGAGGCTATGTTTTTTCCATTGTATGTCATTAGCTCCTTTGTCAAATATCAGCTGACTGTAAGTATGCGGATTTATATCTGGATCTTCTATCGTATTCCATTGGTCTTCAGGTCTGTTTTTATGCCAGTACCAGGCTGTTTTTGTTATGAGGGCTCTATAATAGAGCTTGAAGTCTGGTATTGTGATAACTCCTGCGCTGCTTCTTTTGCCTAGAATTGCTTTGGGTATTCTAGGTCTCTTGTTGTTCCCTATGAATTTATGGGTTGTTTTCTCTTTTTCAGTGAAGAATGTAGCTTGGATTTTTATGGGGATTGCATTGAATTTGTATAACATTTTGGGCAGTATGGCCATTTTCACTAAATTAGTTCTGCCTACCCATGAGCATGGGAGGTGTTTCCATCTCCTGGTATCCTCTTTGATTTCTCTTTTTAGATTTTTTTTTTTTTTTGCCAGTCCTGGGACTTGGACTCAGGGCCTGAGCACTGTCCCTGGCTTCTTTTTGCTCAAGGCTAGCACTCTGCCGCTTGAGCCACAGTGCCACTTCTGGCCGTTTTCTATATATGTGGTGCTGGAGAATCGAACCCTGGGTTTCATGTCTAGGAGGCAAGCACTCTTGCCACTAGGCCATATTCCCAGCCCTCTTTTTAGATTTTTATAGTTCTCATTAAATAGATCATTCATGTCTTTGGTTAGGTTAATCCCTAGGTAATTTATCCTTTTTTAGGTATTGCAAATGGTATTGTTTCCATAATTTCCTTTTCTGCTTGTACACTGCTGGTGTACAGAAAAGCTGCTGATTTTTTTGGATTGATTTTGTAAACTGCTACTTTGCCAAAATGGTTTATTAGTTCTAAGAGTTTGGGTACTGAGTTTTTTGGGTCAAGAGACATAGTGGGCATCTTAGGAACCTAAGTCAATCATAATTTGTCTCAACTCCTTCAGGTGGAAGATGGGGTGTGAGTGGAATACAGATTGTGTGTGTATGTGTGTGTTTCCCCAGTCCTGGGGCTTGAACTCAGGGCCCGGGCACTGTCCCAGCCTCAGATCACATGTTGCTGAGCCCTAAAAACAGCTATTCACTCTTCACAGTCCCTTCTTTGAAACCTTTAGGGCCCAAAGTATTTCCAGGCTCAAAATTTCCCCAGACTTCAGGGCTGGGAATGTGGCTTAGTGGTAGAATGCTTGCCTAGCATCCATGAAGCCCTAAGTTCCATTCCTTAGTACCACATAAACAGAAAAAGCCTGAAATGGCACTGTGGCTCAAGTGGTAGAGCGCTAGCGTGAGCAAGAGAAGCTCAGGGACAGTGCCCTGGATCCTGAGTTCAAGCCTCAGGACTGGCCAAAAAAAAAAGGAAGACTTTATACAATTTCTATTATGTCCTATTCCTGATAGAAGCTGGAGTTGTGTCTTTAGCCAAAATGAGAGCATTTTAACTACATAGCTAACTACACTGATAAGCACAGTACATGGAAAAAACACAAAATTGTGGTTCCCTGTGAGCTGAAGTCAGCCTTCACTACCCAGTAACTTCAGCCGAGCCCATTTGGGTTTGGGGCTTGCAGACACAGGGCTGGGGCTGGTAAGGAAATGAGCACAGAGCCATTACCCAGCAAGGCCATGTTCCTGTGCTTCTCCAGCATCTCATCCTGGTAGTGGTTTTGTGACCAGTCAAGGTGACCCTACTCATCTGAAGAACCCTGCCACTTCTGGTCATAGTACCATCCATTCCTACAAATATCTGTTATTCTGCAGGTTGGTTGAAGTTGGGGCTCTGGACAAGGTCACTCAATATTAACAATGGGTTTAAGACTCAAGCCAGCCATGTTCTTTTTTCTGTACTACACAAGCTTATTCACATCTGTTCTCTATAGAGCTACTTGGTAATGTTCTAGGTTTTTCACACCATTTGGTCTCTAAGTCAACTATACTTAGTTCTGCTGTTACATAAAAGCAATCACTTTAGAGCACAGTAAGCAAATGGCTATGGCTGTGTTCCAACAAAAATTTACCACCAAGTCCCCTATACAATACTGTCTTCTGTCCTAGGAGAGGAAGTCCTAATGGAAGTGACACCATAGCTGTGAAGGGGTAGGATGGGAGGACATTGGAGAAGGGAACTATGGGAATACACACCAGCCTCAATTTCCTCCAAGACTCTTGGTTCTGACCCCTGTCCCCACTCAATCCCATTGCCTTAGCCAATCAGAGGGCAAGACAGCACACAGTTGCAAGGAGAGTACATCTAGAAGGAAAATGCATCTAGGTGCAAAGTGCATCTCACTGTACTCAAGTCATGGGCAGAGCAGTATGGACCCCTCGTCCATGTGTCTTTGCAGCCCTTGGAGTAGAGGCTGGCATCTGTCCACCACGATCCCTTCTTGACAAGACACAGTGGGGGTACAGAGGTCACACCATTTGGGTAATTACCCTAACCAACTGCCTACAATCACATACCTAAAACTCACAACTAGGGCTGGGAATATGGCCTAGTGGCAAGAGTGCTTGCCTCGTGTACATGAAGCCCTAGGTTCGATTCCCAAGCACCACATATATAGAAAACGGCCAGAAGTGGCACTGTGGCTCGAGTGGCAGAGTACTAGCCTTGAGCAAAAAGAGGCCAGGGGCAGTGCTCAGGCCCTGAGTCCAAGGCCCAGAACTGGCAAAAAAACAAACAAACTCACAACTAGTTCTAACCCTCTGCCTTAAATTTTTTTTTAATTAAAAAAAATTGTGTGCCAGAACTGGGGCGTGAGCCAGGGCCTTGAGCTTTCTCAACTTGCTTGCTCACTTAATACCTCCAGTCTGGCTTTTTTTTGCTGGTTAATTGGAGATGGTGTCTCTAGGATTTGTCTGCCATGTCTGGTTTTGAACCCTAATCCACAGCATCTCAGCCTCCTGAGAAGAGCTAGGATTACAGTCATTGGGCTGGGGCTTGGTTGCTTTATTTTTATTTTTTTCCTCTGGTCTGCACGATTTACAGATGAAAAGCACTACTTGCCCTAAAGGAAGTAGGAGCCACTTAACAATAAAGACCATGCACGCGGGGGGTGGGGGTGGGGTGTTGGTGCCTTAGATGCTGCGTGGGAACCGCTGGCGGCCTGTCCCTTCCTGTGTACAATCAATTCTTCAAACTCACTTCGGCCCATCTAAAATGCTGCTTCTCAGTAACATGTGCCACATCCTCCTCACAACCACATCGGGTTAAATTCATCGCACTCTGATCCTTCTAAGAAGCTGAAAAACGAGCATCCGTCCAATATTCAACCATAGGCACCGCACAGGGCCCTAGGACCCTGCGCCCGCATCCTGGACCTGGACCTGGACCTTGCAGGGCGGGTGAGGGGGTCACTGGAAGTTGGGTCCCCAAACACCCAGCTCTCTTCACTGTCTCCCTTCCCAAAACCTGCCCGGCGCCTCTAGCCAGCGTCTTCTCTAGGAATTCCTGAACGCAGTGTTTGGAGTCCACCTGGCGGAGGCCATTAGTACTGGCAGGACTCCTCCGGCGGGTTACCACCAGACCACAACTCTGATCAGTGATTATCAGGATATTCTGGACCTCCGCCTTCCTCCCACTGCCGCACGCACGCGCACCACGCAGAGCGTCATCCCTATCGGCCGCTCTAGGATGGCGGAGTCCAGCAACTCACTGATCAAGTAAAGGACGCGTTCCATTCGTACGCCTCCTCTGGCTCGGACCAATCAAAGATCTCAGAGCAGCTACGTAAAAACTAGGCTCCGCCCCTCCTGGGCTCAGGCAAAGCTATGGGTTTTCCCACGAGTAGATTTCTCCAGATCAGGTGCAGAACCTCTAGGGGTGGGCGGCAAGGCAGTGCTATAGGGATTTTGAGAAGTCCCTTTGACTTGTGTCAAGCGGCAGGACCAGATTTTTTGAGCGAGCCCTGGACATTAACGAATTAATATGTGCTGTCTCTTCAACATAGAAATAAGAAAAATAGGTACTTCTTCTAAATGTCATATTGTGATGCTTCTCTGCTTCACAAATGTAATTATTTTACTAAAGAAAACAGCCATAGCACTAGTAGTAGTGGCTATAGAAATTAAATATCAGGGCTCTTTAAATCATGTGAGAAAATTATAATAGTTGCATACTTATTTCTGTCCATTGATTCAGAAGTTTATTTAAACATTACATTGGAAAGCTTTGTATGCTGTGTGTGTGTACATGTGCGCGCATAAGGAGGGTGGGCTGCGGCTTGGATTCAAGGCCTGGGCACTGCCCGTGGCTTTTGTGCTCTTATCACTTAAGCTACAGCTCGGCTTATGGCTTTTTTGGTGGTTAACTGGAGATAAGATTCAAAGGGACTTTCCTGCCCAGGCTGGCTTTGAATGACGATCTTCTGATCTCAGCCTCCTGAGCCACCGGCGCCTGGCGGATATTGGATTTTTAAAACTTTTTTTAAAAAGATATATATGTAAGACAAACCTGTGATTTGTAAAAACAAACCTGGACTTCAGCCCGTTTTGTTTTGTGACAGGACACCGTCGAACTCATGATCGTTTTTGCCTCATCTCCCAGCTGCTGAGATTATAGGTACACTTCACCATGCCCCAGCCATCCTCTTTTTTTTTTTTTTATCCAGTCCTGGGGCTTGAACTCAGGGCCTGAGCACTGTCCCTGGATTCTTTTTGCTCAAGACTAGCACTCTACCACTTGAGCCACAGCCCCACTTCTGGCTTTTTGTATATATGTAGTGGTGAGGAATCGAACTTCATGTATACGAGGCAAGCACTCTTGCCACTAGGCCATATTCCCAACCCCAGCCTTTCTTATAATAGTGCCCCAGGTCTGTAAACAGGCTAGAGCTCATTTTGTCGCCCTTCAAATCATGGCATCTGTGCAAGTCCAGCGAAGGACTGCGCTCCGGGATGGCGACCCACTTCCCGTGAGCCTCTGCTCCCCGCGCCGGCTCGCGCGCAGGCTCTCTACCCAGCAACCTTTGCGCGGCGCGGCGCGGTGCGGCGCGGCTTAGCGGACACTAGGACTCCAAGATGGCGTCAGTAGGTGAGTTCCCCTGCTTCTTTTTTGGCTGTGGCATTGAAGGCAGAGGCTCTAAGTCGTGTCCAGATCCGTACTGGGAGGAGAGGGAGCTGCGGAGCCGCCCGCCGTCCCCTCAGGGACTTCACGTGAGGCGCGGTGGACCCTGGCTCCAGGGCCCTGCGCCATCCGCCCCTCCTCTGCGCTCCCCGCCGCGGCTCGAAGCCGTTCAGGGCAGTGAGCCGGCCGCCCAGGGCTGTGCGCTGGGCGCGGGTGGCTTGGAGACGCGCCCGGGCCTGTCACGGTGGTGTCTTCGGTCCCTCCATCCCTCAGCTAAGGATCTGCTGACTGCATCCTTCCCTCTGAGGCTCGAGCCTGACGCGCAGCCTCTGCCCACCTTCCCCAAGCAGAAGCTTCCGTTAAGCTCTAGGAAAGAGCTGGTGCCTACGACGGTGCCGGACGCTACATTCCGGTGGGTGCGTGTAGATGGAACAGGCTTGCCCGGGTGAAATGACCTGTTCAAGGTCACAGCTCTTGATCGGGCTGAGCCCAGTGTGAAGCCTCCGAGGTAAATAAATGAGCTTAATTCACCGGGCGGTCGGCTCCCTGACACCCATCTGCTTGCTGTGCCTCCCGATCGATTGTCTAGTTTCTTGACAGTGCCTCGCCTTGTAAACCCAGGCTGATGTTGAATTTGTGATCCTGCTGCCTCAGCATCCCAAGTGGATGCAGATGTGCCGCCACCATGCCCGGCTTGATTTTTTAATATGTTTTTAAGTAGGAAACCATATTTTAAGTGTGCATCATAGTAGTCTTATTAAGGTGTCAATGCAAGGCATGTTAATTCCATTGTATTTCATATATACATTACTACACTGACGTTTGAATTGGCCTTGGAGCCATGCTCCCTGCTATCCTTTTGTAAAGATGGGGAAAATAAGTCCTTAAGATATGTGGCTTGTTAAGGTCATATCATCCCAACAGTGCTTTATGGGTTTATTTTTTAAATTTTGTTGTTGGTTGTGGGGCTTGAACTCTGGGCTCAAGGCCAGCATTCTACTACTTGAGCCACAGCACCACTTCCGGTTTTCTGGTGGTTAATTGGAGATAAGAGTCTGGTGGATTTTCATGCCCAGGCTGGCTTTGAACCTTAATCCTCAGATTTTAGCCCCCTGATTAGCTAAGATTACAGGCTTGAGCCACCGGTGCCTGGCTTGCTCTTTCTCCTTCTCTCTACTTTTCCTCCTTCCTTCCTTCCCTCCCTCCCTTCCTTTTCTTTTTTTCCCTCCCTCCCTCCCTCCCTCGCTTTCTTTCCTTTTATTGACCGCTGGGCTTGAGCTCAGGGTTAAGTGGTGTCCCTAAGCTAAGCTAGTGCCACAGCCCCACTTCCAATTTTCTGGTGGTTAATTGGAGATAAAATGCTTTTGTGTGGGCTGACTTTGAACCATGACCCTCAGATTCAGCTTCCTGAGTATCTAGGATTACAAGCGTAAGCCACCAGCACCCTGCCGGTAATGGCACCCTTGATACTGTGATCCACTCAGGACCCTTCCTATGTTTTATCTCCAGGCTTATTGTGATGTGGCCTGAGCCCACTGACCCATTTGGAAAGGCTTTTACTAAGTTATTTGACTTCTTGAAATATGTTGTCTCATTTCTAGCTCTGAAAATTGTTGATCTTAGCAGTTCCAAGTAGGCTGCTTGAGGTTGGAATTCCTCAGGCTGGCATACCTGGGCAGGTTGGCACCTGAGGGAGCCAGGTGCTTCTCAAAGCCTGTCCCTAATGACCAAGTGTGTCCGGTCAGAGCAAGGGTACTTGCGGGTGCATCCACTGGGCTCCCTCTTCCCTCCTATTCTCTGGCTACACATTTCCAAAGGTTGGATAGGTCATCCTTAGATTGGCTTCAGGAACCTGGCTAGTTCTGAGGTTCAGTTGTGCCTACCATGCTGTGTATGAGACCTTGGCCAACTTGCCCAACCTTTCTGAGTATATCTTTTCCTACCAAGGGAAAAGAATGGATTATTTATGGTGATTAAATGAGCCAAAATATGTAAAGTAAGTATTGGTTTCACAGTAACCTAGTATGGCCTCTATTTTCTTCCTTATGGTCTTTAACTCTCTCTCACTCGCTCTCTTTTTTTCCTTTTTTTTTTTTTTGCTGGTCCTGGGGTTTGAACTCAGGGTCTGGGCACTATCCCTGAGCCTCTTTGTGCTCAAGGCTAGCACTGTATCACTTGAGTCACAGCACCACTTTGGCTTTTTTGAGTGGTTTATTAGAGACAAGAGTCTCACTGAGACTTTACTGCTTGGGCTAGCTTTGAAGCTACGATCATAGGCATGAGCCACTGGCACCTGGCTTCTCTCTGTTTTATTTTTTTTTAAGTTAAAGGTCATTTTGTTTACTGACAGGATTAAAAACCATAACTTCAGGGCTGGGGATATAGCCTAGTGGCAAGAGTGCCTGCCTCGGATACACGAGGCCCTAGGTTCGATTCCCCAGCACCACATATACAGAAAACGGCCAGAAGCGGCGCTGTGGCTCAAGTGGCAGAGTGCTAGCCTTGAGCGGGAAGAAGCCAGGGACAGTGCTCAGGCCCTGAGTCCAAGGCCCAGGACTGGCCCAAAAAAACAAAAAACAAAAAACAAAAACACAAAAAAAACCATAACTTCAAGCAGAGCAAACACACCACTGACCCCATAACAAAGAACTGGTGTTGATACAGTGTTTAAGCAATGCCACACTTAATTTTGGCAAAGTGCTGTATTCTTTGTATAAAACTAAGCCAATTATAAATTTTTTTCTAAAAACAGAAAAAAATAGTGGCTTAGGAAAATAAGCTGCCATTTATGCATAGTTTGATGTGCAGTATATAACCTAACCAAATGACCCTTTTGAGTTTCAAGTTGATGAAAAAAAATTATGTCCAGAAACACACGAAGAAAACACATAATACATCTACAATCCTCTTCCGTTCCCATAACACACCTTGCCCTTGAAAAGCAAATGTGTTCACAATTTTACTTAAGGAAAAAATGCCACTTCTTACAAAATAACACACACAAATATTGATTAAAATTCAAACTTCTGGAAGAAAACAAGCAAAAAGGAAACAAAAGCTCTCACACACTGAGGCTTGAAAATACACACATTTAACTACCTCAAATACTGGTCTGGTTTTTATACAAGTCCACCTATAAAACAAATACTAAAACTTGAAGTGAACACCAGAAAAACGGGGCAACAATTATAACATTTTTAAATGTCACAAGGAAAATTCTCAATGATACACAGAACATTATCCACTTAAGCTACCTTATTCAGAATGGTAATTTCTTCCACATAAAGTATGGTGTTTTTAGTGGTTTTTTTTGGTAAGTTATTCCTAGCAAGTTGAAATTGAAATATCGTCATGCTCCATAAAGCAGTTGATGAGCAGTTTTGCCATTATATAGGGTTAGGCCTAAAATAGCCGTTTTAACAGAATGTGTTTATTCGTAACTTGATATATGTACAGTCACTGTGTAGTGACACCACATTCCTCCCTGAATATCTAAAGTAGACACACAAAAAGAAGTTAGTTGGGTGCCAGTGGCTTATACCTGTAATCCTAGCTACTCAGGAAGCTGAGATGTGAAGACCGTGGTTCAAAGCCAGCCGAGGCAGAAAAGTCCCCGTGAGACTGTCTCCAATTAACCACTCAAAAACTAGAAGGGGTACTGTGTCTCCAGTAATAATAGAATGCTAGCTTTGAGCATAAAGAGGCTCAGGGACAGTGTCCAGGCCCGGAGTTCAAGCCCCACAACCAACAACAACAAAAGATGTTGTGTGCACTGTTGACAGATTATTAGTGAATGTGGGGTTTTTTTGTTTTTGTTTTTTTTTACTTCTTGTTTTTCCCTACTGCCTTTGAGTGTGGGGTTTTTTGTTGTTGTTCTTCTTTTTCAGTACCACTGAAGGAAAAGAAACTAATGGATGTCAAACTAGTAGAGCTGCCAAACTGGATTTTGATGCGGGACTTCACCCCAAAAGGCATTGCCGGAGCATTTCGAAGAGGTCAGAGCCTACAGATTGTGTATAAATGAAAAAAGTTCTTCTCTTCTCTTTTTGCAGTGAATTAATTTGAGCAAAAAAGTCCTTGTTTCAAGACTAGTAAGTTCTGTTTTCTTTTGTTTTTGCCAGTCCTGGGGCATGGACTCAGGGCCTGAGCACTGTCCCTGGCTTCTTTTTGCTCAAGGCTAGCACTCTACCTCTTGAGCCACAGCACCACTTCTGGCCATTTTTTATATATGTGATGCTGAGGAATTGAACCCAGGGATTCATGTATACGAGGCAAGTACTTTACCACTAGGCCATATTCTCAGCCCCAAGACCTGTAGGGAAGGATGGGAGAGGGGATTTCAGTCTTGAATTTCCATGTTTGATTCATCTCTTCAAAGTTCAGTCTGAGATTTCAGAAAGTGTTTGCCTTACTTTCTTTCTTTGGTTTTGAGATAGGTTATCACCGTGTTGGCCAAGATACCCTGCATCTCATAATCCTACTATCTTAACCTCCAGATGAGTGCTGGGATTATAGGTCTCCTACCACACCTAGCTGAAAAGGGAGGAAAAATGTGCCTATGAGTATTTTGAATCGTCTCAGTCTATGAGCTTGCTTATCTATGCCATGACTTCCACAGGAGACATTTAAAATGCCCTGTCTTCCAGGTGTATGCATTGAAAAAGTGCAAGACTAAGGCTAAGAATTTGGCTTTTAAAGCCAGAAATAGTGCTTTGGCTCAAGTGGTAGAGTACTAGCCTTGAGCACAAGACCAGGGACAGTGCTCAGGCCCTGAATTGAAGCACCAGGACTGGCAAAAAAAGAGTGCAGGGTTTCTGGGTACAGCCAACTACTCATCTACTTAGAAGGCAGAGATCAGGAGACTGAGATCTGAGGATCACCATTCAAAGCTAGCTGGAGCAGGAAGGTCTGTGAGACTATTATCTCCAATAAACTACCAAAAAAGCTGGAAGTGGAGCTGTAGTTCAAGTGGTAAGAGTGCTAGCCTTGAGCAAAACAAGCTCAGATAGTGCCCAGGCCCTAAATTCAAGCCCTAGGCCTGGTGCATGCGCACACACGCATGCATGCACACACACAGTGAGGCAGAATTAGGATGGGCCTAGCATTGGAGTTGGTCTTAGGCCGTGGGACTGGAAGCTACAGAGGACATTTGTGCTATCTGCCTTTCATCAGTCAGTGGAATGTAGGGTGAATGGCTTGAGAGCTAAGAAAAGAACCCACCTTGAACTATAGGATGCACTGTTGCAACCATAGGATGCACTGTGGCAGTAAACGCCTTCTCTGTTGCAGGTTATGACCGATACTTCAACAAGTACATCAATGTGAAGAAAGGGAGCATTGCCGGGATCAACATGATGCTGGCTTGCTATGTGCTTTTCAACTACATCCGTTGCTACAAGGATCTCAGTAAGTGCTGAACTGGAGGGAATGGTCCAAATGCAGTATATAGGATACTGCTTGTGACAAACACAGGAAAATCTAGACTAAATGTAATGCTTGTGTGAGATATTCCTCAAGATGTTGGTGTCACATAGTAAGAACACCAACTTGAAAGGAACTAAGCAAGGCAGTGTTTACTTCTGCAGAAGGGTGTGCCATCCGCCAAAATCTGGCAAGCAAGCTCACAGCAGGCAGGCTGCTCCCCTTTTATCCCGTTATAACCCATCAGGCCTCACCCCTCTGCTTGGATTGGCTGAGCTCAGGTTCACAATCTGCTACAGGATGTATTTAACAGGAAAAGGATATAACTAAAGTTCAATGATCTTGTGACAGAATATCTTAAAGTCTTAACAGGAAAAGGGTGTAACTAAAATTTAATCAGCAAGGGCCAAGCCAGGAATTTTTCAGAAAAATTAGTTCTTCCTAGGTTATAGAAAGTTACCAACATTGACAGAAAAGATTGCTTTTCTCACTCCTGAGAAGCATCCTGTTAAGCTATTGCAGGCTTGATCTTCCTTAGCAGTCAATGCAAAGAGGAAAACAGGTTCATGTGGCAGAAATGTAAAAAAAACACACAACCCCCCCCCCCCCCAAAAAAAAAACCAGCTGTGAACAGCTGTGTGTGGCTCCAAGACCTGAGCTGGTCTCAACACCTGGGGCTGGGGGGGGGGGGGTGGAGATGCCCGGAACTGTGTCAGTGGCAGCAGCTTCTGGCTGCATTCTCAGGCTGACAGTATATATCCCCTACCAGTTTGCTGTGCCAGAGCAAAGCTGTCTCTAGACAGATTCTTGGGGAACTTTGTTTAGTGCCTTCCTGGAAAGGAAGAGGGTCTGCTAATTCTTCTGGTGCTGGCAGGTGGGGCTGTGCTGTCTTTAAGGAAGTAGGAAGGTTTCATGTGACCATGCCTGCTGTGGTCTCACTAGAAACTCCTAAGGTACCTTTTCCCGATTTCAGAACATGAACGGCATCGCAAGTACCACTGAAGAGCACATGAGGCTACTTGTATTTTTGATGGCAGCTGCCTGGCCTGGCTCCCATCTGTCACCTTAATCGCAGCAGAGTCCCTCCACATCCTGAGACAATGCCCAATAAAAGGTGTCTGGTATGTGCTGTCATTGTCTGGTGCCCAGGTGCATCTCTGCGGAGGCATGAAGTTCAGACTGTTCAGGACTTTGTCCCAGAACACCTTAGTGATGTCCATGCAGCATTACTAGCCTAAGGGGTCCCATGTCAACTAGTTTCAACTGTCTAGGCTCTGCCCTCATCTGGGAGCACTGGCTACTTGAAGGCCTTCTGTTAGTTGTCACCACCCTATAAAGCAGTGGCCCCATGTCACTGAGAATATCAGACCACTCTTGATCACATTCCCTTCCTCCATTTCACATGAACCTAAGCCCCAAAACTTCCAGGAAGATGTCACTGAGCAATGTGGCACTCCTAGTGAGATGGCTCCATTGGCAGAATGTCCAAGCACTGGCCTGATGCAAGCTTCTTCCTGGCCCTCTGGGTGGCAGGAAGCCGGTACTGAGCTGAGGCCCTCCTAGGTGAGCTGTTTGGACAAGGTGTCCTCCAGCATCTGATAGGCTAACGTTGCCACTGTGGCACAGTGGCCCTTCCCTTCTCTCCATGAGATCTACCAAAGGACAGGAAGTACCAATGTCACCCTCCTCAGAATGCTCATGAGGAATACGACACAGTTAAAAAAAACAAGCTTTAATCAACTTCATAAAAATGGTCTTGTGGTTGAACTGGGATAGGGCCACTCTCCCAGCAGGCTGCAGGTGACAGTTTCACATTTTCTAGGCTCCAGGATGAGGTGATAGGTCCTCTGCATGCTCCATGTCTGAATGACAGTACAGATGCTCTCCATTGGTAGGAGGTAGGTGCAGAAGGATTGGATCAGCTATTGAAGGGTGTGTGTGTGATTCCAGCTTAGAGTGTACCTTAAGCACTGTTAGGCAGGGTGCTCCATAGGAGTGAGCCCAGGAGAAAGGAGGGCCCCAACCAGGGGATGCCTGTGCCTGTTTCAGCTGCTGCCGCCAGGGCCAAGGCCGGACAGGAAGTGACTGAACTTGCCAGGGAAGATGCCCTCACTCATTCAGATCACACAGCATCTGGACTCAGCAGGACATGGAGTAGCTGGTACAACCAGCCCATAGGCTCATATGAGCTGCCCTGAGGGGAAAGGCCATCTTCCATATCCATCTGTGTAGCAGGAGCCTTTTGCCTCAACACTCCCTGCCCCTGAAGGGCTGGTGCCAAGGCATACGTGGTAGTCACTTGGGAGCCCAGCTGAAGCATGTGTCCCTTAAATCACAGCAAAAAGATAGACTAAGAGAGGGCCCCACTGTGGCCCTGCACATGGGCCCCCAGGCTCGGCCAGAGTCCCACTGACGCTACATCCAGTAGTCAAGTGCACACTCCCAGCAGGGCCCCTTGGGCTGCTCTGAGCTGGCTCCAACTGCTGTCACTGTCCACTGAGAAAGGCCAAGTGCCCTTTGGTGCATCTGTTGGCATAGTGTCCTTTTTCACCACACTGGGGATAGCAGGAGAGGGAGAAGAGACAAAACAACATTTTTTCAAATGCAATTTCCATCTAAGGCTGCCCACCAAATGCCAGCCAGGGAAAGACTGAAAATGTTGGTACAATTACTTGAAAACACAGCTGAGAGCTCCAGGAAAAAAACCACGGGGAACTCATGGTGGGTGAAGGCAGAGTAAGGCCATCAGAGTGGCCTTACACAAGTGGGGGCCAGGACAGAGGCCCTCTGTACAAAGATCACTTACCTCTGAGCCAGTGCCTAGGGTGCCCCAAGGGAACAAGGAACAATGTGAGGGAAGCCACCAGGCTCTGGCCAGCTTGGCCATTGCTGTGGGCATGGAGGGTGGGCTGCACCTGAGGGTTTCCCTCTGGCCATACGTATGTCTAGGCTTCCCTTCCGTCAGAGATGGGCAGTGGTTAGCAAGGTGAGTAGAGCTGACTCTATCACCTGACACGTGACTTGCACTGGCTGATTATTCAGGCTTTTCTGTACCATCTGTTCTTGTGACACCCAAAACAGGAGAGAATTTTAAAGAAGTGAATGGCACAGGGTTGGGAGGTTGCTAGGATTCCCAGCTCTGCACTCTTCCTTGCCACTAGATCCCCATTACCCCCCTCCCCTCCCCAGGTTTCCTTCTTTCATTCCACCATCACTACCCATCCACCTCACCTGGTCATGTTACTCAGGATTTAAATTAAGTCTCCCCAGTGATGCCCACTCTGAATTCATATGCACCTTTCCTTTCCATGTCTTTAGACACCCAGGCAGAGCCAGGAGCAAGCCAGACAAATGCCTGGCTGCTGAGCCAGAGTCCTGGGTCCCATCTTTCTTGAGGGCACCTTGTACACCAGGTTAAGCATGCACCCTTTGGCTCCACACTGCCTCTACAAGGCACTGAGGTCAATGACAACAGACAAGAACCAAGGTGTCCAAGTGGCAGTCCTACTGTCACTAGGAGCCAAGGCCATAAACTGTCAACAGAAAACTGGTAAAAGTGATTATGCAGCCATTATAAGTTTAAGATTAGATTTCTTATGTTGGCACAGAAGGGCTCTATGAATTTTGATATATAAATCAGCTGGCCTCAAATGCATGATCCTCCTGCCCCACGCCTTCTAAGTGCTAGGATTACAAGCATGGCCACATATTTGCTCTTTCAATATTAAGATGAGGTTGTGTAACCAAGTTTTCAAGAGTAGTTCGCCATAGGCTTGAAAGCCTCTGGAGGGGGCAGGTTGGTTTAGAAGGGCATGACTAATGGACAACACTTACTGTTCAGTTTTTTGTGCTTGTGAGGAATTCCTGAATATGCAGTCTTGTGGGTTTAGTTCTTTTGCTAGCCATTTCTGTTCATTCCCCCAGTGATGTTTGTATTCTGTATGGCTTGGGTGGCTCCCATGCACCTCAGAGCACATGGAGATGCTTTTATGAGGTGATAGAGGAGTGCAGGGGGATGGGCAAGCAGAGATCAGAAAACCCAGTGTGGCCAGGCACTAGTGGCTCATGCTTATAATCCTAGCTACTCAGGGCCGAGATGGAAGATTATGGTTTGAAGCCAACCCTGGGCAGGAAAGTTTTATCTCCAGTTAACCACCCAAAAGCCAGAAATGGTGCTGTGGCTCAAAGTGATATAGCAGAAAAGCTCAGGGAGAGCTCCCAGGTCCTGAGTTCAAGCCCCAGGACCAGCACAAAAAAAAGAAGACCCAGTGCTTCAGCTCTCATCAGGGGTGTGAACACAGGCAGTTAACTTGCAAATCTTTGTTTTGTTTTTGTTGCCAGTCCTGGGGCATAGACTCAGGGCCTGGGCACTGTCCCTGGCTTCTTTTTGCTCAAGGCTAGCACTCTGCCACTTGAGTCACAGCGCCACTTCTGGCTTTTATCTGTATATGTGGTGCTGAGGAACTGAACCCAGAGCTTCAAGTATACGAGGCGAGCACTCTACCACTAGGCCATATTCCCAGTCCCTAACTTGCAAATCTTCAGTACTTTTCCTCTCCACCCAGAGCCAGGAATGAGAGACAAATTCCTCCACAGGTTTAGGTTCACTTTTCCCAAGCATCCCCTTTTAAGTGTACTTTCCTAATGCAGTTCCTCCCAGCGCAGGCCCAAAGCTGTCCTACTTCTAGCCATAGGCTTCAAGGCACCACTGCTCCCTGCACGTGGCTGCTCCATGCTGGGCCTTGTTGAAGATTCCCTCTCCACTGTGCTCCACCTTGCCCTGACGTGCCACGGGGCTTCAGGCCACCCTAGTATCATCCCCTCCCCCCTTATACTTGCACGCAGCAAAAGCAATGTTTCAATTTTCAAAAGCAACCAGAACATGTGGGGAGTGAGGGCATGGCTGCTGACTTGAGAGAGGCCCCCACCCCTCCCCAAGCTTGAGACTCACCTTGTAACAGGTGACCTGCTCCAGTGGCCGGGGTCCCCGGTTGCCTGCACTGCTGTTCTGACTCTGCATGACCCCGATGACCTGCGGGGCTCTCTGCTGATTGGGAGAAGAGTTCTGACTCGTTAACTGGATCAGGGAGGACGACCTTTGTAATGGCGGATTGTTACTTTGCTGGAAAGAGTTACACAACACGGTTTTACTGCGGAAAACACGTGCACGAAGACTACCGTGGGGACAGAAAAAAAGAGGGCGGGACTGCTCCCCCATGACCAGCAGGAAGAGGGCTCCGCGATGGCCCGGCTCTAGAGAGCGGGTGGAAAAGAAACTTCTGATGATGGTGGCAGTAGCTGCTGCCCGAAAACACCATGCAGACACACAAAAACGAAAAAGAAAAGAAAAGAAAACACCAAAGAGACAAAAGGCGGTCTCTGGGGCAGTGGGGTGAGGGCATGATCAGGCCTTACTTTTGGTTCTGAGGTTCTAGCTTCACGTCAGGATGAACGCTTGGTTCAGCCAGATGTTTAGCAGCCTACACGGCGAGCAACAGTCACAGAAAAACAGTTGGAGCCTGACACTCTGACCTGCATTCTAGGGGCTGACAGGGGCCTCCTCTGGGGAGTCAATGTGACAGAGAGGGCTGGGGGCTCCTGCAGTGGGGCCGGAGCACTGTGGGTTGGAGCTCCAGCCCTGGAAATGCAGCCCATGTGCTGGGAATGGGAAGTCCTGGCTTTCCCCTGGAAGTCTGACTGGTGTGGCATTGCCAGCTCCTGAGGGTGGGTGGAGGGCAGGCTCAGCCACATGGCACTCAAGGCCTGAGTGGGCTTTGGCAAGTGGCTCAGGCCATCCAGGTAAGAAGTAAGGCTTCATAATAGGCAGGCTAGTTTACTGGGAGGAGGGGGGTTTAGGGTGGGGGCGGGGCGGCAATGCTGGAGGCCCTGCCTGCCTTCCTGTGGGCCTAACCGTCCATACTCCCATAACCAAATCAGGGTGTTCTTGATTTGGGGGTTGCTTCCCACATCTGTTTCCCTCTTTCCTTGTACTGAGGCAACAGACCAGCAATACCATGGGATGATCTAGAAACCTACAGTAGTGATCAGTCTGGCCAGAGAGCAATGGTGTAGTCCTGCCCTTCTAGTGCAGACACTCTGCCTAGTGGTGTCTCCTCAGGCAGGCCCCTTCCTATGAAGTCCAATTTTCCTATTTGTGAAGGGAAGTCTGTCCCCACCCAGCTCTCCAGTCGGATGCAGCGACCCTCCTCAAGCTTACACAGAACAACAGAGGAGGCCTCGAAGGCCTCCCGCTCTAAGAGATGCTCCCATCTCCAGAGGCCATGTGAACTGTTCTGCTCTGACGCTCACCCTGTCCCCAGCAGCCCTCAGCTGGGTCGAGGCAGATGCACACCCAGGCGGCACGGTACCTTTGTTGGTGGCTGTGTCTGTTGCGGCAGTGGGGGCTGCTCAGTGGTTCCCATGGGCAGTTCAAATCGAGGGCTGGTCACCACCAGAGGGGAGGAGAAAGAAAAGAGCATGAGAGAGGACCTGCCAGGGGATGTAGGACAATGAAGCACACCCCACCTTGTAAGCAAACATGGCCTAAAGCCCCTAGCACTCAGCCATGCCACTGGGGGCTGCAAGAGTTACAGGAAGAACAGGACAGACAGACACCACAGCCACCCAGAACTGGCAGAGGGATCTTGCCTACTATACAGGAGGGGCTGTTTGAATAGAAGCCCTGTCCTAGGTGTGCTCTACACCACTGTTCATAGGGAACCCAAGCACAGGACTGCCTGGGGTCTCTAAATTTCCCATCAGGCTCAAGGCCTCCCATCCCCAGATAGCCCACAGCAAGGCTGGTCTGGGCAGAGCCGCCATTGGGTTCCAGAAGCAGCAGTAGCCATAAGCGTGGTTTCTCCATTTCCTAACCCAACCAGCCTCTGGGTCTGAGGCCACTCAAGAACCAGCTGCCCCCAGGAGCATCCAGGGTGGGGACAGAGTACTCACTGCATGAATTTACATGAGGGTCCCTCTGGGCAGAATCCCACGAGGTAATTGACGCAGATGACTCTCCGCGTGTGCCGGTGCCTGCACAGGGGACCTGCGGAGCCCAGCGCCAGAGTCATTCAGATGTCCCCTCTGTGGGAGAATGCCCTGGTGTCCCAGACAACCTGGGTACAGAGGACCAGGGCATAGCTCCAGATAACACCTTCGCCTTGTAAGCTGCCCACTATGCTAGAGGCCTGCTTATTTGTGGAGGACAACAGGCAGGACTTGGCCTCTGCACTAGCCTTCTCATTAAAAATACAGGCGAAAATTTCTCCCCCATCTCCCCATGTCCCCACTGGGAGCCCTGAGAGGCGAGGTATGAAAAGGCCTCACAGTTGAATGTGGTGGTGAATGGCAACAATCCCAGACCGAGGAGAATGTTCAAGACCATCCTGGGCTTTGTTTAAAAAAAAAAAAAAAGGCTTCAGCCACACATCAGTTTTTCTGGGACAGGCAGGGTCTTTCCAGATGCCTGGCCAGGGTCCTAGCTCCTGGCACCTACCATGCTTGCAGAAGCCACGGTCGTACCAAGGGCAGTCCTTGATCTTGGACTCCGGGTCTATGTGCAGGAAGGGGCACTCCTTGTTGCTGCATTCCCCTGCAGGAGACCAGACGTGTGGGTTCTTGGAGCAGGGCAGGCCCCATTCGGTCCCTGCACCCTCCCCATGTCCCCTTCAAGTCTTCTCAGATCCCTCTGCCAGAAGTCAGTGCTGCAGTGGGCATCATCATGGCTCATTTCCTCTCCTGCACTTACCAAGAGCCATTTATCTGTCCCACTGCATTATCTACTACCCATCCCTGGGTCACTAGAGCTAAAGCTCCATGGGACAAGGATGGCATCCCTTTGGTGCTCAGAAGAGGGTCCCCAACACAAGCCTGTGGCTCAAGTGACCTGCAGGCACTGAGCTTGCACTAGCATAGGCTCTGCAGGGGACAGGCAAGCAAAGGGACACCAGAGACATGGCAACTGCCAGACCCAGAACTGTCAGCAATTAGGAGGGAGTCCCAGGCCTGCCCCATGAATGTTAGGGAGCAGATACACTGTAGCGGATGGGAAAACCTCAAGATGTGGGGAAGGCCAAGTCCTAACTCAGTTTGCTTTGATGCCAAAACAAGCCACACGTACCATTAAGGTAGCAGCCAAGCCTGCTGGATCACTGAAATGATTAACATCTTGAATAACATAAAGCATTTCCTACACATCTCAGCTCATCAACTGCACAGCTTCCCACAGGTGTGACCAGCTAGGTCCCTGAACAGGGCCTGGAGCCAGCAGATCCAGGGCCAGAGCTAGCCTTTGTTCAAAATTCTGCACTACCCTTGTCCCTAGATCCTGCAGACAGGCTACCCAGGACAGGGGATCCACGCTCCCCAATTAGAGCTGAAAGCATTCTCTCCAGGTAAAGAGTGGGGCTCACTGCCAGAAGAAGTCAGTCCCCTACCCTCCACCGTCCACTATTGTGAGGTCTATTGGCAAAGAGAAGGAAGCTCCTCAGGCTCTGGGCAATCAGCAACCACAGTGCAGAGAGAAGGAGACACAGACTTCTGGGATAGGCTGGCATCCATGCCAGCTACACAGTTCACTTCTCACTGCAAAACCCTTCCTAGTCTCACAGTCCCCAACCTCCAAAGTGCTACACGCCATTTGGGATTACCAGAGCGCCCCAACATTCCTTCACCCCAGAGCCAGCTCAGGCTGCCAGGCTCTGCCCATATTTCAGAAGGGTGGGAGAAGGCAGCAGGGATGTAGTGTCTGCGTCAGCTCTCGGAGGGCCTCCCAGGGTTCCGTGCGGCTTACCGAACTTGGAGTAGAAGTAGCATTCAGGCATCTTGGTCATGTCATACTCATGCAAGAACTCACACTGGTCCCCTTTCTTGCACAACCCCCGAAGCCAGTGCTTGCACACCACTGTCTTTTCACCACTAATGTGGCGGAATGGGCACATGCCCCCTGGCAAGGAAGAAAGGTTGAGGCTGTGAGTCTCCCCACAGGGGAGTGGGGGGGGAAACAGGCCTGGGAGAGCCAGGGTGCCCTCACCCCGCATAGTGAATGGCACATGCTGGATAGCAGAAGAGGTGTCCTGGCAGAGGGAAGCCAGTGTGCTGGCTAATACTTTCAGTTCGTATAGCTATGCATTTTAAGGTGTTTAGGCATCATGATTTTAGTGATATCACTAGAAGATGGAAGCAAAACAAGCCTAAAGTAGGTGGGAGATCCATTTGTTGATTTAATTCAAGCACAGATACAGTGGTAAACAAGCATGAAAAACTATAGGAGTGTTATTAAACACTAGGACTTGGGAAACCCTAAAGGAGAAAGACAACACCAGGAGAAGTGCCAGGTATGTGGCCCATGTCTCTAATTCCAGTACACGAGGATGGTGAGTTGAGGATAGTCTACATTTCATTCATAGTGAATTATCAAAAAAATTTAAATTGTCTATACCCCGGCTCAAGATTAAGATCATAACTGAAGGAATTATATGCACACATAGGTAGAGGTGTCCCACAGCAAGAACTGACCCAGCTAGGTGAGGCAGGACCATCCTCTGGGGATATCAGATGTCTAACTGCTGGTCTTAAAAGACCAGAATGAAGTTGCAACTGAGAAAGACCAAGACCAGCGCTGTTAAGAACTGTCTAGTATGGCCGCCACTCATCACACGTGCCTATCCAGTACTTGAGTGATCATTAGTGTGACCAAAGAACTAGAATTCTTCAGATTTTTATAACACATCTGTGGCTATTGCCTACAGAACTAGCAGAAAGTTATGGAGTCCTGTGTGAAGCTATAAGATGGCACAGGGCAGGGTAACTGAGCAAACTTGGCAATGAGACCAGGAACCAGCGGGGTAATGACACAGTGTGAGGAACTGGCTGGCACCACTGAGCCATCCCCATGCCACGAGCTTCTTATTCAAGCTTCTGACATTTTTTCCCTACATGGAGCAAGATGCCCAGATCTCTACACAGCCTTTAAGATCCTCAAGGGGTAGGGGTCTTACCTTTGCCACAGGCAGCTTTCAAAAAGAATTCGCAGACGGCAGCTCCCGACTCTGGAGAAAGGAGAAAGGCAACAGCATCAACCAAAGCCAGGTGCCACCGCTGTCAGTGACAAACACAATGAGGAAAGGGAAGAGAACCTTTCTGGTCTTTGAGCCAGGACATAGAAAAGAACATAAACAATGCAAAGCCCAACAAAGCCAGCTAAAACCTGCTATTTAAGCCATGCCATACAAAATGAGATGTGTACACCGAGACCATTATTCTGAGCTTTCTGATCACACCTGTCATCCTAGCTATCAAGAGGCAGGGGTAGGAAGACTGAAGTCACCAGTTAGTCCAGGCAAAAGCAAGACCTGAGGTGAAAACAGACTAAAAGCAAAGGACTAGGGGCATGCTACCCTGAGTTTGAACTCCAAACCATCCACCAACACACACACACACACACACAAACAAATAATGGGTAGGTAATACAAGATCAAAGAACTAATTACCCCCAGCTCAGATCTCTTAAGAGGGCTAATTCTAGGAGTCTTTAACAGACGCAGAAGGATGGAATGAAGTTCACAGGAAATACCAACAAGGGAATCAGCCCATTGAGGCCAGATTCCAGGAGGGAGGTGGCAGGTTCCTAGAGAAGCCCATCTACCTGGAGGAGGGGAAGAGGACACCCAGAAGCAGGCCTGCAGAGACCAGGTCACCTGTAATCTACAAAGAGCATCATCCACATAGGTGTGGCAGGCTCTGCTGTCAGAAACAAGACTGCAGAGGCAGTGCCCTGAAGTTGGTGGGCTCCTGAGCCTGCCACCTGATGGGTACAAGAATTCCCTTTTGACAGCTTCTAGAACCAACTGTCCTTGAGCCAGGAAGGCAGCTCAGTGGAAGAGTGCTCATGTGCCAGACTCTGGGGTTCAACCTCCAGTACCACAGAAAATAAACACAAACCCACTCACATGCCTCCCTTGACAACTTGTAAGAGATTCCATGGCTTCCTAAAAGCAGGCAGGTTTTGTTAGGACAGAATTAAACTTTTAGAATTCCGGGGTCTCAAGGGAAGTTATAGGGGGATCACTTTTTGACTTTGAAAAGTTGCATTAGAACAACATAACATTTAGGAAACTCTGAGGCTGGTGCCAGGCAATGAGCAAAGGATACCGAGTCTTGGGGAAAAAAAATATTCTGGGCTAGGAATATAACTCAATGGTAGAGTGTTTATCTAGCATGTACATGGTTCTGGGTCCATTCCCAGTACTTCAATCAATAATTTTTTTAAAAAAGTCAACGCTGCATCATTTCCTAGTCAGAAATTCAGTCCTGGGGACCCCGGTCTCAGGCTGACATTAGAGCACACCTAAGGTGGATTAGACTGTTCTCACACCAAGGAAACAAAGCAAAGGGACCAATGAGGAAAGGATGTGACCTCCAAGAACTTTAACATACTCAGCCCAATCTCAAACAAGCAGTGTATACTGTGCCAAATCACAAACCAGCATTGTATACTAAACACAATCACAAACTAGCACTGCATACTGAACACAATCACAAGTTTATGAAGTCTGAAGCCCAGGCTGGGACAGCACCCATACTAAGCATGTACTCAACCCTTCCAAGGAACATGTATGTGCAGCCCTCACACAGCACCCATCCCCACTGGACTAATGACCCACAGGTGGAATGCCAGGTGGAAAAGGGTAGGATGGGAAGAGCTACCAAATAGGGATCGTCCCATGGCCTCAAACCTGGGCCATCTAGACAGGAGAAGGCTGAATGAGAGTGTGCGCAATCACAAAGCGATCAAAGGTGTTGAGGGATAAGGCTGTGAATGTGAGCAGTTGCTTATTAAGGGTATCAGGTGTAGTAGTATATGCCTGTAATCCCAGCACTCAGGAGGGTACCAGCTGCAGCCCTGTGGCAGTTAGGGGAGACAGGGCAGTAGTGGTGGTGGTGGGGAGGGTCCTCAGCAAATCCTTCCCAACTCTGGGCCTCGAATTCCCCATCAACAGACTGAACTCAGTGGCCTGTAAGAGCCTGAGCTTTGGGGAAGTCCCATCATATTTCAAGGACATCCAGAATGAAGCTGCTGGTTTTAATTAACACGCAAGACACCTCAAACGAGTAGGGGGGTGGAGGATGAGGGTGCCTGGAGCCACCATGTGAAGAGAGATACTTAAAGGGGACTGGCTGAGGGGTCCATCTAAACTGCCTGCCTGCCTGACACAGAACACCCGGAGTTGGGGTACAAAGAAACAGGGCCTGGTCCAGATTTACAATGAGAAGCCCCCATCCCTAAGGAAAGAACGGAGCTTCTAGTTGCGGGGCCCCGGGGGGGTCTCCTGCGGAGAAGCGTAAGTCTTTCCCTCCAACGGCCTAGGTTGAATAAAAACAAGGGCGCTCCATGTGAGTGGGGGGACTGGGAGAGACGGGGGTCTCCGGACTTTCCCCTAGAGGAGGAAGCAGAGGGTTCCCCAGTACACCATGGCCTCGTCCAAGCGCGGCGCCCACAACCCGCCGCCCGAGGACACCCTCGGGGTCAGAGGTCAGACCAGGAAAAGTAGTGGGGAGCTCCCTGGCTCCACAGGGGGGCAAGAGGCCCCAGAAGAGGGGGGTCCCGGGCCCGTCCTCCCAGGTCCCGCGCTCACTGTCCATGCCCGGAAAGGGCAGCGGCTGCGCCCCGAGCTGCTGCTCCACGGCGATCTCCAGGTCGAACTTGATGTGGTCCACGCTGGCGATGATCTCCTGCATGGCGGCGGCGGCGGCCCTCCTCGGCCCGGCTGCCCCTCTGATCTCCGGCCGCCCTCACGCCGCCGCCCGGTTGCCCTGCCGCCCCGCCGCCCTCGGTGCTGCTCCACCGCGCCCGCCGCCGCCGCCGCCGCCGCCCGAAGGATGCCGGGAGCGCCCCAAGCCCGCCTAGGCCTTCCGCCGGCCCAGACCCAGCCAATCGAGCGGCCGACTCCAGCCGCGTTGCCAGACACAGCTAGCCGCCAGCCGAGCGACCGGCTTGTCGGTGCGCCTCACATCCGGCCCAGCGCGAGAGCGCTAGCGACGCGTACTGCGCCTGCCTGAGCGTCACTGCGGCGCCAGCCCACACAGCCCGGCGACTGCCCCGGGACGCGGCGGGGACCGCGCGGGGACCTGCGCGGCGTTCCAGGCTCCCGGCCGTTCGGGTGAGTTCCTGTTCCATCCGCGCAAGGAGTTCTGAGACCCGGGAAAAACTGACCGCGTGGCAGCGAGGGGCTTGAGGAAACTCGGGCCCCGAGGGCCCGGGCGAAGGGGTCGCGGCGGCTGGCAGGCCGCGCTGTGCAGGCGGGGTCTTCGGCGGGGATTGGCCGACGGGGTGCGGTGGGAGGGTGCCTCGCCACGAACCCCACGGGCCTCCAGCTGGCCATTCTCCTGCCTTAGCCTCCCGAGTGCGGGGTTTACGTCGTGCGTTGTCACGTCCGGATTGTGAAGGATGGGTTTGAACCCAGGACAATGAATAGACTTCGAAGGAAGACAACTTCCGCTTTAATTTTTTTTCCTGTGTAAATCTTAGCATTTTCTTCTCAGACTGGCAGAGAATATGTTAGTAGTACCTAGTAATTGCCAATGAGTGTAGATGATTAGTCGGGAGACGTTTTCTGCAGGAATTACACAAATTGCCTTAGGCTTGTGTTATCTATTGCGTTGAAAACTTAATAGACTAGTACACCATGTATACCGTACAGTACATATGTACATTGCTGTAGTGCTACAGTACTGCTTCATTCACTGTTCTCAGTCATTGATGCCTTCAACTGTCATTACCTCTGAGACTTTTACAGTGTGGAGACCTTTCTTTTTTTAGTCCAAGACTGAGACTTAAACTCAGTACCTGAAGCTTTCACTCATTGACTAGCACTCTAGCAACCAAGCAACACCTCCAGAGCCCTTCTAATGCATTCAAACCTTAAAGATATTTTCATGCTGACAGTCTCCAGTAGCTCATGCTTGTAATCTTAGGTAGTCAAGAGGCTGAGATGGGCAGGAGGTGTCAAGGTTTGAGGCTAGTCTAGGCAGAAAAGTCCTAGAGACTCCATCTCCAAAAATGATCTTCCAGTGGCTGGGGATATGGCCTAGTGGCAAGAGTGCTTGCCTTGTATACATGAGGCCCTGGGTTCAATTCCCCAGCACCACATATACAGAAAATGGCCAGAAGGGGCGCAGTTGCTCAAGTGGCAGAGTGTTAGCCTTGAGCAAGAAAAAGCCAGGGACAAGTGCTCAGGCCCTGAGTCCAAGGCCCAGGACTGGCCAAAAAAAAAAAAAAAGATCTTCCAAAAGCTAGGCTGGAGGCATGGACTGATTTATTGGCAGGCCTTAACCACTACCAAGTCTCTGCCTTTGTGACTGTGAATCTGACTTGACTTCCTTAATTTGTTTGAAATATTCCAGGCCCACATGGGACAGGAAGCCAGAAATGGATCTTATGAGACTTGCCCGGCTCTTCCCTGGCTCTCGTCCTGTGGCACTGCCCATCCTCCAGTACCTCGGCCCTCGTGGTGGAGTCTGGTGGGCAGGAGGCAAGGAGGAGTTGGCATGGTGGAGGATCCTGCAGCCAGCACGGCCAGTGTCAGCAGCCTTCAGCAGCTCCCTGTTCTGGGTGGCCCTGGGACAGGGGAGCCAGAGGAACATGAGCAGCCAACATGGTGTCCCCAGCCAGCCCACACCCCCAACCCCTCAGGAAGAAGAGGATGAAGGAAGCTTTGGAACTCTCTCTAACAAATACTCCTCCCGGAGAATATTCCAAAAGTCCACAGCTGAGTTGTATAACTTGCGGCTCAGAGAACAGAGAGTGGAGGAAGATGAGGAAGGGGAGACAGAGCACAAAGCATGGCAGGGCCGGAGGAACACCCCGTATTGGTACTTCCTCCAGTGCAAACGCCTGATCAAGGAAGGGAAGGTGAGGGACCCAGGCATTCCTTCCAGTTTCCTGGGCTCAGTGTTTGGTGTGCAGTGTCTCGATGGTCCCCATTGCTAAATGTTGGGGTGCTCAGCAGCATTTGGTGTCTGGGCCCTTTCTTTCCCTGTCTTTTTTTTTTAAGTGGTATTGGTATTTGAACTCAGTTTCTACTTGCTCTGCCACACCCCCAAACCGTTTTTGCTTTAGTTATTTTTCAGGCAGAGACTTGCGCTTTTGGCTTGCGCCAGCCAAAACTATAATTCTCTTACTATGGCCTCTTATATACCTAGGATTACAGGTGTGAACCGGTATGCCTGGCTTATTAATTGAGATGGAGGGGAATCTCACTTTTTTCCCTCAGGCTGAACATAAACTTGCAGTCTCCCCAATATCTGCATCTTTAGTAGCTGGGATTGCATATGGGAATTGCCATATACTCTCTTCACCCACCATGATGACCCAGCAGCTTCATAGAATGACTGTAACTCAGTTTCTGTTGTTCAGGTCTCCTGCCCTGGCCTCTTGTGGAAGCTGGAAGTGTGTATGCAGCTTGTGGCTTTTTGCTGGTTAATTAGAGATAAGAATCTCTCAGATTTATCTGCCTGGGATACCTTTTTTTTTTTTTTTTAATTGGGACCATATTTCTTTCAGTTTTTTTTTTTGTTTGTTTGTTTGTTTTTGCCAGTCCTGGGCTTTGGACTCAGGGCCAGAGCACTGTCCCTGGCTTCTTTTTGCTCAAGGTTAGCACTCTGCCACTTGAGCCACAGCGCCACTTCTGGCCATTTTCTGTATATGTGGTGCTGGGGAATTGAACTCAGGACCTCATGTATACGAGGCGAGCACTGTTACCACTAGGCCTGGGCTAGCTTTGAACCATGATTTGCAGCTCTCAGCCACTAAATGACAATTCTGGGATTCCATTTGTTGGGTCAAATTTCCCTTGGCCATGCTCTGATCCACACAACCTCCAGACTTCTCCAGCCCTGCCTCCCACAACCCTGCCCTTGAATGCCCAGGCATAGCCTTTCCTTTCGATCCTCAGCTTTGGTGGGTTGTTTTTGTTTTTGTCTTTGGTGGTAGTACTGTGAGGTTTGAATTCAGGGCTTCTATTTGTTAGACAGGTGCTGAACTCCTGAGCCACATCCCAAACCCTTTTGCTTTGGTTATTTTTCAAGTAGGATCTTAGAGTTTTTGCCTAGACTGACCTGGACTATGACCTTTCTGTCTACAGTCTCCTGCCTAGCTGGAATTACAGGCATCTACCACTGTGTCTGGCTCTCCTCGGGTATTAAGGACATTTGTCACTGGGCTTTCGTCAATGTTGTCTCCTTTGCTCTCTGCTTGCAGCACAGAAAGCAGATCCTGTTAATCTCCTCCCTCAAACTACCAAAGTATCCTGTGGCATTTATTTTCTGGCTAGGGCATGTGGCTCAGTAAACAGCGGTTGCCCAGCTCACATAAGGCCCTGCACCCCCAGCACAAAAAAAGAAAACAAAAAGTTTCATTTTCTTAATGATTGGTAATGACATTGTGTTTATATTTGAAATCTCTTAGTAGTAGTCAGGGAAGGAAAGTCTGTGAGATTCTTATCTCCAATTAATTATACACACACACACACACACACACACACACATACACACCCCAAAAAATAAAAGTGGTAGAGCACTAGCCTTGAGCAAAAAAAAGCCCTGAGTCCAAGTCCCAGAACAGGCACCAAAAACAACATTTAAAAGTGGCATTTGAGGGGAGGGTGCCAACTCAGAGTGAATAGGATCAGCTAGTCATTGAGCCACATCGTACATTCATGCCTTTCCCTGCTATTCTGTTCATTTGGAATTTGCCATTGTGAGAAGTTAAGAGAGAAACAAAGAAGGCCAGGTTTCAATGGCTCATGCCTGTCATTTTAACTCCTCAGGAGGCTGAGATATAAGGATCGAGGTTCAAACCTACCTGGGTCAGGAAAGTCAATGAGACTCTTACCTCCAATTAAGTACAAAAAATTCAAGCACTAGCCTTGAATGGAAAAGCCAGAAACAACGCCCAGGTCCTGAATTCAAGCCCCATGACTGCCTCTTCCCCCCCCCAAAAGGAAACGAAACAGGGAAGCCAGGGTACTCACAGGGACTTAATAAGGATCTGGGAGATCTGCTACCCCATCCCCATTTCTCTCCATCCTCCTCCCCATACCCCATGCTTTGTGGCCATCTGGGCACCTTGGATGCTGGTTCAGTCCCTACCACGTCCCTGGCCTCAGGAGGACCTTTGTACTGGCTCTTCCTTCTCAACCCTTCTCCCTCTGCTGAGGGTCTTGGAGGCCATCTTGAACCGCTGCCTTGTCCATCTCTACTCTCCCCTCAGCTTGCCAAGGCTCTGGACCTGTTTGAGAGGCAGATGCTGAAGGAGGAGAGACTGCAGCCGCTAGAGTACAACTACACAGTGCTGATTGGTGGCTGTGGACGTGTTGGCTACTTGAAGAAGGCCTTCAGGCTCTACAATGATGTGAGTGGGGGGTGGAGTGGCGGGGGGGTGGCGCAGGGCTCAGCCTTTTTTTTTTTTTTTTTTTTTTTTTGCCAGTCCTGGGCCTTGGACTCAGGGCCTGAGCACTGTCCCTGGCTTCTTCCCGCTCAAGGCTAGCACTCCGCCACTTGAGCCACAGCGCCGCTTCTGGCCGTTTTCCGTATATGTGGTGCTGGGGAATCGAACCTAGGGCCTCGTGTATCCGAGCCAGGCACTCTTGCCGCTAGGCTATATCCCCAGCCCAGGGCTCAGCCTTTAAGGTACATGCGTTGGGTGTAAAACTTTAGGGTGTTGCTTGGCAGTGTGGTAGTTTGGGCCAATAACTTAGACTTCCTGAAGTCAGATTCACCACTGTAAAATAGAGGTGATCTCAGAGGATTAAATCAAGCAATGTGAAGGAACATCCTTTAGCTGAGCACAGATGGCTCATGCCTGTAATCCTAGCTACTCAGGATGCTGAAACCTGAGGATCACAGTTCAAATCTAGCCTGGACAGGAAAGTCTATGAGCCTTTTTTTCCCCCAAACAACCAGAAGTGGGACTGTGGCTCAAGTGGTATAGTGCTATCCTTGAATACAAAAGCTTGGCCCTGGGGTCTGGGAATATGGCCTAGTGGTAGAGTGCTTGCCTTCCATACATGAAGCCGTGGGTTCGATTCCTCAGCACCACATATATAGAAAATGCCAGAAATGGTGCTGTGGGGGAGAGTGCTAGCCTTGAACAAAAATAAGCCAGGGACAGTGCTCAGGCCCTGAGTTCAAGCCCCAGGACTGGCATAAATAAAAATAAAGAAAAGCTTAGTCCTCGAGTTCAGGTCCCAGTATTGGCACCGCACTGAAGAAGGAAAAAAGGGAACATTCTTCAACATGTAACCTGCCTGGGCTATGGTATGCATTTCCTGAGTACCTTCTCTGTTCCTGTCCTGTGTGTTCCCGTTCTTCTCCATCCCAGTGCACCCTGCTCCCCAAGCTAGCTCTTTGGGAAAAGGCCGCCCTCAGAGCCAGGGAGCCATTTCTTTTGTGAGTCCGGAAGGAGTGTGGCCCCGAAGGCCTGGACGCTCACAGGGGAGAGCTCATCTCCTTGCAGCCTGAAGCCAGTCCGTGGCAGCAGCTCCTGCCAGCCTATGCTCTTACCATTCGGTGTATTCTGGTCTTGGCATGACGGTTGGGGAGCTGGAAACAAAGGTGTGTGTGTAGAAATTGCACTTCCAAATGACCAAGGAACACCATGGTCTTTCAATGCCCCTGTATTTCTCCATCTGCACAGATGAAGAAGAGGCAGCTGGAGCCTTCGGATGCCACTTACACGGCCTTGTTCAATGTCTGTGCGGAGTCCCCATGGAAGGACTCAGCCCTGCAGAGTGCCCTGAAGCTCCGACAGCAGCTGCAGGCCAGAAACTTCCAGCTCAACCTTAAAACCTACCATGCCCTGCTGAAGGTAGCTGCCAGGTGTGCGGACCTCAGACTGTGCCTCGATGTATTCAAGGTGAGGAGCCACCCCCTCTCTTGCTCCTCCCCTGAGAGACTTAGGGTGCCCTTGTGGGGTTGGGTGGGAGCAGCCCCCCCCCCACCTGGGTGATCTCTGCAGAGGTACTGTGCGGGCCAGCTGGGAGTAAGGTGTATAGTCTGGGTCCTGCTGCGGGTTTGCAGCCTGCCTTTCTCCCCACCTAGGAAATTGTCCACAAGGGCCACGTGGTCACCGAGGAGACCTTCAGTTTCCTGCTCATGGGCTGCATCCAGGACAAGAGGACAGGCTTCCGACACGCCCTGCAGGTCAGTCCCTCTGCCCTGTGCCTTCTGTGTGCCTACACCAGGGTGCAAAGCAGGAGTCCTGTGTGCGTTGTCAACCTCGGCCCTCCCAGCAACCATCGAGGGGCACCTGGAGCACCCCGTTTTGTAGGCAGCAGGAAGTTAAGGCGTGTGGAGAGGCAGAGCCTCTGCCCCTTAAACTCAGTGCTGACCTGATGCAGTGCCATCACAGAGTGCAGAAGTTGACACATCCAGCCTGAATCCCACCCCACATACCCACATGCACACACACATGCAGTCCTCTTCATTGCAGGGTTGGTGTTGACATGGGTGCTGTGGCTGCTTCTGTGGCCTTTCAGTGTCATCCCGTGTCCTAGTGCATGTGACACAGACCAGCAGCCACCCCACCTCAACTTCTGTTCTATCCTCCTAGCAAGCCAAGCCCCCTGGCCACTGAGCAGAGCCATGGCTCGGGACCACAGGCTCGTGTCCCTCTGCATAGTCCCTGAAAGCCATGGCTGCCCAGCCAGCCTCCATCCTCCTCAGATCAGCCAACATGTATCCCTTGTTCTGGTTAAAGTGCCCTATTGTCCAAGGGCCTGTTTGTGCTGCACACTGAAAGGGCTCTGCCAGGCCATGTGAGTCCCATTCTGCAGGTCAGGAAATGAAGGCTGGCAGAGATCAGAAATTTCCCTGAGACCCCACAGCCTCTGAGCTCCTAGGCTGAGACTAAAGTTGATGCAACACTAGAGCTGACTCCCTGTCACCACTGTGGGGTAGCGTGTGTCCTTAAAACACACACACACACACACACACACACACACACACACACACTCTCTCTCTCTCTGTCTTCCTCTCCCCCTCTGTCTCCCCCCTCCCCCTCTCTCTTTCCCCCTCTCTCCCCCTCTCTCTCCCCCCCTCTCTCTCCCTCCCTCTCCTTGGCTGTGTGGCTGCCCAGATCCTTACCATCCTCTAGACCCTGCCCCAGCAGGCAGTTGGGGCCTGGCCTGCTGCTGCCTCAGGCATGTGCCACTTATCCGATGAGCTGTGAAGTGCCAACCTGGCCCCAGGTTTGTTGTAGGCCTGTCTGAGCCCGCAGATGAAACAGTAAGCCAGCTGGCATCATAGAAACCATAGCATAGTCCTGGCTAGTGTCAGAGCAGCCCAGATGTGTCCCCAGCACTGTGTGGGAGTCACGCCCATGTGTGCTGGGTATAGGCTGCAGCCTGACTGTTCACTCTGCTAGCTCCCACTGGCTCTGTCCTGTCCTGCATCTAGCATGACAGGATGAACTCAAGTCTCAGCATCTGAGCCTGAGGCTTGGGGCCTGGGGCCAGGCATGCAGCAGGCATATGGGAGGTACTGCTGGATCACTACCCGAAAGGTCAGCCTAGACTCTTGTAGAGCCTAGTCTCTTTGGCCAACCCTACCATAGGAAAAGTGAGGGAAATGATGGGCAGAGATCCCATGTAGAAGGGATCTGGAGAGGGTAGAGGGACAGCACTGGGAGAAGAGTTTGGGGGTGAACTTGAAGAAGGAGAAAGAGCTGCTGAAGTCTGATGATGGGTAGACACTTGCCAGATTCATCTTGTCCCTTAAAAAAATATGCTAGGTTATCCAGGTGAACCTTGAGCTCCGAGTCTCAAATGAGCCTCACATATCAGCCTCCCAAAAGCTGGGACTACAGGCCTGCCCTGCTATGCTCTTTGTTTTTTTTCTTTTCCGGTATTGGATGGAGCCCAGCCTTGCACTGTTCTATGAGGTTTTTTGGTCCCATGTGCTTGCTCACTCCCCTACTGCAGGAGGCCTGGGAGCAGAGGCACGCTGAGCTGGTAGCTGTCTTTTCCTCACAGGTGTGGAGGCAGATGCTGAGTCTGGGGCTCAAGCCAAACCGGTATGGCTACAACTTACTCTTGGGGGCAGCTCGAGACTGCGGCCTGGGGGACCCCGAGGTGGCCTCCAGGCTGCTTCTGAGGCCCCAGGAAGACACGGCTCTGCTTCAGCCACCAGGAGGCCGGCGGCGGAGAGGAAGGAAGGGCCCATCCAAATTAGATGATGGTATGGCAGCCCGACTCCACGTTGAGGCCCTGGAAAAGCAGCTGTTTCTGGAAGCTTCTCAGGCACTAGAGGGGTCTCTAGAGCCTTGGGATGCCAGGATACCTAGCAGAGCCCAGCCTGAGATGGATATGGAGGCACAGGCTGACCACCCAGCAGTCCTTGCCCCACTGGCCCTGAGGCCTCCTCCCTTGGAGCTAGAGGTCAACCTCCTGAGTCTCAGGACTGTCTCCCCAACCGTGCTCTCCTTTGGGACCGTGGCCACCCCTGCTGACAGGCTGGCCTTAATGGGAGGCCTAGAAGGCTTCCTGGGCAAGATGGCAGAGCATGGGCTCCAGCCAGACATCAAAACCTTCACACTGCTGGCAGAGGTGGTGGAGCCCGGGAGCCCTGCGGAGGCCTCGCTGCTGACCGCAATGGACACACACTGTGTGGAGGCCGATGTGACATTCTTCAACACACTGATGAGGAAGAAGAGCAAGTGTGGAGATCTGGAGGGGGCTAAGGTAAGGGCTTAGCTGGAGCAGAGCAGGCTGATGCACCCCTTCTCCCCTTCCTCACTGGACCCCATTGTGAAACGTGGGGCTCTGGAGCCCAGGCTCTGCCTGATACTGGCAGCAGAGGGTGCTGGTGCTGGGAGGCCTCTGAGCAGACCTGGGCCCGTGGGGTCTCCCGCAGCCCACCCAGGGCTTCCCCCCAGGCTTCCCCCGGGCAGCGGGTCAAAGGACAGAGATGGCAGATCTGTCCTCACAGGCTCTGCTGCCAGTCCTGGCAAAGCGAGGAATTGTCCCTGATCTGCGGACATTCTGCAACCTGGCCATCGGGTGCCGCCAGCGCAAGGATGGTCTGCAGCTGCTCGCAGACATAAAGGTGAGGGGGTGCAGACAGGCCAGCGGTGCTGGGGGCACTCTGGAAGTGCTTGGGGTAAGTTGCCAGGGACATGGGGTGGCAGACCCTCTTTGGCAGGATATGTGGGCTCCACTTCCAGTGTAGAGTGGCATCTGCCCCCTTGGGGACCAAGGGGAGCCACTGTGGGACTTGGCACAGAGGCTGTTCCCATGCTGAAGATGGTGGGGGGTGGGGAGGATATGGAGAGGGTGGGAATGCTTCTGGGCCCCAGCACCCTTGGGGGGAACACAATAAAAGGGCAGCTATCCTGCCCCGCCCCCATTGGATCTTTGCTAAGTGGACCCCAGCAGGGGTGCTTTCTGGGGACCACCTGTGCCCCTCATTGTCAGCTGATGGCAGCTCCTCCCCCAGGGTGACCACCACCTCCTGGTCCCCAGGAAATAGCCAGAATGGAGGCCCTGGAAGCTCCTGTTGACCTCCACAACAGTCCTTTTGGAGGAAGAGGCCAGCCAATGTTGCCTTGGGGCCGGGCCCCTGTTGATTGGTCCTAGAGCAGGCCTGATGGTGACTGCCCTCTGCCACTGCCCCCTGCCATTGTACCATGCTGTGCTGTCATTTCAGAAATCCCAAGTGACGCCCAACACGCACATCTACAGCACCCTCATCAATGCAGCCATCAAGAAGCTGGACTACACCTACCTCATTGAGATTCTGAAGGACATGCGGCACAGCAGTGTCCCCGTGAATGAAGTGGTCATCCGCCAGCTGGAGTTCGCAGCCCAGTACCCCCCCACCTTTGACCAAGTATGTGCCCCAGGCTGAGCATTGCCTCCTTGGCCAGGGTCACCCCGGCTGTTGGCTTTTGGAGTTGAGTTGTCCAGCAGCTTCTTGGAGAAGCCTCTCCCCTTCCCCTGGAGACTGTGCCTGAGGGGTGGAGGCAGTGGATGAAACCCAGGCTTGTGGGGCTACGAGGACCTCCATTAGGGAGATGACACTGCTGGGCTAGGGATCTGGCCTGCCCAGTGGGGTGGCCATCTTGTTGGGAATCAGGCTGACAATAGCTGCCTCCCTGTAGCCTGCTAGGAGGCTGCAGGGAGAGAGACCAAGCCAGCTGAAGGGGTTTGGGGTTGGTGTTGGAGCACACAATGACCCTGATGCCATCTTTCCTGTTACAGTACAAAGAAAAGAACACCTACTTGGAGAAGATCAATGGCTTCAGAGCTTACTATAAGCATTGGTTGAAAGTGATGCCAGCAGAAGAGGCCCCCCACCCCTGGCAGGAGTTCCGAACCAATCCCCAGAGGGACCAAGACACAAGCTAGGACACTGGTGTGGACAGAGGTGATGAGAGGCACTCTCACTGTCCAGTGGAGCCCCAGGAGTCCCCTCCACCAAAGTCAAGTGAGGCACTGTGCTGGTGTGAGGACACGTCTGGGGCCTACAGTGTCCACATGACAGCAGGGAAGGAGCAGGTCTAGCCAACCCTGCTCAGGTCAGCCAGGCCTGCCTGGTTGTCATCCTCACTGAGGAAGCACACTTACTCAAGGTCGCCTAGCACCTAGCAAGGGGGGGCAGGACACACGTCTATCAGCCTCCACAAAGAACCAACCCAGGTCTAAGAGATGGAAAGGTTTTATTTTTACAAATCACAGCTGGTGAATGCCAGGGCTTTCACCTGTAGAGGCCACCCACAAATGGGGCCCGAGGCACTGCTCTGACAAGAGCCGTTTCTAGGAAGGAGTGGCACAGGGGGCAGGAACCTGTGAGGTCCAAGGTCCAGGATGGAGAAGGGGGTCCGGGCCAGGGATCTCAGCCGGAGCAGCCGCGGCAGCCACAGTGTGTGCACTCGATGATGCGGCCCTGCAACAGAGGACACTGTGAAGCTGCGCCCCACCCCTGCACCCACAGGAACCGGTGGGACATTCCATACAGGACATTGCCCAGAAACTTTCACTTCCTATGTGCATTTCATTTATACAAATTCATTGCTGGATAAAAATAAATCTGTGTGGATAAGTACCACTTGGAGGAACCTTGGGCCCGTGCTGGTGGGGACACTGGACAGAGCAGGCGCTCAGGGTCCTGGGGCACAGTGCCCTGGAGGCCCCGGAGCAGGGGGATGGGTTCTACTTTTCCTGACTCTTGAGAGTTAAGAGTAAGCACCTCCTCTGGTGTGACCCAGTTAAACCCAATTGCAAACCCCTGTGCAGTCCAGAGGCTCTCAAAAGGGGAGGGGCTTCTGCCCTATGGCCCCCCACTCCATGTTCCAAGCATGCCTGTGCATGCATGTGGCCTAGGGATGCAGGGCTGTCCAACGGCAGCCTGAGTGCAGCTGGGCTCCAAGATGAACGCTGGCTGCACACAAGCTTTGTGGAGGGGGCACCTGAGCGAAACTAGTGGCAAAAAGGCCACACTGACCTGACCTCCACCTGGGCCAACAGCCATCGTGGGCCACATGCCAGTCACTCCTCTGTCTTTCAGCTGCATTTCAGAAGGGCTGGAGCCCTGAGCGCAGCTACTGCCTGTCAGCACCACTCCCAGGTGCCTGGCTGAGCTGGAACATTAGTTCTAGCAGAGGAATGTAGTAATGGTGACATTCAAGTGTTACTCAGAGGATAGGAACTCCTGAGCAGACACACTTCTCTAGTGTTAGGAAGAGGGTTTAACACTGGCCTAGATACCCCACCTGGCACAGACCCCCAAAGAGAGGGCCCCCGTAACAAACTGTATCCCAGACAAGCCCTATTCAGCACTCAGCAGGAAATAACATTGAACTGGACCATCAGGCATTATTACCACTTCCAGCTTGCTTTTGGGAACCCGGCAAATGCAGTTTGTCCCAAAATTGGTGTCCCGTGTCTGAATGCAGCGCAGGCAGCACAAATTCTCATAGCCCTGCTTTTTCCACTTTGCAATCAGGTTCTTGTCCGCATAGCCTTCTTTAATGCAGTATTCATAGAGTTCTGCCAATGAGAGGGGCACAGAGGGCATCAAGCCTCGGCATGACAAACCCACCTACACCCTCAATTAAAAAGAAAAGTCCAGCCCCAATTTTGGGGGGTGGTCTTGGGCTTGAACTCAGGACTTGGGTGCTTTCCCTAAGCTTAGTGCTCTACCACTTTGAGCCACGGCCCCACTGTGGTTTTCAAGTGATAATTCTCAAGTAAAAACTCAAGTAAGGGGCTGGGAATGTGGCTTAGGGGTAGACTGCTTGCCTAGCATGCAGGAAGCCCTGGGTTCAATTCCTCAGCACCACATAAACAGAAAAGGCTGGAAGTGAGGCCAGGAATATGGCCTAGTGGTAAAGTGCTTGCCTTATATACATGAAGCCCTGGGTTCAATTCCTCAGCACCACATATATAGAAAGAGCTGGAAGTGGTGCTATGGCTCAAGTGGAAGAGTGCTAGTATTGAGCAAAAAGAAGCCAGGGACAGTGCTCAGGCCCTGAGTTCAAGCCCCAAGACTGGAAAGAAACAAAAGTTGGAAGTGGTAGAGTGCTAACTTTGAACAATTAAAAAAAAAAAAAAGCCGGGCCAGGAGTGTAGCCTAGTGGTAGAGCATTTGCCTAGTATGCGTAACGCCTTGTGTTCAATTCCTCAGTACCAAATATACAGAAAAAGCCAGAGGTGGTATTGTGGCTCAAGTGGTAGAGTGCTAGCCTTGAGCAAAAAGAACTCAAGGACAGTGCCCAGGCCCTGAGTTCAAGTCCTAGGGCTGGCAAAACAAAAAACCATCAAGACTTTTTTTCTCCCTGGGCTGGCCTTGAACTGAAATCTTCAGATCTCAGCCTCCTGGGAAAATTACAGGCTTGAGCCACAGCACCACTTCTGCCTTTTTTGTATATATGGTACTGAGGAATCAATCATGCATGCTAGGCAAGCACTCTACCACTAAGGCACATTCTCCATTTTTAATGGTAAGATAAGTCTTAGTGTTTGCTGGAGTAACAAGGACAAGAAACTACTTCATTCTGGAAGCTGTTCAAGTGCAATAGGCCGAGAATGTTTAGCCACTTACCTCTGCTGATGGCTTTCCGCTTGTAAAAGAGGTCAAAGATATAGCGGGTTTTCTGGTGGTGGATTCTGAAGATGGGCCAGAGAGATTCCACTTTCCTCTTCCCTTCATGAGGCTCTGTCTCAGCTGCGAAAAGTATAAATTACTGTAGCGTGTTTAGCAGGGTAGACACAAGTCTGCACAGGAGGAAGGGTTTTTAAGATGGGAGTCTCAGGCTGAGGATGTACCTCAGTGGTACAGCACTGGTCTATCATAGGTAAAGCCCTGCTGGGGGTTTCACCCCCAGCAGTGCAAAAACAAAAGCACCAGGATGGCCTCAAAGCCTGGATCCCTTGGCCTCCGAAGTGCTAGGACTAGAGGCATAATCCCAGGGAACAGTATGGTAATTCCTCAAGAAGCTAAATGTAGAGTTACCTATGAACCAGAAATTTCACTTCTAGGTATATACCAAAGAGAACGGAAAATGTGCCCACAGACTAGTACATGCACGTTCACAGAAAGCAACGGTAGAGGGAACTCCAATGGCCATCAGTGGAGGCAAGGGTAAACCAAGTGTGGCTTTCTCATATAATGGAATGTTATTCAGCTACAAAGGGAATGAGGACTGATTGACACATGCTCCAACACAAACAAACTGAGTGTCTATATACTAAGCACCTTTTAACTGGACAGTTTAAATTAAATTCCTCTTTAATTAGATAAATTAGGAAATACAGGTTTTTAAAAGCATGCAGTCAAGTAAGTGCTAGTGATCCATGCCTATAATCCTAGCTACTCAGAAGGCTGAGATCAGAGGGTTTGAAGCCAGCTTGGACTTAATTCCAATTAATAATAAAAAAAAAAAGTGGAGGTGTGGTTCAAGCCTTAAGAAGAAAAAGCCAAATGAGAGAATAAGACCCTGAGGTCAAGCCCCAATATCAGCACAAAAAAAGTAAATAAAAATCATGTAACCATAACCTCTATTGATGCCCAGGTCTCTTATTTCTCTGAACCTAGCTCTAGAGCATAACTTCTCAAGAACATCCTAGGCAGTGAGCTCTGATGGTATAGCCCTGTAATCCCATCATGGAGAATCATATGTGAGAACAGGCTACTCAGTAGGTTCCTTTCTTAAAAGTTAAAGCCGAAGCCTGGCACCAGTGGCTAATGCCTATCGTGGTTTGAAGCCAGCCTGGGCAGCAAAGTCAATGAGACTCTTATCGCCTCTAAACTATTAAAAAAGAAGCTGGAAGTGACTTTGTGGCTCAACTGGTAGAGTACTAGACTTGAGCAAAAGAAAACAAAAACAAAACATTCAGGGACAGGTGCCTAGGCTGAGTTCAAGCCCTAAAACTGACACAAAAATAAAGCCAGGCTGGGAATATGGCCTAGTGGTAGAGTGCTTGCCCAGCATGCACGAAGCCCTGGGTTCAATTTCTCAGCACCACATATACAGATAAAGCCTGAAGTGGCACTGTGGCTCAAGTGGCAGAGTGCTAGTCTTGAGCAAAAAGAAGCCAGGGACAGTGCTCAGGCCCTGAGTTCAAGCCCCAGGACTGGAAAAAATAAAGCCAGAGATAACCGTGGGCCCAGAAATGTGCACCATAATTATGTTTAAGGTGCTTCTAATTTCACCTCCAGCAAAACTCTTTAGGCATGAGAGGTGAGATGAGGGTGTGAAGGTTTTTAGACAATTCTCTCAGCGAGCACAGGGTCAGGTGCAACGCACTGCTGCAAGGCAAATCTGTTTTAGCTCCAATAACAAACTGATCTACCATCTCCAGTCAGTTTTCAGGGCACAGAGAAAGATGAGAGGTCAAGAAAAACACACCTCCATTTCTCTCAACGTTTAAAAGCCATTTTATTACCTAGGATTTATAATTCAGATCAACAAACAGATCTCTGACAGAGGCAGAAATAAAGGTAACGTGATCTCAGCACATCTATGTGTCTGCTATGGCAGACACCCTACTTGGGGCCCAAGGAACAGCAACCCAGCTGTGGTCATCTGCACACACTGGAATCCCACACATTTCATACTGCTACACTATAAGGGAACCCCATTTGTCCATCCCCAAACTGCTTTCTCGGGCCACAAGTCATGACTCTATCCTTGACCCCCTCCTTCTTTCAGCAAATGTGGATTCCCACACGAAAAATTGGGTTCCAGGCTCAAACCTTCCCCCTCTCTAGGCAGCACTGTCCCCAGAGTTCTTTGCTTTCCCAGCATAAAGCAAGTATCTGGTACCATGCAGTGCCTCCACGGCTACTTTCTTTACAATGGCCATCAGTGGAGGCATGGGTAAAACAAGTGTGGCTTTCCCATACAATGGAATGTTATCCAGCCAGAAAAAGAATGAAGACTGACTGACACATGCTACAACACAAACAAACTGAATATATACTAACCACCTCTTAACTGAACATTTTAAATTTTACAGTATTTGGTCTGTATCTCAAAACAGTAAAATAGAGTTTTCGATAGTTATGTTGAAGTCCTATTACTAAAGGACAATGGGAATGAGGTCTGAAATCAGGGTACTTATCAACATCAGGAAAGCAAAGAAATGCTGAGAGGTTATTCTGTTTGAGCAAAATGGCCCAAGAAATATTCTTTTCACAGACAAAGAATATCATATGCAAGGCAAAGTTCCCCAGGGTTGGATCCCCAGCACTGTAAAACACTGCCCCTAAGCGCTTTTGCTCAAGGCTAGCACTCTACCACTGAGCCACAGCATCACTTCCCATTTTCTGGTGGTTAACTAGAGAAGAATCTCACAGATTTCCTGCCTAACTTGGTTTTGAACCATGATCCTCAGATCTTAGCCTCCTGAGTAGCTATGATTACAGGTGTGAGCCACCAGTACCCACCTGGAAGTTATAATTTTAAAGGACTCTTTATTCCAGCACACTCTTGTTTCCTTTATTATGACAGAACTGCTCGGAGAAAAAACTTTCAGCCCTCATTAACCTTGATTACTGTAACTTCTGTACCCACAAGTTACCTTCTGCTGTGAAAACAAGAGACAGAATAACAGGACATCTGACTTAGTGGTTACAGCTGATTACAATAAGACCTCATAATCACAATGATTAGGTTAGCAGTAATAACCATTTAAAGATGGGCAGTGTAGCTCAAATCTGTAATCCTAGCCACTCAAGAGGCTGAGACCTGGAGGGCAGCAGTTGGAAACTAGCCCTGACAGTAAAGTCCAACAGATTCCATCTCCTTATTAACCAGGAAAAAATGTCAGGCTTGAGGTTTGACTTAAGTGGTAGAGGAATAGCCCAAGCTGAGCTAGAGAGACTCTGAGTTCAATCCCCAGTACCAGCACACACACACAACTTTAGCAATTCAAGTGCTTCCACCGTTACTATAGTAGGTCAACAGATCATTGTGCTTCCGATAAAATTTCCAGAGACAGCACATACGTGGGTTCACAAGGTGCAAGATCACACACCATTTGGAAAGTTAACAGTACAAATGATGCCAAGACTAAGGAAGGAAGGGAAGGAAACAGTGTCAAAGACGCAAAAACTGTTAAAAAAAAAAGTTTCATAAAACATGAATGCGAAAGAGCATTTCCAAGTAACAATATATGATTTAAAATATATAAAAAACTATGGGCTGGGGATATGGCCTAGTGGCAAAAGAGCTTGCCTCGTATACATGAGGCCCTGGGTTCAATTCCCCAGCACCACATATACAGAAAACGGCCAGAAGTGGCGCTGTGGCTCAAGTGGCAGAGTGCTTGCCTTGAGCAAAAGGAAGCCAGGGACAGTGCTCAGGCCGAGTTCAAGGCCCAGGACTGGCGCCCCCCCCCCCCAAATATATATATATGTATAAAACTAAACTAGTACATAATTATAGGTAGGCTATCTGACCTTAATTTCCTAAAGCTTTAGTACTCAAGTTGGTCAAAAAGCTTTGAAAGGTTTTTTTTTCATTAATGTCACTTTTACTGGCAGCATTTCTAGCACCGTGCATGCAGACAGGTCACTGTTAGTAGACTTGTCTCTTCATTATAATGAGTTTATGCCCTTCCCGGAGGCCCTGCCCTCACCCACACAGAAACACCCCTACTCACCTTCTCTCATCTTCTGATCTAATTCATCCAGTGTTGGCTCAATCAATTCCCAGCCATCTGGGGGAGCTTTCCGGCTTCTTTTTACTTTAGGCATTTTCCCCTAACAAGATACTATCCAAAGATCTGGAGAGGGAAAAAGCAATGGATTGGTTTGTGAGTCTCAAGTTACCAAAAACCTTTACCAGCCACTATTTTTGGTACGCACTGACTTTAGGGTTGTAGCCACAGAAAATAGTTCAGCATCCAGATCACCTGGGTTACCCAGACAGGAAAAGTTCGACAGACTTACTATTCTTCATTAACTACCAAAAAGCCTAAAGTGGATGTGTGGCTCAAGTAGTAGAACACCAGCCTTGAGTGAGAAAGCTCATGGACAGCACCCAGGCCTTGAACTGAAGCCTCAGTACAACATACGTATATATACATACACATATATATGAGCATGTGTGAGCACACGCGCGCACACACACACACACAAATTAAGACATAGTATTTATCACTACAAGGTGAAATCTTAGATGAACAAACAAGATTACAAGCCTGGGGCTGGGAATCTGGCTTAGTGGTAGAGTGCTTGCCTTGCATGCGTGAGGCCCTGGGTTCAATTCCTCAGTACTACATAAACAGAAAAGGCTGGAGTGGTGCTGTGGCTCAAGTGGTTGAGTGCTAGCCCAGAGCAAAATGGACAGTGCCCAGGCCCTGCGTTCAAGCCCTAGGACTGGCAGAAAAAAAAAAGAAAAAAGCCTGGGGAGAAAGGCCATCAATTATGATAGCGTGAAGAGAATTACAACTGAAGGAGCTACAAGGAATTAGTTTAGGGAAAAGGCATAAATGGTACCTTAGAATCTTTCCTAAGTACGATTGAAAGTTTTCCAGTCTCTGCAGTAACAGGCTTGATTCTTGTCCAGCTTTATCAATTATTCTGTGACTTTGGGTAGATTTCTTTCCCTCTTTGGTTTTCAGTCTCACCTGTAAATTGAGGTCGGTATATTACCCAATTGTCAAAGTCTCTTTTCCACCTAACTCCATGAAATCCAGCCAGTCCAAACCTAAATATCAAAGCACTTTTCAAACCACAAAGTATTTCTATCTGGCAAAACGAAATCAAATTACCCCTTACCATTAAGCACAGTAAACCCCTCTTCCTCAAATCCATTCAGTCCCTCCCACTGTAAGATGTTTCTTACCAAGACCATTCTCCTTACAAACTCTGTTACAACTTTTAAGAAGGAAGAATTAAGCTGGGCGCTGGTGGCTCACACCTACAAACATAGCTACTCAGGAGGCTAAGATCCGAAGACCAAAGTTTGAAGCCTGCCCGGGCAGAATATTCCCTAAAACTCTTATCCCCAATTAACCAGGAGAAGAAGGGGGTTGGGGAAAAGCCAGAAGCAGAGCTATGTTTCAAGTGCTAAGAGTGCCAGACTGCAGGGGGGAAAAAAAAGCTTCGGGGCAGCACACAGGTCCTGAGTTCAAGTACTAAGACTGGCACACACAAAAGAAAAGAGAAGGAAAAAAAGAAAGAAGAGCCATTGTCATCAAACTGCGGGGCGCTGGGATCTGGAAGCGTGGCACTTAAATGGGGCTCCCGACATCCCAAATCAAAGTTCTTTGCAGGAACCCCTGCTCTGAAGCGGGAGATGGGTGGAGTCCAGTCCTTGTCAGCCCCGCTTTCCTCTCATCTGCGATCAGGGAGATCCACTCGGGGAAGAAAGGCGGATCAAGAGGGAAGAGGGGCGCTACATAGAGCTAGCGGGGTGCCGGGGAGAAGAGGCGAGGGGAGACAAGGCCAGGAGAACGCGGCAGGCCCGCCCGAGCTCGAGCGCCGGCAGCTGGACGGAGTTTAGGAGGTCAGGCGGCGTTGACACCGAAAGCGTCCCCACAGAGGACGCGGCGGGAGGAGAGGCGAGAGGAGAATCCAAGGCTACTGGACGCCTCAGGGCGTCGCTCAGGTCGCCTTCCGGGACAAAAATGGACATCTGTGACCCCTCCCGCCAGAGTCGGTGCTCAGGCACTGGGAACCGAGGGAAAAACACGCACCGGTCGCCGAGAGCGGCCGCTCTTCTTCTGACAGCTTCCACTCCACCGGGCTCTAGTCAAGACGAGGTCCTTGGAGGGTCCTGCCTACTCCTCTCGCGAGATTGCGTCGCCTTAGCTGTCCGTGGCACTGCCCTTTATTTGGCCAAGCTTAGGGCTTGAACTCAGGGCCTGAGCACTCACTATCTCTGGCTTCTTTTGCTCAAGGCTAACACTCTACCACTTAAGCTACAGCGCCACTTCTGGCTTTTTTCTTTTTATGTGGTGCTGAGGAATCGAACCCAGGGCTTCATGCATTCTAGGCGAGCTCTCTATCACTAAGCCGCATTCCCAACCTCCGTTGTGGCCCTCTGCCCTCGCTTCCGGCAGGGTTAGCCGTCAGGGCTACACGTCTCCCTAGACGGGGACACTGGGGGCGTTGTTGCCTGGCAGCGCGCTGGCCCGCCTGGATTCAGGCGACTGGCGGGGGCAGTCCCGGCCCCCGGTGAGGTCCTGAGCTTCGCGGCGGCGGCGGCGCGCGGTGGGGGTGGGGGTGGTGGGGTGAGATTGACCCGGGCGGGAGAAGTCGAACCCAAGGCATTTCCGGTTCCGGTGTCAGTTCGAGGCGCTGCTGCCGCCGCCGCCGCCGCCGCCGCCGCCGCAGCTGCAGTAGCCGTGATGCCTAAAGGAGGTGAGGTCTGGGCGCGCGTGGCCCGCGAACCTGGAAGGGTGGCCGGGCGCCCGCTCTGCTTGTCCCCTCACCCCGGCGGGCGGCGCGGAAGGCGGCGTGGAGGACAGCGGTGGCCGCCAGCTGCGGGCCTCGCTGTCCAATTGTCCTCGTGGGGAGGGAAACAGGACTGGAGTGATGTAGAGGCTCCGGGCCTGGGGTGTGAGGAGACTGAGAGGCCTCGAGGTCTCCTTCGGGGTGCCAGGCCGGCTCTGGGCGCGCTTCTCCGCTCCCGGGCGGGGGCGAGGGCATCTGAAGTTTTCTTCCACTTTGAGAATGTCCGAAGACTGAGTCACCGTGTCCCGCGCTGGGGATGGCCGGGCCTGCCTTCCCCACGGGGCAAGTTCGGGCACCCTGGGTTCCAGCTCAACATCCAGTCGCATCTCTCCTCCCCCGTGTCTCCATTTTCTTATTTGCAAACGGGGCCAGTGATTGTGTCTACTTCATAATACGAGGCGTAAGCGACCGGATTCAGTGCCAGGCCCCCAATAAGCAGTAGTTACTACTCCTTATTGGGGTCTAGTAAGATCCATAACGTCCATGGCTTCCTAGTTACATTGTAGCCCTTCTTCTCGTCCTCCTTCCGCCTTTTTAGAATCCTTATCTAAGGTTGAGTTTGAATCCTAGGTATCTCCCCATCGAATTCTGTGCCTTGCACACATTATTTAATCTCATCCAGTTTATTGTCTGCCTCTGAAAGTCGGGGGTGTTAAGTCTTAGTTTGGTGAGTTGAACATAGAGTTATAAAATGACAGGGCATGGCATTACCAGGCTTAGCTCCTGGCACAGAACAACTGTACAGTTGCCATTAGTGGCTCAGGTGTTCTGGGCTTATTAATGCATTCCAGCCTACAGGAACATCTGCCCAGAGCTTTTTGAAACCTCAGTTGCTTCCTGACTCTACTACACGAGACACTGGGCTTTACAAAGCAGAATCTCTATATTGAGTGTCAATATGCTGATTTCTTTTCCATCTGGAGGAGCCATGTCTTATGTTCCCTGGTGCCTTGTATATAAGGGGGTGGGGGAGGGCTTGGCTGGGCTGGGCATGTGGCTCAGTGGTAGAGTGCTTGCATGAAGCCCTGGGTTCGATTCCTCAGTACCACATAAACAGAAAAAGCCAGAAGCAGCACTGCAGCTCAAGTGATGGAGTGTTAGCCTTGAGCAAAAGAAACTCAGGGACGGTGCTCAGGCCCTGAGTTCAAGCCCCAGGACTGGCAAGAAAAAAGTCAGGGGGAGTTGAACACTATCCAGCTGTAGGCTAGAGGTTACAATTACAAAACTGAAGTATAAAATCATGGCTAAGTGGCTTGGTCTTTTGATTTGTGCTAGGCTTTTCTGACAGGTAGGGTTGCCTTCCTTGTGTTGTGCTGGAAAAGCCAAGAAAACATGAAAATGCTAAAAGGATAAAATTCTCCAAGATGAAGGACCAACTCTTTGTTCTCATTGTTCTACAAGTCTTGAAGAACCTCTGGTAAAAACCTACTACAGACCAGGCTGAGGAAGTGTCTGGAGTCAAGCCTAGGATGAGAGTCTACAGAACCAGTTTAGTTGTTAACAGTTGCCTGGTATATCAAGAAAGGGTGTGGGATTATTTTTTTAATGGCAAGTTTGATCTCACAATAGACCTTTCATGAGTATAGACTGAGATACCCCTGGGAATGGAGGTAGTCATTAAAAGTGGGTGGTGTCGGGAATAGGCTGCCCAATTATAGCTCTGCAGCTGCTGTCTAGGAAATCAGAGGAGGCTGATACCTCTGCTACTGTCCCTGGAGTCCAGGATGCTCTTGCTGGCTAATTACAGATTCTCTTCTCACTGAAGGACACTCTGGAAGTCAGGTGGGTTTAAGATCGCCAGAGGGGACGCTGCCTTGCTGTATAAGTGTGTCTGATGGTTTTGGCAAGGGTCAGTTTGTTCTTGAGACTCAGAATATAACTGACACTTTTAGATGACCTTTAGTTGGTAGGCACTTGTTTTTGGATGATGCTGGGGTTTGAATTCAGGGCCTCACACTTTCTGATCAACTACTCTACCACTTGAACCACTTGTTCTTTTTTGCTTCAGTTACTTTTTTGGATAGGCTCTTGGATTTTAGCCAATTCTGCTTATCTACCACCTCAGATGTAGTTGTGGTAACAGTTTACACTCCACTCAGCTTATTGGTTGAGATGGGGGTCCTCATCAACTTTTTGCTGATAATTGGCTTTGAACTGAAATGTTCCCAGTTGCCAGCTAGTCACAGTACGCTGTAGTTAGGTTTTGTATTGTTTTGCTGGTAGATCTTGAGGGTTGTTTCTCTTAAATGTTCTTATTCTATTATACCACTAGGATATGAAGTATTTTATTCTCATTTGACATTTTCAGTGAATTGTTTATATGGTTAACAGTATTTGTTACTTACTCAACAAATTCTCTATTGGAGAAAAAATAAAAATCTCAGAAAACATTTTTGTAGTGTTTATCCAGTGCCTGGCACCACCCAGGCATGCATTCGTTAGCTAATTTATGTCCATGGCAGCCCAGTGAAGTAGGGAACAAATGAGGAAACTGAAGCTCTAAGAGATTGAGTGCTTGCCTAGAGTCCACAAGTGTAGAAAGTGGTAGAACTGAGCTTTGACTCCAAAATTTGTCCATATACCTGCTTCATCTCAAATCAGCTTTGATCCTAAGTCTGTCATGAGATTAACAATGGCTCTCGCAGCATCAGTTCCTGAGGATCCAGTGAGCCCATGGCTGTGGCAGTGTTACAAATAAAAGTCCCGTCATTGGGATAGCAGGCAAGTGCTTCCAAGCGGAGAGCTATGGGGGCATTTTGGGTCATACTATCCCATGTTTTCATGGGAACTTGCACCAGGCAGTGTCCTTTGAACACTGGCGAGCAAGTCTGGGTGTTGCATGAGGGTGGGTCAGATTTGCAGCTTCTGGTGAGGCCATCTGGGTAGTACCCACCCTCTTATGAGTAGGGTGATCAAGACAGCAGCCTCCCTTTCCCTTCCTGAACTGCCTCTGTCTGGACAGGGAGAAAGGGAGGCCACAAAGGCCGGGCAAGGCAGTATACAAGCCCCGAAGAGATCGATGCCCAGCTCCAGGCTGAGAAGCAGAAGGCCAGGGTGAGTAGCAGCCTGTCTGGTCACTTCAGTGTCTCAGGGTGGTGTCTCCAGTCTTTAGCTCCAGGGAGAAGTCCTCACTCCTGAGTGAGAACCAGCTTGTGGAGTGGGGAGGGACAGCTACCATTGGGGGGTCATCCTGTGACTGGGCAAGTAAGGAGGAACTTGGTCCACTTTGCAGTGGTGGCCTGCCTCCCAAGGGCTCTTCCATCTCCCGCCTCTGCCCATACACAAGCTCCCAGCTTGCCACCTGTCTCCACAGGCACTTAGGATTGCTTGCCAGACTTCACGTGCCCCCAGAGTCTCCTTCGCTGCTCTGGTTTTACTCAGTGTTTCCTCTGGGTTTTGCTGGTTGCTGTCCCATCTCTGGTTCTGACCTTGGGAGATAAACTCATCCAGGCTGTCCAAGGTGTCTCCCAGGGGAGCATGGCCTTCTGCAGCAGTGTAAGGGCCTAGCCTCAGACATGGTACTATATGGGTAGTTTACCTGTCTGACTCTGGTCTCCCATTGGGGAGCAGGGGCACGGAGTACCACCCTTGCCATATTTAGTTCCAGTTCCTGCAGTTAAATGTCAAGGTTCATTGTCTGAGGGGGTAGGGTGGTCACAGTGTTGGGGAAAGGGGTTTGCATTTTTAGTTTTTGAGTTCTGTTGTCCATTTTTGAAACAGGAAGAAGAGGAACAAGAAGAAGGTGGTGATGGGGCTGCAGGTGACCCAAAAAAGGAGAAGAAATCTCTAGACTCAGATGAGAGTGAGGATGAAGATGATGACTACCAGGTACTGAACCTGATGGGGGCCTGAGACTTGGACTCATTCACACAACAAACATTTATAGGTTCCGACTTGATGGGAGCTGCAGACAGAATCCTGTTCTTAGGAGGTTGTGCTCTAATGATGAGACCAGACAGTATGAATTCAGTATTGTACAGTGATTTTTGTTACTTTGGGCTTTTTGGTGCCCGTGAGGTTGCAACTGAAGGCCTCACACTTCCTAGGCACAGTGGCTCTACTGCTGTTATGCATGACTATAGACAATGGATGATTTTGTGGTGAAAGGTCTTATTTGTGACGAGTATTATGGACAAACCACACTGTGATGGCGGGTGTGGGAATAATGTGGTGGTGAGGTGACATAAGCCGAAATACAGAAAGCAGGACAAAGTCCGCCATGGGAAAACTGGTGTGCAGAGAGGTTGGCTGGGGCACTGGGAAGGTCCTACAGTGGGACAGAAATGACCAGATTTGCTTGTAATTGATGGTTTGGGCTTCCCTGGAGAAGGGATTCTGAGACATTGAGAGGGGAGGGAGTAAAATGGCAGCCCATGGTGAGAAGAAACTGGTTTGCTGTAGGTGGTGGAAGTGCTGTAGAGGAGAGCAGTCACACTCAGGCCGTGTTTGCTGTCTACTGGGCAAATGAGGAATCGAGGGCATACTTGGGATGAAGAGGAGCAGGCACAGGAGGGAGGATCTCAAGTAAATTCTGTGTCCCCTGTGTAGTCAGGGGGTCTGGGTGGAGTTGTGAGTAGGTGGCACATGGAACACTTAGTCAGATGATCACTGTTAGGAAGCTGCCTTCTTGGTCACTTGAGAAAAGCTAGGATGGTCAGAGCCGAGAATTGTGACCAGACTTACTGACTAGCTGGTGGTCTCTGTATCTTCACACAAACGAGCACATGACAGGCAGCAGAACTGCAGGCTGTGGTCCAGTGATCACATCCCTCACAGGTTGCCCTTTTGTCAGCTGAGACAGACAGGGCTGGTCAGAACACTTCTTCCTCTGCTTGCCCTGCCCTGGCATCTGGCCTGTGCTTTCTGCATGCACAGCTAGGCAGGGCTTCAGTGGGAACAGCTTCCAGAGGCCCACGCTTACAGTGGGGGAGCAGTGCTCTCATGTTGGGGCCTCTCCACATTTCCTGAGCTCTTTCTGGTTCACCTTGGGTATGTTTTTGAACCTTGAGTTGCCAGTGTCACCTCTGAAGTTGAGGTGATTTAGTCCCCAGTTTCTGGGGCCTGGCAAAATGGACCCTCCTTTCACATACTTGTTTCCCCTTGTACACACACTCCCCTCCCCCCAGCTGGTGAAGTACTTCTGAATACTGGGCCCCTTGGGAGACTTGCACAAGCTCTGGGCTGGAGGTGGAGACCTGGGGCTTTGGAGATGGTGGATGTGGCCTTCATGGGCTCCGCAAGTCCTAAATTTCTTGCTCTTGCTCTTGTCTTAGCAAAAGCGCAAAGGTGTGGAAGGGCTCATTGACATTGAGAACCCCAACCGGGTAGCACAGACAACCAAAAAGGTCACACAACTGGACCTGGATGGGCCAAAGGAGCTTTCGAGGAGAGAACGGTAATGTCTACCGGGCAGGCAGCGCATGGGCTGAGGCACCTGGTAACTAATTGAGTGGTGGCCATGCAGTGTCACTGTTTGATTGAATTTCCCAAAAGCTCTATAATAACTCCTTAAAAACAAAAAACAAAAAAAAACGCCAGGTGCCGGTGGCTCATGCCTGTAATCCTGGCTACTCAGGAGGCTGAGATCTGAGGATCGTGGTTCAGAGCCAATCTGAGTGGGAACGTGCTTCCCACTCAGCCAGCGCATTCCCACTTTCCTCTGGGTGCCATGTATGTGGTTGAGATCAATTTCTGATGTGCCTGGCACATGGTCAGTCCTGATAAAATGTCCCTTGACTTTTTTTGGGGGGGCGGGGGTGGAGGGTGCTGGGGATCTAACCCAGGCCCTTGTATCGCTGAGCTGGTGCTCTACCACTAAGCTACACCTCCATCCCCAGTGACTTGATGGCCACTAGGTGAGGGGTTGAAGGCTACTTGGTAACATGGCCCTGGTTCCTCCCCTGCTCAGCCTGCTAGGGTTTCAGTCCTTGGTTCTCTAGGTCCTGGGTGGGCTGAGGAATTTGACAGAAAATTCCGCAGTGAGGGCCATGAGCTCAGGGTGTCATTGGAGGCGGGAGGACTCGTCCCTCTGTCCTCATACTCTCCAGCTTTCCTGGCAGTTGACTGTCAAAAACCTAGCAGCCGGGCTCTGGTGTTCCACCCTGGTTCTTCCCCCTTACCCCTGAGCAGCCTCCTTCAAGTCACTGCCCTTTGGGGCTTCAGTGTCCCGTGCAGTACCTTGTGGATCCTTTGCTTCCTGCCTTGCAGAGGCAATACCCACAAGGCCAACCCTTGCCAGATACTCGACTGCTGAGGGTCCCTGGCGTGCGCTGGGACAGCCTTGCACCTTCTTGGGGGCCAGCTACGATGAGGAGTTACTCTCCTCACCCAGTCCACCTGTGCTGGCTTCTGGGTGGGGTGTAGACAAGACCTTGCGGTGGCCAAGCTTCTTGCCCATCCCCTCCAGCCAGGCCTTTTGCCTAGGACTGCACAGGCCTCTAAGAGGTCAGGTCCTTCCTCACCTCATGCTGGCCAGGGCTCTCCCCTCCAGGTCAGTCACAGGCTCGGGAGGATCTCTGTGGGTTCCTGGGTGATGACTGACACCCCTTGGTCTCATGGAGTGCAGCTGTTATCTCCACGCCTCTGCCAAGGAGGCTGGCCTTGAGGGGCAGCTGCTTGCACACCTGAGCTGCTGTAAGAACATCCGTGTCATGAGGACCTCTTTCCCTCTGTGGCCCTCCTTCCCTGCCCCCTGACCATTTGAGGCACCTATTTCCCTGTGGTTTCCAGTGCCTTTATCTTCCTGGTCATCTTCCCTTGGTTTGGGAGCCCCCTCTTTTTCCCTTTTATCTTCACTGTGGCCACCATACCCTAGCCATGACGCCCTCATGCCCCCTGTGACCTGCAAGCCACGTCTTGTCCTCCTGTGCCAGCTCTGTCTCAGATATTTGCCATTTGGGCCTATTCCCTCTACTTGTTTGGTGGCATGTGGAGCCAGGGCCCCTCCTGCAGCTAGAGCACATCCCTCCCCCCAATCAGGCTCTCACACCCAGCTCAGCTAGTCATGACGGCGAAGATGTCCTGTGACACCATTTTATCCAAACAGAGAAGAGATCGAGAAGCAGAAAGCAAAAGAGCGCTACATGAAAATGCATTTAGCTGGGAAGACAGAGCAGGCCAAGGCTGACCTTGCCCGGCTGGCGATCATCCGGAAGCAGCGGGAGGAGGCAGCCAGGAAGAAGGAAGAAGAAAGGAAAGGTAAGGCCAGGACTGGCTGTGGGTAATCCCCTGTGCACTCTGCAGGGAGATGGGGGGAGGAGTGGCTGCTGTGGGCTTGTCCGGTAGGGGCCCACCCAGTGTGGGAGGTGGACAGGAACTTGAGAAGCCAGCACAGCACTGCCCACGATAATAGTACTCTTACTGTCACCAGCAGCTAGTTGTGAGTGCATTGGTAGGGATGTTTAATACTGGAAATCCCACTGAGGCCTCTGGTGCCAGGTGGAGCCAGGTGAGCTGGTAAGTCACCACCATGTGCCCAAGGACTGGATATAAAACCCAGCAGACCCTCTGTGTGCCTCCCCTAGTGGGTGTGTGCAGCTGAGCGGCTTTACAGAAGCATTTGCTCATAACTGTCTGTGTCCGTGTCCCCAAGGTTGGGGAAGCCTGCGGAGGTGAGGGCAGTTCAGGGCACGATCACCTGGCTAGAGACGCCTTATCTCAACTACCAGTTTCTATCCTGCAAGCCCGGGCAGGAAAGGACCTCGTGTAGTTGGGGGACGGGGTTGCTGACATGCGACCCTGTGTGTGGAGGGGAAGGACCCCAGGGTTTTGCACTGGGGCTTGGAGCTTGTGGTCTCCCGTGGCTGTAGCCTACTGGGTCTCCTCCTGTCTGTTGGCTGAGCACTGTCCTGGAGACCTGGAGTTCCATGGTTCTGGGGGGCATGGGACGTGACTCTGCTATGTTCTGATTCCCACCCTCCCCCTTCTGATCCTCAGCAAAAGATGACGCGACTTTGTCAGGAAAGCGAATGCAGTCACTGTCCCTGAATAAGTAAGCTGGCCTACGGGAGGAGATGCCAGGGAACTGGGCTGTGCCATCAGGACCTCTGCTGCATCTCGCCCACCCTGTGCCCTGGCACCGCTGCAGCAGCCCCTCATGGCTGCAAGCCCCTGGCCTGGGGCCTCCTCCATCGTGGCACAGAAATTGCGGGGCTATGGGGGGAGGGGCAGCTGCTATCTTTGTGACAGAAAGATGCAGGACAGCATTTCATATGTAACCATTTGAATGTTTTTGCTGTTTGTAGAATTCAGAACCCTGGTTGGGGGGTGCTGGGAGGTGGGGTAACAAGAGCTTCCGTTTGTCCAGTAGATTGCACACTGGGGCAGGGGGCAGGGGGCAGGGCAGCTTCTGTGGTTTTGCAGCAGCCAGCCCCATTCTGTTGCTGGGTGCTCACATGGGGCTCTTGACCAGAGCCTGCATATCTGAGTCCCCAGAGGTCTTGGTTTGTCCCTGGCCAGTCTCTTCCCACCAAGACCCTTTCTGCCCTCCCTCACCCTGTTCCCGCCCATCTGGCCAGGGCTAGTGCCCATTTTCACCTACCCATGAATCATTTCAAGAACCTCTGGTTCCTGTGCAGCACCAAGGCAGAACATGTTCCATAAATTCAACTTGTATATTTGGCAGATTAAAGTTGACATTATCGTACCCGTGTTTCGGTTGTCTTGGGTGCTCTGCCCCTGCTAAGGCACAGCTTGGCTGGGGAAACCTGTCAGATGGTATGAGTAGGTTGTGGGGCCTGGAATGCAGATCAAGCAAGGAAAGAGCTCAGATGTCATGGCTAGGGACAAGTCCAGTCCTCCAGAGGCTAGAGCAGCACCAAGCCTTTGTCTTCTGCCCTTGGGGTGCCCTCTAGTGGTCACAGCTTGGTTCTGTGAGTTAGCCTTCTAATAGCTAGGCTGCCTGTGTGCAGGGTCCCAGGGAGGCAAGGCTTAGTGCCAGCAAGGGCTGCTTGTGGACTGTGTGTCTGGAGGGAGCCCCACAGCCCGCCCTGCCCTCTTCCTTGTATATTGCATGGTCCTCAGGCCAGCACACCTGCTGCGGCTGGGTGTAGAGGGGGTGTGTGTGAGTGTGCTGCAGTTAGCTGACACCATGCAGAATGATTTAGTGTTAGAGACTAGGCAGACATTGGGGGCTGGGGCAGGCTTAATCTGCCTAGATAACATTTTATTCATCAGATAGAATTCCACTACTCTAAGAAGTCTTTGTAATTCATTATTTAGATTAAAAGATTGTTAGGTGAGAGATAACCAAGTCTGTGACTAAGGGAAAAAGAACTACCCTCTAGGAACAATGGAAATAGGGGAAAGATCTTAACTGAAAAATTATGGGGATTTATCAAAACCCAACTCCCTACAACTGTAAGTGTTTCCATTAAAGTTTAGAACCAGCCAAATGTTCCCCAAAAAGCATGACCTGAAAGATCTATGTTCTGCCAGCTTTAAAAGGTGCCTCCTGGGGCTGGGCTGCAGGCCAGGGACTGGTCATGGAGCTTCAGGCCGGGTGGACACCAACCTTCCAAACATAGGCAGCCAAACCACTCTTGCACATTTATTACCTCCCTTCAGTTCATGACCAGCATTGTGCTTTAGGAGCATTTTTACAATAAATGAAAGCATTTCTTTTGAAAGAGAAAGGCACATGTTCTTTGAATAGGTAAGAAAAGCTCCCACCCCACCCTCCATGGGGACTATACTGGTACCTAGAAGCATTCAGCAAAGCTACCCTCAGCCTCTGTCCCCTGGTCCCTCCTGTCCTCTGGTCCTTTGCTCAGCAGCATGGGTGGAACAAGGACAGCATTCTTCCCATAGCTCACTTGATCTTCAGGTCCTTCAAAGCCGACTCCAAGCTCTGCAGGGAGGCAGAATGGACAAGTGGACTCAGCTGCCCTGCAGATGCTCTCAGTCCCAGCCCTTCTCTGGGATATCACAGGGCAGACTTGAGTTTGAATCCTGACGTTCTATAGAAGCTCAAAGGTCAACGGGATGGATGCCATTGTTCCTCCCCCTCTTCCCATCCCAGGGCTTTTCTCCTGCAAGGATTCCAGACAGGAGAAGTAGGGGCACTCAACTCTGGAGGCCTGGCAGGAAGTGGGGTTTGCAGCAGGCCTTACCTTCACATCCCAAATGCTCATGCCACCATCCATGCCTGTAGTGCAGAACTGTGAGCACTTAGCCTTGCCGCCGCTCAGCACTGAGATCTGGCTGTTAGAGAATGAAGGGCTCAGAGCTTGGCCTCTGCCTGCCAGCAACTCCCAAACCTCTGGGGGAACCTACTCCCATGTTAAGCACCAACATGAGGTGTGCCAGGTGGGGCTTGCAGGGAACTCCACTTCCCAGACTGTTTTGTGTGCCGGGCAAGCATGGCAATCTGGGCCAGTGGGACGCAACTCTGAAGGCCTGGTGGGGAGGAGGGACACATATGTCTAGGGGACGCATAAAGTGCCACTACTGTCCCAAGCCAGAGGAAAAAGCTAGAAATGGATGGGTCCATTAGGGTGTAATGGATGATGCTGAAGAGTTCTGCCAAGAAAGGTGGCCACACAGGCTTGACTGGCAGAAGGGGCTTGATCAGAAATCTGGCCATTTTCCAATTGGCAGCTCTGGTATTCTGGAGGCTTCTGTCCCACCCTGAGTCTTGTGGAGACTGTAGTAGGGCTCTTGGTCCAGAAGGAAATGGGCCCCGCCCACAGTCGAGGCACCACTGTTTATATCATTCACCCAGTGCTATTTCTGTGCAACTCCAGATGTTCCCCTCCAGCAGTTGCGGCTGAGAGCCCTGGGCCTCTTAGCAATCAAGGCCTGAATTCTGCGGCACCAGTGGTCCCACACCAGAGCCGGACAGTCCAGCTGCCTAGGCGGGCCCCGCCCACCGGAAGATCTGCCCAATCCGTCTGCCCCTACTGAGCAGCCAAGGACTCCCCCTCCCCCGGGCCCGCCCCCGCCGGGAAGCTCCATCCCCATTTCCCTGGGCGGCCACGGGCTCGCCCCGCGGCCCCGCCCTCCCGCGGCCCCACCCCGCACCTGACGTTCTGGAGCAGCCAGGCAGGCCCCCCGCCCTCCCGAGGCCCCGCCCCACACCTGACGCTGTTCTTGTGCAGCGAGTCCAGGCCTGCGCCGGCGCCCGCGCCGCCCTCTGAGCTCGCCTTCTTGTCCAGGCTCTGGAAGCGCTCGCGGGCCGTCATGCCGCGCTGCGAGCTCTGCTTGGGTACATCCAGCCGACCGCCGAAGCTCAGCGACCCGGAGGCGCTGTCGTAGGTAAACAGCACCGGGAAGCAGTCGTGGCCCTGCAGCAGGATCGAGGTCACCCAGGAGATGTCCTCGGAGCGCCGGCCACCACCCCACGGGGAAACCAGGGCCAGCAGAGAGGCCACCCCCACTGCTGCCATGGACCAGGCCTGCTCGGGCCCCAGCCTGGCCGCGGAGAAGGCCTCGCACCTGGCCCAAGTGCTGGGCTGCCCTCTGCCCTGCCTCCCACAAAGCCTGTGGGGGATGCCCCAGGACTCCGCCCCCGGCCCAGGGAGGGAAGCCAGCCTCATCTGCCTGGCAGCCCCGTACTGTACTGCAGAGGAGTGAGAAGGAAGTTGGCATCCATGTGAGCAGATGGGAGAGCCCGTGGAGTGGACACAGTGTCCACTTCCACTCACAGGCCCGTCCTTTAAGGGTTTGCAGATGCTGTAGCCAAGTAGCCCAAGCTGGCACCAAGCTCACATTCCTCCTCCCTCAGCCCCCTGAGTGCCGGGATAAGGTGGTGCCACCATACCCAGTCTGGTTGGGAATTTTTTTGTTACTGCAGTATAATCTAACCTATTCTACTACATGCATAGAAGCATGGATGGATGGATAATGGGTGGGTGGATAATGGATGGATAGATGATGGGGAGGAGACAATAGATGGATGATCGGTGAGTGATGGATGATGGGAAGATAGATGGATGGATAGATGGATGGGTTGAATGATGGATGGATAATGGGGGGACAATGGTTGAATGATAGGTGAGTGATGGATGATGGGTAGATAGATGGATGGATAGACAGGTGAATGATGAATGGATAAGGGACAGAGGGAAGCAGTGAGGGCAGAATGGATGAGTTGCGTAGACTTAGCTTACCGCTGCCACTAGGCTGTTGTCGGTGATGAAGGTGAGGGCCAGCAGTGGCAGCGTCTCCGAGGCGAGGGTGGCGACCCTGAGGGAGAGAGGAGGTCAGCCATGCCCTTCTGCTCTGGGGCTTGGCTTCCCTCGGCCCCCACCTCCACCTGCTGGACTCACGCCATCTTCTTGTCCGCATCCGCCAAGCACACAGTGCTGTCGTGGCTCACCCAGGCCACACGGCTCCCACTGGCTGAGAAGCAGACGCCGTGCACCCAGCCACAGCTACTGCTGGACTCGAACATCAGCTCCCCAAAGGGCATCTTGGAGCCCCATGGGGTGGGGGCCGGTCTCTCCTCCACCTCCTTGATGTAGGCGGAGAAGATCCTGTGGGAGAGATCTCACCTGAGAAGAGTGTCCCTCTTCCAGAGCATCTGTGGGGCTGTCTCACCACGGTCAGTGCATGGGCTGTCTTCTCACCCGACAAGCCTGTGCCTCAGTGTCCCCCCTGAGTAGCAAGATGGGGGCCCAGGGGTCTCCCAGCTCAGCATCCTCTGACATCTTGGGACCCCTGGGCCCTAACCTGAGCCAGCCATTCACACTACCTCCAGGGGTAGCACAGTCCCTCCTGCAGGCCCCACCCTCCATTCCTCCCCATCCCCACTCTCCCACACACCAACCACCTCCTGACTAGCTGCCCAGGCCCATCCTCAGCCCCAGGGCCTCTGGTGTTTGCTGATTCCCAAAGGGAAACAGAGACTAGGGAAGGATTTGGGGGCAGGGAGCTGTCTGCCAGGAGCTAGAGTTGGGGTTCAGTACCCAAGAGAGATTCAAGTCCAGAAGTGAAGATCTGAATGAAAACTAGACACTTTATCATATAGGATTAAGGTAATCGTGGACCTATGCTTCAGTCTACCAGTCATTCACACTTTTTTTTTATTTTTTTGCCAGTCCTGGGCCTTGAACTCAGGGCCTGAGCACTGTCCCTGGCTTCTTTTTGCTCAAGGCTAGCACTCTACCACTTGAGCCACAGCACCACTTCTGGCCGTTTTCTCGTTTTCTATATATGTGGTGCTGGGGAATCGAACTCAGGGCTTCATGTATGCGAGGCAAGCACTCTTGCCACTAGGCCATATTCCCAGCCCAAGTCATTCACACTTCAGTATGAATCAGGACACCGCTCATTCTCCAGACAAGCCAGGAAGCAGCTGGGTGAGAGAGTCTACTGAAGCAGGAGAGGAAGGCTTGGGAAGGACCTTGCTGGCATTCAGAGGTGGCATGGGACATGCCCTGCGACGCCCACCTCCTGGGGCGCCCCGCCCCTGCACAGCTGCCCACCTCACCTGCACTTAAAGTCACAGGAGCCAGCAGCCAGGAGCACGTTGTTGGGGTGCCAGTCCAGGCTGAGCACGGTGGAGCGGATCGGCTTCTTAATGTGCTTGCACACCCACCTGGGCACAGGGGGCAAGAGGGACGGGCGGGTGAGCACGGGGTGAGCACCACGGGCCTCAGCGCCCTGAGACTCCAGGCACCCCTGGGACCCTGCAGCGTTCTGTAGTCCCAGCGGCCATGCCTGCTGATCCCATCAGTGTGCCTTGCCTCCTGCATGTCTCACAGGGCTAGCAAGCCATCATGGGATTTGAACTCAGCTCTCCCAAAGCCAAGCTGCGTTTCTGCCTCGATCCTGACGTCAGGATGCCCAGTCTCACACACCCGCCAGGGCTATGTAGAGATCCCTGTTTGCCCCGCAATTTGGGAGGCAGAGACCAGGAGGATCATAGGTTGGGGCTGGTCCAGGAGAAAGGAGAGTCCCTATCTCAATCAACAAGCTGGGCCTGGTGGAGCAAGCCTGTGGTTCCAGCTGCATGGGCAGCACAGATAGGAGGCTGGGGCATGAGACCCAACCTAAAAATGACCTAAAGCTCAAAGCACATGCAAAGCTTCGAGTTCAAATCCCAGTAACACGCACACACAAACACCAAAAAGCAGAGCCAGGAGCTTGGAGGCAGCCCCCACAGCTTCCCAGTGGCCCGCCCCCCCCAAGAGGCCAGCGGGCGAGACAGTCCTGGGGGCTGCAGGGGAGGTGGCACTAGCACTGGCCTTGTCTATTACCCATGGGGGACTGAGGGGCCGCCCGAGTTCTTGCCATGTCGGGGCACAGTCCCTGGCGTGTCCCTCCCCCGTTCCTCCTCTCCTTCCCCACACTCACCAGTCGTTCTCCTGCTCGAAGTAGCAGATGGAGATGACACGCGAGCCACTGCCCACTGCAAACTTGTTCTCACGGGGCGCCCAGCGCACACAGCGGGCGGCGCGGTTGATGCGCAGGATCACCAACGTGGGCTTCCATGTGCGGCCCTTCAGCGTCCACACATAGGCATTGCGGTCGGTGCCGCAGGTCACGATGCGGTTGCTTTCAGGGGCCCAATCAATGCCTGGGGGGACAGGGTGGGGAAGGCTGAAGCCACATGCGCTGTGGTGGGTGGGTCGTGGGAGCCACTTCAAGGTCTTTCCACTGCATGAAGCTGCTCCCCCATAAACGACCTCCCTTCCCAGACTGAGGTTGCTGTCTGAGAGCCTGACAATTCTCCCGAACCTTCAGATGGGCAAAGTCAAGAGACAGAAAAAAAGCAATGTGTGGCGATGTGGAGCTGCTGGATCAAGCCTCTCCTGAAGCCCACAACCCCTGCATGACCTAAGCCAGGGATGTGTTGGGGGAAGAGTTTGGAGTGCTCCTGTCCCACTCATTATGGGGACTGGGGAGACCGGCCAGGCCCTGACGCACCTGTCACCTGCCCATTATGCTCCTTCAGCTCGTGCACCTTTGTCCATTTGGCCCCGCTCTTCTCATAGATGTGGACCTCATGGTTGTTGGGGCAGATGGCGATTTCTGTGGGGGGGGCGGGGAAGGGTAGGGTTCAGTTCCCTTTCCCATCATGGCCCCCCTCCTGAGTGCCTTCACAGGGCTCAGGCTGGGGCGCCCTCACCACACCTCATGACCTCTGCCCCTTCTCCCGCCCAATGCCCCCTCCAGACCCAGCTCTACCCAGGGAGCCTTCCCTCCTTCCTTCTCCTCCGTCCCTTTTCTACCCCCAGAAAGGTCTTTCTGAGCACCGATTCTAACCTGGTACCCCTGCCTTTCGATAATATCTTCCTACTCCCTCCCCCTCTGCCCCCCAGGTAGGTGCTCCATGGCATGAGCTCCTTCTCCCACCCCTCCCTCCCCCCTGCCCTCCCTCCCTCCTGCCCTCTGAGTCCCTCTTTCACTATTTGATTTGGAGACTCTCACTATGCAGCCCAGGCTGAGCATGAACTCCCAGCCTCCCCAGTTCTGAGACTACAGGCATGTACTTCTGTGCACAGCCCCTACAGTTCTTCCCACTTCCTGTGCACACCCCCCCCCCGCGCCCTGCTCCCCATGATGCAGCACCCCAACAGGGCCCGGCCCCTCCCCACCTGGCCCTTGTTCTGGATACCTCATTGTTACCCCTCCCAGAGGACCCAGGAGGAACTCGGGGTGGAGGGGGAGCTAATGCAGGGCCCAGACCCCTGCCCGCCCCAGCGGATCCCCACCCACTGGGGGTGGCGAGCACTCACGTGTGCGGTCCTTGTTCCAGGCGTGGCAGCTGATGGGCTCCACTAGAAAGCTGTGGTATGCCATGGCCGCTCTTAGCTCCTGCGCAGGACCAGATCACCAGGTGAGGCCCCCTGGCTGCACACCCCACCACACAAGGGAAGACCCTAGCACATGGCCTCAGCTTCCCTCCTTGCAGACAGCAGCCATGTCCAGGGAGTATGGGAGGGACAGGCGGCCATGGGAGGTGGGCTGCACCAAGATGCTTCTTTCCAGAGCAAGCCATGGCCCCGCAGAGGCTCCTGGCCAGGCCCGTCCTATCCAGAAGACAGGGCGGCGCATATGGAAACAACCCTGCCAACCATGCAGCGTGCAGCAGAGGTGGAAAGATGGACAGACAGACACAGGTGGTGCACCTGGAGGAAGGAGGGCATGTGAAAGTAGACCACATGTCTGGCCCTAGCACTGCTGGTGATGCCCAACAGAACACATTCTCCCCGCCTGCCCAGAGACCCAATTCTAGTCTCTGGGGAGTCTGCTGGGAAGGGGCAGGGGACCAACCCAAGCCCAGGTTGGGGCACGGGCTACTGCCCCCCTCCTTCAGTGCTGCCTCCTCACCCCCTCCCCAGCTCTTCGAGTGGCTATCCACTACCATCTCTCCCTGGGGCACCGCGCTGCCCTGGACCGGCCTAGAACCCACAGGCCCCCTGGCCTTTGCACATGCTTTTCCTGTCCAGCTGGTGTGTCATCAGGGCATTGTTTGGTGCTGGCTCTGGGGCTTGAACTCAGGGCCTGAATGCTGTCCCCTGGGCTCTTTTGCTCAAGGCTAGGATTCTATCATTTTGAGTGACAGCACCATTTCCGGTTTTCTGCTGATTCACTGGAGATAAGTCTCACCGACTTTCCTGTGCAGATGGCTTCGGAACGTGATCCTCAGATTTAAGCCTCCTGAGTAGCTAGGATTACAGGCGTAAGTCACCAATACCTGGCCTTTTTTTTTTTTTTTAACCTGGCACAGGGGCTTGAACTCCCTCCCACTCTCACTTGGCTTTTTCTGCACAAGGCAGGTGTTCTACCACTTGAAACACACCACAACCTTCAAAGCCATCTGTGTCCACCTTTTCACACCTACAAGCCACAGCCCCTGCTCTGGTCTAAGATGTGCCTATTTGGAAAAGCTCAAAGCAAACACAACCTCCAAACCCACTCCTGCCATTGGCAGATGGGGGGTGGGGGGCTGCAGCGCCTGCTGGATGTGTGGGCCTAGCTCCTCTCCTGGCCTCCATTTCCTCACGTGCACAATGCCGGGTGTGGAAAAGGTAAAGGAAGGTGATGCACCTAAGGCCAAGCCTGATGTGCATACCTATAATCCCTCCACTGAGGAGGCTGAGGTAGGAGGATCACAAGTTCCAGGACAGCCCAGCTACACAGTGACACTGTCTTGGGTGCCAGTGGCTCAGGCCTATAACACTACTCAGGAGGCTCAGGTCTAAGAATCCCTGTTCCAGGTCAGCCAGAGAAGAAAAGCCCATAAGACTCTTATCCCCAATTAACCAGCAAAAAGCTGGAAGTAGAGCTGTGGCATAAGTGGTAGAGTGCTAGCTTTGAGCAAATAAAGCTCAGGACAGCACCCAGACCCTGAGTTCAAGCCCCAGGACCTGAAGAGATTAAAACAGGGAGAGGAGGAGAGGCAAGAAGCAGAGCTGTATCACACCTGCTGCATAAAGAGACAGCTATGGCCCACGATGGAGGTAACAGCACCTAGCCTCAGTTTACCCATTGTGAACTGTCCTCCCTGGCCAGGTCAGAGGCAGATCCAAGGGCACAGAGTCTGCTGTGGCAGGCCCCCACAATGGTGTTCCCTCAGCCCTCCCAGCCACCCTGAGACACAGGGCACTGGATGGCACCGCCCACTTCCTGCTTAACTCCTGCTTCTCTATGTGGCAGAATGTTCTGGAAAGTCCCCGGGGCTGCATGGGATAGTCATACTGCCTGCATATCCATTTGTAGGTGTCATGCACATTTGTTTCCTCCACTTGCCCTTTGCTGAAGGGACTTCTGTGGATGTGTGTGCACAAGGCTCAGGCCCCAGGTATGATCGGCGTGACTCACGCACACCCAACCCCCGTAACCCCTGGGTCTCAGAGTGAGCGCCAGCCTTTACAGCTGCCTCCCCAGCCTCTCTCCCACGAAGGGCTGTGGGTGAGCAGAGCCTGCTTTGCCAGCATCAGGTGTGATCTTTTCAGTGTGCCAGGTACATGGCTGCCCCTATCCACAGCCCCTATGCCCTGGAGGAGCCAGGTGTGTGCAGGGAGGAGGTGAACGGGCACATGCATAGCCATAGGCATTGTGTGAGGTCAGAGCGTGTTTAGGTCACTACTGCCAGCCAGTCACACTTTAGTATGACTTCAGACAGCCCCAGAACCTTACAAAGGGCAGGGGAGGGGACAAGAGGAGGGGGAGGAAGACTCATTTCCTCTTTACTTCCTTCACCTCCACACCCTCTTAAACAGCAAGGGTCCAGCAGATTGGCCTCCAGAGGAGGAAGTGGGAGCCCTGACGGGGCGCCTCAGGGCTCTCATCTTGTGGCTAGACCCAGGAAGCAGCCTTCCGGGCCTCACCGGCCCTGGCCTCTAGCACTTTATCTAAACCTCCAACCTACCATGTAGGCTGTGCCAGTGCTGGCTTCCACCTGCACACCCACACCAGGCCTGGCCACAAGTCCTGGGGAGGAAGAGGCGGCCTGGGCAGGGCTCCCATTCACGCCCATAGGTTTGTTTTAGATTTCTGTAGTGCTGGGGATGGAGCCCAGGGCCTCCCACATGCCAAGCAAGTGCCCCACCCCTGGCCTTCCACCCCTATTTCTTCCTCCTCACAAGTCTACAAGAAAGGTCCTGAATGGCCAGGAATGGCAGCACACACTGAACATCCCAGCTAGCTGGGAAGATAAGACAGGAGGATCAAGACCCAAGGCCAGCCAGGGTAAAAAGCAGGAAACCCTAACTGAAAGCAAAGCAAATAGAGGCCAGGCACCAGTGAATTGCACCTTTCATCCTAGCTACTCAAAAGAGGCTGAGATCTGAGGATCAAAGTTCAAAGCTAGCCTGGGCAGTTAAGTCCATGAGACTCTTATCTCCAATTAACCATTAAAAAAGAGAAAGAAGGGCTGGGAATATGGCTTAGTGGTAAAGTGCTCACCTCGTATACATGACACCCTGGGTTCAATTCCCCAGCACCACATATATAGGAAAAGCCAGAAGTGGTGCTGTGGCTCAAGTGGTAGAGTGCTAGCCTTGAGCAAAAAGAAGCCAGGGACAGTGCTCAGGCCCTGAGTTCAAGCCCCAGGACTGTCAAAAAATAAAACAACAACAAAAACAAAAAAAAGAGAGAGAGAGAGAAAGAAAAGAAAATTTCCAGAGGGGGATGGGAGTACTGCTCCAAATGGAGTCAGTACTCAGAGAGGACCAGAGCCTCCAGCTTCCAGCAGGAGCACACAGCCCCCTGCACACCAGCCAGACACAGCCACAGACCAAGCTACTCCCCAGTTCTAGGGTCTCTGGGCTCCTGGCAGGCAGGGCTGGGTGGCCTCAGCCCACAATCCCCCTCATGTATCCCGGAGTCCCAGGTTTGCTCAGTGCAGGATTGAAGGCTAAAGCGGCAGGCGTAGCCTGCAGCGAGGTCTTGGCTCTTGGTGCTCGCCAGGAAGTCTCCGCCCAGCTCCAGCTGCCAGCAAGTCACCCTGCACACGGCTAGGCGTTACTCAACTTCCTGTTGTGCGCCCGCCTAGGGCTGGGGCCGGGAGCAGCCTGGGGTGGGGCGTGGGGGGGGCACACCAAACTCAGTGGTGGCCCTAGTAGTCTTCCTAGCCAGGGCAGGTCAATCAGAAAACAGACACAACAGTTACCGAAGCCCCACAACAGCAGCCCACAGAGTCCCAAAAAAAAACCCCACGCTTGAAACTCAGTGCCAGCAGGGCAGTGGGGAACTCCACTCAGCTGCCAACCTGAACTCTCAACTCAGCAACTGTGGAAGAGGGGCCTAAGGAGAAGGGAGAAAGGAGAGAGAGAGAGAAGGGGGTTGGATACGACCAAGTACTTATAAGTATGAATACACACACAGATATATAAAATACACATATAACACACACATACATAATATACACACACCACCATATATGATATGGTATATATACACAACCATACAGAATATATATACTATATATACATGCCATATGACATATATATATATTCCACCAAAATCTGTTAAGAGGGGGGGAGGGGTTGGGGTATAAGAGGTAGTATGATCAAAGTACATTGTATGTCGGCATAGAAATATCACAATGCCCTCTGTATAATTAATTTATGCTAATAAAAATCAGAAAAGAGGCCAAACATCTGAGGATCAAGATTTGAGGCTAGTCCAGGAAGGAAAGTCCATGAGACTTCTTCCTATCTCCAGCACCAAAAAACCTGGAAGTAAAGTAGTAGCTCAAGTCATTAAAGCCTACTTAGCCTTGGGCAATAAAGCTCAGGGACAGCGCCCAGGCCCAGAGTTCAATCCCCATGACCAACAAAGCCAAAAATCTTGACAACCTTGGGGTCATGAGTAGCATTTGTGGTGCTAAGGCATCTGAGCATTTTTAAAATTATGTTAATGCTCACAAAAGCCTTTTTTTTTTTAAACAACAGTGACAAGTTCGAACTCAGTGGAGCCCCCCCCACCCCGCCAAATATGCAGAGTATATTGCACTGGTAGTTTAGGGGGCTCAGGATGGGGCTCTGTTAGAATGCTTGCCCATGCACTGGGCACTGGGCAAGCAAGCAAGAAGAAAAGAGGAACAAATATGAACTTCTGTCCAATGCTGTGGTTCATCCCTGTAATCCTAGCTACTACTGGAGAGGCTGAGATCTGGAGAATCTTGGTTCCCAGGCCAAGTCCCAGAGGCTCCATCTCAACTAACCACCCAACAGTAGGGCTGGAGACATGGCTCAAGAGAGACGACCGGCTGACAGGTGATGCACAGGGACACGCGGAGGAGCTGCTTCACTGGCCCGGGTTAACCTAGAACTTTCGGTTGCACATTTCTCTCTCTCTCTGTCTCGGGCCCAGAAGGGATCCGGAGAAGTTTGGGTCCTTGGGGTTGTTTTTCTCTTCCCTTTGTACCCGGCAGCAGTCATGAATCCCTCCAAGTCACACAGTCCTCCCTGGCTGGGCCTGGGAAGGGGACTCCGGATCACCAGGTCTCCGGGGGTCGCCCCCGGGGGTCGCCTCCGTGTCCGGCACACAGACCCCATTTCCCAGGTGAGGAAGTCGGGACCCGGGGGCCGGAGTCGCGGCTGGCTGGGGGGCGGGAAGGACGGTTCCTCCCGGGACGGGCGGAGCCTCCACCCCGACCCCGGGGAGCCCGGGAACCCCCGGCCCGGACCCCGGACCCCTACTTCCCGGCCGCAGCCACCGAAGGCGGGAGCACGGCGGAGACGCGGCTGGCCGTGGGGCCCCGCGCCCCGGAGTAGCGGGGCGACGCCGGAGGGTGGGGTCCGGGCACGGAGAGGACGGGCGCGCGCCGGGACCCGGCCGCCCCGAGGGCTCCGCAGCCCGCGCTCCAGTCTCTTCCGCTCCCCTCCGCGTCCCCTCGTCGTCGGGCAGCGCCTCACACCCAGAGCCCCCACCCGCAGACGACCCCAGACCCACCCCCCCGGGCCCAGCGACCCCTCACCTCGGGGCGCTCCGGCCGCGGACTCTGGACAGTCGACGCGCCGACTCGGCTCTGGCCCCGCAGCGCTTCCTCGTGGGCGGGGGGCGGGGCCTCGCGGTCCAGGCCCGCGGGGCGGGGCCAAGGGAAGACGAGAAGGGCTATGAGGCGAGGGGCGAGGCCTTGCAGTCCGGGCCCGCGGGGCGGGGCCCTGGGATATGGGGCGGGGCCTCGCCGGCAGGGTGTAGCAGGGGCGATCGAAGCTCTGCCCACCACTGGGTATGGGGTGCCGCCCTGGATATCAGAGCCCTCGGCTCCCCTGGAAGTCTTCCGTGGGCACCCCTTCCTGTCTTCTGGGTGGGGAAACTGAGGCTGGGAGGGAGGTACGCGGCCGGGGCGGCTGGGCATAGGACATAATCATTTCATGAGCCCTGTCGCTCTGTCCCCAGCCCTGGACCATCCCACGGGAGTCCGGGGCCACCGAATCACAGGCTCTGCGCGGGTGTAGGGGCCCCTCGTAGCTGGCCCACTCCACCCTCCCGGCCCCCCAGTGTGCGCGTGCGGGTGGGGGGGGGCGGCGACACCCATCTGGGAGCCTCGGACGGCAAGCACTGGGCCTCCTCTGGGGACTTGCATTCCCAGGTTTCTATTCCACCTCAGCCTGCTTCTCCAGAGCGGCCCTGTGGCCACATGCTTTACTCCCCTTGGGTTCAGGTTCCCATCAGGTGCAGGCCCTGGATAGGGGAATCTCAGAGCTCTAAGGGTTGTTTTTATGTTTGTGTGCCCATCCTGTGCCTTGAGCCCAGGTCCTGTGCACTGTCCTTTACCATTCATGCTCCAGTCTAGCCTTACTACTTGGGTCACAGCTCCACTTCCAGCATTGTTTGGTGCTTAGCAGGAGATGAGTCTCAGGGACTTTGCTGGGCTGGCTTCGACCTGAGAGCCTCTGATCTTAGCCTCCTGAGTAGCTAGGATTACAAGCCAACTCGGATTTGTCCTGCCTGTCATTGCCCCACCACCATGCGATGTCTGCCAAACTCCTAAAAGCCATTGTCACCAACTTGAGACTCTACTCAGACCCTGTGCTCTGCCTGGGAGAGTTCTGTATCATGAACTTCAGCTCAGATTTGTTTCTTAGTTCCGAGGACATTGGGAGGACTTGCGGTCCAGGCCTGCTGTTCCTGCACATTTGTTCAGATAGCCTTGGCAAAGCCAAGTCATGGCTTTTAGCTTAGAGAAGTTTCCAGCATTCTGTAGCAGCAGCTTCCTTCCCATGGGAGGAGAAGGGAGGCAGGGTGTGTTGTGTGATCTAAGTGTATCAGCTCCTGCTATCTTCTGCCCCAGGCTGTGACCTAAACTGACCCACAGCTTTGGATCCTGACCAAAGCTGAGCTCTGGTGTTGGCATCCAGGCCAAGAAGCCCCTGTCTGAACATGAAAGTGCACTAATGCCCCCAACACAGTGCAAAGAATCCTAGAGAAAAGACTGCCTGAGCCCAACGCACCTCCGTAGGATTCAGAGGTGAGGCAGGACACTGCTGCATCTTCCCATTTTCCTTTCTTCCTTCTTTTGTTTTGATTTTTGAGACATACACACAGCTCACTAAGTTCAGGCTGCCCCCCAACCCCTGATCCTCCTGCCTCAAGTCTGCTTTGCCAACAGGATCACACACACACACACACACACACACACACACACACACACACACACACACAGAGGCACTCCACTTAAGCCATGTCCTCAAGTCCATTTTGCTTTCATTATTTTTTCCCATAGGGTCTCTTCCTTTTGCCTGTGCTGGACTCAGACCATTACCTTCCTCCCTCTATCCCTCTACCTTCCATATAACTGGGATTAGAGGAGTGTACTACCATACCTGGACTGGTTTCAAGTTGGTTTGTGCTGCTGCCATCCATTACCAGAAGCATCCCAAGCACTAGGCATGCCGGAGGACTTTCTCTGAGGCAGGCTGAGGTAATGAAAGACTCTGTGTTAGGGACCTTCCTCAGAATGACTGCATGTGGCTCACAGCAGAATGTAATTCCATTTGGGCCACTTTCAGCAGTATACCCTCAGGCAGGTCCCCTTTCTGTTCCTAAACTTCCCTGACCGCAGAGGGCCTTACAGGCCTGCACTGCAGTCTGAGGGAAGGCCTGTAAAGCAATAAGAGGTGTCATTTGAAAGGGCCCTACCTAGCCTTAGTAAGTGAGGCAAGGAGGGCAGAGGAGCTGGGGGTGGAGAAGCTTCATCTGGAGTGTGGAGGGGCTTGGACAGCTTCCTGGAATCTGAGTTTTAAATTGGTCTCAAGTTTCTAAGAAATGCTGTTGACTTAGAAGCAGGCAGGCAGGATGTAGGCTGGAAGCATCTCCATCATCAAGGTTCTTGTTCATCCCTCCCTCCCTTCCCTCCTCCCCCCTCCCCAGCTGATTGCAGGCCAGAATCCCTTCCCCAAGCACCTCAGAATAATCTCCCTTTGTTTCACTGAGCGTGTGTACCCCCAAGAAGGGACGATGAGCCCCTCTTGCTGAGATCAAATGCCCCATCACCACCTGGGTCACTGCAGGCAGGAAGCAGAGGGGAAAGTTTCATGCTTCACCTAAGGCCCCTGGAAGGAAACAAAGTACTGGGGCAGAGGTCTGTCTTCGCCCATAACACAGGCTGAGCATTACATACTACAGACAGTCTGGTAACCCACATCCACTCATCCACTCATGGCTTTCTCAGCCAAACAGCTAGCTGAGAAACTCAGGTCTACTGAGAAACCCCTCAAAGCACTATCAAGAGAGCCCATCCATTCCAGTCACTTGAAGGGGGAGGAACCTGGACTGTCAGCCTGGCATCTCTACTCCCTGTCTGGGGTCTAGAGACTGGACTGTCATTCTTCTCCGGACTTGACTGTTAGTCATCTGTAAAACGTGGCAATCACAGTTCAACTCTCAGGAGGCTGAGATTTAGAGGATTATGGTTTGAGGCTAGCCTGGGCAGAAGAGTCCAAAAGACTCTTAGCTGCCAAACAAACAAACAAACAAGGTTGGAGGCATAGCTTAAGTGGTAGAATACCAAGCAAGCAAGCAAAGCTGAGCAAGCCCTAGGCCCTGAGTTCAAGCCTAGTACTAGAAAACAAAGTCCAAGTTATCCCCATAGGGCTCTTCTGGGTAGTTACTGCTTACTTTAGTAATTCATTGTTTTTCTAGTAGCTATGGTATTGAGGGTGAGGCTCACCCTCCCTTAGGGACTTGCCTAAATCCTGACTTGTCATTGGTAGCTTTCAAACCTTTTAAAAATCACAAGCCCCATTAAGATGTATGCCCTTGGGCTACTTGATGGAGGTTCTCAGAAATGTACCCCTGAGGGCTGGGAATGTGGCTTAGTGGTAGAGTGCTTGCCTAACATGCATAAATAAAAAAGGCTGGAAGTGGTGCTGTAGCTCAAGTGGTAGAGTGCTAACCTTGAGAAAAAAGAAGCTCAGGGACAGCACCCAGGCCTTGAGTTCAAGCCCTAGGACTGGCAAAAAAAGAAAAGAAAAAAGAAAAGCACCACTGTTTATTTTGTTCTTGTTTAGACATCAAAGTGTATGTAATAATTGGAAAGGGAAGGTCAATCACTGGCTTTCTCCTCGTGATGCAATCAGGAGATGTGAGGAGGCTAGGTGCAGTGGCTCACACCTGTAGTACCAGCTACTTGCAAGGCAGAGATTGGGAGGATTGTGGTTTGAAACCTGAGTGTGCAAAAAGTTCTTAAGATCCCCATCTCAATTAATAAAAGCCAGGCCTGATGTCTGTTCCCACTATCTCATCTATTTGTAAACTATAAATAACAGGAGGCCAGGGGCCCAGGCCAGCCGGGTATAAACATAAGACTTTATTGGAAAGCTAACTAAAGAAAAAAGGACTGGGGGATTGAGTGGTGGAGCATTTACCTAAGAAGCAAAAGGTCCAGAGTTGGGATAAAATAGAAAAGACATGGCAAACGGAAGATACGGGAGGCTGTTGCCTGTGTACCATAGTCATTCTGTTGTGAAATCAACAGGCATTTCAGCAATGCCAGGGTTTGACCTCAGGGCCTCCGACTTGCTAGGCAGGTACTCTTACCACTGAGCCATGCCTCCAGCCCTGATTTTGCATTTTTTTTTCCTGTGGTAGGGTCTCAGGCAGATCTATGTCAGGCTTTGTGGTCATAGCTAGGATAACCGGCACTCACCACAGTGCCTAGCTTTTCATCGAGAAGGGATCTTGTGAACTTTTCTACCCAGGCTGGTCTCAAACCAAGACTACGCTCCCCCCCCCCCCCCCGCCAATAACTAGGATTACAGGAACCACTAATGCCTATTAAACATGATTTTCTAAGTAGGAGCTCATTCTACAATAACAATACACATACAGATGTATAAACAAGAAACATTATGTACTGGACATACTTGTACTATTTTTTTTCCATCAAGGCTGGCCTCAAACTGTGATCCTCCTGCCTTGGGCTCCAGAGTGCTACAGGTGTGTGTGTGTGCGCCTATGAGAGAGAGAGAGAGAGAGAGAGAGAGTATGTGTGTGTGTCCAGGGGCTTAAACTTAGGTGAAATTTTGCTCCTTGCAGTTTCCTGGTCAGCTTTACCTGCTTCGTGTTATGCCAGCCCTGGGGACACACTGTAAGATAGCTGTGTCCAGATGTCCTGTCCTTGTAGGTGTAGATGGACACACAGCCCTGTGGGATGGGGCAGGGCCAGAACTCTGGGCTCAAGGACACTCATGGAGCAAGCCAGGCCTCCCAGAGGCCACGGAAGGGCACAATGACTCTATGTCAGTCCTGCTGTCCTCTGTGAGGCCCTTGTTAGCAGCACCCGCTGTGGCTCTGGGCATTCAAGCTCAAAGCTACTCAGTATGTATTTTCTACCTGCTATGATCCTCAGCTTGGCCCAGTCAAACTTGAAGATGCAAAGAACAATAAAAAAGGGAAGAAGAGGAAGGCAGCCAGTGCAGGCAGGCCTCTCCCTGCCCAGAGCAACAGAGAGGGGGGAGCCTCAGCTTGGGCACAATAAACTAAGGCAAGATGATGTTCCTCCCCTCTTCCCGTCTCCTGCTGCTTGGCCCCAGGGCCCAGGCCACTGATGGGTGAGGTACTGAGGGGGTGCCTGGATCAACAGGTACCACAATCAACGGCTCCACAGGACATGCAACCGTCAAACTGGACTCTTAAAGATCTCACCCCCAAAATGGACTAGGCTAATGAGGGACTGGCCCACATTTGTTAAGCTAAAAATGGCGACAATATAAGGAAACAAAACCAAAAGCACATTCAGGATGTTTATTTCATTTTCTACCAGACAACATACATACTTCCTCCCCATTCCTTTAAGTTAGTGTGACATTTCCATAATAAACTAAAAGCTTTGGTCAAGAATGGAATGAAATAGCAAACACAAAACAAGATGAAAAACCCACTGCTGCCTTTAAAACCACCACATCCACCACTGCTGTGCTCGCAAACGCACACACACACAGACACAGACACACACACACACACACACACACACACTGAACACGCAGCCTTGTCAGTGTTCCGGGCGGCCGTCCTCACCCTCATGCGCATGGCGGGCGGCGTGCCAGGTCCTCAAGCGGGTCCTCACGCAGGCTGGCGGAGGCCCCCTCACTTCACATTATCCGGAGGCCCTGGATGGAAGCTTCCAAGGTCTTGAGGAAAGCAGAGGAAACTCGCTGACCCACCAGGTTGCCCACCAGGCTCCAGCCCACTCCCACCCCAGGACCCGCCACCCTAAGCTGGGAGCCCCTTGTTTCTACCACACAGCCTGCACCCATAAACCCCCTCCACGCTGGCCCTAGGGGTGAGGCTGCCCAGCACATAGAGCCATGTTATGCCATACATGGTGGAACTGCCATCCTTTGTCCCACCCCTGCTCTGCCCCTCCTGGGTGCCCCCTATCAGATCCCCAAGCAGACAGTGCAGTCTCCCTGCATTTGCATCACTGCGTCCTCACCCCCTCTCCTGGCTGGGGCACACACACTTTTACAAGTACCCACAGCTCTCCCTCCCAGCTCCATCTTAGGTGAGACAAGGCTGGGGTACATGGTAGTGCCGTGCCCCCATCCTCTCTCAACTCATCGCCCCTGCCCTACCCATGTGTGACAAGCCTGCCCTGCTCTGTCAAGGATGCCTTTGCCTCCAGATGCCCAGTGCTAGCACCGTGCCTGGAACCCAGCAGACATTAGTGCTCATTATACTAATCACCATAAGCCACAGAGTGCAGCCGAGCACCAAAATGCAGGCTGGTGGCCAGTGCAGGGCCTGCTTTGCCAGTACCACTTGGGCTCTCAGTGCCAGAGGGCATCGAAGGAGGGCTCTCATCCCACTCAGACTAGTGGTTCCCTCTGGTAAAGAAGGTCAGGGTTGTTTCTTTTGTCTGTTGTGGGACTTGAACTCAGGATTGGGTGCTGTTCCCAAGTTCATTCACTCTCAAGGATAGTACTCTACTTCTTTGAGCACAGCGCCACTTCCGGTTTTCTGGTGGTTAATTGGAAATATGAGTCTCACGGGCTTTTCTGCCCAGGCTAGCTTTGAACCGCAATCCTCAGGCCTTATTCTCCTGAGTGCCTGAGATTAAGTCATCGGTTCCCAGTCTGCCTGGTTAGGTTTTAAAGCAGCCACAGTGTAGCAACCTGACCTTCCACAGGTACAGATCTCACAACTTCAAAATGAGAAATATTTGTCTGACAAGCAGTTGCCACACAAAGGAGATTCATTTACCTTGAAATCCCAAATGGTCATGGCTCCATCGATGCCAGTAGTGCAGAATTTGCGACAGTCTTGCTTGTCGACCTCATAGATAGACACTTGGCTGGAAAAAGAGCAAAGATATGGTACAGTGCACAGGGAGCCCCATGTTCAGTGTACATGCCCTTTAAGAAGATGATGTGTTTTCCTTTAATTAATTTCTCTATTTTTCATTTGTTTTTTGGAGATAAACTCTTGCTACCATGTAGCTGAGGCTGTCTTTAATGATCTTTCTGCCTCAGCCTCCCGAGTGCCGGGATTACAGGCAACTGCCTGTAATCCTGGCTTATGAACTGTCTTTCACCCTGTTAATGGTAATGTGTCCAGCCATGTTAGACCACGGTGATCTGACTCATGAGTGACCCCAAAGCATTTCACTGCCAGGTGCATAGAAAAGACACAACTGAACCTTCAGGGGAGATGTGGCGGGATATGAAGCACAGTGGTTTGGGGAAGCCTCTCAGGGATGAGGGAGCAGGCTGTGGGACTGAGATGTGGCTCTGAGGTAGAACGCCTGGCTGGCAAGGACAAAGGTCTGAGTTCAAACCCAAGTACTGCCACAAAAGAAAACGGAAAAAAAAAAAAAGTGTAAGCCAACAGCAAAGACAGAAATGGGAAGAATTTGTTTTTCCATGATTAGAACTTGAGTGAAATCCAACCAACTCCAAACAAACTCTGGAATCACCCTGTTGGGCAGCTGGAGCCCAGAGCCCTCAACCTAAACTCAGCACCAGGCCCCTCCCCCGGGGCTGAGCAGCCATGACACGTGGTGTTCGAGGCTCTAAGAAAGCCAGCCCCTAGCTTAGACAGTTCCTTCTTTCTTTCTCCTCTGAGCCTTAGGGAAGGGGAGGCCACTTTGTCCAGCCAGAGAGCAGACAATGGCCTTCACATTTTTAAATGACTGGGAAAAAATGGAAAAGACCATTATCTCATGATGTGAAAACTCTGTGAAACTCACAGTCAGTGTGGAGCATTCTACTTCCTGCCTCAATGTAGAGCTGAAAAATATCACAGGCTGCTCAGCTCCCCCGTGGCCTTTGCTATCAGCGCCCCAATAGAAAAAAGGTGCGAACACTAGACTAGCAAAGAGCTAGTTTTTTCTTTTTGTATTTAAAAAGTTTTAATTTGTTTGAGATACAGTCTTTTATGTAGCCCAAGCTTGTCCTCAAACTTGCTTACTCTCATGCCTCAGCCTCCTGAGGCTGGGATTACAGGTGTATGTTACCAGACCTGACTTAAAAAATTTCGAATTCCCACAAATAAAAGTAGACTACCCAGTGTATAAGGGTTTCTCCTTTTACTTTTCACCGAAAAGCATCCGAGGAAATGAGAACTGTTCCCTTCCTGATAGCACAGAAATGAGAGAGAAATTCACTAGTCAATTAACAAAGTGGTTCCACAGAGAAAGCTCAACACCTTTGTGGTTTGACTTAAGCTCAGTTCACAATCTCAACACAGCTGGGCATTTTCAGACTTCTTTAAGTCCTACTGAACATGAAGCACAACCTACATTTAATATCTACATTTCTAAGCCCGGTACAAGTGGCTCACACCTACAAATCCTAATTATTCAGGAGGTTGAGATCTGAGAATAGTGGTTCAAGGGGTCTGGGAATATGGCCTAGTGGCAAGAGTGCTGAGTGCTTACCTCATATACATGAAACCCTGGGTTCAATTCCCCAGCACCACATATATAGAAAACGGCCAGAAGTGGCGCTGTGGCTCAAGTGGCAGAGTGCTAGCCTTGAGCAAAAAAAAAAAAAAAAGAAGCCAGGGACAGTGCTCAGGCCCTGTGTCCAAGGCCCAGGACTGGCAACATAATAAAAATAATATTTTTTTTTAAAAGAATAGTGGTTCAAAGCCAGTCTGGGCATGAAAATCTGTGAGACGCTTATCTTCAATGAACCACCAGAAAACCAGAAGTGGTGGTGTGACTCAAAGCGGTAGAGCACTAGCCTTGAGCCAAAGAGCTCAGGGACAACTCCCAGGCCCTGACTGAGTTCAGGCCCCATGACTTACAATAAAATAACATAACATAAAATAAAATTACATTTCTAGAAAAGGCCCAAAAGTTGCCTTTATTCCTCCTGCCAATAAAAGTCTCTGAGGTCAAAGGCCTAGTCATGTCAGGGCAGTGGCTAGCCTGTAATCCTAGCTTTCAGGGGGCTGAGATGTGCCTCCAGGGAGGGCTTCTGATCAGAGGCCTGTGATGCCTGTGACACAAGATGTAGGTCTCCTCCCATGCTCAACTGACTTGCTGAGAATCTCACAGCTCCATGCCCCTCCTGGTGGACACCAGTACCATCAGCACTTGGAAGGACAGCAGGACTGGGCAGTGGCGGTTCCCTCTGACGTGAGCTGAAAACCACAGCGTGGCAGTCAGGAAGGGCCCAGAGCCATCACTACTGTCCTTCCCATAGGGTGCTGAGTGAAGAACAGGGTTGGCCACACACAGGTCACCTGACTACTGTTGTTGTTTTTTTATTTTTGTGCCAGTTTTGGGGCTTGAACTCAGAGCCTGGGCAATGTCCTGGAGCTTTTGTGTTCAAGGCTAGCACTCTACCACTTGAGACACAGCTCTACTTCTGGCTTTTAGGTGGAGATAAGAGTCTCAAGGACTTTCTTGCCTGGGCTGCCTCTGAACGGTGATTCTCAGATCTCAGCCTGCTGAGTAGTTAGGATGACAGGCGTGACCACTTACCTTGTGACCTAGTGGCCAGGCTGGGTACCTACGTGATGCTGTTCTGGTGCAGCGTCTCCAGGGCAGCGTGGCGGTCCTCGGTGGTGGCCCTCTTGTCCATGTTGCGGAAGCGCTCCATGGCTGACATGTTGCGCTGGATGCTCTGTTTGGGGATGTCCAGCTTGGAGACAAAGGTCAGGCAGCCACGGTCATCATAGTTAAACAGCATGGGGCAGCAGTCGTGGCCCTGAGAGGATCAGTCAGTGAGCAGGGGCGGGGTCACAGGGCAGTACCAGGCCTGATCTGCAGATCACAGCAGTCCCCACAGAGGGCAGGGGATACTCACGGCAGCTACGACACTGTTCTCGGAGATGAAGGACACGCTGAGGAGTGGCAGGAACTCAGTCTTCAGAGTGGAAACCCTGAACACAGAACACATGTGACCCTGAGTGGAGCCAACCACACATCCTTAAGCACAGATGACAAAGGCCCCTGCTCCAGGGGGCTCTGCAGTGTCAGCTGATGCTGCTGAGCTGGGTGCCTCACTACTCAGGAGGCTGACATCTGAAGAATGCAGTTCAAAGTCAGCCCAGCAGGAAAGTCCACAAGACTCTCATATCCAGTTAATCACCAAAAGCCAGAAGTAGAGCTGTGGCACAAGTGGTAGAGTGCTAGTCTTGAGCAAAACAAGCTAAGGGTCATAGAAAAGCTCAGGGATGGCACCTAGGCCCTGAGTTCAAGGCCCATGTCCCAAGACTGACCAAAAGAAAAAAAAAAAAAAAGCTAAGGGTCAGAGCTCTAGTCCCTGAGTTCAAGCCCCAGGACCAGTACCTCCCAATAAAAAGAGAACCCTGACCTCTCCTGCAAGGGTCTCTAGCATGCAACGACCCCAAAGTGACCCTCGGGAGCTGAGGCTTTCCGGCTGGGGGCTATAACTAGAGATAGAGTGAGGCCTGGGCTGCACCCCGGCATGGAAAGAAATAGGAGTCGAGTTCTCTCTCTGCCCCTACTGATGCCCTTCTTATTCGGGACAGGCTCCCCACAAGCAGTGTGGCCCTGCTCCTCCGGCCATCAAGGTCACCCAATGGAGTGCCCGCTGCTAAGACTACTTTAAGTGCCGCCCTGGCAGGCACCCTCCCCACCTGTGTGCCTCCCCAATGGGCTGTGTGTGTTCAGCCTCCACCCCAACACCTGGCAACTCCAGGCAGAGTCAGGAGCACTGGGCCTCCAGACCCTGACTCGATGGGACAGCACTGGAGTGCTAGGTGCTGCCAAGGCATACTTCACTGTTCCGGCTGCAAGTATCCGTGAGTGGAACAAGGAAACGCATTTGCAAAAATAGAAAGGGCAAATTCTGAGACCCCTGATGGCAGGCAGGGCCTTGCACCGAGAATGTTCTCATGGCATAACCTCAGAAATCAACGCTAGCACCAGCGTGCCACTCAACAATGCACATTCGCTGGGGAGGTAAATCACTGCACAAATGGCCACACAGTCCATCCTGTGCAAATGGAAAGACAAACAAGTGCCTGTATTTGTACAGGAATTTTCCAGAAGGTAATGTTTATTTTTAAGGAGATTTTTCTTGTTTTCAGGGTAGGACCTAGCTAAGGAACCCAGGCTGGCCTTGAACTTGGGATCTTTCTCTCAGCTCCCAAGTGCTGGGATTATAGGCATACTACACTCAGCTTAGGAAGCTACATTTATAATAGAGGGAATCCTTACAAAAATAAAAACACATAAAATTAACAAAATCCATATTAAGTCCAGTTAGGAAGGGCTATGGCGTGTCATATCTCCCGGCTCTAGGGCAGTGGAGGAGGGGGGAGAGGCTCACTGCAACAGAGACTACACACAGCCTAGCATGTCTGAGACCTCTAGCAGCAAGCTACTGTTTGTTTTTCTGTCAGTCATCGGGCTTGAACTTGGGGCCTGGGCTCTGACCCTGAGGTGCTAGCACTCTATCACTTTGAGCCATGGCTCCACTTCCGGTTTCTTAGTGGTTCATTTGAGATAAGTCCCATGGAGTTTCCTGCCCAGGCTGGTTTTGAACTGTGATCCTCAGATCTCAGTCTCCTAAGCAGCTAGGTTTACAGGCGTGAACCATCAGTACCTGGCATAAGCTATCTTTAGCTACCACAGGCAACGCCGCAGCAGTAAAGACTCATGACAGGAAAACAATTGCAGTGTACGCCTTCTGCATCTAGTAACCATGTCAATTTTGTGCCAGGCTGGGCAAGTAGCACACTCACACGAGTGGCCACAGCTGACTTCTTCTCCAGCCACATCGAGCGGGTCAGTGGGTGATATGGACATCCATGGAGGAACAGGGTAAGCTGCCATTTTGAATATGAGCAGCAGAGCAGGAGGTTGTCCCAAAGAGTCACTGGCACCACTAACTTCAGGGACTGTTTATCCGAGGAAGTGCTGTCTTCATGGCAGGGTATGGCAGCACACCTCTGCCTGTAATCCCAGTACTTGGGAGGCAGATTCATAAATGTGAGGCCAGCTTAGTCTATACATCAAGACTGTCTCAAAAAGCCAGAAACAATAGATGTGTGTGTGTGTGTGTATGCACATGTGTATAGACATGACATAAACCACCGCAGAGATCACAGAATGGCGGGCCTGTAACATCACTGGCACCTGCAATCAGACTGGCATTTTCATGCCAGGGTGTGTCCAGGGAGCGGCAGTCCCGCTCACCATGGACACGGTCCACCTGCTCCCCACCTTCTAAATAAACAAACAAATAAATAAACGAAAGCAAATACGTACTGCACACTCTTGGAGGCATCAGCCACAGATACGGTGCTGTCGTGGCTGACCCAGGCAAGACGGTTTCCACTGGCGGAGAAGCTGACCCCGTGGACCCAGCCACCAGTACCACTGCCACCAAACTCTGACATCAGCTGACCAAAAGGCATCTTGCTGCCCCAGGGTGTACTAGCTGGCTTCTCATCCACTTCTTTAATATAGGCAGAAAATACTCTGCAGGGAGAGAAGGAAGACACAACCAAAGTGTACGTATACAGGTAGGGTGTGGTGGCTCACACCTGTAATCAAAGCTACAAGAGAGGAAGAGAACAGGAGGATAGTGCTTTGATACCAGTCCTGGCAAGAGACAAGCTCGGTATAGGAGTTACACACAAGTAATCCCAGATGAGTGGGAGGCATAGGTAGGAAAATTGCTGTCTGAGGCCAGCCCTCTGAAAAAAAAAATGCTACACCCTATCTCAAAAATGGCTAAAGAAAATAGGGCTGGGGGTGTGGCTCAAGTGGTAAAGCACCAGCGTAGAAAACACAAGAACCTAAGCTCAAGCTCCTGTACCAAAAATAAAAGGGGGGAAGGAGAGTACACAGAAGGACAAGAAAGACAAGCTGAGAGGAAGAAATGGAAGAGACAGCACAAACTAATCCTCCACTTGAAACAATGGCTGTACTGACTAAGGCAGGCTCCCCAGCCTGCCCTGCCCTTCCTACCACCACCATCTATCTTGGTGACTTGGTGACTGACTTGGTGACATAGCACAGCCATAAGGGCTGTGCACCACGGGCTCCTGCTATCTTTGTGGCCCTGCCAGTGTTTAGTATAGAACCTTGCAAAGACAAGGAACCATGAACAGCCCCAGCCTGTCAGTTCCCATGAATTCGCACCTGCATTTGAAGTCACATGACCCTGCAGCCAGCAAGACGTTGTTGGGATGCCAGTCCAGGCTAAGGACGGTAGAGCGGATCGGCTTCTTGATGTGCTTGCTCACCCACCTGCGGAAAGAGGAAAACCATGGTGGCTTATCTACACATGATCTACAAATGCCCCTGGTGGAAACATATGGAAGCATGGGCATAAAGTGGCATCAAGTCTCCTGGTAGAGAGCCAGTGTACTTCTGAAGAACAGAGAATCTGAGATCACATCACCTGTGATGTTAAACCTTTAAGATAAAAACTGAAGGCTGAAGCTGGCACCTATGGCTCATGCCTGTAAGCCTAGCTACTCAGGAGGCTGAGATCTGATGATCATGATGCAAAGCCAGCAGGAAAGTCCATGAGGCTCTTTATCTCCAATAAACTACTCAGAAAAAGCCAGAAGTGGCTCTGTGGCTCAAGTGGTAGAGCCAAAGCCATGAATAAAAGAAGCTCAGAGACAGTGCCCAGGTCTTGAATTCAAGCCTCAGACAGGCAAAAAAACAAAAACAAAAACCCCAAAAGCGGAAATTACTTCAATGTTTATTATAAACACCAAGGAATTTGTTACTGTGATTTAATTTTGGCTTAATTTCTTTTACAATTCTCCATGAAGCTATGGATTCTTTTATGTTTCCCATAGAGAAATCACAACCAAGTCATTAGAATTTCTTGTTGGAAAATAATCCTTTAATTCTGCACTGCCATTCAGAAAAGATTATTTATGCATAAAGTCAGTTGCTATTTTGGATTAGCTAAATCAATTTTTGTACCAAAAGTGCTGCTTTAAAAGCCAATCAGGGCAAGACTGGGAATATGGCCTAGTGATAGAGTGCTTGCCTTGTATACATGAAGCCTTGGGTTCAATTCCCCAGCACCACATATATAGAAAACGAGAAAACGGCCAGAAGTGGTGCTGTGGCTCAAGTGGTAGAGTGCTAGCCTTGAGCAAAAAGAAGCTCAGGGATAGTGCTCAGGCCCTGAATTTAAGCCCCAGGACTGGCAAAAAACAAAAATTTTTTAAAAAAAAGACTTTTCTCCAATTACTCAAAAAACAAAAGTAGAGTTATGGCTCTAAGTAGTAGAGTGCTAGCCTTGAGCAAAAGAGCTCAGGAACAGTACCCAGGCCCTGAGTTCAAGCACCACAAACTGACCAAAAGTGGGGGGGGGGAAGAGTCAATCAGTTAAGATATGGAGAGTAGAACTTAGAGCTAATAAATATTCTCCTGTAATTCTAAAAAGAAACAACAACAACAAAGTAAACCAGGAGCAGCGCCAATGGGTCACAACTGGAACCCTAGCTACTCAAGTGGTTGAGATCTGAGGTTCACAGTTCAAAGTCAGCCCAGGTAGCAAAATCCATGACACTCTTATCTCCAGTTAACAACCAGAAAACCTGAAGTAGAGTTATAGTTCAAGTGGCAAAAACAGGTCAGGGATAGTACCCAGGACCTGAGTTCAGGACTAGCAAAAAAAGATTAAGAAAACAGCATCTGGCAGCACAGACAAGAACTGTAGCACATTCTGCAGAAAAATCGAGTTAGAAGAGGAGAGGATGCTCACAGTAACTCTACTTTGATTAGAAAAAAAAATGTGAGGGCTGGGATATAGCTCAGTGGCAAAGCCCTTGCCTAGCAAGTGCGATGTCCTGGGTTCGATTCCCAGTACCAAAAAAGTTTTTTATTAATTTTTTAATGTGAGATTTGACTCATTCATTGCACCATAAGGAGAAGAAATACATGCTCAGAGGATGGAGGATTCTAGAAGGAAATCCTACAATCTCCCAATGAGGAGAACCCGGCACTGTCATTGGCCATTCACACAATGCCTCAAGAAGCCCCCAGTAGTCCAGCAGCGGATTCTGCAGAGAGGAACAGGAGGAGACCCATGGTACTCACCAGTCATTTTCAGACTCGAAGTAACAAACAGAAATGAGTCGTGCACCACTGCCCACAGCAAATTTGTTCTCCAGGGGTGACCACTTCACAAACGTGGCTGCACGATTAATCCTCAGGATCACCAGCGTGGGCTTCCACACGCCGTCTTTCTGACTCCAGACATAGGCATTTCGGTCTGCCCCGCAAGTGACTATGCGGTCGCTCTTCGGAGCCCAGTCAATGCCTGAAAGTGTGACAAGCGCCATCTGCTGTGATGGTGGGTAGGGCTGGCAGAACACTGCGCTTGACAGCTTCCTCTTGACAGGCCTCGCCGCAAGCTCACAACACAAGAACCTTTCTCTGCAAAGCATCTGGCACTCAGGAAGTCCCGTGAGGCCAGGTATGACATAGCTCATTGGATTTAAGGGTACAGAAATTGATCACAAAACAAAAAGACTAATCACAACCTTGTATTTAACTTCATTTGCACCTCAATTAAAAGCTGGTAGGAGGCAGGTGTGGTTGGCCTCACTTATAATCCCAGCTTTTAGGAGGCTGAGGTCAGTCTGGGCCACCCAGTGAGATACTCCCAAAAAACAAAACAAAAAAAATCAAGGCAATTCAATAAACTCTGAGACCATACCCTAGAACTCTGCTGTCCCTTTCGTGTTTGCCCTACTTGTGTTCTATATAGTATTAACTAGGCTTTTCTTCTACAGTGCTTCAGAAAATCTGTTTTTCCTGAAGTTACTATCTTCCTGAGAAAAGGTATTTGTTTCTTGATCTCCTATCAGAGAATTATATTTTGACTTTCCAACAGCAGATTTTTTTTTTTCTTCAAATTTAAACATTGAGGGCTGGGGATATAGCCTAGTGGCAAGAGTGCCTGCCTCGGATACACGAGGCCCTAGGTTCGATTCCCCAGCACCACATATACAGAAAATGGCCAGAAGCGGCGCTGTGGCTCAAGTGGCAGAGTGCTAGCCTTGAGCGGGAAGAAGCCAGGGACAGTGCTCAGGCCCTGAGTCCAAGGCCCAGGACTGGCCAAAAAAAAAAAAAAAAAAATTTAAACATTGAAACAAGTGTGGTGGCTCATGCCTGTAATCCTAGCTACTCAGGAGGCTGAGATTTAAGGATCACAGTTGGAAGCCAGTTGGGGCAGGAAAGTCTGGAAAACTCATCTCCAATTAAGCACCAGAAAAAGCTATAAGTGTGGGCTGGGAATGTGGCTTAGTGGTAGAGTGCTTGCCTAGCATGCATGAAGCCCTGGGTTCGATTCCTCAGTACCATATAAACAGAAAATCTGGAAGTGGCACTGTGGCTCAAGTGGCAGAGTGCTAGCCTTGAGCACAGAGAAGCTCAGGGACAGTGCCCAGGTCCTGAGTTCAAGTCCCAGAACTGGAAGAAAAAAAAGCTGAAAGTAGAGCTGTGGCTCAAATGGTAGAGCACTAGCCTTGGTCAAAAAAAGCTCAGGGGCAGCACCCAGGCACAAAAACAGAAACAAAAATCCTGCTATGTGAGTGGACAGAAAACAGGCCCAAGTTCAAAGAACCTCAGAAAAGAAGTAAAGTGATAAAGAACATAAGTACGTCATACTTTTTGAGAGACTTTCATCTTATCCTTTCTCATTTAAAAATATTTCCTAATGCTAACCTTCCAATTTAAGATCCAAATGTCCTCTTTCTTAAGCATAAGGTCATTGGCAGAGGAACTTAAAACAGGCCAAAGCTAATAGATATAAGGTCCTGGGAAGCAAGCGCAATTAAAATAGAAATGACGACTTCAGTGATATACTTGTTCATAGCACTCACGAGCAACATGCCCAAACCACTGGCCAAAGCAAGACTGCCAGGATTACTTGCCATAGAGCCTGAGAAGTTTTGATCTGTTAGACCAAACAGTTCACTGAGCAACTGCTCTGCCAAAACACAGTCAAAAAGGGAACATGATGGCAGAATACTAAAGATACTAAAGATCACTTATGAATACATAAACATACATGTAAATGCATTAAAAATGAAGTAGTGCTGGGCACCGGCGGCTCACACCTATAACCCTAGCTACTCAGGAAACTTAAGATTTGAGAATTGCAAAGCCAGCCCCAGCAGGAAAGTCCATGAGACTCTTATCTCCAACAAACCAGTAAAAACTCAGAAGTGGAGTTGTGGGCCAAGTGGTAAAATGCCAGCCTTGAGCATAAAAACCTCAAGAGCAATCCCCAGGTCCTAAATTCAGCAAACTGCCTCACAGCTTTAAATAATGGGGCTCACTTCCTGCCCAAGCCCATGCACTGAAAGGCTGCATGCTCTAAGGGGAGGCAGGTGCGCCTCTCACCTGTGATGTGTCCATTGTGCTCCTTTAGCTCCTGAGCCTTCACCCACTGGCTCCCATTCTTCTTGTAGATGTGTACCTCGTGATTATTGGGGCTAAGGGCGATCTCTGGAAAAAGAAATCCGCAAAACTGTTAATATCCAATCTAAAGATGCCACCAAAACAAAAAGAGATGTTACAAGTGCTGTCTTGAAAATAAAAAAAGCTTGGCCTGGGAATATGGCTTAGTGGTAGAATGCTTGCCTAGCATGCATGAGGGCCTGGGCTCAAGTCTTCAGTACCACAGAAAAAGCCAGAAGTAAGGGCTGGGAATATGGCCTAGTGGCAAGAGTGCTTGCCTCCTATACATGAAGCCCTTGGTTCAATTCCTCAGCATCACATATATAGAAACAGCCAGAAGTGGTGATGTGGCTCAAGTGGCAGAGAGCTAGCCTTGAGCAAAAAGAAGCCAGGGACAGTGCTCAAGTCCTCAGTCCAAGCCCCAAGACTAGAAAAAAGAAAGAAAGAAAGAAAAAGCCAGAAGTGGTGCTGTGGCTCAAGTGGTAGTGCTAACCTTGAGCAAAAAAGCTTAGAGACAGTGCCCAGACCCTGAGTTCAAACCCTTAGGACTGACACAACAACAAGAAAAAGATACATAGTTTTGACAAGCTTCAAAGGTATCAAATACTGTAGGGAAGTCAGCAGCATACTTACGAGTTCGGTCCCTGTTCCAGGCATGACAGGTGATGGGCTCTAGTAAGAACTGGTGCAGCGACATGATTCTCAGTGTGTTCTAAGAACAGAAAGCTGCAACAGGCAACAGAAACAAGCATTTCAAATGGCAGGCAACCAGTTTTTAACTTATGAGGACCCTGAACTGTTTGGGTATAACTCACACATTGTTCTCTCATTAAAAAGAATCAACTTCAAAACATAAGCATTTAAATAGAACTAGCATTGTAAAACACCAGTGTAGACTCTGAAACCATGGGTTAAAGTTTGTGGGGGAAACAGGCTTATTTACATAGCCTCAGATTATCATCCCACAAAGCACTCATAAATTACAAAGGGTAACATATGGCTTCTCAATAAATCCAGCAGTCACTATAGTTAACTGATCAAACTTCTTATCAAATAGCAAGGCAATCTTCCCTAACAGGCCTCCTAAGGAGAGGCAAGAGAAAGCAAATGCACACTGCCATTTTAACAGTGACCTAGTTGGTCATCCAGACTAGACAAGACCAAGAAGATGGGCTGTGATGAGAAATGACCATGGGCCCACAGGTCACAGGACTATTCTGAGGCAACAGGGTCACCCAATCTAGAACGCCCTTGCATTCAACAGGCCTTCACTCTTAAGAAAGAAAGAAAGAAAGAAAGAAAGAAAGAAAGAAAGAAAGAAAGAAAGAAGAAAGAAAGAAAGAAAGAAAGAAAGAAAGAAAGAAAGAAAGAAAGAAAGAAAGACAGAAAGGAAAATAAAAGAAAAAGGCAATACAAAGCTGGGTGCAGGTGGCTCACACCTGTAATCCTAGCCACTTAGAAGACTGAGATCTGAGGGCCATAGTTCAAAGCCAGCCAGAGCAGGAAAGTCTGTGAGACTCTGATCTCCAAACAAGCCAGAAGCAGAGCTATGGTTCAAGTGGTAGGGTACTAGCCTTGAACAAAAAAAGCTCAGGGGCAGTGCCCAGACCCTGGAGTCAAACACCAGGCCTGGTGCTCACACACAAGACAACATGAGAAGAAAACAGTTGCAGACTTAATATATAGATGCAACTGATTACACTCAGTTGAAACAGTTACAAAAGGCATAAGCTGTCAGGCAACAAGTGCTAGGGATGGAACCCAGGGCCTTGGATACGCCAGGCAAATGCTCTACTGCTGAGCCACATCCCCAGCTCAATAGCATACTGGACAACTGGGAAACCTTGGGTTTGAGCTATTGTGTAATAACAAGGAATTCTTTTCACTTTCGTTGTTTTTTTTTTGCCAGTCCTGGGCCTTTTGGACTCAGGGCCCGAGCACTGTCCTTGGCTTCTTTTTGCTCAAGGCTTGCACTCTGCCACTTGAGCCATAGGCCACTTCTGGCCGTTTTCCATATATGTGGTGCAGGGGAATTGAACTCAGGGCTTCAAGTATACGAGGCAAGCACTTTTGCCACTAGGCCATATTCCCAGCGCCCTCTTTTCACTTTCTTAGCTATTATAAAGGCACATGCCATTAGGCAGGGGCATGTCTTTGCTTTTAGGAGATAAAGATGAACAGCTTGGGATAAAATCTTTTTTTTTTTGGCCAGTCCTGGGGCTTGGACTTAGGGCCTGAGCACTGTCCCTGGCTTCTTTTTGCTCAAGGCTAGCACTCTGCCACTTGAGCCACAGCGCCACTTCTGGCTGTTTACTGTGTATGTGGTGCTGGGGAATTGAACCCAGGGCCTCATGTATACGAGGCAAACACTCTTGCCACAAGGCCGTATCCCCAGCCCTTGGGATAAAAATCTTACAACATCTTCTGTAACTTGTTTCCTGTTGTTCAGGATAGAAAATATGAATGTGGCAAAAAAAAACCCCAAACCTAGTTAATAAACTGTCAAGCCAGTGAGTATAGGCAAAAAGTACACAGGTGATTTATATTATTGTTTAACTATTTTACTTTGGATAAAAAGCAAGAGTATGAAAAACATTCCTCAAATTAAAAAACAAATTAATCTCTCTCTCTCAAAGTACACTAGTCTTAAATCTACTCAAATAGCAATTATTTCTTCAACTGGGGAAATTTTCCCCAAAAATGAGCCAGTCTTCCTTCACACAGCTTTGTCATTTCCTTTTTCTTTTCTTTGGTGGTACTGGGAGGCTTGGCATTTGTTAGGCAGGTGCTCTACCCTCTGAGGCACATCTATAGGCCCAGTATTGCTATTTTTGTGTGGATGCCAGTCCTGGGGCTTGAACTTAGAGCATGGGCACTGTCCCTGAGCTATCTTGTGCTCAATGCTAGCTCTACATTTGAGCCACAGATCTACTTCCAGCTTTTTTAAAAAAAAGTTTTTAATTGGAGATAAGAGTCTCATCATACCAGGATGTAGCTCAGTGGTAAAGCACTTGCTCAGCAAATGCAACATCCTAAGTTTGATTCCCAGTACCAAAAAAGAAAAGACAAATATGTGTGTGTGTCACAGTTGTTTTTAGAAGTCTCATGAACTTTCCTGCCTGGCTTCAAACCATGATCCTTCTATCTCAGCCTCCTGAGTACCTAGGATTAACACCTTGCCAAGTTGGTTATTTCTAAGAGGCACTCTCACTACAGACAAGCTTCAACACCCTTACCTAATTTGTGTTAACCTAGGGAGAATATTGAAATGTATATTTTTGTGAAAAGGAGTTTTTGTCTTTGGGACTCAGTATCTTTTACGTAGCCCCAGCCTGACCTCCAGTTCCTGGCCTTCCCAGTGCCTCTCAGACTCCCTGCTTGCTCCTCTCTGGCAGTTGATGCTTACCCCAACTGTTCTGTCACAACTGAGCCTTTCAAAATAACACATCCTGTCATAAATATCTCTAATGAAAGCAACTGAATTTAAAAGCAAAATCTTACTGACTGCCACAAAATTTGTTGGCAAACGAATAATTTCAGGGAATATCTGTATAAGAAAAGCATATATTTCATGTGTAGCTGTAGACAAAGTCGTTCAAAAGAGGTTTGCAGTCATGCAATGGCATAATTACTTCTTAAATTGCACTTCTAATTTTGTTCTATCACTCAAGTTCTATATTTGAACATACATTCAAACCAGTCTTTTATAATCATGTGGCTATTTTAAGTCTGCAGGCCCAGACAATAATCCATGTTAGTCAAGTTTATAATGCATGCTGTGAACATAACCTGGGACTTTTGTACCAAGAAAAACATACTTCTGACATAGGGTGATAATTATAATCTCTCCAATGATTGGCATTTAAGTGGAATCTACAAATCTTTGTGCTAATAAGGCTAGAGAGGAAAAAATGGGGACAAAAGAGTGGTGAAATTAAATATAACAAGCTCTTTCGACTGTCAGCACTGAGAGAATAAAATGACTTATGGAACAGTAGGATTCCAGGGACTCCCATTCCTGCTCTTCCTGGATCACAATGAGCAGTGCCATTCTGATGTATGGACACTGAACTTGGATACATTGACATAAACTGTGAGTTCCTGACCTTAAAAGTATCTACACAAGTGGGAATTTCAATTCTGTGTTTAGGTTCAGTTTTCAATACTGTGATTCATCTAGTTTCTAATCGCTTAGTCACTTAAGACACAACCCAGCCACAGCAGGTACTTCTAGGAGATTGCCACACCCTCCCCTCCCAGGGCCCACAGGTTTCCACTCCAGTGAGGCCAGCAGATCTAGCACATAAGATTAGATATTTAGCTCAATGTACTGCCACTCTCCCTCCAAAGGCAACAGTTTTAATCTTCCAAAATGATTCCCCTTTCTTTAATTGGGAACCCTAGAATACCAGCCAAATATTTTGTGGTTGGAAGCAACCAAATAGTTACAACCCACTCCTTACCAGGGTAAATACACCTTCCTCACTGATAACCTGAGACTTCAGATTTCTGAAATCCAAGAGCCTACAGGAAAGCAGAGGGTTAGGTAAAAACTAACAGAAGAGGAGTGAGTGAGGGTAATTTCAGTAATTTGAGTTGTAGACAGAAAGCTCCAAAGTTGCAGTATGAAAGCAGATGGCTGTATAATCAGATTCTAAAGTACAATTAACTAAGGGACTACCATGTTCCCAACACTAAAGTACCAGTCTGGCGCTAAAAACCTACATAAATCTGCCATCATTCTGGTTCTCACATCTGGGGTGGGGGAGAAAGACAGACATGCAGTAATATTAGTTAATATTTATTGAACACTTACTCTGGGCCAGAAACTATTCTCAGCAATTTTAAATATGCAAACAAGTGGATGAGGAAACTGAGATACAGAAAAGGCACCTTTCCAGAGTCACCCAAGTGATGGCTTTGAGAAAGATGGGAACTTAGGTGATTCTAAAGGAAAGGGTTCCGAGCATACAATTTTGATTAGGAGGAAGGTGGCCTAGGAACCGGGCGAGCTTAAAGAACTCGAGGGGCGGTTCTCCTCCGGTTGGAGAGGGTCCCCCCAATACCTAGAGGGCGGCCCCTGGCAAACATTAGACGCTAAGGAAGAAGGGCCCCTCGCAAGGGTCCAATTGAGGGGAGATCGGCCCATTTTAACTCAATTATATGGTCTGTATCTGGGTGGATGCTCAAAGGTGAGGGACCACTAGGGCTGCCGGGGTGCCGGGGAGGTGGGCGGACAATCTTGAGAAGACCGATCCGTACCAGTGGGGACCCCAGGAGCTTGTGGAGCGTCACGGTTACCCGGGGTCCCCAGGTCCCACCCTCGGCTTCTCAGGAGGCCCAGCGGGGAGGCCCGGCCGCCCCCCAGCCTAAGCCCCGCGGGCACGAATTCCACGCGAAACGAAGGGACAGTCGTGGCTCGTAGGACCGGCCGCTCGCCTCGCGGCCCCTTACCTGGGGTCGGGGCGGTTCCGGGGCTCGGGCCGGAGGATTCGCGGACTCTGGTCAGTCGACGCGAACGGGCTCCGGCGGGCGCGCGGGCGGAGGACGGAAGCCGGGAGGGAGCGGCTGACAGGTCCCGGAAGTCGCCAGGGCGCTTGCGCGGCGCGGTCGCAAGCCGGTGTGCGCACGCGCACGGCTCTGCGGGCTGGGCCGGGGTCGGGCCGCGGAGGAAGGCTGGCTCTCCCCGCAGTCGAGGGCACAAGGCGACTTCACGAAGGTTGTGACCAGGCCGCGCGCGTCGGGGAACATTCTCCTCGGGGTCGAAGAGCGAGGTGTGCGCTCTTTTGTTCAGACGCCAGTTACTGAGGATTTTTTGTTCTTTTATCAATCGTGGGGCTTGAACTCAGGGCCGGGGCGCTGCCCCTGAGCTCTTCGGCTCAAGTCTGGCGTTCTACCATCGCGCCACTTCTTTCCCTTCCCTCCCTTCCTTCCCCTCTCCCTTCCCTCCCTGTGGTTCTTTGGCGATGAGTCGTGTGGACTTTTCCTGCCTCGGCTGGCTTCCTCGCAATCTTCGGATCTCAGCCTCCTGAGTAGTTAAGATTACAGGCGTGAGCACCGGCGCCCCGCCAAGATTGCGGACTTGTGGTTTTCTTCCTGCGCCTGGAGAGCGACTAAGTGCTAGTCTTTTCAGAGCTTCAGCGGCCACAGGTGACCTGTGATCGGCTTGTGGTCTTGTTCCCTTTGTTCAAAGCCACTGAGATCCACTCATCCCGCCCCCCCCCCCCGTCCCTTCCTCCCCTCCCTCTTCCTTCCTCCCCTCCCCTCCTCTCCCTTTTCCATCCCTTGAAAAAAAAGAGAAGTTGGAGGGAACTTCGCAACTACTCCAAAATGTGAAGATGCACTTTCCAGAAATGCCCTGAAACCCCCTACTTCCAGCCAGGCAGACTGCTGCCCTTGAACCTGTAGAATAGAAATTCAGGGGCGAGCACCCTGTGTCACTAACCTGTCGCCAACATTGTGCTTGCTCTGTTCCCGATGATGATTTGTTTGGCTACCTTGCTGTGAAATAACAACTCTGCCTTAACAGATATAATAGTCTATTCTGAGCCGGAAGTGACATCAGTTCAAATTACTCTGAATGACATCTATCTTCAAATTACTCTGAATGACATTTATAGTCATGGGAGAGGTTACTCAAATGTTTACAGTCTCAGGACAAAAGCAAGGCATAAATCAATAATTTTATCAGTGTAGGGCTTCAGCTAGGTGGGGGACTCAAATCGCTTCCTATGGGTTTGATATTCCAGCATTTCTTAGCTTTGGGTGGGTAAGGGCCTGGGGCCCCCTAAGCTTAGTGATCCTTTCCCAGAGGTTTACACAGTAGTCGTGGGAATGTTAGCTCAAATACAAAAACCAAGGTGAATGGCGATTCAGGTGTCTAAGGTAGTTAGTCCAAGATCATTTTGTCTCTAAACCTGCAATTCCATCTCTCCATAAGCACTAGGTTAATACCAATTCAACTTTTGGGAGTTTCAGTTTACAAACTCAGGCTTGCTGGAAGATGTGGTATAGTAGTCATGAGCTGATGGTTCATACCTATAGCCCTGGCTACTCTGAAGGCTGAAATCTGAGAATTCTTCTACCTCAGCTTTCTGAGTGCTAGGGTTCTAAGCATGCTCCTCAGGACCTGGCAGCAGGGCATTTTTTATTAGTCTAAGACCTAGCATAGGAAGAAGTAGAAATAATGCTCAGCAGGCTTCCCCTTCCCCCCAGCCTTTGATTCAACTCCTAAGTTAAGATTGGCCTTTTTCTAGCAGATCTCCTGTCTTGATGCCCAGTAGCTTGTGGGTGGGAGGGTTAGAAGTTTCTGTGATGATTTCCTGAGGAGCCCAGGAACCTAGCTCAAGACATTTAGAAAAGCTATTTAGTCATTGGCCCATTTTCTCTGCAGATTGTAGTTATCTGTGCCCTGACTTTGACCATTGTGGATTACCAATCTTTTCTTTGTTTCTTTTTTGGTGCCTATCCTAGAAGTTGAACTCAGGGCTTTTTGCTCAAAGCTAGCACTCTACCACTTGAATCACAGCTCCACTTCTGGGTTTTTGGTGATTGGAAATAAGAATTTCACAGAATTTCCTGCCAAGGCTGGCTTTGAACCACAATCCTCAAATCTCAGCCTGAGTAGCAAGGACTACAGATGTTAGCCACCAGTGCCCAGCTAGTACAATTATTTTGCAAAACCATTCTGCAACCAAATGGCCTTAGACAAACAGTGTATGTCACAAGTCCTTTTTCTCTCTTTTTTTTTTTTAGTATTAGGTTTTAGTATTCTTTGTTTTGCTTTGTTTGCCAGGCCTGGGGCTTGAACTCGGCCTGAGCACTGTCCCTGGTTTCTTTTTGCTCAAGGCTAGCACTCATCACTTGAGCCACAGTGCCACTTCTGGCTTTTATCTGTATATGTGGTGCTGAGGAATTGAACCCAGGGCTTCATGTATATGAGGCGAGCACTTTACCACTAGGCCATATTCCCAGCCCAGGCTTTAGTATTTTTACTTTTAGTATTAGGGTTTTTTGGTGTTTTTTCTTTGTGGGTTTTTTTTTTTTTTGGTGTTAGGACTTGAACTCAAGGTCTGGGCACCAATCTTTACCCTTTTCACTTAAGACTGGTGCTCTTCCACTCAAGCCACAGTTCTACTTCTGGCTGGTTAGTTGAAGATCAGAGCCTCACAGGCTTCCTGCCTAAGCTGGCTTTGAATCTTGATCCTCAAATGCCAACCTGAGTATCTAGTATCGTATTACAGGGGTGAGCTACTAGTTCTAGCAGGTCCATTTTCTTAGCAATATGAAGCCAAAAACTTTACCTCAAAGCCAGGTGCAGGTGGCTCATGCCTGTAATCTTAGCTACTCAGAAGGCTGAGATCTGAGGATTACAGCTTGATGCCAGCCTATGAAGGAAACTCCATGAGTTTTTTGTTGTTGTTTTGTTTTTTGTTTTTGCCAGTCCTGGGTCTTGGACTCAGGGCCTGAGCACTGTCCCTGGCTGCTTTTTGCTCAAGGCTAGCACTCTATCTCTTGAGCCACATCACCACTTCCAGCCTTATGTGGTGCTTCATGCATGCTAGGCACTCTACTGTTAAGCTACATTCCCAGCCCTCCATGAGACTGTTTATCTCCCAATAATCTACTAAAAAATGCTGGAAGTTACTAGGCACCAGTGGCTCATGCCTGTGATCCTGGCTACTCAGGAGGCTGAGATCTGAGGATTGTGGTTCAAAGCCAGCCTGGGCAGGAAAGTCTGTGAGACTCTTATCTCCAATGAACCACCAGAAAACTGGAAGTGGTGCTGTAGCTCAAAGTGGTAGCATGCTAGCCTTGAGCTGAAGAGCTCAGGGACGGAGCCCAGGCCTAGAGTTCAAGCCCCAGAAGTGACAAAAATGAAAAATCCCCTTTTCCTCAGGTTACCCTTCAAGGACTTTTCTAGTTCTGCTGTTAGGAAGTCACATACACATCTGGACCCTGCTCCCTGCAAGGTGGGGGGCTGCTTTGGAATTCCTGGAGTATGGGGGACCATATTCCAGGAAATCACCATGATGTCTTCTTAAGGCCTCGGGGGATAGCCCCCACATTTCAGCCAGAAGCCTGAAGCTGACACCAAGCTAGGCCAAAATGCCCTCAGGATAAGCACATACATCCTAGGAAAGGAACTTGGGAAGTGTCTTAATTACCAGGCTTAATGGGCTGTGTGCCAAGCATTGCAATGAAACTTCAGGGGAGGGACTCAGTACTTGTTTCTTGGTTTAATAGTTGAGGAAATGGAAGGTTAGAGTACTCCTGGGCAAATGGAATCCCTGTCTGTCTTCAGGGTGTCAGGATAACTTAGCCATAGCTATGAAGACTAGAACAAAATTGGAACAACAGACAATGTAATATACCGTGGTGGTTCAGTAGTAATTGTGACTGACTACTGGTCATCATTCAAAACTGCAATTAGCTGCCGTGTGTGTGTGTTTGCTTACTAGGCACCGGTGGCACACACCTGTAATCCTACCTACTCAGGAGGCTGAGATCTTACAATCATGGTTCAAAGACAACCCAGGCAGAAACATTTAGTAGATTCTATCTAGAATTAACCAGCAAGAAGCCAAGCTAGAGGCATGGCTCAAGTGGTAGAGCACCAGCCAAACAAATTAAGAGCAAGCATGAGCCTCAGTTTAAATGGAAATAAGTCAGATTGCTATTAAGGGAAGGAAAATGCTCCTTCCAGCCCTGAAACTGGAATATAATTCTAATATTCGATATGATCTGGTGTCTCCCAGGAAATTCACTCAGTAGCTCCATATCTCACCACCTGATGACAGTGTTTCCACATTTTGGCCAGCTGCAGGGAAGGAAACAAGAAAAGCTGGAAAAATGGGGTCAAGAAGTGTCAGAACAATGGCGGCAACCTGTGATACCAGACACAGTTGAAAGAAATTCAATCTAAAGAGAACCAGGAGGGGCCGGTGCCCATGGCTCATGCCTGTAATCCTCGCTACTTAGAGGCTGAGATCTGAGGAATGTGGTTTGAAGCCAATTTAGGCAGAAAATTCTGAGACTCATCCCCAATGGGCCAGCAAAAAGCTGGACTAGAAGCATAGCTCAAACAACAGCCATGAACAAGAAGACCAATTCAAGCCATAGTACCGGCAACAACACCCGTTCCAGATCTGCCTCGCCAGTGAGCATCCTGGGAGATGCTGAGGAGGAGCTTGTAGCCAGCTGCTCCGCAGGCCTCATGACCCCTTCAGAGGCTCCCTTGACTTTCTTGGTTTTAGGAAACCTAGTTTGTCTTTGTTTCTCTGATATGCCCTTTCAAAATGTGGAAAGAGCAGGTGGCTCACACCTGCCATCCTAGCTACTCAGGAGGCTGAGATCTGAGGACCCCGATTTGCAGTCAGCCTAGGCAGGGAAGTCCATGAAACTCTTATCTTCAATTAACCAGCAAAAAGCCAGAAGTGGAGCTGTGGTTCAAGAGCGGCAGCTTTGAGAGAAAAAGCTAAGGGGCAGCACCCAGGCTGAGTGAAAGCCCCAGTACCAGCATACACGTGTGCAAGCATGCGCACACATACACACACTTTGAAAGGAACCTTAACAAAATGGCGCAATATTCATGGCTTCCAATAGAAAGAAGCCTGGGAATTAGGGTGTAGGTATACAATTAGACCCATGACATATAGTAGTTGTAAAAGTTGCATTCAGATTTGGAAGTCTTTGAAAAAATACAATTTCTTTATTTAAAAACAAGCACTAGAGCTGGACATGGTAGAATATGCCTATAATCCCAGCATTCAGGAGAAGGAAGAAAAAGACTCATGAGTTTGAGACCAGGCTGAATACATATGGAGGCTGTGTCTTAAAAACAGCCCATCCCCACACACAGAAAAGGAAAGAAATAAAGAGGAAGCAGGCTGTCATGTTTTGAACACTTCTTTTATTGAGGCTCTACTGGAACAAATACTGCAGTTGTCCACATGAGGGAGACTTTCTAGAGAACAGCTATGTCCTTGGCATGAATAGTAGCCCCTCAACTAAGACCGGCTGCTCCTGTCACCCCTCCCCCAGCGGCTGGGTGTTGCACCTTGCTCATTTCCCACCCCCCACCCCCAAGATGTCTGCATCCCTCAGCACCTCATGCCTTCTATCTTCCACTTTCCTTTGCGAGCACACTTCTCAGTCTTCCTGTTTTCTCAGTGGACTGTTGAGATCAGATCACCCTGGAAGAGAGAAAGAAGGGAGGAGGAGAGAGGGAAAGAGGGTGGGAGGGAGGGAGAGAGAGACTGAGACCATGTTGGGGTGGCTTGGGCCCAGACTTCCTCCCTGGTCCCCTGGGTGCTGTGGGGTCATCCCTTGCCTGCTTGCTGCTGGAACTGTGAATCTGCAGACACCTGGGCCAGGGTTGCACTGCTTTTGGGAGTGAAATTCTACCATGGGAATCCCAAGTGGGGACATCATGTGGCAAGGGGAGGGAGGGGCCAGGTCTGATTGGAGGAGGACTTTGTAGGGGAAGATACTGCTCCTCACATTCCATGATTCCATGAGCAGTCTGTCACTGAGCTGTGCCTTCAACCCACAAATGCACTTAAATGATTTAGACTGTTTTTTGTTTTTTTTTGTTGTTCCAGTCCACGGGACTTGAAGTACCTACACTTATTTTGCTCAAGGCTAGTACTCTACCACTTGAGCCATAGCCCTACTTCTGGCTTTTTGGTGGTTAACTGGAGATAAGAGTCTCAAAGAGGGGCTGGGAATATGGCCCAGTGGTAAAGTGCTCGCCTCGTGTACATTAAGCCCTGGGTTCGATTCCTCAGCACCACATATATAGAAAAAGCCAGGTGCTGTGGCTCAAGTGGTGGAGTGCTAGCCTTGAGCAAAAAGAAGCCAGGGACAGTGCTCAGGCTCTGAGTTCAAGCCCCAGGACTGGTAAAAGCAAAAAAAAAAAAAAAGTCTCAAAGACTTTCCTGCCCCAGGCTGGCTTGGGACCAGGATCCTCAGATCTTGGCCTCCTGAGTAACTAGGATGACAGGTGTGAGCCCCCACTTTTTTATGGGATGTGTTAAGTACTGACACCCAATAAGGCCCCTGCCAGCCTCACCCAGGACCCTGCTCTGCTGGCTTTGCGCTCGCCACCTGCCAGCTGTGGCTGGCACGGAGGCCTCACTGGGCGAGGATCTTAGAGCTGAGCTCCACGGAGGTGATGCCCTGGCCCGCCACACGGTGCCTGGTGTGCAGTGTGCTCAGGGCAGTCTCCGCCATGCTGGCCTGCTCCTCAGCATTGCCCACCTCATGCACCGCTTTCTGTAGTAGCAGAGCCCGCGATGGGCTGGCCTGGTCCTCCTGTGGCAAAGGTGAGGCACGGGGCGAGCCTGGCTTGTCCACTTCATCAGGTCTGCATTGGGCACAGTGACACCAGGCAGCCCCCAGGGACAGTGCCTTCAGGGGCTTCTTGTCTTTGGCTAGAGCAGCCATGCTTTCCGGTCAGACATGCCTCTGTGGCTGCCGCTGCATGTGTGCCGCAAGGAGGGCAAGGCTTTATCCAACACCCTCCCCAGCCTCTACCTCAGATTCCCATCCATATCTCCCTACTGGCTTGTAGTCATTTTCCGTAGAAGCATGTTTCGTTTTTCAGATAGTGTCTCACATTTTTGCCTGGGCCAACCTCAGACGGCCAACCTCCAACCTCTGCCTCCTGAGTAGCTGGGACTACAGGCATGTCAGAAAGCACAGCTTATTTTCTGAGAAGATCTAACTGTTGGCAACAATCCTACTATATTTGCCTCCCAAGTGGCTGGGATTATGGATGTCCGTCATCATGCCTGGCTTTTGTTCTCCTGGGTGGAGCCAGATTTGCTGTCTGTCCTGCCTTCTCACATCAGATTGGGCGGCTGATACTCAACATGGTAGTCCCAGAACCAGCACCAAGTGGTAGCAGTTATTACCTAAGCTTCACTTTTTTACCAATCTGCGTGAAGATGCCACTCGAGTCTGTTTCCATTATGAAATGGATTCATTATCTCAGCCTTCCTGCCTCGCAGGAGGACCACATGGGGTGGGAGAGACGCTTGTTAATGGTCTGCCTGGGAGACAGAGGTGAGTCCTGCTGGAGGCCTAACTGGAATCAGCACAGAGGCCCCCTCCCCTTCTCCCCTTCCACCTAGCCATCCCCAGGTCTCCATCACACTAGTCTGCCCAGTCCGGCCCCTTTTCCATGACACAGAGGACCAGGAGCCATGGATGCAAGCATGTACAATCATCTTGGGGCCAGTGCTTTGTGTTTGCTTTTTTCTTGGAAGAACTTGGGTTTGAACTCTAGGCCGATGCTTGCTAGGCGGGTGCATGATCACGTGAGCCTCTCTACCAGCACCTCTGGGCTTTAGTTTGTTTATAGCTAGGGCCTTCAGCTTTTTTCATGACAGTCATGACAGTCCTCCTACTTCTATTTCCCAAATAGCTGGGGCTACAAGTATGTACCACATGCATGGTTTGGGGCTGTCGATCCTTTCCCTATGGTGAATCATCATGGAGGTTGGTGATGGTTGGGGAGGGGGACATTAGGGATGGAGAAGTGGGGGGCTTACATTCTGCTGCCTGTACACCTTCAGCTTCTCTACCAGCTCCTGCATGCGCTGGTTGGTTTTGCAGTCCTCCTTGGTTTAGAAGAGCAGCTCTTTGACCCACCACTCATTCTTGTGCAGCATCTTCCGCCTCCACATGTCGCTTCTGCTTGCTCTCCAGGTCCGTCTCCAGCTCCCTGAACTGGGCTGAGAAGAGATGGCAAAGCTGGAGCAACACAGGGCTTGGGGGGCCCATGGACATGTGGGAGCTCCCTGGATGGAAGTGGCGGGTGGCTCTGTCTCTCTCTGGGGCTAGGCTGTGGTCAGCAGTCTCTGTGCTCAAGTTTCCTCCTCTGTGAAATGTGCAAACAGGGAAGCGGGCAGTTGTGCCCCTCCAGCACTGCCACCTCCTGGGGCGAGGACAAGGCCTGCTTTGTGTGAGCAGGACAAGGGATAAGGATGGGCACAGAGGAAGGGCGAGGAGGATACGCCACTTTGTTCCTAGGTGCCTATCAAGTGAATAAAGAAAATCTGGCACATGCATGATGGAGCATTACTCAGCTGTGAAGAGGAAGGACATTATGTCACGTGCTGGAAAACAGACGGAACTGGAGAGCATCATGCTGAGTGAAATACACTGATCCCATGGGAAGACGGGGGTGGGAGCGGACTCCTTTGTGGAGGCTGGAGGGGGGAAAACAAAGTACATGGACCTCCTTCCCCCAGGTCCTGGGAGCAAAAGGGACTCCACAGAGGTGGATGATGGGGAAACAGCAAAGGGTGGATACCATTCAGGGACGCCGTGTGCAAGCATGGCTCATGAGTGGGCATGATAGAACTGCTTCCTGTGCTCCCTCTCCTGCCCAGGCCAGGGAGCATGCGCATGAGGATGGACCATGGCCTCTGCCCCCCATTCCTTCCCTGTCCAAGCCTCACCGCCAGGCCCACCCCTGGTTTCCAGCTTCGTGATGGTGTGCTTGCCACCCTTCAGAGGCCTTTGGTGGTCACCACGCAGTTCTTGGTTTTCTCCAGGTATATGCAGTGGCCCTGCTTCTGCCAGAGCTCCTCTGCCATGCAGGAGGCTGCAGGCAGAACATGTGCTGGCATTAACTGCTGATGTCCACTTCCTTGTTCCTTGCCAAAGGCCTGTCCATGTGAGCCCGCTTCTGTGGCTCCTGTGATCAGAGTGCCTGTACTCATGTTCAGTCTTTCATAAGATCATGTATAACTTGCTATATTGGATTCTTTAAAATTTTTTTTGGTAGTGCTTGGGTTTGAACTCAGAACCTTGAGCTGGCTGGGCTGGGATTCTTGTAGCATACTGTTTTTTTGGTTTTTTTTGCTAGAGATCTAGCCAACTTTTCTGCCCTGGCTGGCCTCAAACTATGATCCTTAAATCTCAACTTCCAATGTAGCTGGGATTACAGCCGTGAATCACCAGTACCCAGCTAACTTATTCTTCCTTCTCAAGCGCTCATGTATTTTAAGGTTTCAGAAAAGCTCCTGGCTTTCCCAGAGCAAGGCCGCATACTCCCAAAGGCTTGGGAAGTGTTCACACTGATCTTGACTAGGCCCAGAGTCCCCAGTCCCCCCCCTCAGGTGCAGGGCCTACCGACACTCACGTCAATCATGGCCTTCCTGGCCCTCTTGCCAGCCATGCGGAACTTGCTGGTGAGCTCATCATGTTCATGGAAGATGCGCTGCATGTCTGACTCCAGCTTGCATTCGGCCATGAGGAGGCTTTGGTTCTAGAAGAGGAAATGGAGGCCCTGTGGTGAGCACAGGAAAGCAAACAGCTCTGGCCTGGGTACCCTGCATGGGCAAGGATCTCTGCTGCGTGGCCCTGTGGGTTTCAGAGCATCCCTGCAGGATTGGGCTGGGAGGCAACTCCAGAGCGGTCGTGAGTTCAGGTGTGTTCCCATCCACCTGTATGCACAAATGGTTTATGGCTTTACCTGTCTAGGCTTCAGTCTCACCCAGCCTCAGGTGGCGGCCCCTATGTGTGCCATGGGACTTCCCACCAGGGAGCTGGGATGTGGCTGTGTCAGCATGAGCAGAAGGTGGGGTGTCAGATGGTGATTGTGGGTGAGCCACTCAACCCTCTGCACTCTAGCTTTTCCTTTTTTGTTGTTACTGTCAGTTGTGAGGCTTGAACTTGGGGCCTGGGTGCTGTCCCTGAGATTTGTTGTACTCTACCTCTTTAAGCCACAGCGCCACTTCTGGCTTTCTGGTAGTTCATTGGAGATAAGAGTCTCATAGACTTTCCTGCCTGGGCTGGCTTTGAACTGTGATCCTCAGATTTCAGCCCTCTGAGTAGCTAGGATGATAGGTATAAGTCACCAGTGCCCAGCTTGGGTTTATTTCTTCACACTGAGCGGTAGGTATTTGTTATGTTCTTCCCTCCCTGCAATGCTTGAAATAAGCTACAGTAAGCCAAGAGTTACTTAAAAAAAAAATCAAGACAGGTTCTGCATCATTTCCCTTCTTTCTTCCCTCTTCCCAGTTGTTCAAGACTTTGGTGATTAGAGCCTCTCTCCGGGATGGCAGTGCCTGTTTCCTATTCCCTAGATTGGCAGCCACCCCAACTTCTCTCATTTTTGGGGGAGAGGTTAATACTGAGGTTTAATCTCAGGGCCCTACCCTTGCGAGGCCAGTGCTGTAGCATTGAGCCATACCTTAGCTCTTCTTGCTTTTAGTTTATTCATCAGGTAGCATTTCCTATGCCCAAGAACATCTCAGACTGTGATCCTCCTATCACTGCTTCCTGAGTAGCTGGAATTACAAGAGTGTATCACCATGCCTGGCCCTCATTTTCCTGTCTTTATCACTGCTGAAGGTACACCTGGGGCCTCCCCTGCTCACTACCTTGATTTGCTGCTGCAGCGTTTTGAGTATCTGTTGGGGACTGTTTTGGCCTTGGTGGAGGAAGGGTGCCAAGAGCGAGATGCAGCCCTTCCCCCAGCCCTGGGACAATGTGGGAGGGAGCCCCTCCCACCTTTCAGCCTCAACCGGAAAAGAAGCCCCCCGCCCCTTGGTAGGCAAACACGTGTATGCCACGATGATAGAGTTGCCCAGCCCACAAAGGAAGTTCCAGGATCACTTGAGTGGCAGCACAGTCAGCCAATCAGTCAGTCACCCCAAGGCCTTCCCCTTCCGCCTTTGTCATCGTAATAAATTTCTCTGGCCCGCCCTCGGAGGGCTGAGACGCATCCCACCATTGCAGCGTGTTCCTGATGCCTTCTTTCCGCCCCTGTTCCTGGTAACATGTGAGGAGACTGGGAGGAAGGGAGGCTTCAGCAACCTTTCCTCAACTTAGCGCAAGTCCACGAGAGTACGCCTTGGCCTTCTGCCGGCGGAAGGCAAGGCCGAATGCTCTTTCATAGACTTTAGGGTTCAGGCATTTTTCCCGGGAGATCGGGGAGAAAGGGATCATTCAGATCCCGACAAGTATCTTCACAAGTTCACTGTTGTTCTTTTTGGCACAGTACAGTTGGATGTCCATCTCATTCAGGTCTGTCTCCATCTTCCTCTGGAGCCAAAGTACTGTTGGGGATGGCTATACCTTTAAGACCTGGGGTTGCTTGGCTGCTAGCCACTCCTACCTTCTCCCCGGGTCTGGAACCTCCCCCAAACCAGCCCTGCCTCTCACCTGCGAGCACATGTCTCGTAATGGCGTAATGGCGCCGGGGACAGGTCCTTGGGGGACTGTGGTCTCCGCCTCTGCGGGAAGTTCCATGACATCACCGTGATGGACAATTCATTAGCCAATCGTTAATACCCAGTTAGCCCCTCCTCTTCCTGCCGCCATTACTGTTATATAAACCCCTCCCCTGAATAAAACTTTGGGAAGCTCCTGAAGCTGACTCCGAGATGTCCATGCGTACCCGGCCTCCTTGGCAAGTAAAGGAGAGGGAGGGCATTCTCGCGGCCACACCCGGTCCGGAGCTTACCTGTGGCCTTCACTCCTGCATTACTTCCTACTGGCCAGAGGATATGCGTGAGAGTGAAAGGGGAACACACGGAGGGGGAAAATAGGCCCAGGATCTCCCCTGAAGGGGGTTTAGAGCTAGCCCGGCAAAGTACCTCTGCCCAGCCCTTGCCTTCTGGCTCCAGTCTGGCCTACAGGGACTTGCTGACCCGCTGGTGATTCTTCCTGAAAGCCCAAGCAGAGAAGATGGCATGCTGCTCAAAAGTGGGCGCCAAACTCCCCAGAAGAGAAGTCACAAAAGAATCCTGCAAGCCTGTTGTCCCAGCTACCCAAGGGGCTGAAATCAGAAAATTGTAGTTCAAAACCAGCCTGGGCAGGAACGTCAGTGACTGTAATCTCCAATGAACCACCAGAAAACCAGAAGTGGAGCTGTGACTCCAAGTGGTAGAGCGCTAGCCTTGAGCACAAAAACTCAGGGACAGTGCCCAGGTCCTGAGTTCAAGTTCCACGAGTGGGAAAACAAAACAAAAAACAGAAACCACCTTGAAGCGTTTATGTGGGGGCTAGCCACTTTAGGGAGAGGGCCGGCCGGCCACATTTGCTGAGCATTCGCCCCGTGCCAATCATTCAACCCGCATGCATCTCCGCCCAGTGGAGCTGGGATTCAAATCTAGCTGCCCTCATCCCTGATTTTTCCTCAGTTACAAGGTAAGCGCCCTGGCCATCTTTGTTGTAGTCCTTATCAGCTGCAGCCAATATGTGATAACCAACTCATAACCCATGTGATAAACATCTCCAGAAAAACCCTAGCATGCACTGCGGGAGTCTCCTTTTATAGGAGACAACGGGAGGCAGCGCTGGAGGGGATCAGTAACATCTGTGGAACTGTAGCAAATAGAGGATGCAGACACAAAAGATCCTGACACCCCTTTGGGGACCCTGGCCACAGCACCACCCTGAAAGCCCCCCCCCCCCACATAGGAACTTGCTCTGCCACACCTTGAGATGTCACCCTTATTAGCTGTGAGAGAAGGAATAGGATATTATGAAATGTGAATAAAATAGTGATTATTATGGGGAGGTGGAGGAACAGGAAGACTGTGGTTGGAGGAAAACCTAGGCAAAAAAAAAAAGTTTGTGTGACTAGATGGTAGCTAATAAGCTGGGCATGGTGGTACATGCTGGTCATCCCAGCTATGCAGGAAGTGAAAACAAGAGGATCACAGTACAGTCCTGTGTAGGCAAAATATGACTCTATTAAGAAAATAACTTTAAAAAAAGGCTGGGGGGAGGGGGTGTGAGTGGATCAAAGAGTAGGTGGTACAGTGCCTGCCTAGCAATCACAAGGCCCTGAATTCAAACCCCAGTACTGCATGCAAGCACAAACAAACGCACACATATTTGTATAATGACACTGAACATCTTTTTTCCTTTACACGCATAGTGGCCATTTGTATATCACTTTTGAAGAATTATCTACCATGTACCTATTTAAAAATTTGGATTCTTTTTGTTGGTCAGTTGTAAAATTCCTTTATATGTCCTACATACTAGAGTTTTTGGTGTTTTTGGTTTTTTTTTTTTTTGCCATTCCTAGGGCTTGAACTCAGAACCTGGGTGCTACCCTGAGCTATTTTTTTTTTTGTTTTTCTCCTCAAGGCTAGCACTAGCACCCTACCACTTGAGTCACAACTCTACTTATGGATTTTTTTGGTAGTTCATTGCAGATAGGAGTCTCATTTTCTTGCCTTGGCTGGCCTTGAGCTACAGTCCTCAGATCTCAGCCTCCTGAGCAGCTAGGATTACAGGTGTGAGCCACCAGTGCCTGGCCATACTAGACTTTTGTTAAACTATTTTTAGATTAAAGTCTCATGTTTCTTCTGTGGCCAGATTTGAACTCCAATCTTCCTACCTCTGCCTCGAGTATGGGTGAGATTACAGATTCATGCCAATACAACTGACTGGTTGGTTGAGATGGGGATCTTTCTAATTTTTTGTGTTATTTATTTATTTATTTTTCTTTCTTGGTCTTGGGGCTTAAACTCTGGGCCTGGAAGCTGTCCCTGAGTTCTTCAGCTCAAGGCTAGTGCTATACCAATTGAGCCACCTGCAGTCCCTTGCATTTCTGCTGCACATACCTACCACATAAAGAAAGCAGACTGCCATTGATAACCTAAGCACTACTTCCAAGTTGGAGTCAGGAGCTGGTAACATCTGAAATCCATCAGGCAGCTGAATAGGTTTCTGCTCAGTGACACATGATGCTGCCAACATTCCTCAGCCAATTAGAATTCCTTTCAGCTGCAAAGGAGGTGCACACAGCTGGAATGGCAGGGCTGGCACAGCAGCAGGGCACTGAACATGACTTAGCCTTGCTTTAAGACAATAAAAGTTCTCCCAAGCACACCCCACTCCATTAGTCCAGAAAGTGGGAAACAACAATCCACTAGGTTAAAAAATCTATATTACATGGCATCTGTAAACCCAACATGAATTCTCTAATTCTTGCCTCTTTAATGCAGTATAAAGAAGATACACCTGCTCCACATGGCTATGTGATTTCTGCTCTCCTTTAACTAGCAATGGCCTTTGGGACTTCCATCAGCTGTAGACAGAGAGAGTCAAAGCCAGCTAGCTGCAGACAAGCAAACGTAAGTTGAGGCTTGCTCTTGACAAAATGCCCTTAGACAGCAACAAACCATAAATTAGTTGTTTAGTGACAAGGATTTTCATTCCTTTCTTGTGCAAAAGTATTTAACTTCTGGAAGTTGTGAAATTATAAAAGTAAATTGATCCAAGAAAGAAACATCCTCAAGCAGGAGTTCAAAGCACTGTAAAGATATCAAATATTCCAACCCACAGAGTTTTCAACCACTTACCGAATTGCACAATTTGACTATTTTAACTTGGAATGGTGCCCACACATAAGCGACAAAATAGCCCATCTACTTAATGGACCACTAGGCTGATGTTGAAATATGATGGGTGTTTCTTCATTTTCTTCCTTCCTTTTCAATCCCAGAGAAAATAGTTTACCACTAGTCAGCCTGCAGAGTTGACCTAAGAAGATAATTTTTTTTTTTTTTTTTTGCCAGTCCTGGGCCTGGACTCAGGGCCTGAGCGCTGTCCCTGGCTTCCTTTTTGCTCAAGGCTAGCACTGTGCCACTTGAGCCACAGCGCCACTTCTGGCCGTTTTCTGTATATGCGGTGCTGGGGAATCGAACCCAGGGCCTCATGTATACGAGGCAAGCTCTCTCGCCACTAGGCCATATCCCCAGCCACGAAGATAAAATTTTATAGAAGAAAAAAACTCCATTTTCAGAAACAACTTTAATGGTGGCAAAAATAGCAACACTGAACTCTGAGTAATAAACATGGAATAAAAAATTCTAGTTTGATGGATCACAGTTACTTAAAACATACACATAGGGGGCTGGGGATATGGCCTAGTGGCAAGAGTGCTTGCCTGTATACATGAGGCCCTGGGTTCATTTCCCCAGCACCACATATACAGAAAACGGCCAGAAGTGGCGCTGTGCCTCAAGTGGCAGAGTGCTAGCTTTGAGCAAAAAAAAAAAAAAAGAAGCCAGGGGCAGTGCTCAGGCCCTGAGTCCAAGCCCCAGGACTGGCCAAAAAGAAAATAACAACAACAAAAAACATACACATAGGAGGCAGGTACTGGTGGCTAATCCCTCTAATGCTAGCTACTCAGGAGGATGAGATCTGAGGATGGCAGATGAAAGCCTACCTGGGCAGGAAAGTCCTTGGGAATCTTACCTAAAATAAACATTAAAAAAAAAAAAGTCAGATGTGGAGCAAATTGCAGAGCTCTAGCCTTGAGCAAAGAAGTAAATTGCAGAGCTCTAGCCTTGAGCAAAGAAGTTCAAACAACTACCCAGGCCCTGAGGTCAAGGCTCAGAACTGGCAACACACACACACACACACACACACACACACACACCACTGCACAGTGGCACACACACACACACACACACACACACACACACACACACACACACACACACACACACACACACACACACACACACACACACACACACACACACACACACACACACACACACACACTGCACAGTGGCTCATACTTGTTATCCCAGCCACTCAGAGGTAGAGATAAAGAAAACCACAGTTTGAGGCCAGCCCCAGCAACAAGTCAGACACTCAATCAGGAGCTGTGGTACCCATTGTTACCCCAGGAAGCACAAATAGGAGAATCAAAGTCCAGACCAGCCTAGCATTTCCCCCAGCCCCAAACAAACCAACAAAAAAGACAAAAAGCAAGAACCTAGCTGAAAAATAACTAAAGCCAAAAGGACAGGAGCTTGCCTCCGGTGGCAAAGCATCTGGCCAGCAAGTGCAAGGCCGTCAGGTCAAATCACAGTACTGCGCGCGCGCACACACACACATACACACACACACACAAAACCAAAACTACACGCACAAATAAGAGGCATGAAAGATTGTGGGGCCTAAACCTTGTACCTGGCTTAGATTTGATGCAAATGCTAAGGAAACCATCAAGCAAACTGAGATGCAGTGCATGGCTAAATCATGATCTGACACTAGCTGCATCTTACCAGAGTGGGTGAAGTTTGACCTCTTCTTACTAAGGCCAGCCAGTGAGTGAGGCTCTTTGCTGGTACAGTGGACAAGAGCAACGTTCCTAGTGGTTTTCTTAAACCTTCTCAAGAGAAGCTGAACTATGCTGAACAACTAGGCCACCTAACCCCTCCTGAGCAGAGGAAATAGTGAGAGCAGCGAGCCCTGAGGGCCGCTATTTCATTGCAGAGCAACTAGACTTTCCATCACCTACCTGTGACCCTTCTTTGCAAACAGCCCTATGCTGAGAGCCAGGATCAAGAATAGGAGGCTGAGATATGGGGATCATATTTCAAAGCCTGCCAGGACAGGAAAGTCCATTGACTCTTACCTCCAATTAATCAGCAAAGAGCCAGAAGTGGAGTTGTGAGCCAGGGAGAACAGCAAAAACCTAAAGAGAAAAAGCTAAGGGACAGAGCTGGGCACTGGTGGCTCACCTCTGTAATCCTAGCTACTTAGGAGGCCATGATCTGAGAATCATGGTTTGAACCGGCCTGGCAGGAAAAGTCGGAGAGATTCTTACCGCCAACTAACCACCTGAAAACCGGAAGTGGAGTTGTGTGACTCAAAGTGGTAGAGCACTGCCTTGAGCTAAAAAGCCCAGGGACAGTGCTCTGGCTGCCAGTTCAAGCCCCAGGACTGGCAAAAAAAAAAAAAAAAAAAAAAAAAAAGCTAAGGGACAGGGACAGTGCCCAGGCTCTGAGTTCAACCCAAATGAAACCTTGGTCTTGATAGTCATGCTCCAAAAGGCAGGAGACTGGAGGTCTTGTGGCCTAAGAGGGTGTTGGCATTAAAGCATTTACAAAGTTAAATCAGAGTATAATTTTCTTGAAGAGCACCATGGAATCCTTAGAGCCCCAATTTCATCCTTTTACCCAAAGTGACCTAGATGAATGGCTGGGATTCATTTGTGTACCACATAAGAACAAAGCTTTTGCAATTCTGCTTGAGTCTGAAATCAAAATGTTTCTGCAAGTGTTGGCTTTGCCAATGGGCGCTAAGACTTGTGCAGGATAATGCTCTTTACCAAGCATCACTTGATTTTGGGTTTATTATATACCCAAACTTAATGAAACTGTTGGGAAACTATTTCCCTATGAAAAGACCACAAAGACATTCATTAAGATGATATTATTTCAAAGACTCAGATATTCTTCTTCTGTTTGGACCAAACTTCCAAATGTAGTTCAATATATTACCCAACAGCTTTTAAAATCAAAACAGGTCGCCCAGGATGAAAAACAACACAAATGTAACCAGCACACAAAATCAATGCTGGGCCTAAATCAAACATGGATGTTGTTCTGCTATCAGGACCAGAACAAGAAAGCATACACACCCAACAGTCACTTCAAACAAGTGGACAGCTAAGTGGCTATATCATCTGAGGACATCTGAGAGTGTAAGTGAGTGGAAACCTCTCTTCATGTCCAAGAACTCAGACCCAGCAATGGTAAACACTCACACAGTACAGATCTCAACAACAGAGGTTCCTAACCTACCTCCACCACATGCTCGCCACCACAGATGAGCCATTGTGAGCCCAAAGTCCTTCATGTTTTTTAAGAACTCAAATGTCCTACAGACTTGGAACTCCATTAATTATGCTTATTGTGATAGTCATTGCAAAGTTACAGTACCTCTTCCATATAAAGAACACCCCCAAACTCTGAGGCAGTTCTGCATCTGTAACACCTAAATGAACAAAGTCCTCCCTTTTGACAGGAAAGAAACCAGAGCAGCCAACTAGAACTGGTTAATACACATACATCTGACACAAGCACTGTAGATGAACTCTAGTCCTTTCTACTGCAACTTCCCAAACCAGTTACTTCTTTTAACAAGAAAACTGAAACCAATCTGATGTCATTATGTCTTACCTTGTAAATCAGAACCAAATCAGTAATTAAAGCTTTACAAGCATAGCAATATCAAAAATAACTTAAGGTAACTACCAAAGATAATTATATATATATATATAATGATATATATATATATATATATATTGCATGCCTTACCTAGAAGGTTTTCCTGTGCCCTGGCACAAATGAGTGTATGTTTTTCCAACAACTAAGCTCTCCAGAATGTAACCGTCACTTTACATCCTTGGGGCCAAATAACCTCATGGACATCTTCATACAAATCCCTTTCTTAGGCTTCTAAGTAAATTCCAGTACGAAAAAGCCATCTATTGTTCACATGGTAATGATCTGTCCCAAAAGCTCAAAATGCTCATTCTAAAGGGACGTGGCCAACCCTGATCTTGGAGTCCTCAGGCCACCAAGCAGGAAAATCCAGTCAAATTCCTGAGAATGAACTTTTTCTTTCCCTTAAGGACTGAAAATACTGGAGTTTTGAAAGTCTCCAAACAGAACCTTATCTACATCACTGAGGGACCTGCTGTCCCTGGCAGGGAAGGGAGGTACGGTACAGGGGGAGGTGGCTGCAGCCCACAGCCAGGACTGCAGAGTGAGAAGGGGAGATGGGATGCAGTGTGGCCAGGAACCTGGGGAGCCCCAGGGGGAAGGGAGGTGGCTACAACAAGCACCTCGCCTCCCCATGCATCCAAACCACCACAACCACTTCCCAAGCCCACAGCAGGGCTCAGCACTGGCCCTGGAAGGTGGCACTCCAAAGCCACCTAGGAAACATAGGTATTACACTGAAGGCTCAGTGGATTTAGGAGCCTGCACCCAAAAGGGTGCCACAGACCCCAGGCTGTGGGGGGAGGCCAGGGACTAAGGGACCAAGCAGAAGGGACAACAAACAGTGGCCTGGCCTCAGGAAGAAGGAAATGGATGAGACAGGAGAGGTCTGGACCAGGTGGAAAGAGAGAACAGGCCTGGGAGTCTCTCTCTCCAAGCCAGGCAGGAGGAATTGGGGCTGGAGGAAAGAAAGGGTGGCTGCTGGACAGAAGGGAGGTGTCAAGGTGGGGAGATTAGAGAGGGCGGGGCTATGTGGGAACTAGGGGCCTGGCTTTGGGGACAGTGGGCAAGGCCCAAGGGGAGAGGGAACAAGGTTGGGGGCGGGGAGATAGAAGGAGGATGGAGTTGAGGGTGGGCTGAAGATGGGGGTCCAAGGGAAAGAAGGTAAGGGGAACAAGTGCATGAGTGGGTGTAGAGTATGGGAGTAAAATTGCGTGAAGGAGGCACAGAAGGGAGAAGTGAGAGCAAGCTGGGGATGAGGGAGGGAAGCCATGGAGAAGGTGGGAAGGTGGTGGGTGACAGGAGGGCTTGGAGGAGGGAAAAAACAGGGAGGAGGCTGGTGGGGGAGAGTGAGGGGTGGGAAAAAGGGGAGCAACGAGGGGGCGTGCCTGGGGAGAAGACAAGGACAGGTATGTGAGGGGTGAAGAACAACAAGGGAGGGAGGAGTGAAGCCAGGGACACGAATGGGGGGGGGGGGGAACGGTGTACATGTACTGGTGCAAGAAAACCCAGGGACAGGTATGGGGGGAATGAGAAAGAGAAGACTATGAAGTACTGGAAAAGAAAGGGGCACGAATGGGGGGAGGGGGAGAGGAGTGAAACCCAGGGGCCTGACCTGCGGGGTGGGAGGAGCCAAGGGCAAGAATTGGGGGGAAACAGAGCAGGTGGGGAGGGGGCCCGGAAGAGAGTGAAGCCACGGGGCATGTCGTGGAACAAGAAAACCCAGGGGGGAGAATGAGAGAAAGGAGACTATGAAGTACTGGAAAAGTAAGGGGCACGAATGGCAAGGAGACAGAGGAATGAAACCAAGGGACGTGGCTGCGGGGTTTGAGAAGACCGGGTCAGGAATGGAGGGAAAGACTGACAGGAGAGAAGGCAGTCAGGGGCTTGGGCCTCAAAGCCAGGGGTGGGGCCGTGAGAAACCAGGGGAAGTTAAGGGGGTACCAGGGAAGAGGTAAGGGGCGTGACCTTGGAGCAGCGGGAGGGACAATGAGAAGCCCGAGCAGGTGAGGGGGAGGAGTGAGGCCAGGGGCCTTGGCCTTGATGGTTGGGGGAGGAACTGGAGAATCCAGAGTCAGGATTTGTAGGAGGGGGAGGGGGAGGGGGGGAGGAAAGAGAGTGAACCCAGGGGGCGTGGCCTCGCTGCCGGAGGCGGGGCCTACAGAAGCCACCCGCAGGTGTGGGGGAGAGGGAGCATGGGGCGGGGGACGAAAGGGAAGCAGCCAGGGGGCGGGGCACGAGGCCGGGGGCGGGGCCGCAGAGGGAAGCGAGCGGCTCCCGCCCAGGGGGAACCGGGTCCCCCCTGGTCCGGTGACCAGGGCGCTGTGGGGGCGGGCGACATCCAAGGATGCCCTGCGTGGGGGATGCCCGGGGACGCAGGGGGCGCCCGGGCTGCGGGGAGGCCTGGCTCCGGCCTTACCTGTCAGGCGGATCTTGATGCTGGAGCCGTTCCTGCGCGTCCCAGGGTTCGACATCTCCCGCCAACGTTCGGGCAACCGAGGATCCAGCGCCGCCGCCGCCCCCCGGCCCGGCCCGGCCCCGCCGGCGACGCCTCCCTCTCCTCCTCCTCCTCCTCCTCTCCCTCCCCCCCCTTCTCCTCCTCCTCCTCCTCCTCGGAGCCGGACGCCCGCCGCCCTCGCCGCTTCCGCCGCGCAGCCGCCTCCGGGAGCTGCTCGCGCGCCCGCCGCCGCGTCGGCCCGGCCCTGCGCGCCCCCGAGTGTGCGTGCGCGCGCGTGGCACGTCGGGGCGGGGCGTGCTCCTGCGTCCCACGTGACCCACTGGCGGCGCGCACGGCCCTGGGCAGTGCGGGCACACGGGCAGGCGGAGGTAGGCCATGGGAGCCCGCGGATCCCTCGGAGCCCCGCCAGGCCCGGCTTGGGATCTCGCGTCGGCACGTCCTGTAGCGTTTGACTTCTTAGTCTTCATTTGCCTTCTTCGCTGTGGGCCCAGCTAGTCTTTAGCCCGGGTCTTCCTACCTCCACCTCCTGCTGCCGGCATGACTGGCGTGAGCCTCCGCCTTTATAGACTTTTCAGTAGAACTGACACAGAGACATGAATGGAGGTGGGTTGTGGGGGCCAATAAAACACTAAGGAAAGTTAGGAACCCGCCACTTGCCTAGAATATGGATTTGGGTGTTTTTTTTATTTAATTTTTTTATTAATTGAACACAAATTTTTTTGACAAGGTGTTGTACAGTTCAGTTACATAGTAGGGCAGTGTGTACATTTCTTGTGGTATCTTACGCCCTGTTTTTCTTTCCCTTCTCTAGATCAGGTAGACATACAATATACAATTTATCAAGAACATATAGAGTAGCCATGTGGCCAAGCCCAAGAAAATTTGCCTAGGTCTTTAAGTTTAATGTCGATATTAGACAATATGTCGACAGTAGTCTTATATGAACGCACGTACAAAGCTTTTGAGCTATTGTATTCCACTGAGAGGTCAATTTTTGACCTTTATATATTGAGTAGTTGTTTGGTTTTACTTACATACTGTTGGGTCGCTGCCCCAATCCTGTGGGAAATTACTATTTGACAAGCAGTTTTTGGTTTCACAGACCTGGTCTCTACTGTCTCTCCGTCTCCCTTTCTTAACAGTCATATATCAGGGAGATCATGCCCCTTTGTTTTCTGTGTTCTAGGCTTGTCTCGCTCAACATTATTTGTTCGAGTTCTGACCATTTCCCTGCGAATAACAATATTTCACCATTCCTAATCGCTCTGTAGTATTCCATCGTGTATAGGTACCATATGTTTTGGATCCATTCATCTGTGGAGGGGCATCTGGGTTGATTCCATATTTTGGCTATTGTGAATTGTGCAGCGATAAACATGGAAGTGCAAATGTCTTTTTGATATCTTGGGACCTGCTGTTCAGGATAGATGCCTAAGAGTGGTATGGCTGGGTCATAGGGTAGGTCTATATTGAGCTTTTTGAGAAACAACCATACTGTTCTCCAAAGTGGTTGTACTAATTTGCACTCCCACCAACAATGGAAAAGGGTTCCTCTTTCCCCACACCCCCTCCAGCATTTGTTGTTGCCTGAGTTCAGGGTATAGGCCATTCTAACTGGAGTGAGGTGGTATCTCGGGGTTGTTTTTATTTGCATTTCCTTTACTACCAGGGATGTTGAACATTTCCTCATATGTTTCTTTGCCATTTTTATTTCTTCTCTTGTGAAGTCTCTCTTTAGCTCCTTTGCCCATTTCCTAACTGGTTTATTGGGCTTGGAGGGGCTTAGTTTTTTGAGTTCTCTGTAGATGACAGATATTAGGCCTTTGTCTGTTGCTGTGTTGGTAAAGATCCTTTCCCATATGGTTGGCTGTCTTTCTGTTTTGGTGGCTATGTCCTTAGCTGTGCAGAAACTTTTTAATTTGTAGTAGTCCCATTTGTCGAGTCTCTCCTCTATTTGTTGTGCCCCTGGGACTATATTCAGGAAGTTCCTTCCTGTGCCTAGAAGTTCTAGCGTCTTTCCTACTCTGTCCTTCAGTAGTTTCAAGGATTCAGGTCTGATATTGAGGTCCTTGATCGATTTTGAGTTGATCTTGGTGCATGGTGATAGGCTTGGGTCTACTTTGAGTTTTCTGCATATGGCTGCCCAGTTCTCCCAGCACCAGTAGTTGAAGAGGCTATGTTTATTCCATTGTATGTCTTTAGCTTCTTTGTCGAGTATCAGCTGACTGTAAGAGTGCGGTTTTATTTCTGGATCTTCAATTCTAATCCATTGGTCTTCCGGTCTGTTTTTATACCAATACCAGGCTGTTTTTGTTATGATGGCCTTGTAGTAGAGCTTGAAGTCTGGTATTGTGATACCTCCTGCACTGCTTTTTTTGCCTAGAATTGCTTTGGCTATTCTAGGTCTTTTGCTGTTCCATATGAATTTATGGATTGCTTTCTCTATTTCAGTGAAGAATGTGACTGGGATTTTGATAGGGATTGCATTGAATTTGTATAACAATTTGGGCAATATGGCCATTTTCACAATATTGATTCTGCCTACCCATGAGCATGGGAGGTCTTTCCATCTCCTTGTGTCTTCTTTGATTTCCCTTATTAGATTTTAATAGTTCTCATTAAATAGGTCTGTCACGTCCTTGGTTAGGTTGATCCCTAGGTACTTGATTTTTTTTTTTTTTTTGGCTACTGTAAATGGAATTGTTACCATAAATTTCCTTTTCTGCTGTACATTGCTGGTGTACAGAGAAGCTGCTGACTTTTGTGGATTGATTTTGTATCCTGCTACTTTGCCAAAATGGTTTATTAGGTGTAGGAGTTTGGGGACTGAGTTTTTTGGGTCCTTCAGATATAAGATCATGTCATCTGCAAATAGGGATAGCTCGATTTCTTCCTTGCCGATGTGGATCCCTTTGATATCCTCCTCTTGCCTTATTGCTATGGCTAGGGATTCCAGCACTACGTTGAAAAGAAGTGGGGAGAGTGGGCATGCTTGTCTTGTTCCTGAGTTTAGGGGGAATGATTTAAGTTTCTCTCCATTTAATATGATGTTAGCAGTTGGTCTGTTCTATATGGCTTTTATTGTTTTGAGGAATGTTCCATCTATTCCTGTTCTCTCCAGAGCTTTTAATAAGTATGGATGTTGTATTTTGTCAAAGGCTTTTTGGGCATCAACTGAGATAACAATGTGATTCTTGATTTTAGTTCTTTTGATTTGGTGAATTACATTGATTGATTTACAGATGTTGAACCATCCTTGTGACTGTGGGATGAAGCCTACTTGGTCATGATATATAATTTTCTTGATCAGTTTCTGGATCCTGTTAGCCCAAATTTTATTGAGGGGCTTTGCGTCTGTGTTCATTAGTGATATTGGTGTGTAGTTCTCTTTTTTGGTTGGGTCTTTGCCTGGTTTGGGAATGAGTATGATATTAGCTTCATAGAATGAGTTTGGGATTTCTCTGTTTCTATTTCACGGAAGATTTTGAGGAGTACTGGTATTAGCTCCTCACCAAAGGTTTTATAGAATTCATTGGTGAATCCATCTGGGCCTGGGCTTTTCTTTGTTGGGAGGTTCTTGATTACCCTCTGAATTTCACTGTAGGTTATTGGTTTATTTAGTTGATTTATTTCTTCTTGGTTCAGTTTGGGCAGTTTGTACTTCTCTAAGAATTGATCCATTTCTGTAACATTATTGTTTTTTAGTGAGTAGAGGTTCTGGAAATAGCTCCTTATGATTGTTTGAATATCGTGTGCACTTGTAATTTTTCCGGTGGAGTCCCTGATTTTACGTATATGAATCTCTTCTCTTCTTTTTTTTTTTAAGTCTTGCAAGGGGTCTGTCAATGTTATTTATTTTCTCACAGAACCAGCTTTAGTCTTATTTATTTGTTGAATGGTCTTTCTATTTTCAATCAGATTTATCTCTTCTTTATTCTTTGTGTTCTCTCTCCTCCTAGTCGTTTTAGATTCGGTCATTTCTTGTTTCTCCAGTTGTGTGAGTTTCATCGTGAGGTTATTCACCTGCTCTGCTTCCATTCTTTTAATGTGGGTGCTGATGGCAATGATCTTGCTCCTCAGTACTGCCTTAGCTGTGTCCCATAGGTTTCTTTGTGATGTATTTTCATTGTCATTGTGGCTTATGAATTCGTTGATTTCATCTTTAATTTGGTCTGTGGCCCATGTGTTGGATAACAGTATGGAGTTTAGCCTTCAAGAATTTGTGTAGCCTCTGTGGTAACTGTTGTTATTGAGGGTTACCTTTAATCCACTGTGATCAGATATAATACATGGGATGACGTCAATACTTTTGTATTTGCTGAGGTTCTTTGTGTGGGCTATGACATGGTCTATTTTAGTATGATCCATGGGCTGCTGAGAAGAAGGTGTATTGGGTCTCTGTAGGGTGGAAGATTCTGTATAGATCTGTCAGGTCCATTTGGGATATGGTGTTACTTAGGTCCTCAGCTCCCTTGCTGATCATCTGTGTGTTGGATCTGTCTCTTGGGGAGAGTGGGGTATTTAGGTCTCCCACTATGATTGTGTTTGCGTCTATCTTGTTCTGTAATTCTGTGAGAATTTGCTTGACATATGTGGGGCCTCTTTTGTTCGGTGAGTATACATTTATTACCGTGATGTCTTGATTCTGGATTTTTCCTTGTATTAAAATGTAGTGTCCTTTGTCTTTTTGAGTTGATTTTAATGAAAAGTCCAGCTTGTCTGAGATCAGCATGGCTACACCTGCCATTTTGGTAGGTGCGTTTGCTTGGAAGATCTTGCTCCATCCTTTCATTCGGAGCCTGTTTTTGTCCCTTGCTGTAAGGTGGGTCTCTTGTAGACAACAGATGGCAACTTTTTGTTTGTGGATCCATTCTGCCAGTCTGCTCCTCTTTATTGGAGAGTTTATACCGTTTATAATCAAAGAGATCAAGGATAAGAGTGTTTTTTCTCCTTCCATTTTCTTGTTGGGCTGTTTTTTCCTCTTTTTTTTTTTTCCTTGTCTTTAGTGAGCTGTTCTTTCTGTTCCTGTTTCTGTATGTGTGTCCTGTACGATCTCTGTTGCTTGGGAATCCCCTCTTAGAATTCACTGTAGGGCTGTTTTTTTATTCACATACTCCTTTAGATCCTCTTTGCTATGGAAAGATCTGGTTTTCCCCTCGAATGTGAACTCCAATTTCGCTGGATATTTAATCCCAGCTTGTATATTGTTGGCTTGTAGAACGTGGATGGTGTTCTTCCACTCACTTTGCGCTTGGTAGGTTTGTGTGGAGAGGTCTGCTGCTATTCGGATCCTCTTCCCATTTAGAAAATTTCTTTCCTCATTTTGGCTGCATTTAGAATTTGCTCTTTATTCTTGAGATCTGAAGTCTTGAATATTATGTGCCTTGGCGTGGCTTTTCTGGGGTCTGGCCTGCCAGGTGTCCTATAGGCTTCGGTTACCTGGATGGGGTCCCTTGTGAGATTGGGGAAGTTTTCTGCAATCACTTTATTGAAATATGATGAAGCCCTCTGCTCTGGTATTCGGCTCCTTCTTCTATTCCAATTATGCACAGATTATATCTCTTGTCTTTGTCCACTAGTTCCTGGATTAGTCTGCCCTGGAGCTTTACCGTTTCGTGGAGTGTGGTAATTTTCTGGTTGTTGTTGGCTGCTTCATTGTCCAAGTGAGAGATTCTGGATTCCATATGGTCAATTCTTTGTGTTGTGGATTCAAGTGCGGAGTTTATGGATGTCAGAGAGCTATTTATGGTTGTCAGATCAGCTCTGATCGTGGAAATTTCTTCCTTTAAAGAGTTGTATTTTAAATCTATTTTTTCATGCATTTCACCTCTCAGGATGTTAAGGTCTTCTTTGATGGAGGTTTGCATTGTATCCATTTTTGCTTCTATTTCTTTCTTGGCTTCCTGGATGTCCTTCAAGACTTCCGCTCTAAAGTCCTGGAATTGTTTTCTGATTTCGTTTCTGACGCTTTCCATCATTTCTGTTAACATGGCCTCATTTGCTTTTTTATTCTCTATCTCCTCTTCAGTCGTGCTGCTTTTTGGAGTTAGTGAGTTGGCTTGCCCTTTGATGAACTGTGTTATATTTCTTTGTGATTTTCTCATCTGGAGATCTGTGGGTGGCTTCCCTGCTTTGGTTTTGTGCTGGTCCGTCAATGGGAGCCTTGTGTCCTGGTGTCCTGGCTCTGGGTTTGGGTTTGGCTGTTGCACCTTGCTTCCCAATGGGTGAGCGTGACCTTCTCTGTTGTTGCTGAGGTGGTCACTATCCCTGCACTTGGGGGCCGGTAGGTTCTGTGTCTTTCTCTGCTGGACAGTGTCATGCCGCTGTGCTGTGCTGACCCTAGCGTGCCCCTGTTGGGGGTTTTCTGGTCGCTGATTCAGCATGGCGTGGAGGCATATCTCTTCTTTGGTTCTTTTTTCCACTCTGTATCTTGGTCAGAGGAGCTCACCTCTCAGGCAGTTCGCTTTCCTGTGTGGACTGCTCTGGGGCCGGTGTTGTTGAGCAGCCCACCCACTTCTGCAAAATGCGCCAAACTGAGTGGTCAGGGGCTGATGGAGAGCTCAGCCCTCCTGTGTAGGCGTGCCTACCAGAGCGTGGCTGCCGCTGTAGCCCCGCCCACCTGAGCGAGGTACACCTACCAGAGCTGGCGCTGCCCGGGGGGGGGCGCCCATCTGTGCGCTGTGCGCCCACTGCCACGGGCACTGCCACCGTGTCTCGGTCCACCTGAGTGGGTTATGCCTACCAGAGCGAGCCCCGGGTTGTTGGGTTGTGCTTGCGCCCTGTGGGGGGTGGTATGTGTGGGGTCCAGTGGGATCAACTGTCCAGGTGCAGGTTAGTGCCCTCAGACTGCGCCTCCGCTGCGAGGGGGGGGGGGCGTGATCAGGCCCAGGTGTCCCTGCTGTCCTGGTATTGCCCACCAGCGCCTGTGATTTTAGTTGTAGAGGTCCACAAGGTCCAGGCGCCTCGGGTCGGGCTTGCACTGCCGGCCATCCCCCGGCCCCTGTTGGGAAGGGGGCAGGGCCGGTTCGGCCAGTTCTGGCTCCTGGGCGGCCTTGGGGCTGCTCCACTCTTCCCCTGCTAAACTCCTGTGACTTCCCAGCGCCTGATGGGAGCTTGCCGCCTGATTTGGGGGTTCTTTGTTTCCTCAGGGTGGGGAGGGGGAGGGAGGGAGACCTAGCTTCTTTGTAGGGTTTGGGTCTCTGATAGCTGGTCTCCCGTTGGGGGAGGAGGTAATGGGGGAACTCACTGGTCCTCGATTGTGTGTGTGTCCCGTGCCACCGTTGGTCCTTCGGGTGTGGTGAAAGGTCGTGCTGGTGTCCCCGGCTCTCTTCTTCTGCACTGCTGGGTTCCCCAGCCACTTATGTCCATTCCCGGTGTGGACCCGAACTTCCCGTCGCCACCGTTGCCATATGTCTTGGTCCGCGCTCTCCCTGGTGTCCGTGAAGTCCCGCTGTCTGGACTCTGCACTCCCGGCAGTCGGTCTGCCGATCACCGGGTCCCCTTTCCCAGCCTGGCCCTGTTCGGGCCAGTGCCGGCTGGTGGGGGGAGGGTGCCCCATAGATACTCCGGCTCCGTGTAGGTTTTCGGCTCTTCTCTTTTGCTCCTTTTTGTTTGTTTGTTTTGTTTTGTTGCCAGTCCTGGCGCTTGGACTCAGGGCCTGAGCACTGTCCCTGGCTTCTTTTTGCTCAAGGCTAGCACTCTGCCACTTGAGCCACAGCGCCACTTCTGGCCATTTTCTGTATATGTGGTGCTGGGGAATCGAACCCAGGGCCTCATGTATATGAGGCAGGCACTCTTGCCACTAGGCCATATCCCCAGCCCTTTTGCTCCTTTTTGTTTTCCTACATTTCTCCACTGCTTCTGGCTGCTGGTTTGGCTGGGTTCTTGATGGGATGTTGGGTGCTGGAGTTCCCAGCTCGCTATTCAGTTGGAGCGAGTTGGGGTGCCTCCCTACTGTGGCGGTGCCATCTTCCCACTCCCGGATTCGGGGTTTTGGTAGGTTGGTTTTGTTTTTTTCTTTTTGGAAAGTTATTTTGTTCAAAGAAATTGCCCTGGAAGTTGAAAAGGAAAAGCTGCCCTTGGGCACCCGTGGCACACACCTGCAATCCTAGCTGCTTGGAAGACTGAGGCCTGGAGAATTGTGGTTCCAGGCCAGCAGCAGCAGAAGTCTTTGAGATGCTATCTCCAGTTAACCAGCAAGAAAGACAGGCTGCAGAGGTTGCTCAGGTGGTCCATCACCAGCCTAGCAAGCTAGAGTGAGGCCCCGAGTTCAAACCCCACTACAAGCAACCCACGTTCTTACCTTGGCTTGTCCCTCACATTATAAGGTTCCTAGGGTTTCAGTAGTGCCTATAAATCAGGACTAAAATTCAGGCTGTACACCAGAGGAAGTCTGTGTTTACTGTATACCAAGGCCTCAGGGATGAGAGTCCTATAGAGCTGGGAATGATGGTACATGGCTAGCTACTCAGCAAGCCAAAGGTAGGAGTGAAGTCTGAGGCCACTTATGTCCAAAAGTATGAGACCCTCTCCAAAAAGTAAGTAAAGCCCAAAAGAGTTGGGGGTGAGAATCAAGTGGTGGAGCACCTGCCGCCCAAGCAAAAGCCGAGTTCAAACCCCAGTACCAAAGGAGAACACCTGTAACCTTTTCACTCCTCCTTGGGGTTCTGATTTCTTGGTCACCCAAACATTATTTTTACTTAAACCTACAGAGTAAAAGCTATTCTGTTAAAAAAAAAAAAAACTTGCATTTCCAGCACACAGAATGCATAGAAAACTTAACACCCAACACACTCAGGAACCACAAGAGATCCCAGAAGAATGACTCCCCTGGTAATTTCCAGAGTAGGGGTGTCAGCGAGACATCAACAGGATGGGCTGAAGTGCTCTCCTACTTGCTACCCTGAAATCCTTTAAATCTGAAGTCCAACTTCCTCATCTATAACCCAGAGACAACACTAACTCAAGTTTATGAACAATACACATAGCATTGTTCAGCTGGGCATGGTGGCATGCGTCTATACACACATGAGGGGTTGAGAAACCAAGATCATGAGTCTAGAGTAGAGCATGAGGTAGATAGTGAGACCCTGCATTAAAAAGTAAAATAAAAAAACAAAGGTTGGGAAAGTGACAAAGCCCTGGTTCTCCACCCCTCAGCATGGAAAAGATGGTGGGAGAGCAGGGAGGGAGAGAGGATGTCTGTGAAAGTACTTTACAAAGAAATCCTTTAAGTGAAGGTAAATGAGAGTTCTTGATCTCAGCAGATTTGTACCTAAAACTGTCACCAGAGAAAATGTCATTTCCTCCATACAGTTTCTCAAAAGAAAGCATTGACTGTGACCAGGATTCCCTTTCCTCTCTCCCCATCATGGAACAGAAACAAAAAAGGTAGAGGTTTTCTAAATAGTGCAATTCCTCAAGGACAAGTGAGTTAGGGACTGGACCGTTTCCCATTTATGAATCACTCCATGTGAACAAAGACTGTTTTCTTTGGAGGAGAGCAGCTCTGATAAGGAAATGCCTTTTGCTGCCAGGTAACTCCCAGACCCTTTATCAGACTGTTACTGTGTGAGGCTGGGTGTGGTGGTGCTCAGCACCAAGCTGTGATCCCAGCTATGTGGGAGATTAGTGGTGAGAGGATATGGTCTGGGCCAACACTGGGTAAAAGAGGGAGCCCCTTCCTGAAAGACAGATAAAGCCAAAACGGCTTGTGACGGTGTGACTCAGGTGGTGGAGTACCTGCCTAGCTAGAGCCAAGACCCTGAGTTCAACCCCCAGGACTGATTTGAAAATCCAAACTTTGAGGGCTGAGAATGTTTCTTAGAGCGTTTGCCTAGTATGCAGTAAGCCCTGGGTTCTAATCCTCAGTACCACATAAACAGAAAAGGCCAGAAGTGGCATTGTGGCTTAAGTGGTAGAGCACTAGCCTTGAGCTGAGGGGCACCCGGGTCCAGACAGCACCTGGGTCCAGAGTTCAAACTCCATGACCAACAATAAAAGAAGCCACATATATGATTGATAATCATATACACTATGGTCCCCTTTTGTAAACAGTCTCCCTGTCGCCCAAATTGGCCTGAAACTTCACCCTGGAACTTGAGCTCAGGGACCTGTACTCTCCCTTCCCTAGCTTTTTCACCCAAAGTTGTCCATCTATACCCTGAGCCACAACTCTGCCTCCAGCTTTTTGCTGGGTAATTGAACCCAAGGCGCTTTTGGACCTTCCTGCCTGAGCTGGCTTCAAACTGTGAACCTCCTTTTGCAGCCTCCAGAGTAGCTAGGATTACAGGGGTGCACAGCCTCACCCTGTAACTTCTTGATTCACAAAGTTAAGATTATCTTGGCTCCTTTATGAAAGAGGAATTATGTAATTAAGTCTTCCCTTGTCTCTCCTCTGTCCATTTTTGAAGATACCATCCCCCACCCTGTGCTTTTGTTAGTTTACATTAGTTACAAAAGATAAGGGGGTTCAACTGATATTTTCCACTTATTTTTTTACAATGTATCTTCCCCACTTCATATATTCAAACAAACTACTTCACTTATTCCTCATCCTTCTGAAACCACCCCCCTTCTGCTCATACTTACGCACAAAGCCTGCTTCTCTTTCCCTGGCCCCAACCCACTACCCATCACCAGCTCTGAGCCGTTTCCATACAGTTGTAATACTAAATGATTCACTTCTTCCTTTCCCCTTCCAAGAAGGTGCACACCTGTTCTGGGTCTATCTGCAAATGCAATCGTGTACACAGGGCCACACATGTGCATATGGATGGTTGTGTGTGCTCTTAAGATACTTTGACCACCATATTTCCATCAATGTTGGGTGAAGCCGCAGGTGCTGGACCCTTGGCCTGCCCCTCCACTCTGCCTTCAATCAGTTCTCAGCTGGACATGGGCGCCATATTGAAGGACAGCAGATTTGCCTGTACTGTGGGAGCTCAGAGACCATGGCTCTCCTGTGCTGTGGAACTAAGGTGCAGCCACGGGCAAGGTCTGTGATTCCAGGTGGGTTTGTCCACTGAAGGCCAGCCGGTTGCTGCTCACTCTGGCCTTCCTGTCCTTGCTACCCTGCCAGTCACCCCAAAAGGCTGAGTGCAGGCCCACAGGCATCCAGCCAGAAAGTGACTAACAGCTTCAGTGTGCACCCAGGCCAGGTCCTCAGAACAAATTGCTGCTTTTTAAAAACCCTGCTAGACCAGCCAGTGACCAGTAACTTCCAACTACACAGTCCCTTTGCGTCACCACTGGAATGAAGAATAGTTGAGTGAGAGGCAAGTGGCTAAACTTGAGTGGAGTCAAAGTTAGACCACGTGGGCAGAGGGACTAAACTTCAAGAGTTTACAACTGTTTTAACTTTCAAAATTATGTCTCACATGCATAATGGTGTCTCATGCCTGTAACCGTAGCTACTAGGGAGGCTGAGATGGGAAGGACCACAGTTTGAGGCCAGCTCCAGCAGAAAAAAAGTGGGGGAGGCCCCTCCTCTTCCATCTCAATCAAAAACTAGGCACAGGGGTGCATACCCAACATCTCCACTGTGATGTGGTAACATGGGGCCTGTATTTGCCTGGGCAAAAAGTGAGATCCTATCTCAAAAATAAATAGCACGGAAAGGGGCTGGAGGTGTGGCTCAGTATGAAAAAATGTCTGCCTAGAAAGCTCGAGGCTCTGAGTTCAAAGCCCAGTGCTGAGAACAAATGTCATTGATGTATTTTTGTAAACGTTATTAACCTTTGGCTTCCTCTCAACTTCAGTCTACAAATGGGAGAAATGTTGCTTTTTAAATGTTAAAAAGCAGCCTGACATGGTTGCAAATGCCTCTATTTCCAGCTACTCAGGAGGCAGAGATAGGATGCCGGGCTTCGCTCTACTCCCCCCCCCATCCACGTGTGGGGGGGGTCCTGGGCTTGTCTGCTTCTTCCATGTGGTCCTCTCTCGCTCTCTCACATCCCCTGGCCAGTAGGGATTAATCGCAGGAGTGGAGACCCCAGGTAGCCTCAGTTAGCGTGTGGTCGCAGGACCCCTGCCCCCTTCCCATCCCAAGGAGGACACGGGTGCGTGGGTGTCCTGGAGAAGCCTCGTAGTCATTCTGGCTTATTCAAGGGAGGAGCCAACAGTTTATATCCCCAGAGGAGAGGGGCTACTGGATCTTAACGATTGGCTTGATGGACTGTCCATCAGGTGATGTAACAGAACTTCATTTATGGGCGGAGACCACAGCCCCCAAGGATCGGGATTCTGGGGTCCCAGCCATTACACACGTGGCCGAGCAGAGAGTCGGGGGCTGCTTTGCTTCTCTTCCGGTTGAAGCGGGAAGGTGGGGGGACGGGATAAGTGGGACATCCCCTCTTAAAGGCACAGCTGTCCCCAACAGGAGGATCACAATTGGAGGTTTTCCTGGGCAAAAACTGTGAAAGATCCTCTCTAAAAAGAAAGCTAAAAGCAAAAGGACTGGGAAGCATGGTTCAAGTAGTAGAGTACAAACCTAGAGCGTGATGCCCCGATTTCAATACGTAGTTAATAAGGGAAAACAGAGTGGGGGGAGGGAATCAAGGAGGGAAGGTGGGAGATAAATGAGGGAGGAGGTAACAAGTTTGATAGGAAATGTACTCACTGCTTTATGTATGAAACTTTAACCCCTAAGTAAACCACTTTGACAATAATTTTTTTTTAAGTAGAAAAAGAATATAATCCTAATCAAATTAAAAATATGCATGGGTTGCAGCCAGGGAACAGAGAACAGGAAATAGCCCAGCCCTTACTTCAGCACCAAAGCCTGCCCACTGTTGGGATCCGGCCCCTAGGCTTGCCGCCCCTCCCCCAAGACTTGGGGAATGCGGAAGCAAGCTGCCCTCTGTGGGTCCACCCTTGCACCCAGCCCCCAACTCCAGCCAGCCCAGGCGTCTTCCATCCTAGCCAGCCCGGTGCCTACCAGCTCCGCCCTGGCTCGGCATGCTCGAGTGACGATAGCTCACGGAGGTCAGGTGATACCATTCAGCCTATCGACATCCTGGCCAACCCCCTTCCCTCGGAATCATCTCCTCTCAATAAAGTTAGTTCGCTCTAAGAAGCTAACCCCGAGGCATGTGTATGCTTGACTTTGTCTATTGGTAAGGAGGCGGGCACACATTCTCGGCCAGGCCACGTGCACGGCAGGTCGGTGCTGACTCCCCCGCTTCACCATAGCTTATCTGTGGGTTGGGTGACTAGGGGAGAGGGCGTGAAAGGGAGTGTGGAAAGAAAGAAGAGTACCCGAGCCCAACAGCCCACCAAGTGTCTAGCCCTTCAGGGGATTTTCAAGATTCCAAACCATACTAACAGGTGAAAGTACTAAACATTTTATTAAGTCTTAAAAGTTTTCCATCTGTGACACTGATAGATATTGGAGTCCTGCCTCTCCAAGAAGTTAGCCTAGACTATCTGGGTTTCAGTCTCTTATCAGAGACTGAGTTCACATTGAGTACCTCCGCCCTCAGTCTTGGCAGAAGGTGGAGAAAATGATGGCTTCTTCTTCCTTCAGAGAAGACAGGCACCATTACCACCCCAGGGGCACAGCCTGGCCCACATCATTTGCTCTCAGTGGCCTGGAGCCCCCTCTGAGGAGAGAGCTAGAATGGCTCAGGGTGAACGTTAAATGCAGCTGGATCTCTGGTGAAACATACGGCACAAAGATCCATCACCCTCACCATTTGAAAGTAGAAGAATTTGGTGGCATTAACAATATTCAAATTTTGGGCACAGTAGCTCTCAGGTGTAATCCCAGCTGCTTGGAAGGCCAAGATCAAGGGCATCACATTTCGATGGCAACCTGGGCAGAAAGTTAACAAGACTTAATTTCAACCAATAAGCCAGGCAAGGGATCTGATGTCTGTGAGGCATGATGAGGAAGATGCTGCTGCAAGGTTGCACCTGGCAAAATCCCAAGAACCTATCTGAAAAATGACGAACGCATAATGAGCTGGGATGTGGCTCAAGTGGTAGAGCACCTGCCCAACTAAACCTCTTTTCTTTACAAGTACCATCCTCAGGTATTTGGTTATAGAAAAAAAAATCAATGGACAAATAAGGAGTGCCCAATGGAAATGCCAAGTCCAAAGCACAAGGCATTGTGCTTTACATTCATGAGGACAACGACTATCCAAACAATAGAACAAAGCCACTGCTGGTCAGGATAGAGTCACTGGAAGCCTTCAACCCTATTGGTGGCAATGAAAAGACACATTGACTGGAAGAACTGTATGGAAGTTCTTCAGAAGCTAAAACACAGAGGTACCAGCCCGGCACCAGTGGCTCACACTTGTAATCCTCCCTATTCAGGAGGTGGAACTAAAGGATCCTGGTTCAAGGACAGCCTGTGAGACTCCATCTCTAAAATAACCAGAGAAGGCCTACCTGCAAAAGGCCAGGCTGGAGGTGTGGCTCAAGTGGTAGAGTCCCAGCCATGAATAAGCAAGCTGAACAAGTGTGAGGCCCTGAGTTCAAACCCCAGTACCAGGAAACAAAATGAAAAATAGAAAAAGAAAACAAAAACACAGAACACCCTGTGGCCCACCAATTCTACTTGTGAATTGGAAGCTGGAGCTCTAACAGATTATTTGTTATTCACAATACTCAAATGGAGGAAGCAGCCTGAATCCACTGATGGATAATTTCTAAACATGATGTGTTATATGAGATTGAATATTATTCTGTTTTTAAAAAGCATGAAGGGCTGGGCATAGTAGTACATGCCTACAGCCCAGCTACTTAGGAATTGGAGATCAGGATAATCATGGTCGACAGCTTAGGCAAAAAGTGAGCAGAACCCCATCTTGACAGTAAAGCTACAGCTCACATCTGTCATCTCTTCTACTTAGCAGGTGTATGTAAGGAGGCTACATAGAGCCCGGCTCTATGAAAATCGCATCAGATCCTTTCCAATATTAAAGCAAAAGGGGCTGGAGATATGCTTCATCAGTGGAGCACCTGACTATCAAATGTGAGACCTTGAGTTCAAATCCTGGTATTGCTAACAACAATAAAAAATAAAATTCAATAAAAAATGGAATTCTACAGGTATTTTTGTTTTTTTGTTTTTGTTTGGTCATGGGGCTTGAACTCTGGGCCTCGGTGCTGTCCTTGAGCTCTTCATCTCAGGGCTAGTCCTCTACCACTGGAGCCATGGCACCACTTCTGGTTTTCTGGTGGTTAATTGGAGGTAAGAGTCCCACAGACTTTCCTGCCTGAGCTGGCTTTGAACCACTTTCTTCAGATCTCAGCCTCCTAAGTAGCTAGGATTATAGGCGTTTACTGGCATCTGGTTAAAAAATGAAATTCTGTCACACACTTTAACTCCGGTGAACCTGAATAGACATATGCCAGTCACAAGGGGACGGGATGGTAAATTCCACATACTGAGTCCCACCAACAGACAAGTCCACAGGCACACATGGGAGAAGAGGTTTTGAACTCAGGGACTCAAGCTTGCCAGGCCAGTACTCCCTGTCCCACCCCATGCTCTCCTAAAGGCTGCAAAGCACAAATTTGCAGAAACAAGACAAGCTGCACATCTGAGCAACAGTCACTTCACACCCACCATCCTAGCCACTCAGGAGGCTGAGATCTTGAGGATGGAGGTTCGAAGGCACTCCAGGCAGGAAAGCCTGTGAGACTCTTACCGCCAGTTAACATCCAAAGAAATGCCAGAAAGTGGAGCTGTGACTCCTGTGGTAGAGTGCCAGCCTTGAGCGTGAATGCTTGGGGACAGTGCCTAGGCCCGGAGATCAAGCCCCAGGCCTGGCACCCACAGGAGCACACAGGTCAAGCTGCACACTATCCCCCTTGCCCTCCCAGCAGGGTGGAGAGGGCGCCAGGGCTTGGCTGCAGGGCTCACTCACCTCGCCCAAGTGCTTCTCCATGATGCTCAGTGCACTGTGGCTCACTTGGTGGTTGTCGTGCACCAGCAGCGCCTCGATGATGTCCATGCCACCCAGCTCTTCCATCAGGAACCTCAGGTGCTCCTGCTGAGATGTCTTCTCTGAGGCCTGGGGAAGGGGAAAGGGGGGAGGTGGCAGCACATGAGAACCTAGGCACCCCGGGGGACCCTCTGCCCTGACTCCTCATCTCAGGAACAAGAACTGAGACCCCTGCTTGGCCACAAGTACTCCAGTGTGTCCTCCAGGGGGGCCAGAAATGGCACTGCCAACTCCCCCTCACATACCTGTGATATGGAGAATATAGGATGTCCTAGGCCGGAACACAGCAGTTATCATGCATGTAGATCCATGCATGTCCATGTAAAACAAACGTACATAGCACAGAGATGCGCGTGATTCTTTGCCTATTCACTTATGCACAAAATACAGTACTGCAGGAGTACATGTTTATCACACACACACACACACACACACACACACACACACACACACACACACACTGTATTCTTTTCTGTCATGTTTGAACAGAAAATCTCCTGCCTGCTCGGCTGTGCTGTCCACCCTGAGCCATGCTCCCAGCTCTTCACTTCCTTTCTCAGATGGGGTTTGATCTCTGCCTCCCAAGTTGCTGGGATTATGTAAACCACCACACTTGGTTTTAGGATGATGTCTTTTTGTTTAACTAAATATATTTTTATGACTAGTTTGTAGAAATGGTCTTCTAATTACTGAGAAGTTTTGGAAGTTGACTATCTCTTCTTTGGTATTGGGGATCAAACCCAGGACTTAAAAGGGAAGCGCTATACTCCAGCCAAGAAAGTTTTTATTGTATTTTTGGTGCCCGTTCTGGGACTTGTACTCAGGACATGGGTGCTGTCTCCCAGCTTCTTTTGCTCAAGGCTAGCATTCTACCCCCTGAGTCACACCTCCATTTCTGGCTTTTTTGATAGTTCAGTAGAGATAAAGAGGCTTGCAGTTTCCTGCTTGAGCTTCAAACTGCAATCCTCAGCCTCCTGAATAGCTAGGCTTACGGGCCGTGAGCAGTGCACTGGGGCCCAACTTGTAGATTGTTTTATTTTTTATTTTATTTTTACATTTATTTATTTATTTATTTATTTATTTATTTATTTATTTATTTATTTATTTATTTATTGCCAGTCCTGGGGCTTAGACTCAGAGCCAAAGCACTGTCCCTGGCATCTCTTTGCTCAAGCCTAGCACTCTGCCACTTGAGCCACAGCACCACTTCTGGCCTTTTCTATTCATGTGGTGCTGAGGAATCAAACCCAGGGCTTCATGTATATGAGGTAAGCACTCTTGCCACTGGACCATATTCCCAACCTTGTAGGTTATTTAAATATAGAATGTCAAGTAAGGTTATGGAAACATGAGCGCTCAGTCCTGTGTGCCTGGAGCCTGACCAGAGAAATGAGTTCCTGCATCACAGCAGCGACAGCTTGACAAAGGATGAAGTCCTTGGTGCAAGTAGAGAAGGAAGGCGAGAGGGAGGGAAGGAAATAAGATGGGAGGGAAAAAGGAGGGAAAGGAGGGAAGAAAAGAGGGGAGGAAGGAAAGAGGGAAGACGGGTGAGAGGGAGGAAAGGAGAGAAGAAGGGAGGGGGGAGAGAGGGAGGGAAAGAAGGACAGACAAAGAAAGGAAGGGAAGGAGGGAGATATATATTTGCATTTTCTGTAAACCTTTAGAATGTGGTCTTCACACCTATAACCGCCCCCACCCCCATTAATTAGGATGATAGGCACCAATACTATTCCGCTAAAGTGAGGTTTCTGTAATTATGCCCAGTCTGGTCTCAAATCACCATCCTCCAGATCTCCACTTCCTGAGTAGCTGGGATTCCAATCACAGGTGTGAGTCACAGTGTCTGCCCCCTCCCCATCTGCCAAGATGACACCTGAACTAAGCCTTATGCATCACTAACCCTGAGGCAGAACATTCTGGCTAAGCCGGCCCTGACTCCTAACTCCAGAAACCTATTTGTGTTCAGACACTATGGAGGCTGGCTATGGTAGTGTGCAGCTACCCTGGAGGCAGAGGGAGGAGGACTGTGATCTGAGGCCAACCCAGGCAAACCTAGTGGGAGACACTTTCTGCAGACAGACTGGAAGAGGAGGGTGGGCTTAGGAGGCTGCATACAACCAATGGGGAATTTGTGGTGCCATAATATAGAAGTAACTCAAGTAGTATATAACTATTGGGTTTAACTTTGGTATATGTGAGAAACAAGACTTTTCTAGAATTGTGAGTCAGTGCTTTGCAGTCCCTCCCCTCCCAGGTGCACTGGTGAATGGAGCACAAGTTCCCCACAGTCCTCAGTATTGAGGTCTGTAACCGATTGCTGCTCCCTGGAGCACTGCTGTTCTAATCTGCTGGCCACTCACTGGCTTTGCCACACTTCAAACTTTCAGTGGGTTTCTCTGCCTTACACAGAACTCGTCACTGCCTCCTGCCTGCTGCCCCCACGGGCCTCATCACCCAGCACTGCCAGGCCTCAGCTCCGACCACATTCTCTCCGCCAACACACTCACCACTCCTGGTTCACCCCACATCTCTGCTCCCAGGCCATTCCTATCCTGTCACCAGGTGAAGGCTCTGCCTACTCCCCACCTGCACCCTTAGTCACTGCCCTTTAATTTGGTTTACTTTCCCCACCACTCCCTTCCCCCCAACACACAGGCTCCACTAGCACAAAGACATAGAGCAGGGTGCGGTCATGCAGAAGAGTAACCCCATCACTCAGGAGGCTGAGGCAGGAGACCAGCCTGTGCCATTGCATCTCAGACAGTAACAAGGCCCTGGCCACTGGTGGCTCACGCCTGTAATCCTAGCTACTCAGGAAGCTGAGATCTGAGGATCTGAATTCTAGGCCCAGACACTCAGGAAAGTCATGAGATTTGTATCTCCAATTGACCACCAAAAAGCCAGACGTGCAGCTGTGGCTCAAGAAGTAGACTGCCAGCCTTGAACACAAAAGCTCAGGGATAGTGCCCAGACCCTGAACTCAAGCTCCAGCCCTGGGACAAAATAAACAAACAACAAATAACAGGACTAAACATCCCATTTTCTGAGCACCCAGAAAAAATCCTGGCACACAGACCCTGATATAACAGGACTAAACATCCCATTTTCTGAGCACCCAGAAAAAATCCTGGCACACAGACCCTGATGTGAGGAAATGAAGGCAGAAGTCATTTTGTGAGATGTCTGTTTCTGTGCTGTTTGCAGAGTGTGTGGATAGGTGGGCCAGTGAGGGTGAAGCTCTAATCCTAGCTACTCAAGAGGCTGACATCTGAGGACCATGGTTTGAAGCCAGACCACACAGGAAAGTCTGTGAGACTTATTTCCAGTTAACCACCACAAAGAAAAAGCTGGAAATGGTGCTGTGGCTGAACTGGTAGAGCGCCAGCCTTGAGCAGCAAAGCTTAGGAACAGGGTGTAGGCCTAGGCACATACACACATATACACATACACAAACATGTACATGCCAAGTAATGCACACATAAAAATAAAAACAACACAAAATAAAAGCACTGTTGGAGGATAAAGAAATGATGCAGTCATCATGAGCATCTGTGTTAAGCTCTTCTTGCCTAGAAAGTACAAGGTTTCCGGGTCCATTCCCAGTACCAACCTCCACCCAGAACATTATTTTTTGTTTGCCAGTTCTGAGGTGTGAACTCAGAGCCTGGACATTGTTCCTGAGCTTGTTTTGCTTAAGGCTCGCACTCTACCACTTAAATCATAGCATCATTTCCAGCTTTTTCCCTTTATGTAGTCCTGAGGAATTGAACCCAGGGCTTCATGCATGCTAGGCAAGCACTCTACCACATTCGCGGCCCCCTCCCCAACAAATGTTAAGTACATATAAAATTTGTGGGTAGGGAAGGTAAACTGGAGGAAAACAAAGGAAGGGGTGCCATTGTCCAAACAAAGAAATGTACTCATTTTCCAACCTATGGAACAGTAACCCCTTTGTACAGCACCTTCATAATAGTAAATTTATGTGGAAACACAAAAGTGAACTAGGATGCAGAAGCAGAGCCGTGGGTTCGCACCCACCTGGAGGATACAGGCAATGACATCCAGGATGATGCTGATGAGCTTCACATCTGGGGCCTTGAGTAGATTCACCAGCGGCCCCAGGACATCTGAGTTGACAAGCTGGAACAGCTGGTCCACCGAGGCCCCTGTGGCGAAGTTAGCCACCGTCCACACAGCCTCCTTCTGGACTCGGAATTCTCCCTGCAGGAACACAATGCTTACACTCTCAGGATCCTGAAAACCTGAAGGTTCGCCTTCCAGGCCAACTGCCTTCACTCAAGTCTATACAGGCCATTTCTGCAGAAGGCCCTGGCTGCCCGACCTTTTTTTTCTCCAGGACAGGGAATTAAAATCAAGAGCCCTGTGGCTTGCTAGGCATGTGCTCTACCACTTGAGCCACACTCCCAGCCTTTTTTGCTTTAGTTATTTTTCACATAGGGTCTGGAGTTTTTGTCTGGGACCACAATCTTCCTATCTATCCTTGTGTCTGGAACCACAGGTGTGTACCACCACACATGGCTTGCTTGCTGAGATGGGTTCTCACTCACTTCCTAACCAAGCTGGCCTCAAGCTGTGATCATACCGTTCTTTGCACCTGTCCCTGCCTCCAGTTCTTGATCAGGAGATGGTATCTATATGAAGCCATGAAGCCCTCAGTCAGGAAAGGAGGAAGGAGTAGGGAGGATGGGGAAGCTTCTTCCTATCTCTATATACAGAGAAAACAAACCATCACTCCAGCCAGGAATATAAACCAGGAATTACACTCAGTTTCCAAGGGCAGTGGCTATAAGCCACAGTTCCCATCTTTCTTGCTTAATAAAAGTTGTACAAGTTCCATGGCAGGGCACATAGATGCCAACCAGGGGCCCGAGTCAGGCCAGAGGGAACAAGCAGACTCTTGAAAGATTGCTCAATGAATGTTTGGCCCCTGAGATATGTGCATAATTCTTCATGGACCCTGCCGTTCTTGGGAAGAGGGCTAGTCTCATTTTATGACTAGGGAAAGTTACCCTCCTTGTGAAATAAAACCAAATATACAAGTTCTGAAGCTCTGCATGATGGTGCACACCTATAATCCCAGCTATCAGGAGGTGAAGGTAGAAGGATCCTAAGTTCCAGGCTAGCCATAGCGAGGTCAGTTGTGACTCAGTGTTAGAACTCCTACCTAATGAGCATAAGGCCCTGAGTTCAAACCTCAGTACCTCAAGAAAAATCCTGTACATACTCAACAAATAGGAGGCAAGATAAGAGTGTGAGAGACGTAAAGAGGCCATTGAGCTGCAAACCTGCCTTGATTTCCCGCCCCATGTCCTCCCACCATAGCCCGATTGCATGCAGATAGTTTAATCACTAGGCATTCATTAAAAGGTGGCAAAAGGAAACTCAGATGGTAGGAATTTCTCTTCAGGGAAGAGCAAGAAAAAAAGAAGGAAATGTCTGTATTTTACTTTTATATTAAAATCTTCTGCCTCTCTTTCCTGAAATTGAGGTTTAACATAGGGCCTCAGGCTTACAGGCCAGGCACTCTACCATTTGAACTACACCAGCATGCACTACACTCTTACTTTTGGGGCAGGTTCACATTCTCTGGGGCCAAGGGGTCCCCTATCCACTGACCAATACTTGGTATGTCTGTTGCCTCTTCAGAATGGCTGGAACTAGGCATCCAATGCCCCAGGCTTCCCTTTCTCACCTGCAATGGCAGGGAGGAATGGGGCCTCAGGGAGGGTTCACGGGCTGACATGCTATGGGTGACACTTACATTTTTTAGCATCCTCACCAAAGCAGGCAGGATGCCACAAGCAATCAGCTGCTGGATGTGTTGCTGGGGCCCAGCGGCTATGTTGCTCAGGGCCCACATGGCCTCCTTCTGGATGAAGGACGAGGGGTGCTTCAAGAGCTGGGGCAGCACCTTCAGCAAGCCTGCGTCTATGGCCATCTGTGTCTGATCGTCCGTTCCACTGACGACATTCCCCATGGTGCGGAGGGAGGGGGTCTGGAGGAGCAAGGCAAGAGGCAAGGCTATCATCATGTCAGCCCCCTGCCCTCCCAAACACGATGGCTGGACCCCCGGGGCCAGCTTTGGAACCATAACCATACTCATGACCCTTGTCATGCATCAAGTTATGGCAGCTGTTTGTCATCTACTTTCAGGAGCTTGCTGGCTTTCTACATTAATTGGCTAGGAGGCAAGGACAGTAATAGCAAGGAATGCCCCTAACTTGTGAGCCCCTGTCACCCCAGCTCTGGGGAAGGCATTCACAGGAGGCTGGTGGTCCAGCCTACCCTGGGCAAAAGCATGAGGTCCTGCTAGAAAAATTAAACTAAAGCAAAAAGGACTAGGGGAGTGGTGTAAGTGATAGAGGGCTTGCCCAGCAAGTACCTGAAATAAGTCAAAAGGAAATGCTGCCACTTACATGACCTTTTCAGCTGGGGCAAATGCTAAGCCAGTGACAGTGCTGTATTTCTAAGTGGGACGTGGGACAACACAGGGGCGTTGGCCAGTGTGCTCACAAACTGCCTCGCAGTGACCCTGAAGGTCTGCAGATGGCTCATGATGGGACTCAACAAATGCCCCTGAAGACTGACTGTGGATTGATCTGAGTTCTCTGCCCCAGGGACAATGGAGTCTGATAACTCTTCCAGAGATTTCCTAACCTATCAGAATTGTATACCTGCTACTCTACAGAGAAACATCTCTAGGTCGATCAGAGCCTTGTCAGGGCAGCTTCAACTGAGCCCCAGCACTTCTATAAAGCTGTAAAGCTTGGCGTTGTGGCACATGCCTGTGTTTCCAGTTGCACTGGAAGCAGAGATAAGAGGATCTCAGTTCCTGGTCCAGCAGAGGGAAAAGTTAGTGGAACACTATCTCAATACCACACTGGCAGGATGGGGGATGTCTCTAATCCCAGCTACTCAAGAGGTAGAGGTAGAAACACTGAGGACTGAGGCCGGCCCAGGTGAAAGCTGGAGACCCTACATGAGCAACAAACAAGCAACAGAACTGGGAGTGTGGCTCATGTGGTAGGCTTTTAGCAAGCATGAGGCCCTCACCACTGTCTACAAAGAAAATCTATTCTTCTTCCCTTGACCCTCCTTGCTCCTGGCACTGTTGCCAAAGCCACCTGGGCAACAGGACACCAACTCAGAGGAGATGGCCACTACGTGACCATATACAGTCCCAGGGGAAGCACTAAGCCAGCACCCACAACTCAGAGGGGTAGGAACGTATTCAATGTGTCTCCAATGCTTGAACTGCATCTAGGTAATCTGAGAAGCAACTGGAGAAAGAAGAGGAAATCTCCCCTTATATTTACATAAGAAATCCAAATTACACAATGAGAAGGAAAGGAGGCAAAGGCCTTTTCCTGACTGGCAGGATTCTAAGCTGTATATCACTTTTTTTCATTTTTTCCCCTAGTTATCAGATTAAGGAAGAGCAGGCTCTAGAATGTCCACTAGGATGCAAGTCAAGAGGGATTCCAGCCTGTCCGGTTAGAGAGTAGCAAGGATCAGGACAATGCCCGCAGGAAGCTGAGTTCCAGGTACAGGATCTGAGCTGGCTGAGAAGAACTTGGGTGCATGGGGTGAGAATGTGGGGAGACATTTACCAAGACACTGAGCTGTGGGCAGGTCATGAGTTCCACCAGCCGGGGCAGAACCCCCATGTTGACCACCTGTTGGATGCGCTCGTTGTGGCCATCGGTGAGGTAGGACAAGGCCCAACAGGTGTCAGACAGGATCTCATAGTCCTGGTGGCACAGGAGCTGGGTGAGGCAGGGCAGCATCTGCATCACAGCCACCTTGCTGGGGTATGGGTTCTTGTTACGGCAAAGGTTCGACAAGGTCCACGTGAGGTTGCGCAGAAAGCTGATCTGTAACGAAGACCAAGGGGAAACAGCACAAATGGTGGCATTCCTTTCCCGTCCATCTCGGATCCATGTGAGGAACGAGGACCAGCCAATGCTTTTGTCACCAAACAGGATTTAAATACAGAGTGTCCCTCACAGAGGACAACCCTTCAACATGTCCTTTCCCTTACTACTGCCCTCATGACCTAATTTCATCTGCAACAAAATCTCCAAGTAGGAATTACACACTCGTTCTGCCAGTCTAGTTTTAGCAATAGCGTCCCAACCAAATTGCTGACCTCTTCTAGAATCTTCCTACTCTGCCTCTGTTTTCTTCCTTCCTTCCTTCCACCCTTCTTTCCCTCCTGACTTGCATTCCATTTCTTCTCTTCCCTTCTTCTCTTCTTTCTCTGCTTCCTTTGCCTTTTACCATACTGGGAATTGAGCTTAGAGCCTCACTTGCTAAGTCAAACACTATTAATTGAGCCACACCCCAGTCTTTTTGCTTTTAGTTTTTTGGTTTTTTTTTTTTTCTTTCCCAGACTGGGTCTCATACTTTGGCTCAATGCAGACCTTGACATACAAACCCTCTCCCTCCCCACCTTTGGTTGCAGGGATGACAGTCAGGAGCCACCATACCTGCTAGAAGACAGTTTCTAAACCACTTTACTCAACTTGGACCCTGAGCCTCAAACCTAGACCCTACTGACCATGTTCAAAACTGGAGCCATCTGTCTGGGCTGCCCGAATGGAAGGTGGTCAAGTGTTAGTGTGCTTTCCTGGCGAGTATGAGGCTCAGAGTTCAAATCATGGCATTGTAGAAATATAAAAAAACTAACTAATAGACCTCTGTTAGATCTCTCAGAGAAAGATTCATGCTACTGGCTGCTAAAGACCAGTCTAACTCAGTCTTTACCCAAAAGATCCTATAGAACATCTAGTTGCCAGCCCCCAGTCCAGCTGTCACATGGAAGTCCTTTCCCAGCCTCTTGCCTGAATAGGGTCATCTTCCTGGGTGTGGTGGCTTAAAAACACTCACTGATATGTCTGATGTCATAAGATCCAGCAGGTGAGGAATCGCATTGCTGGAGATAACGAGGTCCCTGAATTCTGGGCCGTCGCCTACAAATAGATCAAAACGTGACATCCAAAGAGAGAACAAAGTGAATCTTGCAACAGATATCTAACTTCAAAAGTTTATACAAAGGATCAGAGACTACAACCCATTCTTTGGGTTTGTCAAGTAGCCAGGCAAGCCAAGAACCAGGTGCTGGCTCTCCTAGGTGTCTGTTGGATGGACATTCCCTGGGCTATGGGCAGGTGCTATGTGGCAGCTGGCGGCAGAGGTGGTGGCAGAAGCTTTGGCTACAACAATACCTTCCAAATGCAATTCAGAAGAAAATCTGGGGGTCCCCAGGGCTTGACAATCAGCCAGGTAGGGTGATTCAGGTAGGCTCTAGATTTTGCCCTTCAGATTGAGATCTCTTCGGAAGCTATTTTGGACAGTTTCTGCTACCACACACCCCTTACTGAGAGGGTCTGGTTAATTTTTTACCCAGATTGACCTCGAGCCATCATTCTTCTATCTTCATCTTCTGTTTAGCTAGAATTACAGGAATGAGCCACTGGGGTTGGCTCTTCAACTTCTTTCTTTAGTCATTAAAGCAAGACGTGTCACATTATACCACTCACTCTTGCCTGCTTCTTACTGAAAGTAGCAAGACAAGATACAGCATCTGTAATGCATGTATCACCTCTGCGAGCATTGTTAAAGTCATTATTTTATGTCCTGCTTGCTAGGGTTTGTGCTGGCTCATGATGCTGGCTTCTATTTTTTTCTCTAATTGAAATGGTTAAGATCTGGCTCATCTTAAGTTGCCAAAAACCTTCACAGAAAGCTGGGTGCTAATGGCTCAGGTGCATAATTCTAAGCCAGCAAGGGAAGGCATATTTCATAGTCTCTTTGGCTCCAATAAACCAACAAAACAAAGAAACCAAACCGTGAAAACTAGAGTTTGGCTTATGTGATACAGTGCCATCTATGAGCAGGGAGGAAAAAAAAAAAAGCCCAGGCAAGAGCATGAAGCTCTGCATTCAATTTCCATTATCAGCATACATGGGCACACACATTCCCATTCACACAATCTTGAGGGACCCAGTTGAGTTTTTGTCCCCCTAGAAAGCATTTGATTTCAGTCAGAAAACACAGGACTTCCAACCCTTGCTGAGTTAATTTCCTACCTTGTGCTTTCACAGGCCATACAGGGAGTATAGCATCAAGCCCCAAATCCATATGGTGATTTTAAGATTGTTTTTATGGTTTTATTGGGGGGGGGGAATACCTGAAGTTTGGACTGAAGACTCGAAACTTGCTAACAAATGCTCTACATTTGAGTGAGGTTCTCAGCCCTTTTCTTGTCTCCTGCCTTTGCCCAAGGTTGATCTTAGAGATCCCCCTCCCCCCATCTCCCAAGCAACCAGGGTTACTGGGACACCCCACCAGGTTGGGTTTGTCAGCTAAGGTCTTGATTCCTGTTTGGGGCTGGGTTGGCCTTGAACTGCATTCCTATTTCTACTTCCTAAGTAGCTGGAATTACAGGTGTGAGACACCAGGGCTGGCCTAGTTTTAAATTTTACTTTTTTTTTTTTTTTTGGCAGTACTACGGATTAAATCCAGGATCTCATATAGATGCTAGGTAAGCACTCTCTTGAGTGACCCCCCCCCCAAAAAAAAGGCTGCATTTTCAGGGCAGACTCTCTAAGCTAAGGCAATAAGTTTGTAGATGTGTACCAAGGGGTTCCAGTTCAACATGTCAGTATGTGTCCAGAGGATAGGATAAGTCTAAGGATACATTTTCCAGTACGATTTCGTTACTTTGCGGGTTCTGAGCCTATGTAAGGCAGCGCCAAGCTCCCCTTGGCTCTACCTGCGGAAGACAGCCTGGTGTTTCCTTCCTGCGGCCAGTCCGACCCTTCCACTTTCACCCATCATCTACTTCCAGCTTCCGTTTATCATCTCTGAACTTGACTATGGCTTTCAAAACAACTGTCTCGGGCTGGGAATATGGCCTAGTGGCAAGAGTGCTTGCCTCCTACACATGAAGCTCTCAGTTCGATTCCCCAGCACCACATATATGGAAAACGGCCAGAAGGGGCGCTGTGGCTCAGGTGGCAGAGTGCTGGCCTTGAGCGGGAAGAAGCCAGGGACAGTGCTCAGGCCCTGAGTCCAAGGCCCAGGACTGGCCAAAAAATAAAAAATAAATAAAAATAAAAAAAAGAACTGTCTCTTCCCTGGCACTTGGAGGGGCCCCGGATATCAGGGGCACCCCACCCTCCAAGCAAGCCCCCGCCAAGGATGGCGTCTCACCCGCTATGTTGGCCAGGGCCCAGGTGGCCTGCTCCGACACGGTCTTGTGGGGTGAGGACAGGAGCTGCACCAGGGGCTGGACCGCGCCGCCTTCCACCACGGCCCGGGTCTGTGCCGAGGTCCCCGAGGCCACGTTGGTCAGAGCCCAGGCAGCCTCGAGCTGCAGGTGGGGGTGCAGCGAAGGCTTCAGGAATTCCACCAGCCTGGGAATGATCCCTGCATCCACGATCACATGCAGTGGGGGGTTCTTCTCCCGGGAGAGCATCTTCCTGGGCAGTGACAGGGGCAAGTGGGAAGAGGACGAAGGCCTCCTTCCTAGGTACACCCTAAGGGAACATCTGCTCTACCCACCTGAGAGCACTGTGATATTATATATATATATGTACACGCACTCACATACATGAGCGCGTACACACACACACACACACACACACACACACACACACACACACACACAGAGCCCAGGGACTCACCCCAGCAAGTTCCATACCCAGGCCCTGCTCCTGCAGCTCCGCCCCACCTCCAAGCCCCGCCCACAACCAGAGCCACGCCCCAGACTTTCTTCAAAATCTGCTGTTCAGCCTGCAGCACTTGCTCTGCAGCCCTGAAACACAGCAGCATTTTGCCTTCAGGAATTATCTATGAGCTGCATTCCTGCAGAGGCCAATGTAAATGAAGTCATTCATCTCTGTCAACACCAGCGTCTATTGAGCTGCCTCAAGGACAAGGTAGCCTAGCCACCTGCTTTTGAATGCAGGAGCATTCCCCTGAATTTTGTGGGTGGGTGTTTGACCAATCCCAAGATGCCACACACTGGGACACCTTTCTGGTTATAAGCCTGCAAAGAACAGCCAAGGGCTTGGCCCTACCTGGCTGCCTGGGTGGCCAGAAAACAGAGGTCTGGATCTGATCCATTCAGACCTGCGATGATCTCCTCCAAAGTGAAGCTGGCCTGCAAGAAGCACACATCCAGGTGAGAGGCCCCACCAAAAGGAAGCATAAACATCATGGAGCAGGGTGTCCAGGTGAATACACAGGCCAGCATGAGCTGCAGGCCCACTGTGCATGCTGGTCCATGGTACAGGTTGTAGGTCGAGGAGAATTCCACACATAGATTCCCCAGGACCTTATTTTCTTACCCTGTGCAATAAGAACATGCCTGTATATACAGCAGGAAAAAGAAATAGAAAAGGAAAGTGAGGACCTCCAAAATTTCTATCCTCTATGAAAGCAAGAGAACACAAACCTAAGCAGAAGAAGGAAACCAAGACTAGGGCCAGGTGTGGTGGCTCATACCTTTAATCTAGAGTACTTGAGGAGTGGAGGCAGAAGGATTGAGAGTTTGAGACCAACAAAAGTAGTTGAGACTATCTCAAGGACAAAAGGAAGGGCTAAGATGTGACTCAAAGGATAGAGCATGTGCAAAGTCCTAGGCTCAGTCTTCAGAGAGGGAAGGATGGAGAAATGGAGAGAAGGAGGGATGGAGAGATGGGAGGAGGGAGGGAGGGAAGGAGGGAAGGAGGGAGGGAAGGAGGGAGAAAGGAAAGAAGGATAGATGGGAGGAAGGGAGGAAGGAAGGAAGGGAGGAAGGTAGATAGATGACTAAATCGAATCAGAATGGGAAAATAGAAAACAAAAAATCTTTTCTAATTATCTTAAAAATGATCAACACAACAACAACACTTTCAGGTCCACTTACTAAGAGAAAAAGAGAGAAGATCCAAGTTACTAAATTCAGGAATGAAAAGTACAGAAATAACTGTTGAGCTTATAGAACTAAAAAAAATAATAAGGGAACTATGAACAAAGATACACAAAAATGAACCTAAATCAAAATCCTAGAAATGTTCAGCCACCAAAAGAAATAGAAAACTAGCTCGGCACTGGTGGCTCACTCCTACAATCCTAGCTACTCTGGAAACTTAGATCTGAGGATCGTGGTTCAAAGCCAGCCTGGGAAGGAAAAAGTCTAGGAAACTCTTTCTCCAACCAACCACAATAAACCTGCAAGTGGAGCTGTGGTTCAAAGTGATAGAATGCTAGCCTTGAGCAAAAAGCTCAGGGACAGCACCCAGGCCCTGAGTTCAAGCCCCATGATTGACAAGGAAAGAAAGAAAGAAAGAAAGAAAGAAAGAAAGAAAGAAAGAAAGAAAGAAAGAGAGAGAGAGAGAGAGACAGAGAGGGAAGGAGGGAGGGAGGGAGGGAGGGAGGGAGGGAGGGAGGGAGGGAGAGAGGGAGGAAGGGAAAGAAGGAAAGAAAGACAGGAAGGAAGGAAGGAAGGAAAGAAAGAAAGACAGGAAGGAAGGAAGGAAGGAAAGAAAGACAGGGAGGAAGGAAGGAAGGAAGAAAGAAGGAAAGAAGGAAAGGAAGGAAGGAAGGAAGAAAGGAAGGAAGGAAGGAAAGAAGGAAAGGAAAACAAGAGACCTAATACTAGAACTCACACAAAAAAACAAATTTTAAAAGGTGACACGGCATACATTCTCATCTGCATAAAGTGTTCAACACAGGTTTCTACACAGGCAGAAAGTGGCTGGGTGCTGGCCGGGAGCTTGGGAGGCAGTACTTGGCAGCGATGGCGGTCCAGCTGCAGGTGATGAGCATGATCTAGTTGAACAACGTTGAGGTCGAGAACACATAGTGTGCCCGGTAAGCAGTCAATTGTATCTCAATTTTGAATTATAGCTTAATTTCTTAAGAAAAAGAAACTGTTCGTGTGGAGGAAAAAACCATGTTTCCTCCTCGTTCTGCTTCATTCCTTTGTGAGTGGAACACAAAAGCTTGCTAATTTAACAGGACACATGGCCGGGATCTCCACAGCAATGCAGAGAATGTCGGCATCCAGTGATTTTCCCTGTAGGTCCTAGAACTACATAAGTGCCCATTTTCCTCTGTTTCCATGTTTAGGGAGAAAAAGAAGAATTTCAATTAGAAGTCATCATTTCTAGCCAGGTATGGTGTTAGATAGCTCTAATCCCAAGCACTCGGTAGGCTGAGACCGCAGGATCACAAGTTGGAGGCCAGCCTGGGCTGCAAAAAATGGTCTCAAAGAGAAAAACAAAACAAAACAAAACCACAAGGGTTGGATATGGTGGTTCATGCCTGCAAGCCCAGATGCTCAGGAGGTAGAGATAGGAGAATCATGGTCCAAGGGCAGCCTGTGCAAAAGTACCAAGTGCAAGCCCTTATCTGAAAACCTACAAAGGAAAAGAACAGGCAGTATAGCTCAACGGTGATCTCTTTCCTCACACTCAAGGCTAAGTTCCATCCCTTGTAGTAGTAGTAGTAGCCAAACAAAGGGAGCAATTTCTCTACCCCCAATAGAACACAGATCCCAGACTCTGAGTCATCAAAGAGTCTTAGCCTTCTAGCAAAGACATGTTAGCTCTAAGCTTGATCCCTCAGCACTACTTCCTACCACCCCCTTCAGGTGGCATTGGAGTTAAACTTGCTCATACTGCTTACTCAGCTTGTAGGCTCATGGTTGGAACTCTACCACCTGAGTCACACCTCCAAGCCCTGCTATTTTGCTGGTTATTTTGGAGACAGATTGTAGTGGAGTTCCCTGCCTCAGAACTATTCCAGCCTCAAGTGACAATTCTTAGATCTCAGCCTCCTGAGTAGCTAGGATTACAGCTGTGAGCCACCAGCCCCTGGCTATTTTACTCCCCTTTTAAGAAGGAAAAGAAATGAGAAGTCACAAGCTGACTCTCAGACTTGGTCACTTTAGAGTGCTATGTGGAGAAGGGACTCTATGCACACTGCTCTCTAGGCTCCATGCCCACACACCACTTTGCCTGGAGTTTCCAAAGCCGGATCACAGGACAGGAGAGGGATGTTCCTTCTCTTTAAGGTCTGCTCGTCCTTTTTGGCCTTGCGGAGCTCCAAGCTGGCCACCACCCTCTGCTGCCGCAGCATCTGTCGATGGAAAGGGGATAGGGGGAGGAGAAACAATTCAGCAAGTCCACCCAGGATGTCAACAGCTGCACTTCCCCACGTCTCAAAGCATCTGGCTGCATTTTGTTGTTGATTTTTGTCAGTTATGGGGCTTCAGCTCAGGGCCTGGGTGCTGTTTGCGAGCTCTTCAGCTCAAGGCTAGCCCTCTACCACTTTGAGACACAGCACCACTTCCAGATTTTGAGTGATGAATTGGAGATAAGGGTCTCAAGGACACTTTTCTGCCAGGCTGGCGGTGAACCATGATTCTCAGACTTCAGCCTCCTGAGTAGCTAGGATTATAGGCATGAGCCACCAGTGCCTGGCTTGGTTTAGTTTTTATAGATGCGATGATCTGGAAGTGCTAAGAACACAGACAGGAAATGTTTCTGAGCGCTCACCTGATCTAAGACCTGACTCCCCTAAACAATGAATGATTTCATTTTGGTCCCAAGTAAAGGAAGGTTGTGTGGGCGTTGACAGGCCAGGATTCACACCTAATGCCCATTTACTCCTGGAGATCATGCTGCCTCCTGAATGGGCCCAGGCCTTCCCACATAGACAGTTGAGAGGGGGGACTTCTAGGGACCACCCAGATCTAGATGTCCTGACCAGAGTTTCCAGGCTGTGATCCAGACCTTGATATCCTTGGGAGATTTAGACTTTCGTAGTCCTGGGACTTGAACTCAAGAGCTAGGCTTATTAGGCAGGTGCTCTGCCACTGAGGCACACCCCCAGTCCATTTGCTTTTATTTGTCCTGTAGATAGGGTCTCACTTCTGCCGTAGATAACCTTGAACCATGATCCCATCTCTGCCTCCCAAGAACCTGGGATGAGTGAACCATCAAAGCTTGGCCCTACATTTTGTGTTTGTGTGTTTGTGTGTGTGTGTGTGTGTGTGTGTGTGTGTGTGTGCACGTACTGGTTCTGGGGCTTCAACTCAGAGACTCTGTACTGTTCACTGACGTTTTTGGGCTCAAGGCTAGCACTCTACCACTTGAGCCACAGTAACACTTCCAGAAATGATTTTCCCCTAGGACATTAGTGGACATAATAGTCTCACCAACATTTCTTCCCAGGCTGACTTTAAGCCCCGATCCTCAGATCTCAGCCTCCTGAGTAGCTAGGATCGTAGATGCATGAGACACCAGTGCCTGACCTTATTTTTTTTTGAAAAACTTTCTTTTATGTCTGGACAGCTCACAGACTTGACAGTATTGAGAATCTCAAAGAAAATATATCCATGTTCCTGATGAGTTTTGACTAAACTTTGAAATAGTAATTACAATCATGCATTGCTTATCAACAAGGGTGCACTGGGAGAAATGGGCTGTGGGACTGCTTTGTCTTGTGCACACATGACAGAATGAGGTTACAAAAACTAGGAGAGCTTCAATGATCACAAGGCATTAAAGTCTTAGGGGACCACCACAGAGGATGTGATAGCCCAGCTTGGTGGCTCACACCTGTAATCCCAGTTACTTGGTAGATGAAGTGTGGAGGAACTGAGGATCAGGGCTAGGCAGAGCAGAGGAGTTGCAAACACTCTTCTCAAAGAGGGCTGGGTGTGGGGGCACAAGCCTGCAATCCCCGCTATGGGGAAAGCACAGTGGCTGGGTGCCATGGCTCATAGCCATCACCCCAGTGACACCGGGAAGCACAAACTTGAGGATCACAGCCCAGGCTGGCCTGGGGGTCAAATCAGAACAGATCTTGAAAACAACCAAGGCGGAGTCAGGCCCTGTGGCCTTGATTTCAACACCAGCAGAGAAAGACAAAGATTGACTGGCTCACTAGCCATACAAGAAGTTCATATGCATCAGGACTATAGATCCTGAGGCAAGTGATGTGATTCCTGCTTGAACGTGGGGCCAGGGCAGTGCCACCTGCAAGGCAGGAACACCTCTGAGGGCTGTGGTGCCTGTGGCACGGCGGCCAAATCACATCTCCTGGTTGAAAGGAGATCTTGTCGGTGTGGCCCCCAGCTGCTGGGCTGCTAGCCTTTGTTCTGGCTTTGTGCTAACTACTTTCCTTCTTTTCAGACAAGGTCTCACTACGTAGACAGGGATGGCCTTGAACTCAAAATTCTCCTGCTTTAGTCACAAAGTGGTGGGCTTATATGCATGAGCTACCATGCCTGGCTTCTAACCACTTTTCTTTATCATGCAGTGGTTTCAGAAGCCAGGCACCATGCGTACTGGAGAGCACTGCTCTAAGAGTCACTGGTGCTGGGGGAAGCAGGTTCTTCCCCTGATCTCAGCTACCTTTCAAATCCCAGATGTTGCCAATCTTATGTGACATGAGTAACACACACACACACACACACACACACACACACACACACACAGGACATAAAAGAGGCAGCAGCCCTTCAGACAGAGTGGTTGAATGGGAGGAAAAGACACACAGCAGGCACCTGCGTGCGCAAAATACACCTGTCCCTTCCCCTGCTTGTCTCAACCATAAGACCAAACAGTCTAGACTTCTCTGATTTGAGTCTGACTTCTGCAAGGTATGCTTGTCGGCACCATTTGCAGCCTCTGTCAACCTCCCAGATAGAAACAGTTGCAGGGCTAGGAACGTGGCTCAAGCTGTAGAGTGCTAACATTGAGCAAAAGGTCAGGGACAGCACCCAGGCTCTGAGCCCAGTCCCCAGGACTGGCCCCCCCGCCAAAAAAAAGCAGAAGAGGGATTGGGAAGGAAGACGGCGGAGGAGTGGCTGAGCCCTTGCAGCGCTCCCTCCGATATGATAGCTTTCTCACCTCATAGAAACTCTTTCTCCGAGAAAGACAGCCAAAGTAATTTCTAACAGTACAGGGATTCTGAACAGGAAGGAAAAATCGACTTTGCTGGTCTGAAAACACATAATTCAGCTCCGAGCGGCGTCCCGCCGCCGCGCCGCGCCAGCGCCGGCTCCGGCACAGTGCCGGGCACAGCCCCCCCCGCCCCCGCACTCCGCACAGCTAAAGTGTTAAATACTCCAGACGGCAGCCGAGCACGGAGGACCTCACATCGCAGAGACAGCGTGAGTACCCCCAAAATCTATCATCACTTGTGCCCACAGTCCAGCTTCTGGAAGGCATCCCTGTCCCCACCGCCAGAGCAAAGCGCCATCTTTGACACTGGCATAGGGTCAGACCAGACTGGAACTGAAGCGGGCCTGGGAAAAGTGAGGTCAAAAAAGCCATCTTTGAACAGGGCAGGAGGGGCGGAATCAGTGAGAACCAGCCCAGCCCAGAAGAACGCCCCCTGCCCCCCTGCCCTGGCGGGAGGCGAGTCCGGGGCTTAGCCAGAGATGCCCCGCCCTGCCCGCCGGAACTTCTAAACTTAAAGCAAAAGCTGCGAGCAGCTACCAGGGGCACGGAAACAACAGACGGAGGAACAAACAGTTCCAGGGACAGCTAAACGGTCCCATCACAGAGGAAGCTAATTCCCAGCCCAAAACGGAGCTGTATTCCATAGCTACCTATGCCACAGAGGCCGCCTCCCTCAGGCAAGCAACGCTCAGCGGAGCAAAACAGCCCAGAGGCGCCCCACCCTGCTGTGGTCACAGCGTAGTCAAGACCAGGCATCAAAGGCAGCGGCCCCACAGCAGACAGAGGAGCCACAGTTCCTGAGACTGCTCACGTCCCCATCGACAGAGGACGCCCAAGGCCTGCCTGCAAGCTGTGGGAATCTCAGAGACCCGCGATTGCACCAACAGGGGAGAAGGTCAGAACAGAACCACCCCTTGCCAACTGAAATCAAGTCAAACCAGCCAATCAGGAAAATAGACTGCAGTCCATTGCAGGGAAATCAGAGACTGGTTTCTTTTTCTTTTCAAACATTTTTTTTTATAAACTTTTCTTTTAAATTTTCTTTTTAATTTTTTCACACCTGAAACATCATTGGCTGGTTATTTTTTTTTTTTTTTGGTTTGTTTGTTTTTTGTTTGTTTTCCATTTTTATTGGTTTGTTTTATCAAGTTTTTTTTGTGTTTGTTTATTTGTTTGGGTTGTTCTTTTTCTGTTATTTTCCTTTTTATCTACTTATGCTTCCTTTTTAAATAATTTTTCTCTGTTTTGTGTTTCTGTCTTCCAGTATTTTTACTTCATTTCTCTCGATGCGTCCTCTTCCTTTAAAAATTACTTTCCTATAAATAACACCTACACCCTTTTCTGCTAACTCTCCAGTGTCTGTCATTTTATCAATGTTCTTTCTACTGATTCTACTCTTCTCCACATTTCCACGTCACTGAAACTAAACCAAAATCACCCCCCCCAATACACTTTACTCTATTCTCTTTACTACCTCCAACTTACCCGCCTGACTTACTGCCTGGACCTCCAGGTTCCATTGACTCCTGGTTATTGGATAGAGGGTATCCCAGCTTAATACGAGTGAATCAAAGGGGTTCATAGAGAAAACCAGTCCTAAAAGAACTTAATATAAAAACAAGAATTGCGTATAGGGTTGTAACAGTAAATAAGTAACTACTGAATACAGGGCCCAGGATCGGATGTTATATTGAAATTGTATTCTTTAGGAACACCAAATCTAACTTTATAGACAGGTATACAAGGTATCTGTATATAATTGTGAAATTGTAAGATTTACACAACAGTGCTTGGTAAGGGCTGCTTTGGGTCTTAAACAGTGCTCACAGGTGCTGGTAGACTGGCATTCCCAATTCAAATGGGCAGAAGAAACACAAGAAAGATGGCAAATAATGAAGTCTTATCCCCCACTCAAAACAAGCAGGAAGCAGAGCAGTCAATCAAAAACATAGAAGAAAACCCCCAAAATGCTCTACAAAGTTTACTGATAAACATGATAAATGAAAAGTTTGAATCTCTTCAGTCAATTATGTTAGAGCGTGAGGAGGCAAAGCAAAAATTAATGGAGAATTTCATGGCATCCACAAATAGAAAGATAAGTGAGCTTCAAGAGTCAAATGAAAAGATAGCTACCCAACTTAAAGATTTGAGAGACAACACTCAAAACCAAAGTAATGAAGTTAATGAAGTAAAGAAGTCCATACAGGACCTAAGAAATGACATGGAAATCATCAGGAAAGACCAGTCAGAAGGAAAAGAGATTCGAAATCAAGTTGCTAGCCTACAGTCCCGACTAACTGAAGCAGAGGATCGAATCTCAGGAGCTGAAGATTCCTTAGACTCTATGGAGAAAGATCAAAAATCAATACAAATCCAGTCCAAGCAACAAAACAGATCGCTACAGGAGATTCAAGACACAATCAGGAAGCCCAATTTAAGGATAATAGGTATTGAGGAAAACTTGGAGAAAGAGGTTAATGGGATAGGCAACCTATTTAACAGAATACTAGCTGAGAACTTCCCAAACATCCAGAAGGAAAGGCCTATACAGGTACAAGAAGCATTTAGAACCCCAAATCGACCTGACCAGAATAGGACTTCCCACCGACACATTGTGATCAAAACAGCTTCAGCAGAGTGCAAGGAAAAAATACTCAAAGCTGTTAGGGCAAAGAAAACAATCACATATAAAGGAAAAGCAATCAGAATTACCCCAGACTTCTCAGCAGAGACCATGAAAGCAAGGAGAGCCTGGAATGAAGTATACCAAACTCTAAATAAAAATAACTACCAACCAAGAATTCTGTACCCCGCCAAACTCTCCTTCATAGCCGAAGGTCAAATAAAAGTCTTCCACAATAAGGAAAAACTGAAACAATATATCTCCACCAAACCAGCTTTACACAAAATCCTTAAAGATGTACTCTACAGGGAAAATAATCAAGATCCCAACACAGACAGAGAAATGAACCCTAATTAGTAAACACTAGATCAAGAAATGGGAAGACACACCTTTAAACAAGATAGTGATAATGAAAAGAACAAACGATCACCTCTCAATCCTAACTGTCAACATTAATGGACTTAATTCTCCAATCAAACGACATAGGCTCATAACTTGGATCAAAAATCAAGATCCATCTTTCTGCTGCCTCCAAGAGACACATCTATCCAGCAAAAGTAAACATCTTCTAAAAGTGAAAGGCTGGAAACAAATCTATCAAGCAAATGGCCCCCATAAGCAGGCTGGAGTTGCAATCCTAGTATCAGACAAAATTGACTTCAAATTAAAAAAGGTAAGAAGAGACAAAGAAGGTTACTACATACTAGTAAAAGGATCTCTCCAACAGGAAGAAATAACCATCCTAAATATCTACACACCAAATGCAGGAGCACCCAACTTCATCAAACAAACACTATTGGCTCTAAAAACATTCATAGACCCAAACACAATGATAGTGGGGGACTTTAACACTCCACTATCACCACTGGACAGATCAACACGCCAAAAACTGAACAAAGAAACCACAGAACTAAACAATTGCATAGACCAACTAGACTTAATCGACATCTACAGAATATTCCACCCAGCAAGGACAGAATACACATTCTTTTCGGCAGCACACGGAACATTCTCCAAAATAGATCACATCTTAGGGCACAAAGAAAATCTGTACAAATTCAGAAGTATCAAAATCATTCCCTGCATTCTTTCAGACCACAATGGAATAAAATTAGAGCTCAACTCACTCAGCCACCACAGAAAATCCCACAATTCATGGAGACTAAAGAACACACTGCTGAACCATCAGTGGATCATTGAAGAAATTAAAACAGAAATTCAAATGTTTATGGACTTCAACCAAGTTGAGGACACAAAGTACCAGCTCCTTTGGGACACAGCAAAGGCAGTACTCAGAGGAAAATTTATATCTCTGAGTACATACATCAACAAACTGGAGAAACAGCAACTCAGTAATTTAAGAAAGCACCTTAATTTTCTGGAGAGAGAACAGCAAGCCAAACCCCAAGTCAATAGACGGAAGCAAATAATTAGAATCAAATCAGAATTAAATCAATTAGAGACTAAAAAAACCATCGAAAGAATCAACAAAACAAAGAGTTGGTTCTTTGAAAAAATCAACAAGATAGACAGACCCCTGGCAAACCTGACCAAAGAACGAAGGCAGCACACTCAAATAAACAAGATAAGAGATGAAACAGGTAGCATCACCACAGAAATAACCGAAATTCAGAAAATAATAAGGGACTATTTTGCAAACCTTTATGCCAACAAATTCGAGAACTTGGAAGAAATGGATGATTTCCTAGAAAAAATTGATACCCCCAAACTCAACTATGAAGACTTAAACCTTCTAAACAGACCCATATCCAGTATTGAAATAGAAACAGCAATAAATGATCTCCCATCCAAGAAAAGCCCAGGTCCAGACGGATTCACCGCAGAATTCTACAAGGCCTTCAAAACAGAACTCACTCCAATATTTCTCAAACTCTTCAATGAAATTGAAAGAGAACGTTCACTACCAGACTCATTTTATGAAGCCAGTATAACCCTCATCCCAAAACCAGGCAGAGACTCATCACGGAAAGAGGACTACAGACCAATCTCCCTAATGAACATAGATGCAAAAATTCTCAACAAAATTCTGGCCAATCGACTTCAACAGGTCATCAAAAAAATCATACACCACGATCAAACTGGATTCATCCCAGGGATGCAAAGCTGGTTTAATATACGCAAGTCAATTAATATAATCCACCACATCAACCGGAGCAAGGTAAAGAACCACATGGTTTTATCGCTGGATGCGGAAAAAGCGTTCGATAAAATCCAGCACCCATTTATGCTAAAAGCCCTGGAAATACTGGGATTCCAGGGAACATTCCTGAATATAATCAAGGCAGTTTATGACAAACCAACAGCAAGCATAACTCTAAATGGTGAAAAACTAAAGCCATTCCCTTTAAAATCAGGAACAAGGCAGGGATGTCCACTCTCTCCCCTGCTCTTCAACATAGTACTAGAATTCCTAGCCAGAGCAATTAGGCAAGAAGAGAATATAAAGGGGATCCAAATAGGAAAAGATGAAGTTAAACTTTCTCTCTTCGCAGATGACATGATCCTATACCTAAAGAATCCCATAGACTCTACCCCCAAGCTACTAGAGCTGATCCAAAACTTTGGCAAAGTTGCAGGTTATAAAATAAACCTTCAAAAATCAACAGCCTTTCTCTATGCTAACAACCCGAAGACCGAGGCTGAAATCAGGAAAGCAACTCCTTTTGCAATAGCCCCCAAAAACATAAAATACCTAGGAATAAACTTAACCAAAGAAGTGAAAGACCTCTTTGAGGAGAACTTTAAAACCTTGAAAAACGAAATTAAGTCAGAACTAAGGAAATGGAAAAACCTCCCATGCTCCTGGATTGGGAGGATTAATATAATCAAAATGGCAATATTGCCAAAGGCTATCTACAAATTCAATGCAATACCCATTAATATCCCAACACCATTCTTTAATGAAATAGAGGAAGCAATCCAGAAATTCATATGGAACAATAAAAGACCTAGAATAGCAAAAACACTCCTAAGCAGAAAGAACAGTGCTGGAGGAATTACAATACCCAACTTCAAGCTGTATTATAAAGCTATAGTAATAAAAACAGCTTGGTATTGGCACCGGAACAGGCCTGAAGACCAATGGAACAGAATTGAAGACCCAGAATTAAACCCACAGAACTACGCCTACTTAATCTTTGATAAAGGAGCTAAAACAATAGTATGGAAGAAAGATAGCCTCTTTAACAAGTGGTGCTGGCAAAACTGGCTCAACACATGCAACAAACTAAAACTAGATCCTTATATATCACCCTGCACCAAAATAAACTCCAAATGGATTAAAGACCTTGAAATCAAAACAGGCACCCTGAAAACACTAAAGGAAGGAGTAGGAGAAACACTCGGGCTCCTTGGCACAGGACAGAACTTCCTTAACAAAGACCCTGAAAGGCTACAAATCAAAGAAAAGTTGGACAAATGGGACCGCATTAAACTGCAGAGCTTCTGCATGGCAAAGGACATAGCTCTCAAGATAAACAGAAAGCCCACAGACTGGGAGAAGATCTTTACCGGACATTCAACAGACAAAGGCCTCATCTCTAAAATATATGCAGAACTAAAAAAATTACCTTCTTCCAAAACAAAACCGCAAAGAACCAATAGCCCCCTCAACAAGTGGGCTAAAGACTTACAAAGAAACTTCTCTGATGAGGAAATGAGAATGGCCAATAGACATATGAAAAAATGCTCTACATCACTGGCCATAAAGGAAAGGCAAATCAAAACAACATTGAGATTCCATCTCACCCCAGCAAGAATGTCATATATCAAGAAAACTAATAATAACAATTGTTGGAGGGGATGTGGCCAAAAGGGAACCCTACTTCATTGTTGGTGGGAATGTAAACTGGTTCAGCCACTCTGGCAAGCAGTATGGAGATTCCTCAGAAGGCTCAATATAGAACTCCCCTATGACCCAGCAGCCCCACTGTTGGGTATCTATCCAAAAGCCCACAAACAAAATCACAGTAATGCCACCAGCACAACAATGTTCATCGCAGCACAATTTGTCATAGCGAGAATCTGGAACCAACCCAGATGCCCCTCCATAGATGAATGGATCAGGAAAATGTGGTACATATACACAATGGAATTTTATGCCTCTATCAGAAAGAATGACATTGTTCCATTTGTAAGGAAATGGAAGGACTTGGAAAAAGTTATACTAAGTGAAGTGAGCCAGACCCAAAGAAACATGGACTCTATGGCCTCCCTTATTGGGAATAATTAGTACAGGTTTAGGCAAGCCATAGCAGAGGTTCACAAGGCCCAATAGCTATACCCTTAGGAACACATAAGATGATGCTAAGTGAAATGAACTCCATGTTATGGAAACAATTGATATATCACAGTTGTAACTACTTTCAACGTCCTAGGTGTATGTGTAGTTTCTATTATTGATGATGCTCTTGTATCACCTTCCTATGGTTGTACCTACACTATCTCTGTAATCTTATCTGAGTATATTGGAAACCGTGTTTACTGGTATTGGAAGTAGGAAATTGAAAGGGAATACCAAATTTGAGAGACACAGGGTAAAAAAAGAGAAATAACGACAAAAGCAATACTTGCAAAACTGTCTGGTGTAAGTGAACTGAACACTGGGGGGGGGGAGGGAAAGGGGGGAGGGAGGGGGGCATGAGGGACAAGGTAACAAACAGTACAAGAAATGTATCCAATGCCCAACGTATGATACTGTAACCTCTCTGTACATCAGTTTGACAATAAAAATTTGAGAAAAAAAAAAAAAAAAAGCAGAAGAAAGAACTGCAGCTCAGTGTCTATGCAGCTGGTCAAGGCCCATTTAGAATTTATCAGTATTTATCAGTATCCATTATTATTGTTTTGACAGTTTTAGGTTTGAACTCAGGACCTCATACTGGCTAGGCAGGTGTTCTACCCCTTGTGCCATGCCTTCAGCCCCTTTTTTTGTAGATAGGGGTCTCAGACTTTTGCCCTACCTGGCCTAGGATCCTCCTGCCTCTGTGCCTTGAGTAGCTGGAATTATAGGCATTTAACACTGCATCTGGCTTTAGTTCCATTTTATTGATAAAAAAATGTAATTTAGGGGAATGGGAACATGGCCTAAGGTAAAATGCTCATCTCGTATACATGAAGCCATGGGTTCCAGTCCTCAGCACCACATATATATAAAAAGGCAGAAGTGGTGCTGTGGCTCAAGTCGCCGAGTGCTAGCCTTGAGCAAAAAGAAGCCAGGGACAGTGCTCAGGCCCTGAGTTCAAGCCCCAGGACTGGCAACAAAAACAAAACAAAACAAAACAAAAATGTGTTTTAGGGCCAGCTCTAGTGCCCCAAACACATGTCATCCTAGATAAAGGATAGTACCAGTACCAGCACAGGCACACACACAAAACAAGAGTAATAATTACATTTTTAAAAATGTGGTTTCAAGACCACATAGAAATCCTGATTTGAGCCGACACTTTTTTTTTTTTTTTTCAGTTCTCAGTATGGAGCTGGAGACCTGGTACATGCGACTGAGCTTGTCCTCTGCCCCCACAATCTTTGTTTGGCTTTGAGACAAGGTCCTACTATGCCCCTGGGCTGGCTTGGAATTGGAGGTCAGCCTCCCTCAGCCTTCCCAGGGGTGGGATTGCAGGCATGCCCACCATACCTAGTTGGCATCCCATCTTGACGCCTTGCCATCACACCCTTTTCCGCTGCCTGGCCCTCATACTCACGGATGCATCTTTGCCTCGGTATTTGAATTTTCTCATCCTCTCTGCAGGAGCATCCAAGGCAGGCATGCTGATGGGAGGAAGGGAAACGCGTGTTGGTGGACAATCACAAAGATACTCAGCGCCCAGGGCCTGGGTTCCTAGGTCAAAGCTTCTCGGGGAATCGATGGCAGCACGGTGGCAAGAATGTGGAGGGGCCGCTCCTAAGAGGCAGGAGTAAAGACGTCCTTTAAAAGGAAACCAGGCTGGAACCTGACCATCGGTGGCCAACACAAGCTGGACAGAAAACATAAATGCCCCTGTGTGTGTGTATGTGTGGGCATGTGAGTGCCCGTGGGCCAGTCCTGAGGCTGTGTGCTGTCCCTGAGCTTCTTAGCTCAAGGCTAATGCTCTACCACTTGAACCACAGCTCTGTTTCTGGCTTTTTGCTGGTTAAATAGGAAGAAAAGAGCCTCACAGATTTTCCTGCCCTGAATGGCTTTGAACTACAGTCCTTAGATCTCAGCCTCTTGAGTAGCTAGGATTACAGGTGTGAGTCACTGGCACCCAGGCCCCCTTCCTCCACTGTTATTTTTGGTGTGTGTGCTGGAGATTGAAAGTAGGGAGTCCAGCTCATGAGCCAAGTGCTCACCTGCTTGATCATACATCAGCGCCTTTTTAACATTTTGTTTTTGAGACAGAATCTTGCTCCCTTTGCAGGCTGACTTCAAACTCTCAATCCTACCTCTGAATTGCAGAGTGATTGTGATTATAGATGTGCCCCACAAGCCCAGTCTTTCTTTTACATTTGAGGTAACATGTAAATATGATTCTCTTTAAGATGGGTTCATAACCATAAAAAACCATGAGCTGATAATTGAAATGAAAAATACATTTAAATCCAGGCACGGGTTGCTCTTGCTTATAATCCAAGCTACTTAGAAGGTAGAGATCTGGATGTCAGTTGGAGGCTGGCCTGGGCAGAAAAGTCCACAGGATTCCATCTCCAACTAAGCCAACAAAAAACTGGGCTGGAGGTATGCCTCAAGCTCTAGAACACCAACCAAGCCAAAGCCCTGAGTTCAAACTCCGTATCAGAAAAACAAAAACATTTAATACACTTATACATGCTAATGTAGCCTTGCTTACCCTCGACAGCTTGGGAGACATAACTAGTAGCCTATACTTGATCAAAACTGTGTGCTACATAGATTACATTATAAATGAGCTAAATACCTTATGTAACTCTAGTCTAATGGGCTGCTTCCCCTTTTGATCCATAGTGGACAGCATGTCACAACAGTGTCAAATCCAGTGCCTTTAGTGGAAAGATACAAACTTAGGACTGGGGATGTAGCTCAGTGGTGGTGTGCTTGCCTCAGAGCACTAGCTCCATTCTAACCCAAGTACAGGGAGGGAGGAAAGGAAGGAGGCAGGGAGAAAGAGAGAGAAGGTGAGGGGGATGGGAGGAGGAAGAAAGAGAGAAAAGGAGGTATTTAGAAAGGGGAAGGTGGAGGGGAAGAGAGAGAGGTGGGAGGGTTGAGGGAAAGGCAGGAAAGAGGAGAACGAATTTCCTACCCAATACATAACGTATTGTTTTGTTTGTTCTTGCCAGTCTTGGGCCTTGGACTCAGGGCCTGAGCACTGTCACTGGCTTCTTTTTGATCAAGGCTAGCACTCTGCCACTTGAGCCACGCGCCACTTCTGGCCGTTTTCTATATATGTGGTGCCGGGGAATAGAACCCAGAGCTTCATGTATAGGAGGCAAGCACTCTTGCCCCTAGGCCATGTTTCCAGCCTGTATTGTTTTAATTTAAAAAAAACCAGTAATTGTAAAGCCGATCTTAAGTCTGGACGCATCTGTAGTGTCAGAAAACTCTTGAGCGTCAGCTTCCACCATCCCATGCCAGCCCCAAGCTCACCTTTAAGATCTAGCACCCAGCGGGGGTGATGGGGGTCCTGCCATAAACCTTGGCTGCTCCGGAGGCTGAAGTCTGAGGACTACGGTTGGAAATCAGTGTGTGTGTGTGTGGGGGGGGGGAACAAAACTGTGAGTGCAGCCGTGGCTCAGGTGTTAAGAGTAAAAAATCTCAGGGACAGTGCTCAGCACTGATTTCAAGCCCCAGGACCAGCTTGCACTCATACATATGCATACATACTCATGTACACAAACACACACTCCTAGGCCAAGGCCGCAAAGCTGACAGGGTGGCTTGAGCTTATAAACCGGGGTATTAAGGAGGATGAGAGCTGCTAGAGAATCATGGTGCAAAGCTAGAGGAGGCAGAAAAGCCTAAGAGTCCATCTCCAATTAACCAGCAAAAAAGCCAGGCAGCGTGAAAGTTCAAGTCTCCAACTCAAGGCCAGGTGCTTAAGCAGGTGAGTGGGCAGGGGCCTCTGTGCCCACAACCATGCCATGCACGCACACACACACACACACATGCACATACACGCACATGCACATACACGCGGGAGTGCTCACTAGGGGCATGTGTGGCGGCCAGCACAAGGGTCCTCCCCTTCCTGCCTCCCTGGGCTCCTATGGTCAGCTGTGCATCCTCCAAGGAGGGCTGGTTTGCAGCTGAAAGCCACACATTGAGGCAACCCCTACTCAGCAGGAAGGCGAGCCAAGGGGTCCCACTTACTTGGACCCCTGTGTCCACAAGCTGGGGACAATGGGAGAGCAGCAGCCCAGGCCCAGCAGCATCTCCCACAGAGGCTGAGCCTCCATCTGGCTTTTTGGTTCCTGAGAGGATTCACCAGCATGGGTGCCGCCTGCGGGGTGGGCTCCAGAGCCAGGTTCAAGGCCAGGCGGGCCCTCCTCCCTGTGACCAGGTCTCTCAGGCAGACTCCAGTGCACAGTACTCAGGGCAGCCCACTGAGCACACAAGCCACGGCCAGCGGCTCAGGAGGCCACTGCCCTGTGTACACCAGGAGCTAAGCAACCACCCATCCTCATCCACTCTGCCAGAAGTCAGGCGGACCCTTCTGGTTTCTTTTCTTGTTTTCACGTTTCTGAAGTTGCTTAAATTCCAGTGTTAAAGCTTGCTAGGCAGGTGCTCAACCCCTGATGCCAATCCTCCAACCCTTTGCACTTTAGGTTTGTTTCCAGATAGTTTTGCTTTGGGCTGGGGCCAGCGTAGACTGTGATCCTATTGACAGCTTGCTGGGGGCTGAGATATCAGGCATCACCACCACCCCTGGCTTGTTAGTTGAGATGGGGGTCTTGCTAACTTTTTACCTGGGTAAATCTCATATTTTCATCCTCTCAATGGCTGACACGGCCTCAGCACCCAACCAGATAATTGCCTTCCCCTGCCCCATGATTCTATTTTGTTTTTGAATCTTCAGTATTGGGGATGGAGCCCAGGGCCTTGCACAGGCTAGGCAAGCCCCCTGAACCCCAAGGCCCCATTCAGTACAGACATAGCTGCCAGGCACAGAGAAGGCCTGCTTGAGTCAGGCCACCTGCCTCTGGCATTATTCCCGGACAAGGCCTCAGCTGCTTGGCTAGCCACCAGCACAAGAGAAATGTACCCCCTCCCTTGCCACAGAGCCAGAGGGGATCAAGGGCCCCCCAGAGGCCCCACCACCCATCCATGCAGGATCTAGCTACAAGCACCAGCCTCCTCTTACTCACCTGGCTCAGAGCAGTTGCCTCTGGCTCCTGGGGCAACTTTAAATACCCTCTGGGCCACAGGTGGCTCCTGGTGGAGCTGGCCTCCTCTGACCCTCATTGGGATCATGTGGAGCATGGGGGCTGGGGTCCAGGAGGGCGGCAAGCCCCTCCCCAGCACCTCCTCCTCCCAGGCCATACTCAGGTTCAGGTGGAGCCCTCAGCCTTCAGCCTCCACAGCTGCAGCTCTTTTGAGGCCCACTTCAGCCTGACGATTTCTGGCTCCTGTGATACGGTTAGGTGGGGTGATTCCCTTCCTGAAAACTGTTGACCCAAAGAGGTCAGAGATGCAGGAGGGGAAGGAAAACCTTTGGGTGTGATTTGAGGCCTCAAATAGAAGCCAGTGCACCTTGAAATCCCAATCCTGTCCCCTTCCCACCTCCCTCCCCACATTTGCCTCACCTGTACTCCTGTCACCTCAGGCCTCCCAGCTGCCCACGGCGGGGGTTGGGGGAGACCAGTCCACTGGTTCTTTAGAGCCCCTCTAACAATCTCCCACATTCCTGAGACTGGATCACCGAGGTAGGCTTGACTGTCACGCTCTTCTCGAGTTGGCATGTGTGGGTGGGTGGGTAGGGTGGACCTGTCCAAGGTCACACAAGACAGGAGGGAAGCTGACATGTCCTGTCTTCACTCCCTCCTCCTTGCCTCCCACTTCACATCTTAACCATGCTGTTAAGGGACAGTCCAGCACACAACTCATGTTCAGAGTGCAACCACCACCACATTCATCTCCAGTGATTTTATTTTTGTCAGTCGTGGGGCTTGGACTCAGGGCCTAGGCACTGTCACTAAGCTGAGCTCTTCTGCTCAAGGCTAGTGCTCTACCACTTTGAGCCACAGCTCCACTTCTGGTTTTCTGGTGGTTAATTGTAACTAAGTGTCTCAGACGTTCCTGCCTGAGTTGGCTTCGAATCATAATCATCAGATCTCAGCCTCTTGAGTAGCTGGGATCACAGGCATGAATCCCTGTCTGCAATGCTTTCTTATCCCTCACTGACTCCATCCCAGTAAACATCCCCTTCTTGCTTTGCCTAGCTCTGATCCCCACCTCTGAGGGACCCCCAGGGGTGGCTCATGGCTGTTACCCTCTGGGCTTGGCTTGCCTCGCTCAGCCCAGTATCCTCAATTACTTGTGTGTCAAGATGTGCTGCCTTAACAACAAATACTGGAGGAGATGCGGGAAAGAGGAACCCTTCTTCAATGTTGGTGGGAGTGCAAATTAGTACAACCACTTTGGAGAACAGTATGGAGGTTCCCCAAAAAGCTCAGCATGGAAATACCCTATGACGGAGCCATACTACTCCTAGGCATCTATCCTGATCAGCAGGCCTCAGGATATGATAAAGACATCTGCACTTCCATGTTTATCGCTGCACAATTCCCAATACACAAAATATGGAAACAACCCAGATGCCCTGCTACAGATGAAATGATCCAAAAAATGTGGTACCTATACCCAATGGAATACTACATAGCAATTAGAAATGATAAAATATTGGTATTCGCAGGGAAATGGTCAGAACTTGAACAAACGATGTTGAGAGAGACAAGCCTAGAACACAGAGGACAAAGGGGCAAGGCCTCCTTGATATATGACTATTAGGGTGTGGGGGGACAGTAGAGACCAGGTCTGCAAAACAACAAACGTCTTTTCAAATGGTACTTCCACATGTTTGGATCAGCGACTTCATATTATGTATCTAAAACCGAACAACTACTAAACATAAAAAGGTCTAGAATAGACCTATCAGTGGAGCATAATAGCTCAACAGCTATGTACACATGATCATATAAGACAAGGATAAGCTAAAACAACTCCAAAAGGACACAGGAGGATTCTATTGTTGTCATTACATTTAAAGTTCTAGGTGAATTTCCTTTGGCGTACCTACGTGGTTACTGTATATGATTTTGGTACACTGGATATTGTATATATGCCTACCTGATCTAGGGAAGGGAAAGAAAAATGAGGGTGTAACAGATATCACAAGAAATGTACTCACTGCCTTCTTATGTAACAGTACCTGTTTTGTACAACACCTTGTCAATAAAATTTAATTAATAAAAAATGCAAACTTTAATTATGACATAATGGTGCAGTAAAAATTAATGTGTAACAAAACAAAAGAAAAGTTTTTAAAGATCTGCTGCCTTGTGTGTGGCCCCACAAAGTGGTGCTTGCTTGTCATCGGAGCACTTGGGGGCTGAAGCGAAAGGACGACAAATTCAAGGCCAGCTTACATTGCACAGTAAGGCCCTATCTCAAAGAAAAAAAGAAAAGAGAAAGAATTTCTTACCTTCTGATTGTGTGCTTGAAAACAAAAGCAGTTTTCATGTTTCTTCCTTTAGGATGGTGCCCCCTACAACCCCACCCCCTGGATCCCCCCAGGCAGGGGAGTTGGGTGACCTTACCATCCTAACTTGGTCATCACTAGTCACTGCCATAGCAACACTTGTTTATCATGTTACTATAAAAGGGCTTCTACTCCAAGTCCCTGGGATGGCTCCTGGGGAGTCGGGTGGGGGGACTCAGGAAGGACTTGGTCCCGAGGTCAGCCCCCAGCACCCCGGGCTGCTGACATGGACTGGCGGTGGCCACACCCCCCATCCATGGGCATCCAACTGCCGCACAGTCCCCCCCCCCCTCGGGAGTGGGGTAGATTCTGTGACTCCTCCAGGAGCTAATTTTAGGCTCTTGTGGAAGGAATCTGGCCTCAAACCAGGAGATGGAGTCAAAGGAGACAGGATGTTGGTGGGGGTGGCAGCAAGTGGACACCAGGGACTGCTCCAGCTCACCTCCCAGAGCCACCAAAGCCATGCCCACTCCCATCAAGGGGTGTAGCTTTTGGGGTTCACACTTGCTAGGCACAGACTCTGTCACTTGGACCAAGCCCAGACTTTCTGGCTTTCACTCTTTTGTCAGATCAAAACTTGCACTTTTCCCCGGGATGGGTCTCAAACCATGATCCTCCTACCTCAGCCTCCTGAGTGGCAGATGTCAGCCATGAGCCACTGTGGTCATTGTGTTGGTGGGAAGGTCTACCATTTGGACCATGCCCCCAGAGTGTCAGCGTGTGTGTGTGTGTGTGTGTGTGTGTGTGTGTGTGTGTGTGTGTGTGTGCTTGTTTGCCTGCCCTGGAAATCAAACTCAGGAGCTCTGTAGTTCCTTGAGTTTTTCTGCTTAAGGTGAGCACTTTACCACTTCAGCCCTAGCTCTACTTCTAGCTTTTTTGCTGGTTCATTGGAAATAAGAGTCTCAAAGACTTTCCTGCCCAGGCTTGTTTCAGAACCACAATCCTCACATCTCAACCTCCTCACATCGCAACCTCCTGAGTAGCCAGGATGACAGGCATGAGCCAGTCTAGGATGTGTGCCTATAATCCCAGCTACCCAGGGAGCTGAGGCAGGAGGCTGGCCCGATTGCAGCCTGGGTAATTTAACCAGATCCTGTCTGGAAATGAGAACCAAAAAGGGATGGGCATGTAGCTCGGTGGTTGAGTGCACGTGAGGTCCCTTGTCTGGTGTCCAGCACCCCCCTACATACATACTTGTGTCTAGTGTCCAGCAACCCCCTACATGCACAAACGGATGTAAATGTGTCAGTGCACCCCCTAGATGCACACAGGGATATAAATGTGTCAGTGCTGAACATTCCTGACTTCCTCGCTTCCCGCTGTTCCCTGAGCAGTCCCTCCCTGCCCCATTGCACAGGGGAGCTGTGTCACTCATGGAGATTCCCATAGGAGGAAACTGAGGAAGAGCAGAAGACAGGACACAGTGTGAAGGAGGGAGGAGTGGCAGGCAGGGAGGGAGGGAGGAGAGGGAACACAGTGTCAGCATCTGAGATAAGGAAGCCATAGCTCAGGACCAGCAATGGCTCCCAGTGATGCCAGGAACCAGGGCTCTTATCTGGAGGCCCTCACCCCCACACCTCTGCCTTCTCCAGGCCCTCATGGAGCTCAGGCAGCCCCATCCCTCCTCTCTCCTCCCCTCCTCACCCACCAATGACTCCCAGCCTCCCTGTGCTTCTACAGGACAATCGCCTCTTCACCATTTCTGCTGCTACTCGTCCTTCCTATCCAGCTGTGGAGCCCAGTCCACATCTGTGCCATAAACACTGGCCACAGCAGCTGTGGCATCTAACTGAGACTCTGAAAGCCTGAGATAGGCAGAGGCCAGTTTCTGAAAGGAGACACAAATGCACTGTGAGAACTCAACAGAGGTGAAGAGATGAGCCACAGCCAGCCGGCCAGCCAGAGTGAACCCTGGGATCACTGAAGCCACTTGAGGACATGGATGTGCCGGATGCAGCTGAGCTTGATAGATGCCCCTCCTGTGAGAAAACCAAACGAAGGCTGGTCAAGGTAGTGTACACCTGCGAACCCAACACTGGGGAGGCAAAGGGAGGAAGATTGTGAGTATGTGGCTAGCCTGGACCCCAGGATGAGACCCTGTCCTAAAGAAACAGAGAGGAACAGAGACAGGCAGACACTTTTTGACAAACACCAGTGCTGTCATGCTGAGGTAAGGGAGAGGGGAAGGGAAATAAAAGGCTAGAAAGTTTAAAAAAATATATTCCCAAGGTAATAATAAAGGAAGATGTGACTTGCATACATGAGATAGAAGTCTAGCTGCCCTGTAAGCCACAAGCAAACAAGAGAGAGAAAGGAGACCTGCAAGGCTGCCCCAGATGCCCTGGGCGCCCACGGATCCCAGTTGGGTGGACATCTCCAGGTGGCTGTGAAGAGAGACTCCTGAGGTGGGATTGGCACTGGGGAAATCTTCACTCAGGCCCTGGGCTGGACATGCAGGAGCCTCGTGTGCAGAGCAGCGGGTGGCAGGCCCTCATCTTCCCCATCAAAGTCAGGAAGGAAGGTTCCAGCAGCTGTGTCCCGTGCCCCTCCCTGAGAGGACCTTGCAGAATTCCAAGGCTCTCTGGGGCAAGGGGCTATTTCTCAGCCCAGGCTCTGTGTCCATGTTTGGTCTTTCAAGAGCACAAAGTGATCTGGCCAGGGCTTCACCCCATATCCCCGCTGGGAGGGCGCTGACCCCTCCCCTCCTCCCTCCCCTCCTCCCTGGTGGCCAAAGACAGCTGGGAATGAACCTCTGGGAAGGTTCCAGAAAGGACCCTCCCAGCCGCTCAGTGGGGATCTGAGGGGAGCCCCCTGGTATCCACTGGCATTTTTGGCCTCTTTTTCATTCAAAATCATTTCAGATTCCAGAAGCCTTTTGTGGTGCTGGCCATGAAAACTTTGGACATTAGCCATGGAGACGCATGCAATAATGTGAAAGGATGTGATTTACAGAAGAAAAACCAAGCAGAAACCAGATGGAGCCAGAGATCATGATGGCAAGTGAAAGAAACCAGACCCCAAGACAAATACGACACGTGCAGAAGGAAGATGGGGAAATGAAGCCTCTGGAGCTGCCCTTTTCTATGAACCCAAGGGGCTTCTGGGGACCTGGTGCGGGCAGCACTGGCAGCCAGTGGAGGGGACCTGCCACAGAGCCTGCTGAGTACCCCTAGGGCCCAGCCCTATGCCCAGTCCTCGACTCAGGCCGCTGCCTGCTTGGCCATCTGGGGGGTGGGGGGGCATATCCAGCCCATATTACAGGCATGTACTACCATGCTCAACTTTTTTGTAAATACCGTACCTCCACAGTTGGGATAACAGGTATGAGCCACCACACGGGGCCTACATTGGCTTGTCTAGACAGAGAACTGGGTTCTATCCCGATCTGGCCCATGGTTTTAGCAGGGAGCAGGCCTCACCCCTCAGCCTCTGTCTCACCAACTCCTCATTTCTCCTGGGGCTGTCTTAGCTCAGGGTTTGCTTGCTGGAGGTCCAGAGAAAAACAAAGGAAACTCCTGGAAGGAGACAGAAGCCTAAGGGCAGAGGAAGCATCTAGTTATTTTTGTCTTTGCTAGTTCCTTGAAGGAAAAGAAAAAGCCAGCACAGAGCTGGGAAAGAAAGGAAGAGGGAAGAGGGAGGGAGGGATACACAGGCAAGGCGGGGTGGGGAGTGGGGAGGGGGGCTCCTCACTGCTGTGGGGTAGACTGGCCTTCTGCCCCTACCCCTGCTGCTCCCTCCACCACAGGGAGCCCTGCCTGTGGTGGCCTGGCTTCCATTCACCCCACCTGATGCTTCTGGAATTCTCAGTACTTCACCTAGATGAACACATTTAATAGCTACTAAGGAAGGTGGCTCTGTGGTACTCATTTCCTGGATAGAAAAGTGAGGCAGCAAAAGAGCAGGCATGGGGCAGAGGGGTGGCTCAAACCCCCGGAGTCCAAGCTCTTGACTGGCAAGATCTACAGCCCCAGGGAAGCATTGAGGTGTGGCACACAGAAAATGCACATTTGCTCTGCCACCCTATGCCCGGATCATTTCCTGAGTCACGGGATGGCAAGCCAGCCTTGTACTTCCTTACTTGCTATTTAAGCCCATGTTTCTGACCCAGACATCGTTTTTCCTTTGCTTTTCTTTTTTCTTTTTGTTAGCACCCGGCATGGAACTCAGGGTTTCCCTCCTAGTTTGTTCTTTCTTTCTTTCTTTTTTCTTTTGCATGTCCTGGGACTTGGACTCAGGGCCTGAGCATTGTCTCTGGCTTTGTCCTTTTGCTCAAGGCTAGCCACTTCTGGATTATTCTGTTTCTGTGGTGCTGAGGATTCAAACCCAAGGCTTCATGCATGCTAGGCAAGCACTCTACCACTAGGCCACATAACTCGCCTCCCTCCTAACTCTTTTCTTTTCTCCTTCTTTTTGCCCTCAGTTAATTTTCTGAATGGGCCAGGCTTATACCAGGATCCTTCCACCTCTGCCTCCCAAGTAGCTGGGATGCTGGGCTTGCCACCACCACGCCCAGCCTACCTCAGAGCTCCCAGGTCCTCTGGGCTTCCCCAGGTGACAGGGCATCTTTTGTTCTAACCCTGTTGCTCCTAGTGAGCTCACCAGGAAAATCAGCAGCTGTCAGCCTGGGGCTCCCAGCCCCACCCATCATCTATGAAGAAAAAGGGACTGGAAACTGAGTGAATAATAGACAGGCACTGGGCAATGAAGCCTGCTGAGTAATCTTGGAGCTGCCGGGTGCAGACAGCTCCCTGGGTGTGAGCAATGGTACATTCAAGTGCGAGAGGGTTCTGCACCCCAGGTCCAGGAGCGAGGCGCCTCCTGCCTGCCTGGACTCCTCCAAACTTTGCTCTCTCTACATGACTCTTCATCTGTGTCCTCTTAAGACTCCTTCATAGACATCCAGGAGCCTTGTGCCCCGCTATGCGGGAGGTGTAAATAAGAGACTGAGATCCCAGACTGGCTCCAAGCAAAAGCATGAGACCACACCTGCAATAAAACAAAAGGAAAATGACCAGTGTGGCAGAAGGGTTCGGATGGTATATTGCCTGCCTACCTAGCATGCCACGGAGTTCAATCCACAACACTTCAGGGAAAATAAAAGATAGCCCATTATTGGTCAACACGTGAATACAGAATCAGAAACCAGGTGACACATAGAAGAAAACCTAGGCACGGGAGTGGATACATGTGATCTCACCTCTCAGGAGGGAGAAGGCAGGAGGATTGTCAATTCAAGGCCAGCCCTGGCTACAAAATGAAGTCCTGTCTCAGGTGAGCAAACAAAAAACCCCAGTAACAACAGAAACAAGGCAAAACAGGCAAATCTTTAAGACCTTGAATTTACCAAGAGCACAAGTGGAAAACTAAAGAATAAATAGGACTATATCAGAATTAAGCATCAGGCATCAAAAGATATTATCTAAAAATGGAAAAGCAAAATAATAGGGAAAAATATTGACAAGTCATATATGTAGTAAGGAGCCAGTGCCCAACATATATAAAGGAGACTTGCCACCCAACCACAGAAAAGCAAACAACCCAAGTGAAAATTGGCCAAAGGAGGCAGGTGTGGTGGCTCCCACCTGTAATGCCAGCACTTGGGGAGGAAGCTGAAACAGGCCCCCCCTGGACCACGCAGTGAGACCCTGTCTCCAAATTCACAGGAAAATAAGTGGCTAAGGACTTAGGAGACATTTCGCAAAGATGGAACACAGATGCCAAGGAGCACAGGGAGTGCCCGATACCATTCCTCACTAGGAAATATAAACCAAAGAACCAGAAAAAGAGAGGAGGAAGTGCTGGCCACGGAGTGGACAATCGGGAGCCCTGGTGAGTGTGAAATGATTGGGAGACAGCGTGGTGCGTCCTCAAGAAGCTGAACATGGAATGATGGCCAGACCTACACAAAGAGCTAGGAGGACTGAAAAGAGGCATTTCTCTCTCTCTCTCTCTCTCTCTCTGTCTCTGTCTCTCTCTCTGTCTCTCTCCCTCTCCCTCTCTCTCTCTCTCTCTCTCTCTCACACACACACACACACACACACAAACACACTCTGCACAGCAGTTCCCAGTAGAGTTCTGAGCAGCCAGTGTGGGAGTGGCCCATGTGCTTTTCAGCTGGCAAGTACTCAGACCCCCTGGGGCCTCCTCCCCATGACTCTTGTTAGCCACTCGGGAAGAAGCTTCCAGACATGCTTTGACCCCTGTGACTCTGGAAAACATGCCAGGTGGAAAACACGACAGAGGAGGAAGGCTGCGTGTCGGAGGCCCCGCTCATAGGAGACAGTCAGGACAGGCACATCCACAAACAGAAGGCAACGTGGGGCTTCCTAGGGGCTGCGGAGAAACCATATAATGGGACACTAGGTTTCCTTGGGAGAGGGGGGTCCGATAAGAATGTTGCCACACTGGCTGTGGGTGGAGTTGCGGATCTGTAAGGCTGAGGCAGGAGGACGGCGAGTTCAAGACCAGTCTCGGCTCTGTGGGAGACTGTCTCACGTAGATGAGTCAGACTGACAGATAGATGATGGACAGATAGAGCTAGACATTGGGACACTAGGCACAAGTGTCATTCGCACAACCCCAATTATACAATACATGCCACTGGATCTTTTGGTTGGTTTATTCTGTCATATCCATTTCACCTAAATCTGAAGGAAAGTCATTGGAACCTTGATGGATGGAGAGGGAGGTGAGGGTGGTTGGTATGAGGAATGCCCCCGAGGCTCATCTCTAAACCTGGGCAGAGGACTAGGGCTCAGCCCAGCACCATGTCACAGATGGGAGAGACCAGCGGGGAGCAGGGCCTTGCTGGCCTGGGGAGACCCTGAGAGCCAGCATCAGGGATTCAGGACAGAGGTCAGCACAATACAGTCACATGTCACATGCTGCCTTTGCAAGCTATGGGAGCTGGGGAGCCGTGGGTGTGACCCCAAGTACGATGTCCACTCAAAGCACGGGGAAGGCCCTAAGAAATCAACCAAACGGCTGCCAAGCATCTCCACACCAAAGCCTGTAGGTGAACCGACTTGGGCACAGCTCTGCCTCTAGCTTTAGAGGAGAGCTTATGACCCTGCTGGTCTATTTCTGTCCTTGGCCTGCACCCCAGCGGAGGTGACTGGGTTCCCAAGGCCAAGGAGAGGAAGGTGAGTGTCCTGAACCCTCAGCGTGTCCCTGGACAGCAGGACAGAGAAACCTCCAGGGCCCCGAGGGCTTCTTTTCCTTTCTAAGGGTCTGCTGGCTCAGACCATCAGGCAGGTATACAAGGCACTGCCCCCTGGCCTGGCTGGACACCCAGACTCTCCCAGTGTGCGCTCAGGGAGGTGTGGGGAGATGGGAGGCAGGGAGTGGGGGGTGCTGCGGACAAGCAGAAAGCTCCTCCAGGAAGATGGCATCCATGAGGGGTGCTGGCAGCCCTCTCCCAGGGGACAGGAGGGAGCCAAGCTACAGGGAGACCCAGGCAGGGAGGATGGAAAACCAGATCTGCTCCCTTCCCCTGCCCTATCCACTGGGGAAGGAAGGCACATAGAGCCACGCTAGCCTCAGACCCAGCCATGCCTGAAGCTTCCCAACTCTACAGCCCAGTTTAGTTTTTTGTGATTTTGGTTCATTGTTTCAAAAGAAAAAAAAGCACCTGGGTCCTGGTTATGAAAATGCCTGAGAAGAGCTACAGTCTTGGAAAGTCGGAGTGGGGTGAGTCCACGGGTCTTGCCAGGGGCCATGAATACAGTGGGGGCTGGTGGGAGCTGGGGAGGAGACCAGTACGAAAGACATGACTCCTTGGGAAGGAGGCAAGGTGTCTGCCCCAGGTAATACCATGACAGAAACACGTGGTCCATAGCAGGACAATTAAACACATATACATAAGCACACTATGGTATCCACAAAGGAGAGTGTCTTGTCTTGACTTCACCCACAACTGACAAGCAACCCAGGGACCCGGATTTAGTAGTGAAGACATGTAATCCCAATGAGTGGGGATATGGAGATGGCAGGATCTGGGCTCAAGGCTAGCCAGGGAACAAGTGTAATAGTCTGTCTGAAAAATAAAATGAAAAGGAAAAGGAGTGGGCTCAAGTGGTAGAGCACTAAGCTAGAAAACAGGGTCCCTGAGTCCAAAGCCCAGAATCACAAAGAGAGAAAGAAACAAAGAGAAACAGAGAGAGGGGGAAGGAGAGGGGAGAGGGAGAGAGGGACAGAAGGGGGAGAAGGAGCAGGAGGAGGTGGAGGAGCAGGGAGGAGGGAGGGAGGGAGAGAAGAAGGGAGGGAGGGAGGGAAGGAAGGAGGGAGGGAGGGAGGGAGGGTGGAAGGGAGGGAGGGAGGGAGGGTGGAAGGGCCAGGCAAAAGAACCACAAGACATGGGCAGAGACTCTGCACTAATGACATCCCAGCGTAGCTCAATATGACTTGGTTGATCCTTACATTTTCTTTTCCTGTGGATTTTGGTCTCATCTTCCCAGAGACTTCCATCCGTGTAACCACAGGAACTAGACAGCAAAAAGATACCCTACTGGAGCCATCAAGGAACAACAAAGGACAAAAGGAAGTTTCTATGGAGTGACTGTAGCTTCCCAAAGAGGGCCTGGGAGGATGGAAAGCCCTAGGAGAAGCCCTAGACCAAGTTGCTCAAGGTGACTTGGAGAAGACTGCCCTTTGTGAAGCGGTGGTACACACCTGAAATCCCAGCACCAGGGAAGCAGCGGCTGGAGAATCTTGAGAATCAACATGGGTACACAGTGAGAACTTGTCAAAAACAAAACAAAATAAAACAAAAAGGTTAGCCAGGTGTCAGTGATTGCCATGGATTCAGGGCCTGAGCACTGTCCCTGGCTTCTTTTTGCTCAAGGCTAGCACTCTACCACTTGAGCCACAGCGCCACTTCTGGCCATTTTCTATGTATGTGGGGCTGAGGAATCAAATCCAAGCCTTCCTGTATAGGAGGCAAGCACTCTTGCCACTAGGCCATATTCCCAGCCCCCATGAGTACATTTCTTTTGGAACAGTGCCACTTTTTCCTTTGTTATCTTCCATTTTCCCTCTTTACCCCATTCCTGCAACCTTTAGATTTTTTTTTTATTATTATTATTTTTGTGCAGGTCCTGGGGCTTGAACTACTTCTTTTCTAGTTGAGAGTCCCACAGACACTTTCCTGGCCAGGCTCACTTTGAACTGTGCTCCTCAGATATCAGCCTCTGAGTAGCTAGGATTACAGGGGTGAGTCGCCAGCACTTAGCCCATTGGTAGTATTTTTAAATAAATCAAACACACCAGACTACAAAGGAAGCCAAATTGAAATACTGTTATTATAATACTAACGGTAAATTGGGTACACACTTGTAACCCCAGTATCAGGAGGCCGAGGCACGAGGATCATGAGTTAGAGGCCAGCCTGAGCCTCTAACACAACCTCTCAAAAAATTATACATGAGTGAGGTGCTAGTGGCTTGCTTCTGTAATCCTAGCTACTCAGGAGGCTGAGATCTGAGGATCGAGGTTCAAATCCAGCCCAGGCAAAAAGTCTAAGAGACTCTTATGTCCAATTAACCATTCAAAAAACTGGAAAGGGCTCTGTGGCTCAAAGTGGCACAGTGCTAGCCTTTAGGAAAACAGCTCAGGGACAATGTGCGGCCCCTGCGGTCAAGCCCCACAATAGGTAAACTACATTTAAAAAATAAAATAAATTACAAATGTATTTGTGGTATTGTAATGGTATCTGGCTGCTGGTGTCAGGAGGCCATAATGTCACATCTGACATGAGGGGAATGTTAGATGGCAATGAAAGCTGTCACTTCTACCCCGTGCTGGTCCTATTGTGACTTCTGTTCTGAATCGTGTGTCCTAGACACTGGAACTTAAGAGCTGGTCCTGTTCTCATATGGATGAAGAAATTGTGGGCAGGAGGGGTGAACCTGTTTGCCTCACCTAGGAGCAAGACACATCAATTGCTAGGCTTGTGCTGCCATTTACATTTTCCATCTGCATGCACACATACACACGTGTGTATCTGTGTGTGTCTGTATACTGGGTTTGAACTCATGTCCTCTTGCTATCCCTTGCCATTTTTGCTCATAGCTTGTACTCTACAGCTTGAGCCACAGCTCTGCTTCTGGCCTTTAGTTAATTGGAGATAAGAGTCTTAAAGATTTGTCTGTCTGGGCTGGCTTTAAACTAACATCCTCAGAACTCAGCCTCCTGAGAAGCTAGAATGATAAGTGTAAGCAACTGGCTCCCAGTTCAAATTTTTCTTTAAAGGTGGTTTGCTTTCTCTGTGTTTCTTTAAAATAACAAATAACATAACAATAAAATTATACTAAAAAAGACATTGAAAAAGCTGGCAGGTGTGGAGGCTCAGATCTATAATCCTAGCACTTGGGAGGCAGAGATGGGGAGGATCATGGTTCCACACCAACCCAGGAAAGACGTTCTCAAGACCCCCTTTCAATCAATTAGGGGGGTGTGGTGGCAGGCACCTATGAACCCTGGCTATCTGTAGGCATAGGTAGAAGAATCTTGGTCCAGGCTGGCCTCAAGCTGGCCCCAGGCAAAATAGCTCTCCCCTGCCTGATCAAGGGGTAGAACACCTGCTGGAGGTCAAACCCCAGTACTACAAAAAGTGGGCCCATGGGCTGCCATGTGGGGTTGAGCACTGTGAAGGCAGGTGAGGTGTCTCATGTAGTTCCTGCTGTCCCTGCTGCAGAGAGCACAGGGTGCAGGCCGCTGTGTCTGGGCCAGGAGCCCGACTCCCTCCGGCCCCTCCAGAACACCAGGGCCCTGTGGGGCTTGCTGGGTGACCCAGGGCCACAAAGGCCCAGTTCCTCATGTGCTCACCACTTCCCAACACCAGACGCTCGCTGGGAAGAGGGGTACCGTCCAACAGATGAGCCTGCGCCATGGCAGACACCCCCTTCCTGAATGAGGACAGCCAGCTAACAGCCTGCGCCAGCGCTCCACCCACAGGAGGACTGATGCGAGTGGCAGGGCTGGGGTGCTCCCACGCTCCCCCCAGCAGCCATCCTGATGGAGACAAGGATGCTGGGCCCAGGTGTTGACATGTTGGGACTCCACCAGGATGCGTCCGGGTTCACTTCTGGCGTGCATTGGAGCCACAGGGGAGGGAAGAACCCTGCGCCCCCCATGGAAGGAGGGCAGGGAGACCCCAAGCGAGGACATGGTGCTGTGATGCCCACAAAGGACTGTGTGCCGCCTACTTTCAATCCGGCATGCCAAAGAAAATGAAACTAATGCATGCTACCGTGTAGGCTTTGCTGTGCTTCCTGGAGAGACAAATGGGGTAATGCAGCGCCCAGCCCAGAGGGGTTGTGGTCGCCTCAGGACCTAGTCTTCTCTCCACCACACCTGCTCCGCTTGTTCTGCATGGCAGCCGGCGCCTCCAGGAGGCTGCCCATCTACAGAGCCACGTGGCAAACACTGACAAGGGAGAGAACAGCACACCCCACATCTCTTCTCCACCACTGACAGGGCCTCAGGACATGCTCATGGGTGAGTTCCTGGCACTGGGGACAAAGACCTTCCTTGGCCATTTGTGGTTGTCGACTCTTTTTTTTTTTAATTTTCAGATTATTTTTATTTGCATATATTATTTGTACAAAGTATTTTTCTTTTTTTATAATTTAATTTATTTATTAATTGAACACAAAATTTTTTGACAAGGTGTTATGCAAAAAGGGTACAGTTACATAGTAGGGCAGTGTGTACATTTCTTGTGATATCTTACGCCCTGTTTTTCTTTCCCTTCTCTAGGTCAGGTAGACATATATACAATACACAATGTATCAAGAACATATACAGTAGCCACGTGGCCAAGCCCAAGAAAATTCGCCTAGGTCTTTAAGTGTAATATCGATATTAGACTATATGTCGAAAGTAGTCTTATATGAACGTACATACATAGCTTTTGAGCTATTGTATTCCACTGAGAGGTCAATTTTTGACCTTTATATGTTGAGTAGTTGTTTGGTTTTACTTACATACTGTTGGGTCGCTGCCCCAATCCTGTGGGAAATTACCATTTGACAAGCAGTTTTTGGTTTCACAGACCTGGTCACTACTGTCTCTCCGTCTCCATTTCTTAACAGTCATATATCAGGGAGATCATGCCCCTTTGTTTTCTGTGTTCTAGGCTTGTCTCGCTCAACATTATTTGTTCAAGTTCTGACCATTTCCCTGCGAATAACAATATTTCACCATTCCTAATCGCTATGTAGTATTCCATCTTGTATAGGAACCATATGTTTTGGATCCATTCATCTGTGGAGGGGCATCTGGGTTGATTCCATATTTTGGCTATTGTGAATTGTGCAGCAATAAACATGGAAGTGCAAATGTCTTTTTGATATCTTGGGACCTGCTGTTCAGGATAGATGCCTAGGAGTGGTATGGCTGTGTCATAGGGTAGGTCTATATTGAGCTTTTTGAGAAACCTCCATACTGTTCTCCAAAGTGGTTGTACTAATTTGCACTCCCACCAACAATGGAGAAGGGTTCCTCTTTCCCCACACCCCCTCCAGCATTTGTTGTTGCCTGAGTTCAGGGTATAGGCCATTCTAACTGGAGTGAGGTGGTATCTCAGGGTTGTTTTTATTTGCATTTCCTTTACTACCAGGGATGTTGAACATTTCCTCATATGTTTCTTTGCCATTTTTATTTCTTCTCTTGTGAAGTCTCTCTTTAGCTCCTTTGCCCATTTCCTAATTGGTTTATTGGGCTTGGAGGGGCTTAGTTTTTTGAGTTCTCTGTAGATGACAGATATTAGGCCTTTGTCTGTTGCTGTGTTGGTAAAGATCCTTTCCCATATGGTTGGCTGTCTTTCTGTTTTGGTGGCTATGTCCTTAGCTGTGCAGAAACTTTTTAATTTGTAGTAGTCCCATTTGTCGAGTCTCTCCCCTATTTGTTGTGCCCCTGGGACTATATTCAGGAAGTTCCTTCCTGTGCCTAGAAGTTCTAGCGTCTTTCCTACTCTGTCCTTCAGTAGTTTCAAGGATTCAGGTCTGATATTGAGGTCCTTGATCCATTTTGAGTTGATCTTGGTGCATGGTGATAGGCTTGGGTCTACTTTGAATTTTCTGCATATGGCTGCCCAGTTCTCCCAGCACCAATAGTTAGTTGAAGAGGCTATGTTTATTCCACTGTATATCTTTAGCTTCTTTGTGGAATATCACCTGACTGTAAGAGTGCGGTTTTATTTCTGGATCCTCAATTCTAATCCATTGGTCTTCCGGTCTGTTTTTATACCAATACCAGGCTGTTTTTGTTATGATGGCCTTGTAGTAGAGCTTGAAGTCTGGTATTGTGATACCTCCTGCACTGCTTTTTTTGCCTAGAATTGCTTTGGCTATTCTAGGTCTTTTGCTGTTCCATATGAATTTATGGATTGCTTTCTCTATTTCAGCGAAGAATGTAACTGGGATTTTGATAGGGATTGCATTGAATTTGTATAACAATTTGGACAATATGGCCATTTTCACTATATTGATTCTGCCTACCCATGAGCATGGGAGGTCTTTCCATCTCCTGTGTCTTCTTTGATTTCCCTTATTAGATTTTAATAGTTCTCATTAAATATGTCCGTCACGTCCTTGGTTAGGTTGATCCCTAGGTACTTTATTTATTTATTTATTTTGGCTACTGTAAATGGAATTGTTACCATAAATTTCCTTTTCTGCTGTACATTGCTGGTGTACAGAGAAGCTGCTGACTTTTGTGGATTGATTTTGTATCCTGCTACTTTGCCAAAATGGTTTATTAGGTGTAGGAGTTTGGGGACTGAGTTTTTTGGGTCCTTCAGATATAAGATCATGTCATCTGCAAATAGGGATAGCTCGATTTCTTCCTTGCCGGTGTGGATCCCTTTGATGTCCTCCTCTTGCCTTATTGCTATGGCTAGGGATTCCAGCACTACGTTGAAAAGAAGTGGGGAGAGTGGGCATGCTTGTCTTGTTCCTGAGTTTAGGGGGAATGATTTAAGTTTCTCTCCATTTAATATGATGTTAGCAGTTGGTCTGTTCTATATGGCTTTTATTGTTTTGAGGAATGTTCCATCTATTCCTGTTCTCTCCAGAGCTTTTAATAAGTATGGATGTTGTATTTTGTCAAAGGCTTTTTGGGCATCAACTGAGATAACAATGTGATTCTTGATTTTAGTTCTTTTGATTTGGTGAATTACATTGATTGATTTACGGATGTTGAACCATCCTTGTGACTGTGGGATGAAGCCTACTTGGTCATGATGTATAATTTTCTTGATCAGTTTCTGGATCCTGTTAGCTAATATTTTATTGAGGGGCTTTGCGTCTGTGTTCATTAGTGATATTGGTCTGTAGTTCTCTTTTTTGGTTGGGTCTTTGCCTGGTTTGGGAATGAGTATGATATTAGCTTCATAGAATGAGTTTGGGATTTCTCCCTCTGTTTCTATTTCGTGGAAGATTTTGAGGAGTACTGGTATTAGCTCCTCACTAAAGGTTTTATAGAATTCATTGGTGAATCCATCTGGGCCTGGGCTTTTCTTTGTTGGGAGGTTCTTGATTACCCCCTGTATTTCGCTGTAAGTTATTGGTTTATTTAGTTGATTTATTTCTTCTTGGTTCAGTTTGGGCAGTTTATACTTCTCTAAGAATTGATCCACTTCTGTAACATTATTGTTTTTTAGTGAGTAGAGGTTCTGGAAATACTTCCTTATGATTGTTTGAATATCGTGTGTACTCGTTGTTATTTTTCCGGTGGAGTCCCTGATTTTACGTATATGAGTCTTTTCTCTTGTGGTTTTATTTTGTTTTTTTTTTTTTTGTAAGTCTCGCGAGGGGCCTGTCAATTTTATTTATTTTCTCAAAGAACCAGCTTTTAGTCTTATTTATTTGGTGAATGGTCTTTCTATTTTCCATCAGATTTATCTCTTCTTTAATCTTTGGGATCTCCCTCCTCCTAGTCATTTTAGATTCGGTCATTTCTTGTTTCTCCAGTTGTTTTAGTTTCATCGTGAGGTTATTCACCTGCTCTGTTTCCATTCTTTTAATATGAATGCTGAGGGCGATGATCTTGCCCCTCAGTACTGCCTTAGTTGTGTCCCATAGGTTTCTTTGTGATGTATTTTCATTGTCATTGTGCCTTATGAATTCGTTAATTTCATCTTTAATTTGGTCTGTGGCCCAAGTGTTGGGTAACAATGTGGGGTTTAGCCTTCAAGAATGTGTATAGCTTCTGTGGTAACCATTGTTATTGAGGGTTACCTTTAATCCACTGTGGTCAGATATAATACATGGGATGACGTCAATACTTTTGTATTTGCTGAGGTTCTTTGTGTGGGCTATGACATGGTCTATTTTAGTATGATCCATGGGCTGCTGAGAAGAAGGTGTATTGGGTCTCTGTAGGGTGGAAGATTCTGTATAGATCTGTCAGATCCATTTGGGATATGGTATTACTTAGGTCCTCAGCTCCCCTGCTAATCCTCTGTGTGTTGGATCTGTCTCTTGGAGAGAGTGGGGTATTAAAGTCACCCACTATGATTGTGTTTGGGTCTATCTTGTTCTGTAGTTCTGTGAGAATTTGCTTGACATATGTAGGGCCTCTTTTGTTCGGTGAGTATACATTTATCACCGTGATGTCTTGATTCTGGAGTTTTCCTTGTATTAAAATGTGTGTCCTTCTTTGTTTATTTGAGTTGATTTGAATGAGAAGTCCAGCTTGTCTGAGATCAGAATGGCTACTCCTGCCATTTTGGTAGGTGCATTTGCTTGGAAGATCTTGCTGCATCCTTTCATTTGGAGCCGGTTTTTATCCCTTGCTGTAATGTGGATCTCTTGTAGACAACAGATGGCAACTTTTTGTTTGCGGATCCATTCTGCCAGTCTGCTCCTCTTTATTGGAGAGTTTATACCGTTTATATTCAAAGAGATCAAGGATAAGAGTGTTTTTTCTCCTTCCATTTTCTTGTTGGGCTGTTTTCCTCTTTTTTTTTTTTTTTTTTCCTTGTCTTTAGTGAGCTGCTCTTTCTGTTGGGCTCTGGCTATTGTAGTTTCTTTCTGTTTCTGTCTGTGTGTCCTGTACGGTTTCTGTTGGATGGGAGTCCCCTCTTAGAATTCGTTGTAGGGCTGGCTTTTTATTCACATACTCCTTTAGATCCTCTTTGCTATGGAAAGATCTGGTTTTCCCCTCGAATATGAACTCCAGCTTCGCTGGATATTTTATTTTAGGTTGGCAATTGTTGGCTTGTAGGACATGGATGGTGTTCTTCCATTCTCTTCGTGCGTGGTAGGTTTGTGTGGACAGGTCTGCTGTTATTCGGATCCTTTTCCCATTGTAATAAATTTCTTTCTTCGCTTTGGCTGCATTCAAAATTTGCTCTTTATTCTTGAGATCTGAAGTCTTGAATATTATGTGCCTTGGCGTGGCTTTTCTAGGATCTTGTCTGCCAGGTGTTCTATAGGCTTCGGTTACCTGGATGGGGTCCCTTGTGAGATTGGGGAAGTTTTCTGCGATCACTTTAATGAGAATATGTTGAAGCCCTCTGCTCTGGTATTCGGCTCCTTCTTCCATTCCAATTATGCGCAGATTATATCTCTTGTCTTTGTCCACTAGCTCCTGGATTAGTCTGCCCTGGAGCTTTACCGTTTCTTGGAGTGTGGTAATTTTCTGGTTCTTATCGGCTGCATCATCATCCAAGAGAGAAATTTTGGCTTCCATATGGCCAATTCTTTGTGCTGTGGATTCAAGTGCAGAGTTTATGGATGCCAGAGAGCTATTTATGGTTGCCAGATTAGCTCTGATTGTGGAAATTTCTTCCTTTAAAGAGTTGTATTTTAAATCTATTTTTTTCATGCATTTCACTTCTCAGGATGTTAAGGTCTTCTTTGATGGAGGTTTGCACTGTATCCATTTTGCTTCCATTTCTTTCTTGCCTTCCTTGATGTCCTTCGAGACTTCCACTCTGAACTCCTGGAATTGTTTTCTGATTTCGTTTCTGAGGCTTTCCATCATTTCTGTTAGCATAGCCTCAGTTGTTTTTTTATTCTCCATCTCCTCTTCAGTCGCGCTGCTTTTTGGAGCTGGCGAGTTGGCTTGCCCTGTGATGAAATTTGTTATATTTCTTTGTGATTTGCGCATCTGGAGATCTGAGGGTGGCTTCCCTGGTTTGGCTTTGTGTTGGTTCCCGCTGGTCCGTCAGTGGTAGACTTGCTTGTGTCCTGGCTCTGGGTTTGAGTTTGGCGGTTGAACCTTACTGCCCAGTGAGCTAGCGTGCCCATCTTGGTTGTTGCCGAGGTGGTCACCCTCACTGCACTTGGGGATGGGTAGGTTCTGTGTCTTTCTCTGCGGGATAGTGTCCTGCCGCTGTGTTGTGCTGACCCTAGCGTGCCCCTGGTGGGGGTTTGCTGGTCGCTGATTTAGCGTGGCGTGGAGGCTTTTCTCTTCTTCGGTTCTTTTTTCCACTGGGTACCTTGGTCAGAGGAGCTCACCTCTCAGATTGAGAATTGCCGCTGAGAGGCGGCTTGCCCCCCTGTGTGGCGCGCGCCTATCAGAGCAGGCGCTGCCATTGAGGGGCCCTGTTGCAGCTTGCCTGCTTGTGTGCTCCCACAGGGGGTTGGGCAGACGATCCTCCTGCTGGTGGGCTAGCACGCTGGCCCATGCTGGCTCTCCGGGGGGCACGAGCGCGTGCACTCTAGTGCTTCCTTTGGGGGAGTGTTGACCAGAGTCGTTGGAGAGTGCTTGTGCCCTCTCACGAGTTTGCTGTGGGGGGCGGTATGGGTGGGCCCCGGTAGGATCAAGTGTCCGGGCTCGGGTTGGTGCCCACAGACTCTATGCCTCCGCTGTGAGTGGGGTGTGTGATCGGACCCAGATGTCCCTGCTGGGCTGGTATTGTACACCGGCGAGTCTGTGGTTGTTGTTCAAAAAGACTGCGAGGACCAGGCGCCTCAGGTGAGGCTTCCAATGCCTACCAGACCCCGGGCCCCTGCTGGGGAGGGGGCGGGGCCAGTGTGGCCAGGTTCTGGCTCCTCTGCTGGTGGTTTGGGGGGGGGATGCCTTGGCCCTGCTCCTTTGTTCCCTCGGGGTAGGGAGGGAGCTCTAGCTTCTTTGTAGGTTTTGGGTCTCTGCTAGGGCTGGTCTCCCGTTTGGGGGGGTGGGGGGGGTAAGGGGAACTTACTGGTCCTGGATTGTGTGTGTGTCCCGCGTTGCTGTGGGCTTTCGGGGCAGGGTGTCGGGGTGTGGCGATCGGTTGTTTGGTGGTGGCGGTCCCCAGTTCCCGGCCGCTCGGTCCCGCGCTGTTGTCTGTCTCAGTTGGTCTGCGCTCCGTCTGGGGTTTGTGGAACTCCTGGCGTGACTTTTCGGCTGTTGCTTCTCTGGTGGCTGGAGGTCTGTGGCCCCGCTTGCCAGCACTGGGTCCCCTTTTCCAGCCTGGCCCTGTTTGGGCCAGGGTCGGTGGGTGGGGGAGGGTACACTGGAGATTTTCTGGCTCCGTGTAGGTTATAGGCTCTTCTTTTCTTTTTTTCTTTCTTTTTTTTTTTTTTGTTTGTTTCCTGTGTTTCTCTGTTGCTTCTGGTTGTTGGGTTTGCTGGGTTCTTGATGGGGTGTTGGGTGCTGGAGTTCCCAGCTCGCTATTCAGTTGGAGCGAGTTGGGGTACCTCCTTACTGTGGTGGCACCATCTTCCCTTGTCACCGGCTGTTGACTCTTTTTTTTTTTGGCCAGTCCTGGGCCTTGGACTCAGGGCCTGAGCACTGCCCCTGGCTTCTTCCCGCTCAAGACTAGCACTCTGCTACTTGAGCCACAGCGCCGCTTCTGGCCGTTTTCTGTATATGTGGGGCTGGGGAATCGAACCTAGGGCCTCATATATCCGAGGCAGGCACTCTTGCCACTAGGCTATATCCCCAGCCCCGGCTGTTGACTCTTAACGCCCCACTTCTGACGGGGTCCCCTTCCCCCGCCACTGTCACCGGAGTTCTTGACTAAATGCTGGGAGGACAGGGGGCAAGCAACATCCCTACCTCACACCCCATCTCACTTCAGCTCCCCAAACCAAGAGAAGCCACCACTAAGAGACTTGACCCCTGGGCCTCATGCTTGCTAGGTCAGCGCTATGCCACTTCAACCATGCCCTCAGTCCTGGCTTTCATTCTTTATATTCTCTTCAGAATGGGTAGAAATGGAGTGGCTGGTAGGTTCTGCATGGGTGAGTGTGGTAGTGCGGGGCACACTCATGCCACCTTGGAGGATCCCAGTGCAGCCAAACTGGCAGGGGACAGGGGGCGGGAAGAGCAGGGTGGGGGTTATCAAATGTCGTTTCTCAATGCTTCCTAATTACATCTTTCTCTTGATGTTTTCTTCCCTACACATGGGGAAAATCAGTCTATGCTAATCACATAAGTGTCTCTTCTGTATCCCGGGCTATATACATATAATTAGGTCGGTACCTTACACATATAATTAAGCTTTCTTAGATTAATTGGGAGACTCTGAACAGAGCTGGCAGGCAGGGAAGGGGCTCACCTGCTCAGCCAGTAGGAAGGCGGCCCCACAGGCTGGTTGTGCAGGCTACAGTGGGGTGGGCTGTGGATAGGAAGGTGGGTCTCATGGGCTGGGAATGTGGCTTAGTTGTCGAGTGGTTGTATAGCATGCCCGAAGCCCTGGGTTCAATTCCTCAGTACCACATAAATAGAAAAAGCCGACGTGGTGCTATGGCTCAATGGTAGAGCAAAACAAGCTCCAGGACAGCGCCCAGGCCTTGAGTTCCAGCCCCACGGTTGACAACCACCAACAAAACAAAAGTTGGCTCTTTCTGTGACCCCCCCCCATTCCTCCTGCAGGGGAGAATGTAGGGCTGGCAAGACAGGGAACAGGAAGAAGGGCATCCAATACTTTGCCAGCACCGGAGCTTCTGGAAAGATCATCGGATAACAAGGTAGGGCCGCTGCGAGAACCATCCACAGCCACGCGCAATAGAGGAACAGGCACGGGACCCTCGGCCACTCTGAGGGTTAGGACATGTCCCACATGAGAAGACCGAGGAAAGACACAGGGAGGAAGGGGCCTCAGAGCCGCTGGGCTCCACAGAGAAGAATCAGCATAACTCCTTGTCAATGCCTTGTGCCCCGGGGAACACATGGAACATTCTCTGGGCAAGTGGCAGTGGTGCAAAGGAAACAGCGATCTGAAGCCTGACCGCAGTGACCAGGGCCAGGTTTCAGGCCCACTCAGGGTCTCTGCACCAGGAGCTCCATGAGAGAGGGCCAGCTCGCACCCCCCCTGCCACTGTCCCCAAGCGGCAGGGTGACCAAGGCACACGCTGTCCATCTGGGGCTTTCGTCTGGCATGATGTGTGGCCCCTGCATCCTGATTTCCCAGCCTCTTCGGTGCCATTCAGTCCTGGCTTGGGGCACACAGGTCCCATTCCCTGTGGCCCTCCCCGAGGTTCCCCCATGGCAGCTGACTGCTCCTCCCTGGAGGATCAAATCATCCAGACAAACCCAGTGATGGAGGGCTTTGGCAATGCCAAGACCACCAGCAACAACAGGTCTTCTTGCTTTGTGAGAATGCACAGGGGCAGTGGGGGCCATGGGTGGGGGATAGGATGGGTGTCAGGAGGTGAGAGTGATTTAAATAAGGGGAAGGGACAAAGGGGTGCGGCATCTCCTCCCTCGGTGTTCAAGGGGTAGCAGGTTCTAATCCAGAGAAGGATGTAATCAACTCCCAGAGCCTGCTTCCTAGTTGCATCAAGGGCTCAGCTGTGGACTTGGCTTAGGGGCAGAGGAGCTGAGAGCCATGAAGGGTGAGCCAGGGTTTAGAAGCTGCAGGAGGTGACCCTAGGGGCAGAGCAGAATCTTGGGTGGGGTTGGTCCTGAAGCCCGCAGATCTGCCAGTGGGGAGCTGCTGTCATGGAGGGAACTTGCCACTGTGAGCCTCCTTCACTGGGAAGCCGGCTGGGGCTGACCCTCCTGCCAGGCCACAGAGCCCTTCTCTGCTGAGCCCAGTGGCCTTTCTGGAGGCCTAAGAAGATGGGCCAAGGGTCAGTGAGGAAAAGCAGGTCAGGAGGGGCTGAGAGAGGCCTGATTCCAGGGAGCTAGCCTCTGGACACCTTCCCTGGGGCCTTGGCCTCTTCTGTGGAGCACACCTGTTGTACCAATGCCCCTACCTGGGTAGCTAGCTCTGACCCGCTACCTCCCCTGCACACCTCTGGGGTACCTCCACAGCACCCTCCACGTCCCCTTTCCATTCCTCACAGCCCACTGCAATTCACGGGCCACATCTGGCTCAGGCAGTGAGCATCGTCCCTCAGGATCCTCTCCTCTCCCCCTGCTCAGGGCAAGTTCATCCAATGCACTTGGGGACCACTGGCAAGCTGGCAGGAGCAGACATGGAGAGCTGCAAGTCAGGGCCATGAAGAGGGCTCATCCTAGCAGAAATGTCTATCTCATGTTTCAGGCCCCAGGCCACATGAACATGAGGAGCCTTCATTAAAAAATATATGAAGAAGTTCAAGTCAGATGTGGTCGTGCAGGCTTGTCACCCCAGCACCTAGGAGGCTGAGCCAGGAGGATTGTGAGTTTGAGGCCAACCTGGGCTACATAGTCAAATTCTGTCTGTAAACGTAGAAGGATTAGATTTGTGGCTGAAGTGGTCGAGCACTAGCAAGCGTGTAGCCCTGAGTTCAATCCCCCAATCTGATCATGAAGAAAGAAGGAAAAAAGAACAAAAAACTAAAAATGCAAAATTTTTTTTTAAAAAAAAGATGACTGGGCTGGAGACATGCTTGCTTAGGGGCAAGAGTGCTTGCTTCCTATATATGAGACCCTTGGTTCCATTCCTCAGTACCATGTACGTAGAAAAGGCCAGAAGTGGTGCTGTGGCTCAAGTGCCAGAGTGCTAGCCCTGAGCAAAAAAAGAAGCCAGGGACAGTGCTCAGGCACTGAGTCTAAGCCCCACAACTGGCAAAAAGAAGAAAAAGAAAAAAGATGACGGAAGTGGCATACATCTTTAATCCTAGCTACATAAAAGTCAGAGGAAAAGGATTGTGATTTGAGCAAAACAGGTTTTTTGCTGAACTCAAAAAGGAAGCTGGCATGATGGCTCACACCGCTAATCACAACTACTTGGAAGGCAGAGGTAAAAAGCCTAAGTTTGAGGCCAGCCTTAGGCAAAAGCAAAAGACCCTATGTGAAACATAAACCCAAGCAAAATGAGGCTAAGGGTATGGCTAAGTGGTACAGTGCTCATTCACCAAGTACAGGACCCTGAGTACAAACCTCAGTTCCCCGTAATAAAAAGGGCCTGGGGCCTGGGAATTTGGCCTATTGGTGCTTGCCTCGTATACATGAAGCCCTGGGTTCGATTCCTCAGCACCACATATTTAGAAAAGGCCTGAAGTGGCCAGAATCCAGGAACAGTGCTCAGGCCCTGAGTTCAAGCCCAAGGACTGGCAAAAAAAAAAGTAAGAATATAAATTAGAAAACAAAAGTAAGTACTTCACACAGCCCCAGTGGAGCATCCAGGACCTCTCTGAGCACTTGCCGTCCTGTACTCAGGGGCCGTCCCTGCTCTGGACCTGCCGCCCTGGCAGTCAGTGAACACACATGTTCACACAGAGGCTGTGGGACCCCATAGTGACTGTGCCTGGTTCTAGGAGAGGGGCACCTGCTCCCTAGGGAACCTGATCCCCTGGGGATATGCTCCAAGCTTCTCCCCTCTCTTCTTCAGATCTCTTAGACAAATCTTGGGTGATGTCACCATAGGTAGCCGAGAGGAGCCACCACATTTTCTACCAGATTCTCTCCAACAAGAAGCCTGAACCGATTGCTAAGAGGCCTGGTGCCCAGTTCTCTGCCCTTGAACTTGCTTTGCCTTTCTTTCCCCTAGTGAAGCGTTGGGGATGGCTATACCTTTAAGACCTGGGACTGCTTGGCTGTTATCCACTCTTACCTTCTCCCCGGGTCTGGAACCTCCCCTGGAAGAGGGAGCTAAGCCAGCCCCGCCATCCATCTGTAAGCACGCATGCCACCATGGCGCCAGCCTGAGCCCAGGGGGCCGGTCCTGGGGGGACTGTGATCTCCGCCTCTGTGGGAAGTTCCGTGACATCACTGTGATGGACAGTTCATCAGCCAATCATTAATACCCAGTTAGTCCCTCCTCTTCCTGCTGCCATTACTGTTATATAAACCCCTCCCCTGAATAAAACTGCGGGAAGCTCCTGAAGCTTACTCCAAGCTGTCCACCCGTGTACCTGGCCTACTTGGCGAGTATAGGAGGGGGAGGGCATTCTCATGGCCACACCCGGTCTGGAGCTTACCCGTGGCCCTCGCTCCCGCATTACTTCCTACTGGCCAGACGCTATGTGTGAGAGCGAAAGGGGAACACATGGAGGGGGCAAATAGGCCCGGGATCTCCACGGAAGGGGGTTTAAAGTTAGCCCGGCAGTGAAGGAATTCCCCTGTGAGCATTTGGTTTAAAGGTGCTTGTCAGGGCAAAGGGCAGAGGACAGAGGGCAGAGGACAGAGGGCAGAGGACAGAGGGCATGTGGCCCCAGGCCTGACAAGTGGCAGTGGGAAAGCTCACTGGTGGCATCATACACTGGGAACATGAAGTTTAAGAAGAACCCAAGAGGAGCAAGCTGAGATGAACACCATAGGGGGCAGCTGCTGGGCAGGTGCTAAAGTCCAGGAGCTCCCGGCCACTGCAGAGACAGTCCAGCTATCTCTAAATCAAGCATGCTCCTTCAAGTCTTGCACTTGAAAGCCATCAGAAAGGCATGAAACAGAGCCTGAGGAGTGAGTTTGGCTTGGTTGCTTGCTTGCTTCCCTTTTATGACTGGCTCTCCCCATGTAGCTCAGGCTGGCTTCAAACCTACCAGTCTCCTGCCACCTCCTCCTGAGTGCTGGGATTACAGGGCTGCACCTCAAAGCCCAGTTGATTTTGGTTTCTTTGCCTTTCTTTGCTACCTTGAGAAAGTAAGGAAATGGCCTGGGATTATCTCCTGCCTCCCCTATTTTCCTCCCAAGAGCACAGTTGAAGGTGCTTGCTGTCTCCTGGGTGTGCCACCATCTGCCTTTCACCCATCTGCTTTCTCCATCCCCCATGGTGGCTGACAAAATCTCCCATCTCATGGGTCTCAATTCCGAGGATCTCCAGAAGGGCTTCACCAGGCCCCATCGACATCGGCAATGAATCTGTGCAAAAGGGGCAGAACCTGGAGCAGTGCCAGCGCTCCATTGGGGCTCAGGGAAAGGCTATCTAGGACAAGATGTTCAAGTGGCTGGTGGTCAGGATCAACAAGACCCTGCACCCCAAGGTGCAGAGGCCATTCTTCACAGAGTGCTGGACATTGCAGGCTTTGAGATCTTCGACCTGCATCTGGTCTTGTGTTCAGTGTCAGCTCTTGAATGGCAAGCCCCCTCCCTCCTCTCTGCTGAGGTGGTTTAATCTCACGTCTTGAGCTTGCTAGGCTGGTGAGTTATGGCTGAGCCACACCTCCGGTCCTGTTTTTTGCTAGTTATATTTAGGATAGAGTCTCACCTCCACCACTACAAGCATTGAGCCTTCCTCCCCCTCTTTTAGGCTTCCCCAGTGGCTGGGATGGCAGGTGGCAGGTGTGTGCCGGCTTCCCACCATGGAGACAATGTCTCATGCACTTTTCTGCCCAGGCTGGCCTGGATTTGTGATCGTCATAATTTCAGTTTCCTGGAGCTTGGATAATAGGCATGTGCCACGGTGCCCAGCTATGACAAGGGGTCTTAGGGAAACATTTGGTTTGTGGTGTCCTTGAACCTCAATCCTCCTGTTTCCAATCTCCCAGTGCCAAAAGAGTCTGGTTTTCCATCGTCTTTTTTTTTTTTTTTTTTTTTTTTTGGTGCTGGTCTTGGGGCCTGACCTCAGGGCCTGGGCACTGTCTTTGAGCATTTTTGCTCTAGGCTAACACTGTACCACTTGAGCCACCGCTCCAGCTTTTGTGCTTCCAGCTTTTGTGGTGGTTCATTTCCTGCAGAGGCTGGCATCAAACCACAATACTCAGATCTCAGCCTTCTGAGTAGCTTGGATTACAGGCATGAGCCACCAGTGCCTGGCCTCTCATCATTCCATTTATAAAGTACTTTTCACTATGGTTGTCATGTTCATCACTGGGGATCTGGGTCAGGACAATCTCAGTTTGCTACTGGATTTCCTGACTTTTGGATTCCAGGTATTTCCATCTCCAATTCTATGGTGCTGAGTTGCAAAGAATGGAAGGAATGTGTGAGGTGCTAGACCCAGCCTGTGCTGGCTGAGTGTTACATTTTCAGGAACTTCAAGAATTTTGGGAGCTAACTGATACTATGTGAAATTCACCATGGTGGGAACATTTACCCCATGGAAATTGGCAAATGCCACAAATACAGGTTGGCTTTCGTCTTGTTTAGGGTGAGCTGATCTGCTGACACATCCCAAGTGGCACATGATACGTCAGTCCACAAAGGCTCTCTGGGAAAGACAGTGGTTCTCTCCACAAAGGTTTTAATTAGCCAGAGGAGCTTGAGTCTAGGCTGACTGGGGTTTCTCTCCCAGCACCCCCACTACAGGGGAGATAACTGAGAACCTCTTCTCACTACTTGACCTGACCTCAGCCTAGTCAGCACTTAGGCCTTCAGGGCAGGGCCCAATCCTGGTGGGCCTGAATACATCCTTGCACATGTGCACATCTTGCTCCCCTGGGCCTGCATTGATGACATTCTCTGTCCTTCCTCAGTTCAACAGGTGAGCTGTTCATCAACTTTCCCAACACGAAGCTGCAGTAGTTCTTTAACCCCCACGAGTTGGCGCCGGCGCAGGAGGACAGAGGGAAGGCATCAAGTGGACGTTCATTGACTTTGGCCTGGACCTGCTGTCCTGCATTGGTCTCCTGGAGAAAGGCCCTGGTCTAAACAAGGCTTTCAGGGATGTCATAAGACCCATAGGAGGTGACAATTGGCTGCGGAGCAGTGGGAGACACCACTGAAGGTCTCGGAAATCCTGACCCTTAGCTCACCTTCTACAAAATGGCCACAGCAGGGCTGGGGATATAGCCTAGTGGCAAGAGTGCCTGCCTCGGATACATGAGGCCCTAGGTTCGATTCCCCAGCACCACATATACAGAAAACGGCCAGAAGCGGCGCTGTGGCTCAAGTGGCAGAGTGCTAGCCTTGAGCGGGAAGAAGCCAGGGACAGTGCTCAGGCCCTGAGTCCAAGGCTCAGGACTGGCCAAAAAAAAAAAAAAAAAATGGCCACAGCAGTAGCCGCAGTGGCCACTGTTATACCACCCCACAATGGACACTCACACCCACTGTGGGAGGGAGGGACTTCCATTACACCCATTTCACATTGGGAAGTCACCCACCAACTCCCCCAACCTGCAAGTGTCAGCATCAGACTCTACCCCACCTGTAATCACACCTCAGGGAATTTTTTTGTCATGTCATGGGGTTTGGTATCGGTCATGGGGTTTGATCTCTTGGGCCTAGGCGCTATCCCTGAGCTCTTCGGTTCAAGGCTAGCACTCTACCACTTGAGCCACAGCACCACTTCCCTCAGGGAATTTTTTTTTTTTTTATCAAATGGTGTACTTCAAGAATATAGGCAGGCATCATACCACACTCCTATAATCCTTATAATCTGGACACATGAGAGGAAGAGCAGGAGGATCCTAAATTTGAGGCCAGCCTGGGCTACCTGGGAGTTTGAAGCTAGTTTGAACCTACATAGTATGACTCTAATTCCAAATAATATACACACACATGCATTTATATATTTCCTCAATACAGGTCCAGCCTGTACTAGCAGAGTGTCACATTTTCAGCAACTTTAGGAAAATATTGTTCATAGTTGAGGGTATCCATGCTAAGCCCTAGCTTTCAGTACTGTATAATAATTAATGTCAATGTGCAGGTTGGGTCAAGAGTCTGTAGGAAGAATTTGTGTTCTTTGCAGCAATCTGCAAGTTGCTTGCATTTTTTTTTTGCAAGCCTGAGGTTATTTCAATGTGAAAACTTTGAAGAAAGAACAAGACAACATGAGGGGCCAGGTGGGGCTGGGGCAGATGGGGGGGTGGAAGCATGACACTGATTAGGGTACACTGTGTTCATAGACGGACATGTGAAACTGAAAACCCTTTGTATAATTAGTTAAGGGTACTTTTAAAATATATTTTAAAAGAAAAGGACATGTCTTGTTGTGGAGGCTCATCCCTGGCCAGCAGCAGTCAGACTTGGAAGCCTCCCAGCCAGGCAGAGGCTCCTGCATGGTCCCCTGCCCTCCAGTGCCTACACATGCCTCACCGAGAGCTGGACATGGCCTCATTTTTGAGCTTTGGATTTAGGCACTGTTTCTTCCATAAATCATCTTTCAAAATCCAGACCCTTAGGGTTAGGCCTGGTGGTGCATGCCTGTAATCTCAGCTACTCAGGAGGTGGAGAGAAGCAGAATGCAATCGGAAGCTAGTCCTGACCAAAGTCACATGACCCCATGAGAAAAATAAACTGAAAAACAAAAAGGGTTGGGCCACAAGGCAAGTGGTAGAATACTGGATTAGCAAGTGCTAGACCCTGAGTACAATCTCTAGAACCTCTGAAACAAAACAAAACAAAAGCCAAACCCTCCTTGGCTTGGTGACAAATGAGGTCACTAACAGCAGCTGTTATTTTCCCATTTTTCAAGTGAGAATCAATTTGGAACAGCATGAGGCCCCAGGCAGACAGAAGGTGGGACAGAGCAGCAGGCACAGGAGAAGAGGAAGCAGGGAGGACCCATCTATGGTCCAGGTTTTCCTCAAGGCCAAGTTGCCCTCTGCTGATAAAGGTGGGACCGGCACTCAGGGACCTAGTGCCTCTTCCAGCCTCAGCCTCCCTTCTGTTAGACTAATGATTCCTTTCGCTTTCATGTCTAAATGGCTATGTCTTTTGAAGATGAGGCCAGGAAATGTCATGAGCTGTTTCTGGGTGTCATGGCTCCAAGTTCTGCTTCTGGATCACGTGGGTAACTACATAGCCTGGTAACCAGCCCCAGCCTAAGGCCCCCTCCAATGCTGCTGCTCTTCTCCCTCCTAGCCCACGGGGATCTTCTCCATCTTGGAAGAGCAGTGTGTCTTCCCCAAAGCCACAGACACAATATTCAAGGCAACCCTGTATGACAACCACATAGGCAAATCCAGCAGCTTCCTCAAGCCCAAGGTGGGCAAGGGCAGTAGAGTGGCTCTACAAGGTGGCTTAAGCACTAGAGTGCTATACTTGAGGAAAACAAGCTCAAGGACAGCACCCAGGCCCTGAGTTCAAGCCCCACAACCAACAAATAACAACAATAACAATAAAGAAAGTACTGGTCCTAAGAAAGGATGAACCTTCTTTATGAGCACTAGGGGTACTGTATAGCAAGAAACTGGGCCTGCTAGCATCTGTGGAGAGACGCTGCACCTGCAGAGACACAGCAACCACGATGTCTGAAGTCAATTCTGAAGCAGATATGACATAGCCCATTGCCTAGTCCACCTCCTGCCCTGACAAAGCCTGCCCTCCCAACACTATGGGGTCACTCATCACCCAGGTCAAGCCACTCCTGAATGTGGCTCTACAAAAGGAAGAGACGAAGGCTAAGGAGGAAGATCTGAGGAGCACCATGGCCAAGACGCAGGAGCTGGTAAACAAGGTGAAAGAGCTAGAGGAAAAGACAGCCTCACTCAGCCAGGAGAAGGCCCTCACCATATAACTGCAGGCCGTATGTGGGACTTGGGGAGAAGGGTAGGGGCTGGGGTGGCCTTGGTAATGGCTGAGGCCTCTGGCTGCTTCAGTTCAACCCTGAGAGAGAGAGAAAGCTAGCCTCTACTACTTGAGCCACAGCTGCACTTCTGGCTTTTTGCTGGCTCAGGTGAGATAAAAGTCTCAAGGACTTTCTTGCCCAGGCTGGTTTCGAACTGCGATCCTCCTGAGTGGCTAGAATTACAGGCATTGCTACTGGCACCTGGCTTTGCTTTTGCCTTTGACTAAGGCTCTTCCTCGCAACAGAACTAGAGAACATGACAGACATGGAGGGGCGGATCTGGAGAGCCAGATTTCCCACATGCGCCATGCGGGAGCAGCTGGAGGAGGAGGAGGAGGAAGAGGAGGAAGGCACAGCAGACTGGCTGTGCACCACCCAGGGCAAGCAGGAAGGGGAGCTGAGTGATCCGAAGTGGGACCTGGAGGGCCTGGAGGCTGTGTGGGCCAAGACAGAGAGGGAGAAGCAGGTGTGCAACCCCGCAGCCGGCTCAGGCAGGACCATGCTGCGAGCCTCCCCGTGCACCCCTGCCCCCAGCGGCCTGCCATGGAGGATGTCTGAACTCCCATTGGCCCAGCCCAAGTTCATAAAGCACCTCAGTTGCCCCAGCCACATTCTGAATGGCTGAGGGGCAGCAGGTGGAGGTGGACAGCTCGCAGAAGGAGTGCTGTGTGTACATGACAGAGAGCACCTGGAGTCGGTGAAGAAAGGGAACAGGACCCTGCAGGGTGAGTGGTCCACCCCGTCCCATTCCCAGGCCTGGCTCCTGTGGCTGTGCCCTGGGAACTAAGACGTGTGAGTTTCTGTATCTCAGTCCCCTCATCTGCAAAGTCAGGAAATAATTTCTCCTTGCCAGGTTCATGTGAGAATAACATCTAACATGTATGACATCTTTGCCTGGCACACAAGAGCTCAAATGACTTTCTGTATCGAGTCCATGAGTAAATAATCCATGTTGCATGAATGTGAGACTCAGAGACTGGAGTTGTATTGCATTGGATATTGCTTTACATGGTTGGCCTGTGTAGCTGGGTGCCGGTGGCTCCTGTCTGTTAGCTACATGGGAGGCTGACATCAGGAGGATCGCAGCCCCAGGCAAGGTCAGGCAATCAATCAATCAATAAATAAATAAATCGGTGGGACACCATCTCCACAATTGAGAGGTTGCATTCTTTGGTGCATGCCCGTGATCCGAGCGATAACAGATTAAGGCCCAAGTACACCCTTGAATAGCAAACATCTTAAAAATAACCTCCCTGAGCAGCAGCCCCTCCTCTGCCTTTTATGTAGCTAGGGTAAAAGATGTATGCCACATCAATCATCTTTTTTTATAAAAAAAAATTTGCATTTTTAGTTTTTTGTTCTTTTTTCCTTCTTTCTTCATGATCAGATTGGGGGATTGAACTCAGGGCTACACGCTTGCTAGTGCTCGACCACTTCAGCCACAAATCTAATCCTTCTAGGTTTACAGACAGAATTTGACTATGTAGCCCAGGTTGGCCTCAAACTCACAATCCTCCTGGCTCAGCCTCCTAGGTGCTGGGGTGACAAGCCTGCACGACCACATCTGACTTGAACTTCTTCATATATTTTTTAATGAAGGCTCCTCATGTTCATGTGGCCTGGGGCCTGAAACATGAGATAGACATTTCTGCTAGGATGAGCCCTCTTCATGGCCCTGACTTGCAGCTCTCCATGTCTGCTCCTGCCAGCTTGCCAGTGGTCCCCAAGTGCATTGGATGAACTTGCCCTGAGCAGGGGGAGAGGAGAGGATCCTGAGGGACGATGCTCACTGCCTGAGCCAGATGTGGCCCGTGAATTGCAGTGGGCTGTGAGGAATGGAAAGGGGACGTGGAGGGTGCTGTGGAGGTACCCCAGAGGTGTGCAGGGGAGGTAGCGGGTCAGAGCTAGCTACCCAGGTAGGGGCATTGGTACAACAGGTGTGCTCCACAGAAGAGGCCAAGGCCCCAGGGAAGGTGTCCAGAGGCTAGCTCCCTGGAATCAGGCCTCTCTCAGCCCCTCCTGACCTGCTTTTCCTCACTGACCCTTGGCCCATCTTCTTAGGCCTCCAGAAAGGCCACTGGGCTCAGCAGAGAAGGGCTCTGTGGCCTGGCAGGAGGGTCAGCCCCAGCCGGCTTCCCAGTGAAGGAGGCTCACAGTGGCAAGTTCCCTCCATGACAGCAGCTCCCCACTGGCAGATCTGCGGGCTTCAGGACCAACCCCACCCAAGATTCTGCTCTGCCCCTAGGGTCACCTCCTGCAGCTTCTAAACCCTGGCTCACCCTTCGTGGCTCTCAGCTCCTCTGCCCCTAAGCCAAGTCCACAGCTGAGCCCTTGATGCAACTAGGAAGCAGGCTCTGGGAGTTGATTACATCCTTCTCTGGATTAGAACCTGCTACCCCTTGAACACCGAGGGAGGAGATGCCGCACCCCTTTGTCCCTTCCCCTTATTTAAATCACTCTCACCTCCTGACACCCATCCTATCCCCCACCCATGGCCCCCACTGCCCCTGTGCATTCTCACAAAGCAAGAAGACCTGTTGTTGCTGGTGGTCTTGGCATTGCCAAAGCCCTCCATCACTGGGTTTGTCTGGATGATTTGATCCTCCAGGGAGGAGCAGTCAGCTGCCATGGGGGAACCTCGGGGAGGGCCACAGGGAATGGGACCTGTGTGCCCCAAGCCAGGACTGAATGGCACCGAAGAGGCTGGGAAATCAGGATGCAGGGGCCACACATCATGCCAGACGAAAGCCCCAGATGGACAGCGTGTGCCTTGGTCACCCTGCCGCTTGGGGACAGTGGCAGGGGGGGTGCGAGCTGGCCCTCTCTCATGGAGCTCCTGGTGCAGAGACCCTGAGTGGGCCTGAAACCTGGCCCTGGTCACTGCGGTCAGGCTTCAGATCGCTGTTTCCTTTGCACCACTGCCACTTGCCCAGAGAATGTTCCATGTGTTCCCCGGGGCACAAGGCATTGACAAGGAGTTATGCTGATTCTTCTCTGTGGAGCCCAGCGGCTCTGAGGCCCCTTCCTCCCTGTGTCTTTCCTCGGTCTTCTCATGTGGGACATGTCCTAACCCTCAGAGTGGCCGAGGGTCCCGTGCCTGTTCCTCTATTGCGCGTGGCTGTGGATGGTTCTCGCAGCGGCCCTACCTTGTTATCCGATGATCTTTCCAGAAGCTCCGGTGCTGGCAAAGTATTGGATGCCCTTCTTCCTGTTCCCTGTCTTGCCAGCCCTACATTCTCCCCTGCAGGAGGAATGGGGGGGGGTCACAGAAAGAGCCAACTTTTGTTTTGTTGGTGGTTGTCAACCGTGGGGCTGGAACTCAAGGCCTGGGCGCTGTCCTGGAGCTTGTTTTGCTCTACCATTGAGCCATAGCACCACGTCGGCTTTTTCTATTTATGTGGTACTGAGGAATTGAACCCAGGGCTTCGGGCATGCTATACAACCACTCGACAACTAAGCCACATTCCCAGCCCATGAGACCCACCTTCCTATCCACAGCCCACCCCACTGTAGCCTGCACAACCAGCCTGTGGGGCCGCCTTCCTACTGGCTGAGCAGGTGAGCCCCTTCCCTGCCTGCCAGCTCTGTTCAGAGTCTCCCAATTAATCTAAGAAAGCTTAATTATATGTGTAAGGTACCGACCTAATTATATGTATATAGCCCGGGATACAGAAGAGACACTTATGTGATTAGCATAGACTGATTTTCCCCATGTGTAGGGAAGAAAACATCAAGAGAAAGATGTAATTAGGAAGCATTGAGAAACGACATTTGATAACCCCCACCCTGCTCTTCCCGCCCCCTGTCCCCTGCCAGTTTGGCTGCACTGGGATCCTCCAAGGTGGCATGAGTGTGCCCCGCACTACCACACTCACCCATGCAGAACCTACCAGCCACTCCATTTCTACCCATTCTGAAGAGAATATAAAGAATGAAAGCCAGGACTGAGGGCATGGTTGAAGTGGCATAGCGCTGACCTAGCAAGCATGAGGCCCAGGGGTCAAGTCTCTTAGTGGTGGCTTCTCTTGGTTTGGGGAGCTGAAGTGAGATGGGGTGTGAGGTAGGGATGTTGCTTGTCCCCTGTCCTCCCAGCATTTAGTCAAGAACTCCGGTGACAGTGGCAGGGGAAGGGGACCCCGTCAGAAGTGGGGCGTTAAGAGTCAACAGCCGGGGCTGGGGATATAGCCTAGTGGCAAGAGTGCCTGCCTCGGATACACGAGGCCCTAGGTTCGATTCCCCAGCCCCACATATACAGAAAACGGCCAGAAGCGGCGCTGTGGCTCAAGTGGCAGAGTGCTAGTCTTGAGCGGGAAGAAGCCAGGGACAGTGCTCAGGCCCTGAGTCCAAGGCCCAGGACTGGCAAAAAAAAAAAAAAAAAAAGAGTCAACAGCCGGTGACAAGGGAAGATGGTGCCACCACAGTAAGGAGGTACCCCAACTCGTTCCAACTGAATAGCGAGCTGGGAACTCCAGCACCCAACACCCCATCAAGAACCCAGCAAACCCAACAACCAGAAGCAACAGAGAAACACAGGAAACAAACAAACAAAAAAAAAAAAAAAAAGAAAAGAAGAGCCTATAACCTACAGGGAGCCAGAAAATCTCCAGTGTACCCTCCCCCACCCACCGACCCTGGCCCAAACAGGGCCAGGCTGGAAAAGGGGACCCAGTGCTGGCAAGCGGGGCCACAGACCTCCAGCCACCAGAGAAGCAACAGCCGAAAAGTCAAGCCAGGAGTTCCACAAACCCCAGACGGAGCGCAGACCAACTGAGACAGACAACAGCGCGGGACCGAGCGGCCGGGAACTGGGGACCGCCACCACCAAACAACCGATCGCCACACCCCGACACCCAGCCCCGAAAGCCCACAGCAACGCGGGACACACACACAATCCAGGACCAGTAAGTTCCCCTTACCGCCCCCCCACCCCCCCAAACGGGAGACCAGCCCTAGCAGAGACCCAAAACCTACAAAGAAGCTAGAGCTCCCTCCCTACCCCGAGGGAACAAAGGAGCAGCTCCAAGGCATCCCCCCCAAACCACCAGCAGAGGAGCCAGAACCTGGCCACACTGGCCCCGCCCCCTCCCCAGCAGGGGCCCAGGGTCTGGTAGGCATTGGAAGCCTCACCTGAGGCGCCTGGTCCTCGCAGTCTTTTTGAACAACAACCACAGACTCGCCGGTGTACAATACCAGCCCAGCAGGGACATCTGGGTCTGATCACACACCCCACTCACAGCGGAGGCATAGAGTCTGTGGGCACCAACCCGAGCCCGGACACTTGATCCTACCGGGGCCCACCCATACCGCCCCCCACAGCAAACTCGTGAGAGGGCACAAGCACTCTCCAACGACTCTGGTCAACACTCCCCCAAAGGAAGCACTAGAGTGCACGCGCTCGTGCCCCCCGGAGAGCCAGCATGGGCCAGCGTGCTAGCCCACCAGCAGGAGGATCGTCTGCCCAACCCCCTGTGGGAGCACACAAGCAGGCAAGCTGCAACAGGGCCTCTCAATGGCAGCGCCTGCTCTGATAGGCGCGCGCCACACAGGGGGGCAAGCCGCCTCTCAGCGGCAATTCTCAATCTGAGAGGTGAGCTCCTCTGACCAAGGTACCCAGTGGAAAAAAGAACCGAAGAAGAGAAAAGCCTCCACGCCACGCTAAATCAGCGACCAGCAAACCCCCACCAGGGGCACGCTAGGGTCAGCACAACACAGCGGCAGGACACTATCCCGCAGAGAAAGACACAGAACCTACCCATCCCCAAGTGCAGTGAGGGTGACCACCTCGGCAACAACCAAGATGGGCACGCTAGCTCACTGGGCAGTAAGGTTCAACTGCCAAACTCAAACCCAGAGCCAGGACACAAGCAAGTCTACCACTGACGGACCAGCGGGAACCAACACAAAGCCAAACCAGGGAAGCCACCCTCAGATCTCCAGATGCGCAAATCACAAAGAAATATAACAAATTTCATCAAAGGGCAAGCCAACTCGCCAGCTCCAAAAAGCAGCGCGACTGAAGAGGAGATGGAGAATAAAAAAACAACTGAGGCTATGCTAACAGAAATGATGGAAAGCCTCAGAAACGAAATCAGAAAACAATTCCAGGAGTTCAGAGTGGAAGTCTCGAAGGACATCAAGGAAGCCAAGAAAGAAATGGAAGCAAAATGGATACAGTGCAAACCTCCATCAAAGAAGACCTTAACATCCTGAGAAGTGAAATGCATGAAAAAAATAGATTTAAAATACAACTCTTTAAAGGAAGAAATTTCCACAATCAGAGCTAATCTGGCAACCATAAATAGCTCTCTGGCATCCATAAACTCTGCACTTGAATCCACAGCACAAAGAATTGGCCATATGGAAGCCAAAATTTCTCTCTTGGATGATGATGCAGCCGATAAGAACCAGAAAATTACCACACTCCAAGAAACGGTAAAGCTCCAGGGCAGACTAATCCAGGAGCTAGTGGACAAAGACAAGAGATATAATCTGCGCATAATTGGAATGGAAGAAGGAGCCGAATACCAGAGCAGAGGGCTTCAACATATTCTCATTAAAGTGATCGCAGAAAACTTCCCCAATCTCACAAGGGACCCCATCCAGGTAACCGAAGCCTATAGAACACCTGGCAGACAAGATCCTAGAAAAGCCACGCCAAGGCACATAATATTCAAGACTTCAGATCTCAAGAATAAAGAGCAAATTTTGAATGCAGCCAAAGCGAAGAAAGAAATTTATTACAATGGGAAGAGGATCCGAATAACAGCAGACCTGTCCACACAAACCTACCATGCACGAAGAGAATGGAAGAACACCATCCATGTCCTACAAGCCAACAATTGCCAACCTAAAATAAAATATCCAGCGAAGCTGGAGTTCATATTCGAGGGGAAAACCAGATCTTTCCATAGCAAAGAGGATCTAAAGGAGTATGTGAATAAAAAACCAGCCCTACAACGAATTCTAAGAGGGGACTCCCACCCAACAGAAACCGTACAGGACACACAGACAGAAACAGAAAGAAACTACAATAGCCAGAGCCCAACAGAAAGAGCAGCTCACTAAAGACAAGAAAAAAAAAAAAAAAAGAGGAAAACAGCCCAACAAGAACATGGAAGGAGAAAAAACACTCTTATCCTTGATCTCTTTGAATATAAACGGTATAAACTCTCCAATAAAGAGGAGCAGACTGGCAGAATGGATCCGCAAACAAAAAGTTGCCATCTGTTGTCTACAAGAGATCCACCTAACAGCAAGGGATAAAAACCGGCTCCAAATGAAAGGATGCAGCAAGATCTTCCAAGCAAATGCACCTACCAAAATGGCAGGAGTAGCCATTCTGATCTCAGACAAGCTGGACTTCTCATTCAAATCAATTCAAAAAGACAAAGAAGGACACACATTTTAATACAAGGAAAAATCCAGAATCAAGACATCACGGTGATAAATGTATACTCACCGAACAAAAGAGGCCCTACATATGTCAAGCAAATTCTCACAGAACTACAGAACAAGATAGACCCAAACACAATCATAGTGGGTGACTTTAATACCCCACTCTCTCCAAGAGACAGATCCAACACACAGAGGATTAGCAGGGGAGCTGAGGACCTAAGTAATACCATATCCCAAATAGATCTGACAGATCTATACAGAACCTTCCACCCTACAGAGACCCAATACACCTTCTTCTCAGCAGCCCATGGATCATACTAAAATAGACCATGTCATAGCCCACACAAAGAACCTCAGCAAATACAAAAGTATTGACGTCATCCCATGCATTATATCTGACCACAGTGGATTAAAGGTAACCCTCAATAACAATGGTTACCACAGAAGCTATACACATTCTTGAAGGCTAAACCCCACACTGTTACCCAACACTTGGGCCACAGACCAAATTAAAGATGAAATTAACGAATTCATAAGGCACAATGACAATGAAAATACATCACAAAGAAACCTATGGGACACAACTAAGGCAGTACTGAGGGGCAAGATCATCGCCCTCAGCATTCATATTAAAAGAATGGAAACAGAGCAGGTGAATAACCTCACGATGAAACTAAAACAACTGGAGAAACAAGAAATGACCGAATCTAAAATGACTAGGAGGAGGGAGATCCCAAAGATTAAAGAAGAGATAAATCTGATTGAAAATAGAAATACCATTCACCAAATAAATAAGACTAAAAGCTGGTTCTTTGAGAAAATAAATAAAATTGACAGGCCCCTCGCGAGACTTACAAAAAAAAAAAAAAAAACCACAAGAGAAAAGACTCATATACGTAAAATCAGGGACTCCACCGGAAAAATAACAACGAGTACACACGATATTCAAACAATCATAAGGAACTATTTCCAGAACCTCTACTCACTAAAAAACAATAATGTTACAGAAATGGATCAATTCTTAGAGAAGTACAAACTGCCCAAACTGAACCAAGAAGAAATAAATCAACTAAATAAACCAATAACTTACAGCGAAATACAGGGGGTAATCAAGAACCTCCCAACAAAGAAAAGCCCAGGCCCAGATGGATTCACCAATGAATTCTATAAAACCTTTAGTGAGGAGCTAATACCAGTACTCCTCAAAATCTTCCGTGAAATAGAAACAGAGGGAGAAATCCCAAACTCATTCTATGAAGCTAATATCATACTCATTCCCAAACCAGGCAAAGACCCAACCAAAAAAGAGAACTACAGACCAATATCACTAATGAACACAGACACAAAGCCCCTCAATAAAATATTAGCTAACAGGATCCAGAAACTGATCAAGAAAATTATACATCATGACCAAGTAGGCTTCATCCCACAGTCACAAGGATGGTTCAACATCCGTAAATCAATCAATGTAATTCACCAAATCAAAAGAACTAAAATCAAGAATCACATTGTTATCTCAGTTGATGCCCAAAAAGCCTTTGACAAAATACAACATCCATACTTATTAAAAGCTCTGGAGAGAACAGGAATAGATGGAACATTCCTCAAAACAATAAAAGCCATATACAACAGACCAACTGCTAACATCATATTAAATGGAGAGAAACTTAAATCATTCCCCCTAAACTCAGGAACAAGACAAGCATGCCCACTCTCCCCACTTCTTTTCAACGTAGTGCTGGAATCCCTAGCCATAGCAATAAGGCAAGAGGAGGACATCAAAGGGATCCACATCGGCAAGGAAGAAATCGAGCTATCCCTATTTGCAGACAACATGATCTTATATCTGAAGGACCCAAAAAACTCAGTCCCCAAACTCCTACACCTAATAAACCATTTTGGCAAAGTAGCAGGATACAAAATCAATCCACAAAAGTCAGCAGCTTCTCTGTACACCAGCAATGTACAGCAGAAAAGGAAATTTATGGTAACAATTCCATTTACAGTAGCCAAAATAAATAAATAAATAAAGTACCTAGGGATCAACCTAACCAAGGACGTGACGGACCTATTTAATGAGAACTATTAAAATCTAATAAGGGAAATCAAAGAAGACACAGGAGATGGAAAGACCTCCCATGCTCATGGGTAGGCAGAATCAATATAGTGAAAATGGCCATATTGTCCAAATTGTTATACAAATTCAATGCAATCCCTATCAAAATCCCAGTTACATTCTTCACTGAAATAGAGAAAGCAATCCATAAATTCATATGGAACAGCAAAAGACCTAGAATAGCCAAAGCAATTCTAGGCAAAAAAAGCAGTGCAGGAGGTATCACAATACCAGACTTCAAGCTCTACTACAAGGCCATCATAACAAAAACAGCCTGGTATTGGTATAAAAACAGACCGGAAGACCAATGGATTAGAATTGAGGATCCAGAAATAAAACCACACTCTTACAGTCAGGTGATATTCCACAAAGAAGCTAAAGATATACAGTGGAATAAACATAGCCTCTTCAACTAACTATTGGTGCTGGGAGAACTGGGCAGCCATATGCAGAAAATTCAAAGTAGACCCAAGCCTATCACCATGCACCAAGATCAACTCAAAATGGATCAAGGACCTCAATATCAGACCTGAATCCTTGAAACTACTGAAGGACAGAGTAGGAAAGACGCTAGAACTTCTAGGCACAGGAAGGAACTTCCTGAATATAGTCCCAGGGGCACAACAAATAGGGGAGAGACTCGACAAATGGGACTACTACAAATTAAAAAGTTTCTGCACAGCTAAGGACATAGCCACCAAAACAGAAAGACAGCCAACCATATGGGAAAGGATCTTTACCAACACAGCAACAGACAAAGGCCTAATATCTGTCATCTACAGAGAACTCAAAAAACTAAGCCCCTCCAAGCCCAATAAACCAATTAGGAAATGGGCAAAGGAGCTAAAGAGAGACTTCACAAGAGAAGAAATAAAAATGGCAAAGAAACATATGAGGAAATGTTCAACATCCCTGGTAGTAAAGGAAATGCAAATAAAAACAACCCTGAGATACCACCTCACTCCAGTTAGAATGGCCTATACCCTGAACTCAGGCAACAACAAATGCTGGAGGGGGTGTGGGGAAAGAGGAACCCTTCTCCATTGTTGGTGGGAGTGCAAATTAGTACAACCACTTTGGAGAACAGTATGGAGGTTTCTCAAAAAGCTCAATATAGACCTACCCTATGACACAGCCATACCACTCTTAGGCATCTATCCTGAACAGCAGGTCCCAAGATATCAAAAAGACATTTGCACTTCCATGTTTATTGCTGCACAATTCACAATAGCCAAAATATGGAATCAACCCAGATGCCCCTCCACAGATGAATGGATCCAAAACATATGGTTCCTATACAAGATGGAATACTACATAGCGATTAGGAATGGTGAAATATTGTTATTCGCAGGGAAATGGTCAGAACTTGAACAAATAATGTTGAGCGAGACAAGCCTAGAACACAGAAAACAAAGGGGCATGATCTCCCTGATATATGACTGTTAAGAAATGGAGACGGAGAGACAGTAGTGACCAGGTCTGTGAAACCAAAAACTGCTTGTCAAATGGTAATTTCCCACAGGATTGGAGCAGCGACCCAACAGTATGTAAGTAAAACCAAACAACTACTCAACATATAAAGGTCAAAAATTGACCTCTCAGTGGAATACAATAGCTCAAAAGCTATGTATGTACGTTCATATAAGACTACTTTCGACATATAGTCTAATATCGACATTACACTTAAAGACCTAGGCGAATTTTCTTGGGCTTGGCCACGTGGCTACTGTATATGTTCTTGATACATTGTGTATTGTATATATGTCTACCTGACCTAGAGAAGGGAAAGAAAAACAGGGCGTAAGATATCACAAGAAATGTACACACTGCCCTACTATGTAACTGTACCCTTTTTGCACAACACCTTGTCAAAAAATTTTGTGTTCAATTAATAAATAAATTAAATTATAAAAAAAGAAAAAATACTTTGTACAAATAATATATGCAAATAAAAATAATCTGAAAATTAAAAAAAAAAGAGTCGACAACCACAAATGGCCAAGGAAGGTCTTTGTCCCCGGTGCCAGGAACTCACCCATGAGCATGTCCTGAGGCCCTGTCAGTGGTGGAGAAGAGATGTGGGGTGTGCTGTTCTCTCCCTTGTCAGTGTTTGCCACGTGGCTCTGTAGATGGGCAGCCTCCTGGAGGCGCCGGCTGCCATGCAGAACAAGCGGAGCAGGTGTGGTGGAGAGAAGACGAGGTCCTGAGGCGACCACAACCCCTCTGGGCTGGGCGCTGCATTACCCTGTTTGTCTCTCCAGGAAGCACAGCAAAGCCTACACGGTAGCATGCATTAGTTTCATTTTCTTTGGCATGCCGGATTGAAAGTAGGCGGCACACAGTCCTTTGTGGGCATCACAGTACCATGTCCTCGCTTGGGGTCTCCCTGCCCTCCTCCCATGGGGGGCGCAGGGTTCTTCCCTCCCCTGTGGCTCCAATGCACGCCAGAAGTGAACCCGGACGCATCCTGGTGGAGTCCCAACATGTCAACACCTGGGCCCAGGATCCTTGTCTCCATCAGGATGGCTGCTGGGGGGAGCGTGGGAGCACCCCAGCCCTGCCACTCGCATCAGTCCTCCTGTGGGTGGAGCGCTGGCGCAGGCTGTTAGCTGGCTGTCCTCATTCAGGAAGGGGGTGTCTGCCATGGCGCAGGCTCATCTGTTGGACGGTACCCCTCTTCCCAGCGAGCGTCTGGTGTTGGGAAGTGGTGAGCACATGAGGAACTGGGCCTTTGTGGCCCTGGGTCACCCAGCAAGCCCCACAGGGCCCTGGTGTTCTGGAGGGGCCGGAGGGAGTCGGGCTCCTGGCCCAGACACAGCGGCCTGCACCCTGTGCTCTCTGCAGCAGGGACAGCAGGAACTACATGAGACACCTCACCTGCCTACACAGTGCTCATCCCCACATGGCAGCCCATGGGCCCACTTTTTGTTTGTAGTACTGGGGTTTGACCTCCAGCAGGTGCTCTACCCCTTGATCAGGCAGGGGAGAGCTATTTTGCCTGGGGCCAGCTTGAGGCCAGCCTGGACCAAGATTCTTCTACCTATGCCTACAGATAGCCAGGGTTCATAGGTGCCTGCCACCACACCCCCCTAATTGATTGAAAGGGGGTCTTGAGAACGTCTTTCCTGGGTTGGTGTGGAACCATGATCCTCCCCATCTCTGCCTCCCAAGTGCTAGGATTATAGATCTGAGCCTCCACACCTGCCAGCTTTTTCAATGTCTTTTTTAGTATAATTTTATTGTTATGTTATTTGTTATTTTAAAGAAACACAGAGAAAGCAAACCACCTTTAAAGAAAAATTTGAACTGGGAGCCAGTTGCTTACACTTATCATTCTAGCTTCTCAGGAGGCTGAGTTCTGAGGATGTTAGTTTAAAGCCAGCCCAGACAGACAAATCTTTAAGACTCTTATCTCCAATTAACTAAAGGCCAGAAGCAGAGCTGTGGCTCAAGCTGTAGAGTACAAGCTATGAGCAAAAACGGCAAGGGATAGCAAGAGGACATGAGTTCAAACCCAGTATACAGACACACACAGATACACACGTGTGTATGTGTGCATGCAGATGGAAAATGTAAATGGCAGCACAAGCCTAGCAATTGATGTGTCTTGCTCCTAGGTGAGGCAAACAGGTTCACCCCTCCTGCCCACAGTTTCTTCATCCATATGAGAACAGGACCAGCTCTTAAGTTCCAGTGTCTAGGACACACGATTCAGAACAGAAGTCACAATAGGACCAGCACGGGGTAGAAGTGACAGCTTTCATTGCCATCTAACATTCCCCTCATGTCAGATGTGACATTATGGCCTCCTGACACCAGCAGCCAGATACCATTACAATACCACAAATACATTTGTAATTTATTTTATTTTTTTAAATGTAGTTTACCTATTGTGGGGCTTGACCGCAGGGGCCGCACATTGTTCCTGAGCTGTTTTCCTAAAGGCTAGCACTGTGCCACTTTGAGCCACAGAGCCCTTTCCAGTTTTTTGAATGGTTAATTGGACATAAGAGTCTCTTAGACTTTTTGCCTGGGCTGGATTTGAACCTCGATCCTCAGATCTCAGCCTCCTGAGTAGCTAGGATTACAGAAGCAAGCCACTAGCACCTCACTCATGTATAATTTTTTGAGAGGTTGTGTTAGAGGCTCAGGCTGGCCTCTAACTCATGATCCTCGTGCCTCGGCCTCCTGATACTGGGGTTACAAGTGTGTACCCAATTTACCATTAGTATTATAATAACAATATTTCAATTTGGCTTCCTTTGTAGTCTGGTGTGTTTGATTTATTTAAAAATACTACCAATGGGCTAAGTGCTGGCGACTCACCCCTGTAATCCTAGCTACTCAGAGGCTGATATCTGAGGAGCACAGTTCAAAGTGAGCCTGGGCAGGAAAGTGTCTGTGGGACTCTCAACTAGAAAAGAAGTAGTTCAAGCCCCAGGACCTGCACAAAAATAATAATAATAATAAAAAAAATCTAAAGGTTGCAGGAATGGGGTAAAGAGGGAAAATGGAAGATAACAAAGGAAAAAGTGGCACTGTTCCAAAAGAAATGTACTCATGGGGGCTGGGAATATGGCCTAGTGGCAAGAGTGCTTGCCTCCTATACAGGAAGGCTTGGATTTGATTCCTCAGCCCCACATATATAGAAAATGGCCAGAAGTGGCGCTGTGGCTCAAGTGGTAGAGTGCTAGCCTTGAGCAAAAAGAAGCCAGGGACAGTGCTCAGGCCCTGAATCCATGGCAATCACTGACACCTGGCTAACCTTTTTGTTTTGTTTTGTTTTGTTTTTGACAAGTTCTCACTGTGTACCCATGTTGATTCTCAAGATTCTCCAGCCACTGCTTCCCTGGTGCTGGGATTTCAGGTGTGTACCACCGCTTCACAAAGGGCAGTCTTCTCCAAGTCACCTTGAGCAACTTGGTCTAGGGCTTCTCCTAGGGCTTTCCATCCTCCCAGGCCCTCTTTGGGAAGCTACAGTCACTCCATAGAAACTTCCTTTTGTCCTTTGTTGTTCCTTGATGGCTCCAGTAGGGTATCTTTTTGCTGTCTAGTTCCTGTGGTTACACGGATGGAAGTCTCTGGGAAGATGAGACCAAAATCCACAGGAAAAGAAAATGTAAGGATCGGGGCTGGGGATATAGCCTAGTGGCAAGAGTGCCTGCCTCAGATACACGAGGCCCTAGGTTCGATTCCCCAGCACCACATATACAGAAAATGGCCAGGAGCGGCGCTGTGGCTCAAGTGGCAGAGTGCTAGCCTTGAGCGGGAAGAAGCCAGGGACAGTGCTCAGGCCCTGAGTCCAAGGCCCAGGACTGGCCAAAAAAAAAAAAAAAAAAGAAAATGTAAGGATCAACCAAGTCATATTGAGCTACGCTGGGATGTCATTAGTGCAGAGTCTCTGCCCATGTCTTGTGGTTCTTTTGCCTGGCCCTTCCACCCTCCCTCCCTCCCTCCCTTCCACCCTCCCTCCCTCCCTCCCTCCTTCCCTCCCTCCCTCCCTCCCTTCTTCTCTCCCTCCCTCCCTCCTCCCTGCTCCTCCACCTCCTCCTGCTCCTTCTCCCCCTTCTGTCCCTCTCTCCCTCTCCCCTCTCCTTCCCCCTCTCTCTGTTTCTCTTTGTTTCTTTCTCTCTTTGTGATTCTGGGCTTTGGACTCAGGGACCCTGTTTTCTAGCTTAGTGCTCTACCACTTGAGCCCACTCCTTTTCCTTTTCATTTTATTTTTCAGACAGACTATTACACTTGTTCCCTGGCTAGCCTTGAGCCCAGATCCTGCCATCTCCATATCCCCACTCATTGGGATTACATGTCTTCACTACTAAATCCGGGTCCCTGGGTTGTTTTTCAGTTGTGGGTGAAGTCAAGACAAGACACTCTCCTTTGTGGATACCATAGTGTGCTTATGTATATGTGTTTAATTGTCCTGCTATGGACCACATGTTTCTGTCATGGTATTACCTGGGGCAGACACCTTGCCTCCTTCCCAAGGAGTCATGTCTTTCGTACTGGTCTCCTCCCCAGCTCCCACCAGCCCCCACTGTATTCATGGCCCCTGGCAAGACCCGTGGACTCACCCCACTCCGACTTTCCAAGACTGTAGCTCTTCTCAGGCATTTTCATAACCAGGACCCAGGTGCTTTTTTTTCTTTTGAAACAATGAACCAAAATCACAAAAAACTAAACTGGGCTGTAGAGTTGGGAAGCTTCAGGCATGGCTGGGTCTGAGGCTAGCGTGGCTCTATGTGCCTTCCTTCCCCAGTGGATAGGGCAGGGGAAGGGAGCAGATCTGGTTTTCCATCCTCCCTGCCTGGGTCTCCCTGTAGCTTGGCTCCCTCCTGTCCCCTGGGAGAGGGCTGCCAGCACCCCTCATGGACGCCATCTTCCTGGAGGAGCTTTCTGCTTGTCCGCAGCACCCCCCACTCCCTGCCTCCCATCTCCCCACACCTCCCTGAGCGCACACTGGGAGAGTCTGGGTGTCTGGCCAGGCCAGGGGGCAGTGCCTTGTATACCTGCCTGATGGTCTGAGCCAGCAGACCCTTAGAAAGGAAAAGAAGCCCTCGGGGCCCTGGAGGTTTCTCTGTCCTGCTGTCCAGGGACACGCTGAGGGTTCAGGACACTCACCTTCCTCTCCTTGGCCTTGGGAACCCAGTCACCTCCGCTGGGGTGCAGGCCAAGGACAGAAATAGACCAGCAGGGTCATAAGCTCTCCTCTAAAGCTAGAGGCAGAGCTGTGCCCAAGTCGGTTCACCTACAGGCTTTGGTGTGGAGATGCTTGGCAGCCGTTTGGTTGATTTCTTAGGGCCTTCCCCGTGCTTTGAGTGGACATCGTACTTGGGGTCACACCCACGGCTCCCCAGCTCCCATAGCTTGCAAAGGCAGCATGTGACATGTGACTGTATTGTGCTGACCTCTGTCCTGAATCCCTGATGCTGGCTCTCAGGGTCTCCCCAGGCCAGCAAGGCCCTGCTCCCCGCTGGTCTCTCCCATCTGTGACATGGTGCTGGGCTGAGCCCTAGTCCTCTGCCCAGGTTTAGAGATGAGCCTCGGGGGCATTCCTCATACCAACCACCCTCACCTCCCTCTCCATCCATCAAGGTTCCAATGACTTTCCTTCAGATTTAGGTGAAATGGATATGACAGAATAAACCAACCAAAAGATCCAGTGGCATGTATTGTATAATTGGGGTTGTGCGAATGACACTTGTGCCTAGTGTCCCAATGTCTAGCTCTATCTGTCCATCATCTATCTGTCAGTCTGACTCATCTACGTGAGACAGTCTCCCACAGAGCCGAGACTGGTCTTGAACTCGCCGTCCTCCTGCCTCAGCCTTACAGATCCGCAACTCCACCCACAGCCAGTGTGGCAACATTCTTATCGGACCCCCCTCTCCCAAGGAAACCTAGTGTCCCATTATATGGTTTCTCCGCAGCCCCTAGGAAGTCCCACGTTGCCTTCTGTTTGTGGATGTGCCTGTCCTGACTGTCTCCTATGAGCGGGGCCTCCGACACACGCAGCCTTCCTCCTCTGTCGTGTTTTCCACGGGGCATGTTTTCCAGAGTCACAGGGGTCAAAGCATGTCTGGAAGCTTCTTCCTGAGTGGCTAACAAGAGTCATGGGGAGGAGGCCCCAGGGGGTCTGAGTACTTGCCAGCTGAAAAGCACATGGGCCACTCCCACACTGGCTGCTCAGAACTCTACTGGGAACTGCTGTGCAGAGTGTGTTTGTGTGTGTGTGTGTGTGTGTGTGTGTGTGTGAGAGAGAGAGAGAGAGAGAGAGAGAGAGAGAGAGGGAGAGGGAGAGAGACAGAGAGAGAGACAGAGACAGAGAGAGAGAGAGAGAGAGAGAGAGAGAGAGAGAGAGAGAGAGAGAGAGAGAGAATGCCTCTTTTCAGTCCTCCTAGCTCTTTGTGTAGGTCTGGCCATCATTCCATGTTCAGCTTCTTGAGGACGCACCACGCTGTCTCCCAATCATTTCACACTCACCAGGGCTCCCGATTGTCCACTCCGTGGCCAGCACTTCCTCCTCTCTTTTTCTGGTTCTTTGGTTTATATTTCCTAGTGAGGAATGGTATCGGGCACTCCCTGTGCTCCTTGGCATCTGTGTTCCATCTTTGCGAAATGTCTCCTAAGTCCTTAGCCACTTATTTTCCTGTGAATTTGGAGACAGGGTCTCACTGCGTGGTCCAGGGGGGGCCTGTTTCAGCTTCCTCCCCAAGTGCTGGCATTACAGGTGGGAGCCACCACACCTGCCTCCTTTGGCCAATTTTCACTTGGGTTGTTTGCTTTTCTGTGGTTGGGTGGCAAGTCTCCTTTATATATGTTGGGCACTGGCTCCTTACTACATATATGACTTGTCAATATTTTTCCCTATTATTTTGCTTTTCCATTTTTAGATAATATCTTTTGATGCCTGATGCTTAATTCTGATATAGTCCTATTTATTCTTTAGTTTTCCACTTGTGCTCTTGGTAAATTCAAGGTCTTAAAGATTTGCCTGTTTTGCCTTGTTTCTGTTGTTACTGGGGTTTTTTGTTTGCTCACCTGAGACAGGACTTCATTTTGTAGCCAGGGCTGGCCTTGAATTGACAATCCTCCTGCCTTCTCCCTCCTGAGAGGTGAGATCACATGTATCCACTCCCGTGCCTAGGTTTTCTTCTATGTGTCACCTGGTTTCTGATTCTGTATTCACGTGTTGACCAATAATGGGCTATCTTTTATTTTCCCTGAAGTGTTGTGGATTGAACTCCGTGGCATGCTAGGTAGGCAGGCAATATACCATCCGAACCCTTCTGCCACACTGGTCATTTTCCTTTTGTTTTATTGCAGGTGTGGTCTCATGCTTTTGCTTGGAGCCAGTCTGGGATCTCAGTCTCTTATTTACACCTCCCGCATAGCGGGGCACAAGGCTCCTGGATGTCTATGAAGGAGTCTTAAGAGGACACAGATGAAGAGTCATGTAGAGAGAGCAAAGTTTGGAGGAGTCCAGGCAGGCAGGAGGCGCCTCGCTCCTGGACCTGGGGTGCAGAACCCTCTCGCACTTGAATGTACCATTGCTCACACCCAGGGAGCTGTCTGCACCCGGCAGCTCCAAGATTACTCAGCAGGCTTCATTGCCCAGTGCCTGTCTATTATTCACTCAGTTTCCAGTCCCTTTTTCTTCATAGATGATGGGTGGGGCTGGGAGCCCCAGGCTGACAGCTGCTGATTTTCCTGGTGAGCTCACTAGGAGCAACAGGGTTAGAACAAAAGATGCCCTGTCACCTGGGGAAGCCCAGAGGACCTGGGAGCTCTGAGGTAGGCTGGGCGTGGTGGTGGCAAGCCCAGCATCCCAGCTACTTGGGAGGCAGAGGTGGAAGGATCCTGGTATAAGCCTGGCCCATTCAGAAAATTAACTGAGGGCAAAAAGAAGGAGAAAAGAAAAGAGTTAGGAGGGAGGCGAGTTATGTGGCCTAGTGGTAGAGTGCTTGCCTAGCATGCATGAAGCCTTGGGTTTGAATCCTCAGCACCACAGAAACAGAATAATCCAGAAGTGGCTAGCCTTGAGCAAAAGGACAAAGCCAGAGACAATGCTCAGGCCCTGAGTCCAAGTCCCAGGACATGCAAAAGAAAAAAGAAAGAAAGAAAGAACGAACTAGGAGGGAAACCCTGAGTTCCATGCCGGGTGCTAACAAAAAGAAAAAAGAAAAGCAAAGGAAAAACGATGTCTGGGTCAGAAACATGGGCTTAAATAGCAAGTAAGGAAGTACAAGGCTGGCTTGCCATCCCGTGACTCAGGAAATGATCCGGGCATAGGGTGGCAGAGCAAATGTGCATTTTCTGTGTGCCACACCTCAATGCTTCCCTGGGGCTGTAGATCTTGCCAGTCAAGAGCTTGGACTCCGGGGGTTTGAGCCACCCCTCTGCCCCATGCCTGCTCTTTTGCTGCCTCACTTTTCTATCCAGGAAATGAGTACCACAGAGCCACCTTCCTTAGTAGCTATTAAATGTGTTCATCTAGGTGAAGTACTGAGAATTCCAGAAGCATCAGGTGGGGTGAATGGAAGCCAGGCCACCACAGGCAGGGCTCCCTGTGGTGGAGGGAGCAGCAGGGGTAGGGGCAGAAGGCCAGTCTACCCCACAGCAGTGAGGAGCCCCCCTCCCCACTCCCCACCCCACCTTGCCTGTGTATCCCTCCCTCCCTCTTCCCTCTTCCTTTCTTTCCCAGCTCTGTGTTGGCTTTTTCTTTTCTTTCAAGGAACTAGCAAAGACAAAAATAACTAGATGCTTCCTCTGCCCTTAGGCTTCTGTCTCCTTCCAGGAGTTTCCTTTGTTTTTCTCTGGACCTCCAGCAAGCAAACCCTGAGCTAAGGCAGCCCCAGGAGAAATGAGGAGTTGGTGAGACAGAGGCTGAGGGGTGAGGCCTGCTCCCTGCTAAAACCATGGGCCAGATCGGGATAGAACCCAGTTCTCTGTCTAGACAAGCCAATGTAGGCCCCGTGTGGTGGCTCATACCTGTTATCCCAACTGTGGAGGTACGGTATTTACAAAAAAGTTGAGCATGGTAGTACATGCCTGTAATATGGGCTGGATATGCCCCCCACCCCCCAGATGGCCAAGCAGGCGGCGGCCTGAGTCGAGGACTGGGCATAGGGCTGGGCCCTAGGGGTACTCAGCCGGCTCTGTGGCAGGTCCCCTCCACTGGCTGCCAGTGCTGCCCGCACCAGGTCCCCAGAAGCCCCTTGGGTTCATAGAAAGGGGCAGCTCCAGAGGCTTCATTTCCCCATCTTCCTTCTGCACGTGTCGTATTTGTCTTGGGGTCTGGTTTCTTTCACTTGCCATCATGATCTTTGGCTCCATCTGGTTTCTGCTTGGTTTTTCTTCTGTAAATCACATCCTTTCACATCATTGCATGCGTCTCCATGGCTAATGTCCAAAGTTTTCATGGCCAGCACCACAAAAGGCTTCTGGAATCTGAAATGATTTTGAATGAAAAAGAGGCCAAAAATGCCAGTGGATACCAGGGGGCTCCCCTCAGATCCCCACTGAGCGGCTGGGAGGGTCCTTTCTGGAACCTTCCCAGAGGTTCATTCCCAGCTGTCTTTGGCCACCAGGGAGGAGGAGAAGGAGGAGGGGAGGGGTCAGCGCCCTCCCAGCGGGGATATGGGGTGAAGCCCTGGCCAGATCACTTTGTGCTCTTGAAAGACCAAACATGGACACAGAGCCTGGGCTGAGAAATAGCCCCTTGCCCCAGAGAGCCTTGGAATTCTGCAAGGTCCTCTCAGGGAGGGGCACGGGACACAGCTGCTGGAACCTTCCTTCCTGACTTTGATGGGGAAGATGAGGGCCTGCCACCCGCTGCTCTGCACACGAGGCTCCTGCATGTCCAGCCCAGGGCCTGAGTGAAGATTTCCCCAGTGCCAATCCCACCTCAGGAGTCTCTCTTCACAGCCACCTGGAGATGTCCACCCAACTGGGATCCGTGGGCGCCCAGGGCATCTGGGGCAGCCTTGCAGGTCTCCTTTCTCTCTCTTGTTTGCTTGTGGCTTACAGGGCAGCTAGACTTCTATCTCATGTATGCAAGTCACATCTTCCTTTATTATTACCTTGGGAATATATTTTTTTAAACTTTCTAGCCTTTTATTTCCCTTCCCCTCTCCCTTACCTCAGCATGACAGCACTGGTGTTTGTCAAAAAGTGTCTGCCTGTCTCTGTTCCTCTCTGTTTCTTTAGGACAGGGTCTCATCCTGGGGTCCAGGCTAGCCACATACTCACAATCTTCCTCCCTTTGCCTCCCCAGTGTTGGGTTCGCAGGTGTACACTACCTTGACCAGCCTTCGTTTGGTTTTCTCACAGGAGGGGCATCTATCAAGCTCAGCTGCATCCGGCACATCCATGTCCTCAAGTGGCTTCAGTGATCCCAGGGTTCACTCTGGCTGGCCGGCTGGCTGTGGCTCATCTCTTCACCTCTGTTGAGTTCTCACAGTGCATTTGTGTCTCCTTTCAGAAACTGGCCTCTGCCTATCTCAGGCTTTCAGAGTCTCAGTTAGATGTCACAGCTGCTGTGGCCAGTGTTTATGGCACAGATGTGGACTGGGCTCCACAGCTGGATAGGAAGGACGAGTAGCAGCAGAAATGGTGAAGAGGCGATTGTCCTGTAGAAGCACAGGGAGGCTGGGAGTCATTGGTGGGTGAGGAGGGGAGGAGAGAGGAGGGATGGGGCTGCCTGAGCTCCATGAGGGCCTGGAGAAGGCAGAGGTGTGGGGGTGAGGGCCTCCAGATAAGAGCCCTGGTTCCTGGCATCACTGGGAGCCATTGCTGGTCCTGAGCTATGGCTTCCTTATCTCAGATGCTGACACTGTGTTCCCTCTCCTCCCTCCCTCCCTGCCTGCCACTCCTCCCTCCTTCACACTGTGTCCTGTCTTCTGCTCTTCCTCAGTTTCCTCCTATGGGAATCTCCATGAGTGACACAGCTCCCCTGTGCAATGGGGCAGGGAGGGACTGCTCAGGGAACAGCGGGAAGCGAGGAAGTCAGGAATGTTCAGCACTGACACATTTATATCCCTGTGTGCATCTAGGGGGTGCACTGACACATTTACATCCGTTTGTGCATGTAGGGGGTTGCTGGACACTAGACACAAGTATGTATGTAGGGGGGTGCTGGACACCAGACAAGGGACCTCACGTGCACTCAACCACCGAGCTACATGCCCATCCCTTTTTGGTTCTCATTTCCAGACAGGATCTGGTTAAATTACCCAGGCTGCAATCTGGCCAGCCTCCTGCCTCAGCTCCCTGGGTAGCTGGGATTATAGGCACACATCCTAGACTGGCTCATGCCTGTCATCCTGACTACTCAGGAGGTTGTGATGTGAGGAGGTTGAGATGTGAGGATTGTGGTTCTAAAACAAGCCTGGGCAGGAAAGTCTTTGAGACTCTTATTTCCAATGAACCAGCAAAAAAGCTAGAAGTAGAGCTAGGGCTGAAGTGGTAAAGTGCTCACCTTAAGCAGAAAAACTCAAGGAACTACAGAGCTCCTGAGTTTGATTTCCAGGGCAGGCAAACAAGCACACACACACACACACACACACACACACACACACACACACACACACACGCTGACACTCTGGGGGCATGGTCCAAATGGTAGACCTTCCCACCAACACAATGACCACAGTGGCTCATGGCTGACATCTGCCACTCAGGAGGCTGAGGTAGGAGGATCATGGTTTGAGACCCATCCCGGGGAAAAGTGCAAGTTTTGATCTGACAAAAGAGTGAAAGCCAGAAAGGCTGGGCTTGGTTCAAGTGACAGAGTCTGTGCCTAGCAAGTGTGAACCCCAAAAGCTACACCCCTTGATGGGAGTGGGCATGGCTTTGGTGGCTCTGGGAGGTGAGCTGGAGCAGCCCCTGGTGTCCACTTGCTGCCACCCCCACCAACATCCTGTCTCCTTTGACTCCATCTCCTGGTTTGAGGCCAGATTCCTTCCACAAGAGCCTAAAATTAGCTCCTGGAGGAGCACAGAATCTACCCCCCTCCCGGGGGGGGGGGGGGACTGTGCGGCAGTTGGATGCCCATGGATGGGGGGTGTGGCCACCGCCAGTCCATGTCAGCAGCCCGGGGTGCTGGGGGCTGACCTCGGGACCAAGTCCTTCCTGAGTCCCCCCACCCGACTCCCCAGGAGCCATCCCAGGGACTTGGAGTAGAAGCCCTTTTATAGTAACATGATAAACAAGTGTTGCTATGGCAGTGACTAGTGATGACCAAGTTAGGATGGTAAGGTCACCCAACTCCCCTGCCTGGGGGGATCCAGGGGGTGGGGTTGTAGGGGGCACCATCCTAAAGGGAGAAACATGAAAACTGCTTTTGTTTTCAAGCACACAATCAGAAGGTAAGAAATTCTTTCTCTTTTCTTTTTTTCTTTGAGATAGGGTCTTACTGTGCAATGTAAGCTGGCCTTGAATTTGTCGTCCTTTCGCTTCAGCCCCCAAGTGCTCCGATGACAAGCAAGCACCACTTTGTGGGGCCACACACAAGGCAGCAGATCTTTAAAAACTTTTCTTTTGTTTTGTTACACATTAATTTTTACTGCACCATTATGTCATAATTAAAGTTTGTATTTTTTATTAATTAAATTTTATTGACAAGGTGTTGTACAAAACGGGTACTGTTACATAATAAGGCAGTGAGTACATTTCTTGTGATATCTGTTACACCCTCATTTTTCTTTCCCTTCCCTAGATCAGGTAGGCATATATACAATATCCAGTGTACCAAAATCATATACAGTAACCACGTAGGTACGCCAAAGGAAATTCACCTAGAACTTTAAATGTAATGACAACAATAGAATCCTCCTGTGTCCTTCTTTTGGAGTTGTTTTAGCTTATCCTTGTCTTATATGATCATGTGTACATAGCTGTTGAGCTATTATGCTCCACTGATAGGTCTATTCTAGACCTTTTTATGTTTAGTAGTTGTTCGGTTTTAGATACATAATATGAAGTCGCTGATCCAAACATGTGGAAGTACCATTTGAAAAGACGTTTGTTGTTTTGCAGACCTGGTCTCTACTGTCCCCCCACACCCTAATAGTCATATATCAAGGAGGCCATGCCCCTTTGTCCTCTGTGTTCTAGGCTTGTCTCTCTCAACATCGTTTGTTCAAGTTCTGACCATTTCCCTGCGAATACCAATATTTTATCATTTCTAATTGCTATGTAGTATTCCATTGGGTATAGGTACCACATTTTTTGGATCATTTCATCTGTAGCAGGGCATCTGGGTTGTTTCCATATTTTGTGTATTGGGAATTGTGCAGCGATAAACATGGAAGTGCAGATGTCTTTATCATATCCTGAGGCCTGCTGATCAGGATAGATGCCTAGGAGTAGTATGGCTCCGTCATAGGGTATTTCCATGCTGAGCTTTTTGGGGAACCTCCATACTGTTCTCCAAAGTGGTTGTACTAATTTGCACTCCCACCAACATTGAAGAAGGGTTCCTCTTTCCCGCATCTCCTCCAGTATTTGTTGTTAAGGCAGCAGATCTTGACACACAAGTAATTGAGGATACTGGGCTGAGCGAGGCAAGCCAGGCCCAGAGGGTAACAGCCATGAGCCACCCCTGGGGGTCCCTCAGAGGTGGGGACCAGAGCTAGGCAAAGCAAGAAGGGGATGTTTACTGCGATGGAGTCAGTGAGGGATAAGAAAGCATTGCAGACAGGGATTCATGCCTGTGATCCCAGCTACTCAAGAGGCTGAGATCTGATGATTATGATTCGAAGCCAACTCAGGCAGGAACGTCTGAGACACTTAGTTACAATTAACCACCAGAAAACCAGAAGTGGAGCTGTGGCTCAAAGTGGTAGAGCACTAGCCTTGAGCAGAAGAGCTCAGCTTAGTGACAGTGCCTAGGCCCTGAGTCCAAGCCCCACGACTGACAAAAATAAAATCACTGGAGATGAATGTGGTGGTGGTTGCACTCTGAACATGAGTTGTGTGCTGGACTGTCCCTTAACAGCATGGTTAAGATGTGAAGTGGGAGGCAAGGAGGAGAGAGTGAAGACAGGACATGTCAGCTTCCCTCCTGTCTTGTGTGACCTTGGACAGGTCCACCCTACCCACCCACCCACACATGCCAACTCGAGAAGAGCGTGACAGTCAAGCCTACCTCGGTGATCCAGTCTCAGGAATGTGGGAGATTGTTAGAGGGGCTCTAAAGAACCAGTGGACTGGTCTTCCCCATCCCCCGCCATGGGCAGCTGGGAGGACTGAGGTGACAGGAGTGCAGGTGAGGCAAATGTGGGGAGGGAGGTGGGAAGGGGACAGGATTGGGATTTCAAGGTGCACTGGCTTCTATTTGAGGCCTCAAATCACACCCAAATGTTTTGCTTCCCCTCCTGCATCTCTGATCTCTTTGGGTCAACAGTTTTCAGGAAGGGAATCACCCCACCTAACCGTATCATAGGAGCCAGAAATCGTCAGGCTGAAGTGGGCCTCAAAAGAGCTGCAGCTGTGGAGGCTGAAGGCTGAGGGCTCCACCTGAACCTGAGTATGGCCTGGGAGGAGGAGGTGCTGGGGAGGGGCTTGCCGCCCTCCTGGACCCCAGCCCCCATGCTCCACATGATCCCAATGAGGGTCAGAGGAGGCCAGCTCCACCAGGAGCCACCTGTGGCCCAGAGGGTATTTAATGTTGCCCCAGGAGCCAGAGGCAACTGCTCTGAGCCAGGTGAGTAAGAGGAGGCTGGTGCTTGTAGCTAGATCCTGCATGGATGGGTGGCGGGGTCTCTGGGGGGCCCTTGAGCCCCTCTGGCTCTGTGGCAAGGGAGGGGGTACATTTCTCTTGTGCTGGTGGCTAGCCAAGCAGCTGAGGCCTTGTCCGGGAATAATGCCAGAGGCAGGTGGCCTGACTCAAGCAGGCCTTCTGTGTGCCTGGCGGCTATGTCTCTACTGAATGGGGCCTTGGGGTTCAGGGTGCTTGCCTAGCCTGTGCAAGGCCCTGGGCTCCATCCCCAATACTGAAGATTCAAAAACAAAATAGAATCATGGGGCAGGGGAAGGCAATTATCTGGTTGGGTGCTGAGGCCGTGTCAGCCATTGAGAGGATGAAAATATGAGATTTACCCAGGTAAAAAGTTAGCAAGACCCCATCTCAACTAACAAGCCAGGGGTGGTGGTGATGCCTGATATCTCAGCCCCCAGCAAGCTGTCAATAGGATCACAGTCTATGCTGGCCCCAGCCCAAAGCAAAACTATCTGGAAACAAACCTAAAGTGCAAAGGGTTGGAGGATTGGCATCAGGGGTTGAGCGCCTGCCTAGCAAGCTTTAACACTGGAATTTAAGCAACTTCAGAAACGTGAAAACAAGAAAAGAAATCAGAAGGGTCCGCCTGACTTCTGGCAGAGTGGATGAGGATGGGTGGTTGCTTAGCTCCTGGTGTACACAGGGCAGTGGCCTCCTGAGCCGCTGGCCGTGGCTTGTGTGCTCAGTGGGCTGCCCTGAGTACTGTGCACTGGAGTCTGCCTGAGAGACCTGGTCACAGGGAGGAGGGCCCGCCTGGCCTTGAACCTGGCTCTGGAGCCCACCCCGCAGGCGGCACCCATGCTGGTGAATCCTCTCAGGAACCAAAAAGCCAGATGGAGGCTCAGCCTCTGTGGGAGACGCTGCTGGGCCTGGGCTGCTGCTCTCCCATTGTCCCCAGCTTGTGGACACAGGGGTCCAAGTAAGTGGGACCCCTTGGCTCGCCTTCCTGCTGAGTAGGGGTTGCCTCAATGTGTGGCTTTCAGCTGCAAACCAGCCCTCCTTGGAGGATGCACAGCTGACCATAGGAGCCCAGGGAGGCAGGAAGGGGAGGACCCTTGTGCTGCCCACCACACATGCCCCTAGTGAGCACTCCCGCGTGTATGTGCATGTGCGTGTATGTGCATGTGCGTGTGTGTGTGTGTGTGCGTGCATGGCATGGTTGTGGGCACAGAGGCCCCTGCCCACTCACCTGCTTAAGCACCTGGCCTTGAGTTGGAGACTTGAACTTTAACGCTGCCTGGCTTTTTTGCTGGTTAATTGGAGATGGACTCAGGCTTTTCTGCCTCCTCTAGCTTTGCACCATGATTCTCTAGCAGCTTTCATCCTCCTTAATACCCCGGTTTATAAGCTCAAGCCACCCTGTCAGCTTTGCGGCCTTGGCCTAGAAGTGTGTGTATGTGTACATGAGTATGTATGCATATGTATGAGTGCAAGCTGGTCCTGGGGCTTGAAATCAGTGCTGAGCACTGTCCCTGAGATTTTTTACTCTAACACCTGAGCCATGGCTACACTCAGTTTTGTTTCCCCCCCCCCCCCCCCACACACACACTGATTTCCAACTGTAGTCCTCAGACTTCAGCCTCCGGAGCAGCCAAGGTTCATGGCAGGACCCCCATCACCCCCGCTGGGTGCTAGATCTTAAAGGTGGGCTTGGGGCTGGCATGGGATGGTGGAAGCTGACGCTCAAGGGTTTTCTGACACTACAGATGCGTCCAGACTTAAGATCGGCTTTACAATTACTGGGTTTTTTAAAATTAAAACAATACAGGCTGGAAACATGGCCTAGGGGCAAGAGTGCTTGCCTCCTATACATGAAGCTCTGGGTTCTATTCCCTGGCACCACATATATAGAAAACGGCCAGAAGTGGCGCGTGGCTCAAGTGGCAGAGTGCTAGCCTTGATCAAAAAGAAGCCAGTGACAGTGCTCAGGCCTGAGTCCAAGGCCCAGGACTGGCAAGAACAAACAAAACAATACGTTATGTATTGGGTAGGAAATTCGTTCTCCTCTTTCCTGCCTTTCCCTCAACCCTCCCACCTCTCTCTTCCTTCCCCTTTCTGAATACCTCCTTCTCTCTCTTTCTTCCTCCTCCCATCCCCCTCACCTTCTCTCTCTTTCTCCCTGCCTCCTTCCTTTCCTCCCTCCCTGTACTTGGGTTAGAATGGAGCTAGTGCTCTGAGGCAAGCACACCACCACTGAGCTACATCCCCAGTCCTAAGTTTGTATCTTTCCACTAAAGGCACTGGATTTGACACTGTTGTGACATGCTGTCCACTATGGATCAAAAGGGGAAGCAGCCCATTAGACTAGAGTTACATAAGGTATTTAGCTCATTTATAATGTAATCTATGTAGCACAGAGTTTTGATCAAGTATAGGCTACTAGTTATGTCTCCCAAGCTGTCGAGGGTAAGCAAGGCTACATTAGCATGTATAAGTGTATTAAATGTTTTTGTTTTTCTGATACGGAGTTTGAACTCAGGGCTTTGGCTTGGTTGGTGTTCTAGAGCTTGAGGCATACCTCCAGCCCAGTTTTTTGTTGGCTTAGTTGGAGATGGAATCCTGTGGACTTTTCTGCCCAGGCCAGCCTCCAACTGACATCCAGATCTCTACCTTCTAAGTAGCTTGGATTATAAGCAAGAGCAACCCGTGCCTGGATTTAAATGTATTTTTCATTTCCATTATCAGCTCATGGTTTTTTATGGTTATGAACCCATCTTAAAGAGAATCATTTTTACATGTTACCTCAAATGTAAAAGAAAATAAAGACTGGGCTTGTGGGGCACATCTATAATCACAATCACCCTGCAATTCAGAGGTAGGATTGAGAGTTTGAAGTCAGCCTGCAAAGGGAGCAAGATTCTGTCTCAAAAACAAAATGTTAAAAAGGCGCTGATGTATGATCAAGCAGGTGAGCACTTGGCTCATGAGCTGGACTCCCTACTTTCAATCTCCAGCACACACACCAAAAATAACAGTGGAGGAAGGGGGCCTGGGTGCCAGTGACTCACACCTGTAATCCTAGCTACTCAAGAGGCTGAGATCTAAGGACTGTAGTTCAAAGCCATTCAGGGCAGGAAAATCTGTGAGGCTCTTTTCTTCCTATTTAACCAGCAAAAAAGCCAGAAACAGAGCTGTGGTTCAAGTGGTAGAGCATTAGCCTTGAGCTAAGAAGCTCAGGGACAGCACACAGCCTCAGGACTGGCCCACGGGCACTCACATGCCCACACATACACACACACAGGGGCATTTATGTTTTCTGTCCAGCTTGTGTTGGCCACCGATGGTCAGGTTCCAGCCTGGTTTCCTTTTAAAGGACGTCTTTACTCCTGCCTCTTAGGAGCGGCCCCTCCACATTCTTGCCACCGTGCTGCCATCGATTCCCCGAGAAGCTTTGACCTAGGAACCCAGGCCCTGGGCGCTGAGTATCTTTGTGATTGTCCACCAACACGCGTTTCCCTTCCTCCCGTCAGCATGCCTGCCTTGGATGCTCCTGCAGAGAGGATGAGAAAATTCAAATACCGAGGCAAAGATGCATCCGTGAGTATGAGGGCCAGGCAGCGGAAAAGGGTGTGATGGCAAGGCGTCAAGATGGGATGCCAACTAGGTATGGTGGGCATGCCTGCAATCCCACCCCTGGGAAGGCTGAGGGAGGCTGACCTCCAATTCCAAGCCAGCCCAGGGGCATAGTAGGACCTTGTCTCAAAACCAAACAAAGATTGTGGGGGCAGAGGACAAGCTCAGTCGCATGTACCAGGTCTCCAGCTCCATACTGAGAACTGAAAAAAAAAAAAAAAAGTGTCGGCTCAAATCAGGATTTCTATGTGGTCTTGAAACCACATTTTTAAAAATGTAATTATTACTCTTGTTTTGTGTGTGTGCCTGTGCTGGTACTGGTACTATCCTTTATCTAGGATGACATGTGTTTGGGGCACTAGAGCTGGCCCGAAAACACATTTTTTTTTGTTGTTTTGTTTTTGTTGCCAGTTTGGGGCTTGAACTCAGGGCCTGAGCACTGTCCCTGGCTTCTTTTTGCTCAAGGCTAGCACTCGGCGACTTGAGCCACAGCGCCACTTCAGCCTTTTTCTATATTTGTGGTGCTGAGGACTGGAACCCAGGGCTTCATGTATACGAGATGAGCACTTTACCACTAGGCCATATTCCCATTCCCCAAAATCACATTTTTTATCGATAAAATGGAACTAAAGCCAGATACAGTGTTAAATGCCTATAATTCCAGCTACTCAAGGCACAGAGGCAGGAGGATCCTAGGCCAGGTAGGGCAAAAGTCTGAGACCTTATCTACAAAAAAAGGGGCTGAAGACATGGCACAAGGGGTGGAACACCTGCCTAGCCAGTATGAGGTCCCGAGTTCAAACCCAAAACTGTCAAAACAATAATAATGGATACTGATAAATACTGATAAATTCTAAATGGGCCTTGGCCAGCTGCATAGACACTGAGCTGCAGTTCTTTCTTCTGCTTTTTTTTTGGGGGGGGGGGCCAGTCCTGGGGACTTGGCTCAGGGCCTGGCCGCTGTCCCTGACTTTTGCTCAATGTTAGCACTCTACAGCTTGAGCCACGTTCCTAGCCCTGCAACTGTTTCTATCTGGGAGGTTGACAGAGGCTGCAAATGGTGCCGACAAGCATACCTTGCAGAAGTCAGACTCAAATCAGAGAAGTCTAGACTGTTTGGTCTTATGGTTGAGACAAGCAGGGGAAGGGACAGATGTATTTTGCGCGCACAGGTGCCTGCTGTGTGTCTTTTCCTCCCATTCAACCACTCTGTCTGAAAGGCTGCTGCCTCTTTTATGTCCTCTGTGTGTGTGTGTGTGTGTGTGTGTGTGTGTGTGTGTGTGTGTGTTACTCATGTCACATAAGATTGGCAACATCTGGGATTTGAAAGGTAGCTGAGATCAGGGGAAGAACCTGCTTCCCCCAGCACCAGTGACTCTTAGAGCAGTGCTCTCCAGTACGCATGGTGCCTGGCTTCTGAAACCACTGCATGATAAAGAAAAGTAGTTAGAAGCCAGGCGTGGTAGCTCATGCATATAAGCCCACCACTTTGTGACTAAAGCAGGAGAATTTTGAGTTTAAGGCCACCCCTGTCTACGTAGTGAGACCTTGTCTGAAAAGAAGGAAAGTAGTTAGCACAAAGCCAGAACAAAGGCTAGCAGCCCAGCAGCTGGGGGCCACACCGACAAGATCTCCTTTCAACCAGGAGATGTGATTTGGCCGCCGTGCCACAGGCACCATAGCCCTCAGAGGTGTTCCTGCCTTGCTGGGTGGCACTGCCCTGGCCCCACATTCAAACAGGAATCACATCACTTGCCTCAGGATCTATAGTCCTGATGCATATGAACTTCTTGTATGGCTAGTGAGCCAGTCAATCTTTGTCTTTCTCTGCTGGTGTTGAACTCAAGGCCACAGGGCCTGACTCCGCCTTGGTTGTTTTCAAGATCTGTTCTGATTTGACCCCCAGGCCAGCCTGGGATGTGATCCTCGAGTTTGTGCTTCCCGGTGTCACTGGGGTGATGGCTATGAGCCATGGCACCCAGCCACTGTGCTTTCCCCATAGCGGGGATTGCAGGCTTGTGCCCCCACACCCAGCCCTCTTTGAGAAGAGTGTTTGCAACTCCTCTGCTCTGCCTAGCCCTGATCCTCAGTTCCTCCACACTTCATCTACCAAGTAACTGGGATTACAGGTGTGAGCCACCAAGCTGGGCTATCACATCCTCTGTGGTGGTCCCCTAAGACTTTAATGCCTTGTGATCATTGAAGCTCTCCTAGTTTTTGTAACCTCATTCTGTCATGTGTGCACAAGACAAAGCAGTCCTACAGCCCATTTCTCCCAGTGCACCCTTGTTGATAAGCAATGCATGATTGTAATTACTATTTCAAAGTTTAGTCAAAACTCATCAGGAACATGGATATATTTTCTTTGAGATTCTCAATACTGTCAAGTCTGTGAGCTGTCCAGACATAAAAGAAAGTTTTTCAAAAAAAATTAAGGTCAGGCACTGGTGTCTCATGCATCTACGATCCTAGCTACTCAGGAGGCTGAGATCTGAGGATCGGGGCTTAATGTCAGCCTGGGCAGAAATGTTGGTGAGACTATTATGTCCACTAATGTCCTAGGGGAAAATCATTTCTGGAAGTGGCACTGTGGCTCAAGTGGTAGAGTGCTAGCCTTGAGCCCAAAAACGTCAGTGAACAGTACAGAGTCTCTGAGTTGAAGCCCCAGAACCAGTACGTGCACACACACACACACACACACACACACACACACACAAACACACAAACACAAAATGTAGGGCCAAGCTTTGATGGTTCACTCATCCCAGGTTCTTGGGAGGCAGAGATGGGATCATGGTTCAAGGTTATCTACGGCAGAAGTGAGACCCTATCTACAGGACAAATAAAAGCAAATGGACTGGGGGTGTGGCTCAGTGGCAGAGCACCTGCCTAATAAGCCTAGCTCTTGAGTTCAAGTCCCAGGACTACGAAAGTCTAAATCTCCCAAAGATATCAAGGTCTGGATCACGGCCTGGAAACTCTGGTCAGGGCATCTAGATCTGGATGGTCCCTAGAAGTCCCCCCTCTCAACTGTCTATGTGGGAAGGCCTGGGCCCATTCAGGAGGCAGCATGATCTCCAGGAGTAAATGGGCATTAGGTGTGAATCCTGGCCTGTCAACGCCCACACAACCTTCCTTTACTTGGGACCAAAATGAAATCATTTATTGTTTAGGGGAGTCAGGTCTTAGATCAGGTGAACGCTCAGAAATATTTCCTGTCTGTGTTCTTAGCACTTCCAGATCATCGCATCTATAAAAACTAAACCAAGCCAGGCACTGGTGGCTCACGCCTATAATCCTAGCTACTCAGGAGGCTGAGATATGAGAATCACCGCCAGCCTGGCAGAAAAGTGTCCTTGAGACCCTTATCTCCAATTCATCACTCAAAATCTGGAAGTGGTGCTGTGTCTCAAAGTCGGAGAGGGCTAGCCTTGAGCTGAAGAGCTCGCAGACAGCACCCAGGCCCTGAGCTGAAGCCCCATAAGTGACTAAAAGCAACAACAAAATGCAGCCAGATGCTTTGAGACGTGGGGAAGTGCAGCCGTTGACATCCTGGGTGGACTTGCTGAATTGTTTCTCCTCCCCCCACCCCCTTTCCCTCGACAGATGCTGCGGCAGCAGAGGGTGGTGGCCAGCTTGGAGCTCTGCAAGGCCAAAAAGGACGAGCAGACCTTAAAGAGAAGGAACATCCCTCTCCTGTCCTGTGATCCGGCTTTGGAAACTCCAGGCAAAGTGGTGTGTGGGCATGGAGCCTAGAGAGCAGTGTGCATAGAGTCCCTTCTCCACATAGCACTCTAAAGTGACCAAGTCTGAGAGTCAGCTTGTGACTTCTCATTTCTTTTCCTTCTTAAAAGGGGAGTAAAATAGCCAGGGGCTGGTGGCTCACAGCTGTAATCCTAGCTACTCAGGAGGCTGAGATCTAAGAATTGTCACTTGAGGCTGGAATAGTTCTGAGGCAGGGAACTCCACTACAATCTGTCTCCAAAATAACCAGCAAAAAAGCAGGGCTTGGAGGTGTGACTCAGGTGGTAGAGTTCCAACCATGAGCCAACAAGCTGAGCAAGCAGTATGAGCAAGTTTAACTCCAATGCCACCTGAAGGGGGTGGTAGGAAGTAGTGCTGAGGGATCAAGCTTAGAGCTAACATGTCTTTGCTAGAAGGCTAAGACTCTTTGAAGCTTAGAGCTAACATGTCTTAGCTAGAAGGCTAAGACTCAGAGTCTGGGATCTGTGTTCTATTGGGGGTAGAGAAATTGCTCCCTTTGTTTGGCTACTACTACTACTACTACTACTACTAGGGATGGAACTTAGCCTTGAGTGTGAGGAAAGAGATCACCGTTGAGCTATACTGCCTGTTCTTTTCCTTTGTAGGTTTTCAGATAAGGGCTTGCACTTGGTACTTTTGCACAGGCTGCCCTTGGACCATGATTCTCCTATCTCTACCTCCTGAGCATCTGGGCTTGCAGGCATGAACCACCATATCCAACCCTTGTGGTTTTGTTTTGTTTTGTTTTTCTCTTTGAGACCATTTTTTGCAGCCCAGGCTGGCCTCCAACTTGTGATCCTGCGGTCTCAGCCTACCGAGTGCTTGGGATTAGAGCTATCTAACACCATACCTGGCTAGAAATGATGACTTCTAATTGAAATTCTTCTTTTTCTCCCTAAACATGGAAACAGAGGAAAATGGGCACTTATGTAGTTCTAGGACCTACAGGGAAAATCACTGGATGCTGACATTCTCTGCATTGTTGTGGAGATCCCGGCCATGTGTCCTGTTAAATTAGCAAGCTTTTGTGTTCCACTCACAAAGGAATGAAGCAGAACGAGGAGGAAACATGGTTTTTTCCTCCACACGAACAGTTTCTTTTTCTTAAGAAATTAAGCTATAATTCAAAATTGAGATACAATTGACTGCTTACAGGGCACACTATGTGTTCTCGACCTCAACGTTGTTCAACTAGATCATGCTCATCACCTGCAGCTGGACCGCCATTGCTGCCAAGTACTGCCTCCCAAGCTCCCGGCCAGCACCCAGCCACTTTCTGCCTGTGTAGAAACCTGTGTTGAACACTTTATGCAGATGAGAATGTATGCCGTGTCACCTTTTAAAATTTGTTTTTTTGTGTGAGTTCTAGTATTAGGTCTCTTGTTTTCCTTTCCTTCTTTCCTTCCTTCCTTCCTTTCTTCCTTCCTTCCTTCCTTTCCTTCTTTCCTTCTTTCTTTCTTCCTTCCTTCCTTCCTCCCTGTCTTTCTTTCCTTCCTTCCTTCCTTCCTTCCTGTCTTTCTCTTTCCTTCCTTCCTGTCTTTCTTTCCTTCCTTCCTGTCTTTCTTTCCTTCCTTCCTTCCTTCCTTCCTTCCTTCCTTCCTTCCTTCCTTCCTTCCTGTCTTTCTTTCCTTCTTTCCCTTCCTCCCTCTCTCTCTCCCTCCCTCCCTCCCTCCCTCCCTCCCTCCCTCTCTCTCTCTCTCTCTCTCTCTCTCTCTCTTTCTTTCTTTCTTTCTTTCTTTCTTTCTTTCTTTCTTTCTTTCTTTCTTTCTTTCTTTCTTTCTTTCCTTGTCAATCATGGGGCTTGAACTCAGGGCCTGGGTGCTGTCCCTGAGCTTTTTGCTCAAGGCTAGCATTCTATCACTTTGAACCACAGCTCCACTTGCAGGTTTATTGTGGTTGGTTGGAGAAAGAGTTTCCTAGACTTTTTCCTTCCCAGGCTGGCTTTGAACCACGATCCTCAGATCTAAGTTTCCAGAGTAGCTAGGATTGTAGGAGTGAGCCACCAGTGCCGAGCTAGTTTTCTATTTCTTTTGGTGGCTGAACATTTCTAGGATTTTGATTTAGGTTCATTTTTGTGTATCTTTGTTCATAGTTCCCTTATTATTTTTTTTAGTTCTATAAGCTCAACAGTTATTTCTGTACTTTTCATTCCTGAATTTAGTAACTTGGATCTTCTCTCTCTTTTTCTCTTAGTAAGTGGACCTGAAAGTGTTGTTGTTGTTGTGTTGATCATTTTTAAGATAATTAGAAAAGATTTTTTGTTTCATTGTTTTCTATTTTCCCATTCTGATTCGATTTAGTCATCTATCTACCTTCCTCCCTTCCTTCCTTCCTCCCTTCCTCCCTTCCTCCCATCTATCCTTCTTTCCTTTCTCCCTCCTTCCCTCCCTCCCTCCCTCCCTCCTCCCATCTCTCCATCCCTCCTCTCCATTTCTCCATCCCTCCCTCTCTGAAGACTGAGCCTAGGACTTTGCACATGCTCTATCCTTTGAGTCATATCTTATCCCTTCCTTTTGTCCTTGAGATAGTCTCAACTACTTTTGTTGGTCTCAAACTCTCAATCCTTCTGCCTCCACTCCTCAAGTACTCTAGATTAAAGGTATGAGCCACCACACCTGGCCCTAGTCTTGGTTTCCTTCTTCTGCTTAGGTTTGTGTTCTCTTGCTTTCATAGAGGATAGAAATTTTGGAGGTCCTCACTTTCCTTTTCTATTTCTTTTTCCTGCTGTATATACAGGCATGTTCTTATTGCACAGGGTAAGAAAATAAGGTCCTGGGGAATCTATGTGTGGAATTCTCCTCGACCTACAACCTGTACCATGGACCAGCATGCACAGTGGGCCTGCAGCTCATGCTGGCCTGTGTATTCACCTGGACACCCTGCTCCATGATGTTTATGCTTCCTTTTGGTGGGGCCTCTCACCTGGATGTGTGCTTCTTGCAGGCCAGCTTCACTTTGGAGGAGATCATCGCAGGTCTGAATGGATCAGATCCAGACCTCTGTTTTCTGGCCACCCAGGCAGCCAGGTAGGGCCAAGCCCTTGGCTGTTCTTTGCAGGCTTATAACCAGAAAGGTGTCCCAGTGTGTGGCATCTTGGGATTGGTCAAACACCCACCCACAAAATTCAGGGGAATGCTCCTGCATTCAAAAGCAGGTGGCTAGGCTACCTTGTCCTTGAGGCAGCTCAATAGACGCTGGTGTTGACAGAGATGAATGACTTCATTTACATTGGCCTCTGCAGGAATGTAGCTCATAGATAATTCCTGAAGGCAAAATGCTGCTGTGTTTCAGGGCTGCAGAGCAAGTGCTGCAGGCTGAACAGCAGATTTTGAAGAAAGTCTGGGGCGTGGCTCTGGTTGTGGGCGGGGCTTGGAGGTGGGGCGGAGCTGCAGGAGCAGGGCCTGGGTATGGAACTTGCTGGGGTGAGTCCCTGGGGTGTGTGTGTGTGTGTGTGTGTGTGTGTGTGTGTGTGTGTGTGTGTGTGTGTGTGTACACGCGCTCATGTATGTGAGTGCGTGTACATATATATATATATAATATCACAGGGCTCTCAGGTAGGTAGAGCAGATGTTCCCTTAGGGTGTACCTAGGAAGGAGGCCTTCGTCCTCTTCCCACTTGCCCCTGTCACTGCCCAGGAAGATGCTCTCCCGGGAGAAGAACCCCCCCACTGCATGTGATCGTGGATGCAGGGATCATTCCCAGGCTGGTGGAATTCCTGAAGCCCTCGCTGCACCCCCACCTGCAGCTCGAGGCTGCCTGGGCTCTGACCAACGTGGCCTCGGGGACCTCGGCACAGACCCGGGCCGTGGTGGAAGGCGGCGCGGTCCAGCCCCTGGTGCAGCTCCTGTCCTCACCCCACAAGACCGTGTCGGAGCAGGCCACCTGGGCCCTGGCCAACATAGCGGGTGAGACGCCATCCTTGGCGGGGGCTTGCTTGGAGGGTGGGGTGCCCCTGATATCCGGGGCCCCTCCAAGTGCCAGGGAAGAGACAGTTCTTTTGAGCCATAGTCAAGTTCAGAGACGATAAATGGAAGCTGGAAGTAGATGATGGGTGAAAGTAGACACCTGTGGGTGATGGATGATGGGTGAAAGTAGACACCTGTGCCAAAGGTGGAAAAGTTGGACTGGCCGCAGGAAGGAAACACCAGGCTGCCTTCGGCAGGTAGAGACTGGGGGAGCTTGGCGCTACCTTACATAGCTCAGAACCCGCAAAGTTATTAAGGGAACATACTGGAAAATGTATTCCTAGACTGACTATCCTCTGTACACATACTGACATATTGAACTGGAACCCCTTGGTACACATCTACAAACTTATTGTCTTAGCTTAGAGAGTCTGCTCTGAAAATGAAGCCTTGGGGTGGGGGGCGGGGGTCACTCGAGAGTGCTTACCTAGCATCTATGAGATCCTAGATTCAATCCGTAGTACTACCAAAAAAATTTTTTTTTTTAAATTTAAAACTAGGCCAGCCCTGGTGTCTCACACCTGTAATTCCAACTACTTAGGAAGTAGAGATAGGAATGCAGTTCAAGGCCAACCCAGCCCCAAACAGGAATCAAAACTTTAGCTGACAAACCCAACCTGGTGGGGTGTCCCTGTAACTCTGGCTGCTTGGGAGATGGAGGGACGGGGATCTCTAAGATCAACCTTGGGCAAAGACATGAGACAAGAAAAAGAACTGAGAACCTCACTCAAATGTAGAGCATTTGTTAGCAAGTTTCAAGTCCAAACTTCAGGTATCCCTCCCCCAATAAAACCATAAAAGCAATCTTAAAATCGCCATATGGATTTGGGGCTTGATGCTATACTCCCTGTATGGCCTGTGAAAGCACAAGGTAGGAAATTAACACGGGAAGAGTTGGAAGTCCTATGTTTTCTGACTGAAATCAAATGCTCTCTAGGGGGACAAAAACTCAACTGGGCCCCTCAAGATTGTGGGGGGGTGGGGAATGTGTGTGCCCATGTATGCTGATACTGGAACTTGAACGCAGAGCTTCTTGCTCTTGCCTGGGCTTTTTTTTTTTCCTCCCTGCTCATAGATGGCACTGTATCACATGAGCCAAACCTCTAGTTTTCATGGTTTGGTTTCTTTGTTTTGTTGGTTTATTGGAGCCAAAGAGACTATGAAATATGCCTTCCCAGGCTGGCTTTGAACTACAGTCCTCAAATCTTGTCTTCCTGAGTAGCTAGAATTATACACCTGAGTCACTCTTACTCAGCTTTCTGTGAAGGTTTTTGGCAACTTAAGATGAGCCAGATCTTAACCATTTCAAGTATAGAAAAAAATAGAAGCCAGCATCATGAGCCAGCACAAACACTATCAAGCAGGACATAAAATAATGACTTTAACAATGCTCGCAGAGGTGATACATGCATTACAGATGCTGTATCTTGTCTTGCTACATGCAGTAAGAAGCAGGCAAGAGTGAGTGGTATAATGTGACATGTCTTGCTTTAATGGCTAAAGAGAGAAGTTGAAGAGCCAACCCCAGTGGCTCATTCCTGTAATTCTAGCTAAACAGAAGATGAAGATAGGAGAATCATGGAAAAAATTAACCAGACCCTCTCAATAAGGGTGTGTGGTAGCAGAAACTGTCCACCATAGCTTCTCAAGAGATCTTATTCTGAAGGGCAAAATCTATTTTTTTTCTTTTTTGCCAGTCCTGGGCCTTGAACTCAGGGCCTGAGCACTGTCCCTGGCTTCTTTTTGCTCAAGGCTAGCACTCTGCCACTTGGGTCACAGCGCCACTTCTGGCCATTTTCTGTATATGTGGTGCTGGGGAATTGAACCCAGGGCTTCTTGTATATGAGGCAAGCACTCTTGCCACTAGGCCATATCCCCAGCTGAAGGGCAAAATCTGGAGCCTACCTGAATCACCCTACCTGGCTACCCTGTGTGTCAAGCCCTGTGGACCCCCAGATTTTCTTCTGAATTGCATTTGGAAGGTATTGTTGTAGCCAAAGCTTCTGCCACCACCTCTGCCGCCAGCTGCCACATAGCACCTGCCCATAGCCCAGGGAATGTCCATCCAACAGACCCCTAGGAGAGCCAGCACCTGGTTCTTGGCTTGCCTGGCTACTTGACAAACCCAAAGAATGGGTTGTAGTCTCTGATCCTTTGTATAAACTTTTGAAGTTAGATACCTATTGCAAGATTCACTTTGTTCTCTCTTTGGATGTCACGTTTTGATCTATTTGTAGGCGACGGCCCAGAATTCAGGGACCTCGTTATCTCCAGCAATGCGATTCCTCACCTGCTGGATCTTATGACATCAGACATATCAGTGAGTGTTTTTAAGCCACCACACCCAGGAAGATGACCCTATTCAGGCAAGAGGCTGGGAAAGGACTTCCATGTGACAGCTGGACTGGGGGCTGGCAACTAGATGTTGATAGGATCTTTTGGGTAAAGACTGAGTTAGACTGGTCTTTAGCAGCCAGTAGCATGAATCTTTCTCTGAGAGATCTAACAGAGGTCTATTAGTTAGTTTTTTTATATTTCTACAATGCCATGATTTGAACTCTGAGCCTCATACTCACCAGGAAAGCACACTAACACTTGACTACCATTCGGGCAGCCCAGACAGATAGCTCCAGTTTTGATCATGGTCAGTAGGGTCTAGGTTTGAGGCTCAGGGTCCAAGTTAAGTAAAGTGGTTTAGAAATTGTCTTCTAGCCAGGTATGGTAGCTCCTGTCTATCATCCCTGCTACCAAAGGTGGGGATGGAGGGGGTTTATACATAAAGGCCTGCATTGAGCCAAAGTATGAGACCCAGTCTGGGAACAAAAACCACCCAAAAAACTAAAAGCAAAAAGACTGGGGTGGGGCTCAGTTAACAGTGTTTGACTTAGCAAGTAAGGCTCTAAGCTCAATTCCTAGTACTGTAAAAGGAAAAGGAAGCAGAGAAAGAAGAGAAGAAGGGAAGAGAAGAAATGGAATGCAAGTCAGGAGGGAAACATGGGTGGAAGGAAGGAAGGAAGAAAACAGAGGCAGAGTAGGAAGGAAGATTCTGGAAGAGGTCACAAATTTGGTTGGGACGCTATTGCTAAAACTAGACTGGCAGAACGAGTGTGTAATTCCTACTTGGAGATTTTGTTGAAGATGAAATTAGGTCATGAGGGCAGTAGTAAGGGAAAGGACATGTTGAAGGGCTGTCCTCTGTGAGACACCCTCTGTATTTGAATCCTGTTTGGTGACAAAAGCATTGGCTGGTCCTCGTTCCTCACATGGATCTGAGATGGGTGGGAAGGGAATGCCGCCATTTGTTCTGTTTCCTGTTGGGCCTCGTTACAGATCAGCTTTCTGCGCAACCTCACGTGGACCTTGTCGAACCTTTGCCGTAACAAGAACCCATACCCCAGCAAGGTGGCTGTGATGCAGATGCTGCCCTGCCTCACCCAGCTCCTGTGCCACCAGGACTAAGATCCTGTCTGACACCTGCTGGGCCTTGTCCTACCTCACCGATGGCCACAACGAGCGCATCCAACAGGTGGTCAACATGGGGGTTCTGCCCCGGCTGGTGGAACTCATGACCTGCTCAGAGCTCAGTGTCTTGGTAAATGTCTCCCCACATTCTCACCCCATGCACCCAAGTTCTTCTCAGCCAGCTCAAATCCTGTACCTGGAACTCAGCTTCCTGCGGGCATTGTCCTGATCCTTGCTACTCTCTAACCGGACAGGCTGGAATCCCTTTTGACTTGCATCCTAGTGGACATTCTAGAGCCTGCTCTTCCTTAATCTGATAACTAGGGAAAAAAATGAAAAAAAGTGATAAACAGCTTAGAATCCTGCCATTCAGGAAAAGGCCTTTGCCTCCTTTCCTTCTCATTGTGTAATTTGGATTTCTTATGTAAATATAAGGGGAGATTTCCTCTTCTTTCTCCAGTTGCTTCTCAGATTACCTAGATGCAGTTCAAGCATTGGAGACACATTGAATACGTTCCTACCCCTCTGAGTTGTGGGTGCTGGCTTAGTGCTTCCCCTGGGACTGTGTATGGTCACGTAGTGGCCATCTCCTCTGAGTTGGTGTCCTGTTGCCCAGGTGGCTTTGGCAACAGTGCCAGGAGCAAGGAGGGTCAAGGGAAGAAGAATAGATTTTCTTTGTAGACAGTGGTGAGGGCCTCGTGCTTGCTAAAAGCCTACCACATGAGCCACACTCCCAGTTCTGTTGCTTGTTTGTTGCTCATGTAGGGTCTCCAGCTTTCACCTGGGCCGGCCTCAGTCCTCAGTGTTTCTACCTCTACCTCTTGAGTAGCTGGGATTAGAGACATCCCCCATCCTGCCAGTGTGGTATTGAGATAGTGTTCCACTAACTTTTCCCTCTGCTGGACCAGGAACTGAGATCCTCTTATCTCTGCTTCCAGTGCAACTGGAAACACAGGCATGTGCCACAACGCCAAGCTTTACAGCTTTATAGAAGTGCTGGGGCTCAGTTGAAGCTGCCCTGACAAGGCTCTGATCGACCTGCAGAGCTGCTTCTCTGTAGAGTAGCAGGTATACAATTCTGATAGGTTAGGAAAACTCTGGAAGAGTTATCAGACTCCATTGTCCCTGGGGCAGAGAACTCAGATCAATCCACAGTCAGTCTTCAGGGGCATTTGTTGAGTCCCATCATGAGCCATCTGCAGACCTTCAGGGTCACTGCGAGGCAGTTTGTGAGCACACTGGCCAACGCCCCTGTGTTGTCCCACGTCCCACTTAGAAATACAGCACTGTCACTGGCTTAGCATTTGCCCCAGCTGAAAAGGTCATGTAAGTGGCAGCATTTCCTTTTGACTTATTTCAGGTACTTGCTGGGCAAGCCCTCTATCACTTACACCACTCCCCTAGTCCTTTTTGCTTTAGTTTAATTTTTCTGGCAGGACCTCATGCTTTTGCCCAGGGTAGGCTGGACCACCAGCCTCCTGTGAATGCCTTCCCCAGAGCTGGGGTGACAGGGGCTCACAAGTTAGCTGCATTCCTTGCTATTGCTGTCCTTGCCCCCTAGCCAATTAATGTAGAAAGCCAGCAAGCTCCTGAAAGTAGATGACAAACAGCTGCCATAACTTGATGCATGACAAGGGTCATGAGTATGGTTATGGTTCCAAAGCTGGCCCCGGGGGTCCAGCCATCGTGTTTGGGAGGGCAGGGGGCTGACGTGATGATAGCCTTGCCTCTTGCCTTGCTCCTCCAGACCCCCTCCCTCCGCACCATGGGGAATGTCGTCAGTGGAACGGACGATCAGACACAGATGGCCATAGACGCAGGCTTGCTGAAGGTGCTGCCCCAGCTCTTGAAGCACCCCTCGTCCTTCATCCAGAAGGAGGCCATGTGGGCCCTGAGCAACATAGCCGCTGGGCCCCAGCAACACATCCAGCAGCTGATTGCATGTGGCATCCTGCCTGCTTTGGTGAGGATGCTGAGAAATGTAAGTGTCACCCATAGCATGTCAGCCCGTGAACCCTCCCTGAGGCCCCATTCCTCCCTGCTGTTGCAGGTGAGAAAGGGAAGCCTGGGGCATTGGATGCCTAGTTCCAGCCACTCTGAAGAGGCAACAGACATAGCAAGTATTGGTCAGTGGATAGGGGACCCCTTGGCCCCAGAGAATGTGAACCTGCCCCAAAAGTAAGAGTGTAGTGCATGCTGGTGTAGTTCAAATGGTAGAGTGTCTGGCCTGTAAGCCTGAGGCCCTATGTTAAACCTCAATTTCAGGAAAGAGAGGCAGAAGATTTTAATATAAAAGTAAAATACAAACATTTCCTTCTTTTTTTCTTGCTCTTCCCTGAAGAGAAATTCCTACCATCTGAGTTTCCTTTTGCCACCTTTTAATGAATGCCTAGTGATTAAACTATCTGCATGCAATTGGGCTATGGTGGGAGGACATGGGGCGGGAAATCAAGGCAGTTTTGCAGCTCAATGGCCTCTTTACATCTCTCACATTCTTATCTTGCCTCCTATTTGTTGAGTATGTACAGGATTTTTCTTGAGGTACTGAGGTTTGAACTCAGGGCCTTATGCTCATTAGGTAGGAGTTCTAACACTGAGTCACAACTGACCTCGCTATGGCTAGCCTGGAACTTAGGATCCTTCTACCTTCACCTCCTGATAGCTGGGATTATAGGTGTGCACCATCATGCAGAGCTTCAGAACTTGTATATTTGGTTTTATTTCACAAGGAGGGTAACTTTCCCTAGTCATAAAATGAGACTAGCCCTCTTCCCAAGAACGGCAGGGTCCATGAAGAATTATGCACATATCTCAGGGGCCAAACATTCATTGAGCAATCTTTCAAGAGTCTGCTTGTTCCCTCTGGCCTGACTCGGGCCCCTGGTTGGCATCTATGTGCCCTGCCATGGAACTTGTACAACTTTTATTAAGCAAGAAAGATGGGAACTGTGGCTTATAGCCACTGCCCTTGGAAACTGAGTGTAATTCCTGGTTTATATTCCTGGCTGGAGTGATGGTTTGTTTTCTCTGTATATAGAGATAGGAAGAAGCTTCCCCATCCTCCCTACTCCTTCCTCCTTTCCTGACTGAGGGCTTCATGGCTTCATATAGATACCATCTCCTGATCAAGAACTGGAGGCAGGGACAGGTGCAAAGAACGGTATGATCACAGCTTGAGGCCAGCTTGGTTAGGAAGTGAGTGAGAACCCATCTCAGCAAGCAAGCCATGTGTGGTGGTACACACCTGTGGTTCCAGACACAAGGATAGATAGGAAGATTGTGGTCCCAGACAAAAACTCCAGACCCTATGTGAAAAATAACTAAAGCAAAAAAGGCTGGGAGTGTGGCTCAAGTGGTAGAGCACATGCCTAGCAAGCCACAGGGCTCTTGATTTTAATTCCCTGTCCTGGAGAAAAAAAAGGTCGGGCAGCCAGGGCCTTCTGCAGAAATGGCCTGTATAGACTTGAGTGAAGGCAGTTGGCCTGGAAGGCGAACCTTCAGGTTTTCAGGATCCTGAGAGTGTAAGCATTGTGTTCCTGCAGGGAGAATTCCGAGTCCAGAAGGAGGCTGTGTGGACGGTGGCTAACTTCGCCACAGGGGCCTCGGTGGACCAGCTGTTCCAGCTTGTCAACTCAGATGTCCTGGGGCCGCTGGTGAATCTACTCAAGGCCCCAGATGTGAAGCTCATCAGCATCATCCTGGATGTCATTGCCTGTATCCTCCAGGTGGGTGCGAACCCACGGCTCTGCTTCTGCATCCTAGTTCACTTTTGTGTTTCCACATAAATTTACTATTATGAAGGTGCTGTACAAAGGGGTTACTGTTCCATAGGTTGGAAAATGAGTACATTTCTTTGTTTGGACAATGGCACCCCTTCCTTTGTTTTCCTCCAGTTTACCTTCCCTACCCACAAATTTTATATGTACTTAACATTTGTTGGGGAGGGGGCCGCGAATGTGGTAGAGTGCTTGCCTAGCATGCATGAAGCCCTGGGTTCAATTCCTCAGGACTACATAAAGGGAAAAAGCTGGAAATGATGCTATGATTTAAGTGGTAGAGTGCGAGCCTTAAGCAAAACAAGCTCAGGAACAATGTCCAGGCTCTGAATTCACACCTCAGAACTGGCAAACAAAAAATAATGTTCTGGGTGGAGGTTGGTACTGGGAATGGACCCGGAAACCTTGTACTTTCTAGGCAAGAAGAGCTTAACACAGATGCTCATGATGACTGCATCATTTCTTTATCCTCCAACAGTGCTTTTATTTTGTGTTGTTTTTATTTTTATGTGTGCATCACTTGGCATGTACATGTTTGTGTATGTGTATATGTGTGTATATGCCTAGGCCTACACCCTGTTCCTAAGCTTTGCTGCTCAAGGCTGGCGCTCTACCAGTTCAGCCACAGCACCATTTCCAGCTTTTTCTTTGTGGTGGTTAACTGGAAATAAGTCTCACAGACTTTCCTGTGTGGTCTGGCTTCAAACCATGGTCCTCAGATGTCAGCCTCTTGAGTAGCTAGGATTAGAGCTTCACCCTCACTGGCCCACCTATCCACACACTCTGCAAACAGCACAGAAACAGACATCTCACAAAATGACCTCTGCCTTCATTTCCTCACATCAGGGTCTGTGTGCCAGGATTTTTTCTGGGTGCTCAGAAAATGGGATGTTTAGTCCTGTTATTTGTTGTTTGTTTATTTTGTCCCAGGGCTGGAGCTTGAGTTCAGGGTCTGGGCACTATCCCTGAGCTTTTGTGTTCAAGGCTGGCAGTCTACTTCTTGAGCCACAGCTGCACGTCTGGCTTTTTGGTGGTCAATTGGAGATACAAATCTCATGACTTTCCTGAGTGTCTGGGCCTAGAATTCAGATCCTCAGATCTCAGCTTCCTGAGTAGCTAGGATTACAGGCGTGAGCCACCAGTGGCCAGGGCCTTGTTACTGACTGAGATGCAATGGCACAGGCTGGTCTCCTGCCTCAGCCTCCTGAATGATGGGGTTATTCTTCTGCATGACCGCACCCTGCTCTATGTCTTTGTGCTAGTGGAGCCTGTGTGTTGGGGGGAAGGGAGTGGTGGGGAAAGTAAACCAGATTAAAGGGCAGTGACTAAGGGTGCAGGTGGGGAGTAGGCAGAGCCTTCACCTGGTGACAGGATAGGAATGGCTTGGGAGCAGAGATGTGGGGTGAACCAGGAGTGGTGAGTGTGTTGGCGGAGAGAATGTGGTCGGAGCTGAGGCCTGGCAGTGCTGGGTGATGAGGCCCGTGGGGGCAGCAGGCAGGAGGCAGTGACGAGTTCTTTGTAAGGCAGAGAAACCCACTGAAAGTTTGAAGTGTGGCCAGCAGATTAGAACAGCAGTGCTCCAGGGAGTAGCAATCGGTTACAGACCTCAATACTGAGGACTGTGGGGAACTTGTGCTCCATTCACCAGTGCACCTGGGAGGGGAGGGACTGCAAAGCACTGACTCACAATTCTAGAAAAGTCTTGTTTCTCACATATACCAAAGTTAAACCCAATAGTTATATACTACTTGAGTTACTTCTATATTATGGCACCACAAATTCCCCATTGGTTGTATGCAGCCTCCTAAGCCCACCCTCCTCTTCCAGTCTGTCTGCAGAAAGTGTCTCCCACTAGGTTTGCCTGGGTTGGCCTCAGATCACAGTCCTCCTCCCTCTGCCTCCAGGGTAGCTGCATACTACCATAGCCAGCCTCCATAGTGTCTGAACACAAATAGGTTTCTGGAGTTAGGAGTCAGGGCCGGCTTAGCCAGAATGTTCTGCCTCAGGGTTAGTGATGCATAAGGCTTAGTTCAGGTGTCATCTTGGCAGATGGGGAGGGGGCAGACACTGTGACTCACACCTGTGATTGGAATCCCAGCTACTCAGGAAGTGGAGATCTGGAGGATGGTGATTTGAGACCAGACTGGGCATAATTACAGAAACCTCACCTTAGCTGAATAGTATTGGTGCCTATCATCCTAATTAATGGGGGGGGGGGGGCGGTTATAGGTGTGAAGACCACATTCTTTTTTTTTTTTTTTTTTTTTTGCCAGTCCTAGGGCTTGGACTCAGGGCCTGAGCACTGTCCCTGGCTTCTTTTTGCTCAAGGCTAGCACTCTGCCACTTGTGCCACTGTGCCACTTCTAGCCATTTTCTGTATATGTGGTGCTGGGGAATCGAACCCAGGGCCTCATGTATATGAGCCAGGCACTCTTGCCACTAGGCCATATCCCCAGCCCAACATTCTAAAGGTTTACAGAAAATGCAAATATGTATCTCCCTCCTTCCCTTCCTTTCTTTGTCTGTCCTTCTTTCCCTCCCTCTCTCCCCCCTCCCTTCTTCTCTCCTTCCCTCCCTCTCACCCGTCTTCCCTCTTTCCTTCCTTCCCTCTTTTCTTCCCTCCTTTCCCTCCTTTTTCCCTCCCATCTTATTTCCTTCCCTCCCTCTCGCCTTCCTTCTCTCCTTGCGCCAAGGACTTCATCCTTTGTCAAGCTGTCGCTGCTGTGATGCAGGACCTCATTTCTCTGGTCAGGCTCCAGGCACACAGGACCGAGCGCTCATGTTTCCATAACCTTACTTGACATTCTATATTTAAAAAACCTACAAGGTTGGGAATATGGTCTAGTGGCAAGAGTGCTTGCCTCATATACATGAAGCCCTGGGTTTGATTCCTCAGCACCACATGAATAGAAAAGGCCAGAAGTGGTGCTGTGGCTCAAGTGGCAGAGTGCTAGGCTTGAGCAAAGAGATGCCAGGGACAGTGCTCAGGCTCTGAGTCTAAGCCCCAGGACTGGCAATAAATAAATAAATAAATGAATAAATGAATGAATGTTTTATTTTTTATTTTATTTTTACATTCATTCATTCAATCTACAAGTTGGGCCCCAGTGCACTGCTCACGGCCCGTAAGCCTAGCTATTCAGGAGGCTGAGGATTACAGTTTGAAGCCCAAGCAGGAAACTGCAAGCCTCTTTATCTCTACTGAACTATCAAAAAAGCCGGAAATGGAGGTGTGACTCAGGGGGTAGAATGCTAGCCTTGAGCAAAAGAAGCTGGGAGACAGCACCCACGTCCTGAATACAAGTCCCAGAACGGGCACCAAAAATACAATAAAAACTTTCTTGGCTGGAGTATAGCGCTTCCCTTTTAAGTCCTGGGTTTGATCTCCAATACCAAAGAAGAGATAGTCAAAAACTTCCAAAACTTCTCAGTAATTAGAAGACCATTTCTACAAACTAGTCATAAAAATATATTTAGTTAAACAAAAAGACATCATCCTAAAACCAAGTGTGGTGGTTTACATAATCCCAGCAACTTGGGAGGCAGAGATCAAACCCCATCTGAGAAAGGAAGTGAAGAGCTGGGAGCATGGCTCAGGGTGGACAGCACAGCCGAGCAGGCAGGAGATTTTCCATTCATACATGACAGAAAAGAATACAGTGTGTATGTGTGTGTGTGTGTGTGTGTGATAAACATGTACTCCTGCAGTACTGTATTTTGTGCATAAGTGAATAGGCAAAGAATCACGCGCATCTCTGTGCTATGTACATGTTTGTTTTACACGGACATGCATGGATCTACATGCATGATAACTGCTGTGTTCCTGCCTAGGACATCCTATATTCTCCATATCACAGGTATGTGAGGGGGAGGTGGCAGTGCCATTTCTGGCCCCCCTGGAGGACACACTGGAGTACTTGTGGCCAAGCAGGGGTCTCAGTTCTTGTTCCTGAGATGAGGAGTCAGGGCAGAGGGTCCCCCGGGGTGCCTAGGTTCTCATGTGCTGCCACCTCCCCCCTTTCCCCTTCCCCAGGCCTTAGAGAAGACATCTCAGCAGGAGCACCTGAGGTTCCTGATGGAAGAGCTGGGTGGCATGGACGTCATCGAGGCGCTGCTGGTGCACGACAACCATCAAGTGAGCCACAGTGCACTGAGCATCATGGAGAAGCACTTGGGCGAGGTGAGTGAGCCCTGCAGCCAAGCCCTGGCGCCCTCTCCACCCTGCTGGGAGGGCAAGGGGGATAGTGTGCAGCTTGACCTGTGTGCTCCTGTGGGTGCCAGGCCTGGGGCTTGATCTCCGGGCCTAGGCACTGTCCCCAAGCATTCGCGCTCAAGGCTGGCACTCTACCACAGGAGTCACAGCTCCACTTTCTGGCATTTCTTTGGATGTTAACTGGAGGTAAGAGTCTCACAGGCTTTCCTGCCTGGAGTGCCTTCGAACCTCCATCCTCAAGATCTCAGTCTCCTGAGTGGCTAGGATGGTGGGTGTGAAGCGACTGTTGCTCAGATGTGCAGCTTGTCTTGTTTCTGCAAATTTGTGCTTTGCAGCCTTTTGGAGAGCATGGGGTGGGACAGGGAGTACTGGCCTGGCAAGCTTGAGTCCCTGAGTTCAAAACCTCTTCTCCCATGTGTGCCTGTGGACTTGTCTGTTGGTGGGACTCAGTATGTGGAATTTACCATCCCGTCCCTTTGTGACTGGCATATGTCTATTCAGGTTCACCGGAGTTAAAGTGTGTGACAGAATTTCATTTTTTAACCAGATGCCAGTAGTTAACGCCTATAAAATCCTAGCTACTTAGGAGGCTGAGATCTGAAGAAAGTGGTTCAAAGCCAGCTCAGGCAGGAAAGTCTGTGGGACTCTTACCTCCAATTAACCACCAGAAAACCAGAAGTGGTGCCATGGCTCCAGTGGTAGAGGACTAGCCCTGAGATGAAGAGCTCAAGGACAGCACCGAGGCCCAGAGTTCAAGCCCCATGACAAAAACAAAAGAACAATAACAAAAAAAACCCCAAACACCTGTAGAATTCCATTTTTTATTGAATTTTATTTTATTTTATTTATTTATTTATTTATTTTTTGGCCAGTCCTGGGCCTTGGACTCAGGGCCTGAGCACTGTCCCTGGCTTCTTCCTGCTCAAGGCTAGCACTCTGTCACTTGAGCCACAGCGCCGCTTCTGGCCGTTTTTTCTGTATATGTGGTGCTGGGGAATCGAACCTAGGGCCTCGTGTATCCGAGGCAGGCACTCTTGCCACTAGGCTATATCCCCAGCCCAATTTTATTTTTTATTGTTGTTAGCAATACCAGGATTTGAACTCAAGGTCTCACATTTGATAGTCAGGTGCTCCACTGATGAAGCATATCTCCAGCCCCCTTTGCTTTAATTTTGGATAGGGTCTGATGCGATTTGCATAGAGCCGGGCTCTATGTAGCCTCCTTATATACACCTGCTAAGTAGAAGAGATGACAGATGTGAGCTGTAGCTTTTCTGTCGAGATGGGGGTGTGCTCACTTTTTGCCTAAGCTGTTGACCATGATTATCCTGATCTCCAATTCCTAAGTAGCTGGGCTTGTAGTCATGTACTACTATGCCCAGCCCTTCATGCTTTTTAAAAACAGTATAATATTCAATCTCATATATATATATATATATATATATATATATATATATATATATATATATATATATACCACATTATGTTTAGAAATCATCCATCAGTGGATTCAGGCTGCTTCCTCCATTTGAGTATTATGAATAACAAATAATCTGTTAGAACTCCAGCTTCCAATTCACAAGTAGAATTGGTGGGCCACAGGGTATTCTGTATTTTTGTTTTCTTTTTCTATTTTTCATTTTGTTTCCTGGTTACTGGGGTTTGAACTCAGGGCCTCACACTTGTTCAGCTTGCTTATTCATGGCTGGGATTCTACCACTTGAACCACACCTCCAGCCTGGCCTTTTGCAGGTAGGCCTTCTCTGGTTATTTTAGAGATGGAGTCTCACAGGCTGTCCTTGAACCAGGATCCTTTAGTTCCACCTCCTGAATAGGGAGGATTACAAGTGTGAGCCACTGGTGCCGGGCTGGTACCACTGTGTTTTAGCTTCTGAAGAACTTCCACACAGTTCTTCCAATGTGTCTTTTCACTGCCACCAATAGGGTTGAAGTCTTCCAGTGTCTCCATCCTGACCAGCAGTGGCTTTGTTCTATTGTTTG